>NW_024870743.1:2252500-2852500 GCF_019054845.1 Dipodomys spectabilis | reverse complement strand
TTGTACTATGGCCGGTGACCTTAGCTCTGCTGTAGGGTACACTTGGTTGAAGATTTTCTATTTCCCTCATGTATATAGGTCTACCCATCTCTTTCTCTCTGTTGTGCAATTCTCCATGCTGTCCTCTGAGGTTGTTACTATGGGATCCATGGCTCACAAAGGGAAATACAAGCTTGGGAAGCTCAAGCAGCTTGGTCAAGGGCATAGCAATAAAAGATGAGTTAGGATGCAAACCTGGTTCTTTCCTTTGCCTTGTTACCCCAATGCTTTGATAAATACTCATCTGGATCCAGGATTGAGGTAGAGTTGTTGTATCATTGAAAAGCATGGCACTCTTTACCATATCAAAGGAATTCAGCTCAGAGTTGTTAGGGTCCACTGCAGAGTACTTCAGTCCCCAAACATCTCTAGTCTTGCTCTTGTCCTCTGCTAATGCAATTTCAGGGCCTCATGCGTGCTAGACAGCCTCACCGTGTGGCTCCTGTGGTCTGTGGGTCCTGAGCTGATGTTTAGGATCACCTGGGGAATACCATGTCTACATAGACTGTCTGGACAGGGAAGGACGCGCACCTGGCTGAATGCTTCATTTTTCCATTTAATTCTCTAAGTGAATACTGATCACGTATCACCCAAAAGGATGCTGACCAAGCACCTTCATTCTCTAAGGAGTAATAGTTAAGAAAGGGATGCAAGATACCCAGCAATCAAGAATGATGTTTAACAGAATCCATAAAATACAAAAATTAATGGAAAAAGTCATGATGAAAATATCAGAGTTTTACGTAGAGAAGGGCTCATTGTGTCTACTCTTTAACCTCATGCTACAATATGGCTTGATACAGGTCTGTGTCAGATACCAGTGCTGTGGAAGTCAAGCTGGGCCCCAGAAGTAGGAAATTTTCACCCCACTGTACGATAGGATGCAAATACCACCACGTTTCTCTTTCTTAATGTGGGAGAGTCTCTATTTAAAAAACAAAGTACTACAAAGTAAAAAGTACTACAGCTACATTGAGTTGAGCGTGTTGAATTAAATTTAATTTTCCTACTGTTGATCTAGAATAGGACTTGGAAAAAGCATGTTTTAAAAATTTGGGGATTGCCTGGACCAGTGGCTCACGCCTGTCATCCTAGCTACTTAGGAAGCTGAGATCTGAGGATCACAGTTCAAAGCCAGCCTGGGAAGGAAAGTCTGTGAGACTCTTATATCCAACAAACCATCAGAAAACCGGAAGTGGCACTGTGGCTTAAGTGGCAGAATGCTCACCTTGAGCTGAAGAGCTCAGGGATAGCGCCAGAGTTCAAGCCCACAACTGACCAAAAAAAAAAAGAGGGGGATACCTCGTTCTTGCCAAAGCTGAGGGGTGGCAGATCAAAGTCCCTGGAAACTCACTGTGATTTCTTCTCCCAGGGGAGACCCTACTTTTGCCCAAGAACCCTAGCATCCGTGGAAGTCTGTGCATCCTGCAGCCTGGAGAAGGGATGCCAGCTCAGAGTGCTCCCACGCAGGAGGCTCAAATGATAACAAACTCATCGTTTGATCTGTTCCAGGCTCTGCTGATCGGCAGCACACAGATGAGGTGGTGACTGCGATGCTGGACACTAGCACCAGAAGGAGCCTTGACAGCAGATGTGGAGAAAGAACAGAGATCTTCGTCCCTCTGCCATTCAAGTCAGCCTTGAGGCCTGTCCAAGTTACCTTCTCTTCCCCATTCTGGAAGGACATGGGTTCTAAAAGGAACCCTCAGCTATACTAGAAGACATTGGATGTATTCACAAACAACACCACTTCATTGCAAGGGGACAAATTGTACGAAGGAGAGATGACATCAGGACTCCATTTTATCTACAAGGAAAACGCTTCTGGGAAATTATGGGATGCATACCATATCACCCAACCTTTATGAAAAAAAAACAACAGGTGGATGTCCCAGCCTGGCCACAGAGCCCCAGACTCTGGCCTCAGCTTCAGGCACAGGGAAGATGTAAGGAGACTCTTCAACAAAACATGGGTCCACTGCAGGTCCCTGAAATACAGGATCTTCACATCTCTCAAGCAATGACCATTTGCAAGTGTTTCATGGAGAAGAATGTCTATCTTTCCTTTGAAGTTACACTTATCTTCTTTTACATTTTACGTTAAAAACTGCAGTCCTCAAAATAGGAATAGAGTTGCCATACCATACAGTAATTCTACACTTAGGCAAATAGGCTTGTGGGAATACATGTATACACCAATGTCTGTCAACCAAAAACAAAAGCAAAGGTGCAGTGTGCCTGCTGCCTGTACAGTGGTACGCTATTCAGTAATGAAAAGAAATGGAGTCCTGATACAAGCTAAAACCTGGATGAAGCTACAAATCATCGTGCTGTGTGCATGGAAGCAACCAGACACAGGAAACCTCCTGTTACCCGGTGTATTTCCATGGAATGCCCAAAACAGATCTCCAGGGCAGGAGAGAGGGAAGGTGGGAGTCATTGCTAATGGCTCTGGCATTTCTTTTGGAGTGATGAAAAATGTTCTGCAGTTCGTGGTGACAATTATGCAGCTCTGGGCATAGACTGAAATACAGGACTATAGACTTGGAATGGATGAGTTGTTTCCTATGACAATTATATCTCAATAGAGATGAGGGAGGTGTTTTTGGTTTGTTTTTGTTTAAACTGAGAAACGAAACTAGGCAGTACCTGGCAATCAGAGTCTAGAAATCTGGCCCAAAGTGGAGGCAGCTTCCGGGGGCACCATGGAGGAACTTAAGGAAGAGAGAGGAGTGAGGAGGTTCGGATCCCAGAAGGGTTTATACCGCTGACTCCCTGCACCATTCAAAGGGAGGACAGGGCAGGCAGTGCCCTGCTGAGAGGGGCAGGCAGGACTGCTCCATAACCAGTGCCCAGTCTGTTCCGCAGCATCCCTGCCTCTTCCCTCTTCACTCAGAACACAGGACACACTGAGGAGGCTGAGTCTATGACCTTGACCCAGGATACTACCTGGAGCTCAGGGCTTGTGAGGAGGCCACTTCCCCGGTACTGGTATCGCAGTACACTGGAGCAGAGTCATGGACAAAGCCATCAGCATGAGATACAGGCCAAGAAGAGCCCTCGGTGTGGCACTGGTAGTGGCATATGGGGCAAGTGGACACCAGACATGACTCTGCGTCCCCTTCCTCCAGGTCTCCTCCTTGACATTGTGCTGCTCCTTGCTGGTGCCACCTAGGGGACACAGTTCCCGGTGAACTTGACCAGGCATCTGTCATGTGACCAGACAGCCAACAAGTGAGCCATTAGTTGTTGGCCACTTGGAGGCCAGGAACCCTGGAAGAGAGACTTGGCCTCTCCCAGGGTCATACACAGAACTTTTGGCTTCTGTTTTCTGTTTCTCTTGCTGAAAAGATATGGGCTGGTCACAAATGAGAGCTCTCTCCCTGGTGGAGGACAGGAAGGCAAGGCGGGAAGTGCAGCGTCAGAAAGGCAGCCCAGAAATGCGAGCTCAGGCTCACAGGCCTGAGCCTGGTGTCTCTACACTCCATCTGAAACAAGATGGAAGCCTGGCGTGTTGCCCAAGGCAAACCCCAGAGCACGTGGAGGACCCCAGAGCTGCAGGGGAGGGCAGGCCATGCCGCTCAAAAGGAGTCCTGCTGGGCCAGTCCTGTTCTGTAGGTCCAGCTCAGCCTCCTGAAGCAGCCGCTGCCCCAGACTACAGTCTGAGCACCTCTACCTACACCAATGTGGTGTGAAGCAGCTGCTGCCCCAGACTACAGTCTGAGCACCTCTACCTACACCAATGTGGTGTGAAGCAGCTGCTGCCCCAGACTACAGTCTGAGCACCTCTGCCTACACCAATGTGATGTGAAGCAGCTGCTGCCCCAGACTACAGTCTGAGCACCTCTGCCTACACCAATGTGGTGTGAAGCAGCCGCTGCCCCAGACTACAGTCTGAGCACCTCTGCCTACACCAATGTGGTGTGCATGCTGCTGCCTCACACCAGACGCAGTCCTCTCTGGGGTCTTCTGGCTGTGGGTGCTCCTCTAGGACATAATGATGATCCTACACAAAGCCACACCTCTGGGCCTGCTGCTTCTCAGCTCAGTCCGAGAAACAAAAAGCAGAGTTTCATTTTTCCCTTGGATACTCATGCTAATTACTGTATTGTTTCTTTTTTTAAAATTCTCCCCTTTTGAGAGTGGTTTAGGGGTGTTCAGCGAAAGGGGATGGAGCTGGGTACTCTGTCCTCAGTCTCTCCATCCTGAGCCTATTCCATTCTCATTGAAGAGAATGAGAAGAACTGGAAGTAAAACAACAGGTCTTAGGTTACTTCTGCCTATAAAGAAATCCAGGAGCCAGACGCCGGTGGCTCAAACCTATAATCCTAGCTACTCAGGAGGAGGCTGAGATCTGAGGACCAGAGTTCAAAGCCAACCAGGGCAGGAAAGTCAGTGAGACTCTTATCTCTAATTAACCACTAGAAAACCAGAAGTGGCACTGTGGATCAAATGGTAGAGTGCTTGCCTTGAGCTGAAGAGCTGAGGGGCAGCGCCCAGGCCCAGAGTTCAAGCCCCATGACCAATTAAAACAAACAAAAAAAAAACCCTTTGCCACTTCCATTCATTAGTGGAAGTTCCACAGGGAACAAAGAGGAGACTGGTCTACCACAGAGCAAAGTGGAAAAGAAGTCATGGGCAGAAGTAAGGGAAGAGTAACACCATCTGACATGTCAAAATGATAGCTGCTTTTGGATTGTGTTTTACAATATGTAATAGTTCACAAGCATTGATATGCATGTGCCCATTGAAGTCTTTAATGAACCTTACATAATAGGCGCTATGATCTTGTTTATAAATGAGGAAGCAGGGTGCTTACCAGTGATTCATTTTCTGCACAGATATTCATGTACTGCCTGGCACATTCTCCAGAAAGAGAAGTGAGCTATGAATTTATTACAAAACTAGACTGGCAACAGCCTGCGGACAGGGTCTATGTGTTGTTTTCCTTGTTCATGATATCTAGCTATGTAGGACGGAAGCAGACCTTCCTACTACCTCCACAAAATGACATACTGAAATCCCGTCTCCCAAAACTTTAGAATGTCTCTGTATTTGGAGAGAAGCCCTTTGAAGAGGAGATAAAGGTGAAGTAAATCTGGTGGCACTGTAAGAACAGGAAATAGTTCATAGAAGGAAGATTGCATCGAAATGTGGCCATTTTACAAGCCATGGAGGAAGACATGATTGGCAGAAACCAAAACAGTCGCAGCACCTTGATCCTGGACTTCTACCCCCAGCACTGTGAGAAAATAACTGTCTGTTGTTTAATACCAAGCCTGTGGTATTTTGTTTTGACAGCCCAACAAACAGACTCACGAGCTCGCTGCCATGCTTCATATATGTCTGCTTCACCAAGTTGTGGGATTCTAGGAGACACACAGCGCATTCCTTCCCTGGAAATTGGCCATTCGGATTTCTCCACCCCATAATGCCTACCATTTGCTGGGCCTTCTGCTAGCTCCAGACAGAGATGGAAATAGTCCTTCGAGAAAGATGCCATCTAGGACAGGGCCCAGGGCTAGCTGGGCAGGAAGGGCTCCAGAGTAGTGAGTCCCTGCTGTGGCCACCAAGGGGAAGAGCAACGGTCCACTTAGATTTGTTGATAGGGAGATGGGAATCCTGATGGCTCAGATGTGGATGAGGAATCACATGTTGGGCTGCTGACATGAACTGAACTGCTCCTGATAGAGCAGGCAGGGTCTTACTGACCCTGAGCCTGTGAAAAACACCAGCCAAGACGTGTGGGAGGGGCTGCTGACGCACAGCCCAGTCTCCTGGAGTTGGTGACACATAACTTGAATGCGATGACACATTTCAGTTTCCCAGGAATGACTGTCTCCACGTCCACACACCAGGAAAAGCTCAGAGGGTTGGGAGCCTGGTACTGCTGCTCTTGAGCCCACACAGGCTTTCACCCATCTGGAGAGCACACTTTTGCTGGCCTAGCCTTTTGTTTTGCACTAGTAAACCTGTTCCTGCTAAGTCCCCCTTGTGTTCATTCTTGAATCCTTTCTCCAGGAGACCAAGATTCTTCTGGCATTCAGACCTAGTACCCTGAACCTGGTAACATCAGGAAGTGGCTGAGTTATGGTCACGTTTATTCATCTTTTATGATGATTAAGAGATTGCTGGGGTCCTAGACTGAAACTCTAGAAATATTTCTATTGACAGCAGAAAAGAAGAGAAGGGTGGAGAAGGGACAGGGAGGGTGGGGGAAGAGAAGGGAAGGGAGAAGCTCGAGTCCTTTGTGTGGTTTCAGAAACTCTTGGTAGTTTGTCCTTTGCCTTCTGTTCCTCTGCTACTGTTCTTGTTTGCATTTTTGTTTTTGGCAGTACTGAGATTTTAAAGTCAGTACCTCCCGATTGCCAGTTAAGCATGTGAGCCATACCCCCACCTTTTGTCTTTTATTTATTTCTCATGTAAGGCCTTGCGCTTTTTCCTGGGGCCAATTTCACATCAGGATCCTCCTCTCACAGAGCTGGGATTACAGATACGCACCATTACCCCCAGCTGTATTTTGATGATAGGGTTCCACTGTCTGGAGGGGTCTGGCTTTGAACTTTGATCCTCCTGCTTCTGCCTCCCGTAGCCTTACAGCCTTCTCCCCACCCAGCCTCGCTTTGTGGATCCCACCCTGCAGCCCTGATGAGGGCGTGCCACCTTCCAGACACCCCAGCGGTCCCGTGCCCTGCGTATTCTCCATCTTCTCAGGTCCCCCACATCACATGCACACCTGTTCTTCAACACATTGCTGGTCGTTTCCTTGGCAGAGGGTCACTTTCCCTGCGTTATCTTTCCACATATCCCCAGATGGAACTAATCATTCCCTCTCTGGCTCCTGTTATCTTTTAGGCAAATAATGATTTGTGGCCCATGTGATACCTTCCCGTTTTATCCATATGTGGGGCACGACCAATGGAATGGAAGTCTAGTGTGCGTGAGCACCCATGTGTGCTGGTACTGAGGGTTGATCTCAGGGCCTAGGTGCTGTCCCTGAGCCATACCACCACTTCTGGATTTTTTGTTGGTCATGAATGGGAGCCTGTGCAGGGTGGCTTTGAACTAGAACCTTCAGCTTTTAAGCTCGTGATTAGCCAGGATTATAGGTGTGCACTCTGATACCTGGTGGAATTTGTTTCCTCACAACAGCAGCCATGATGTCCTGATGCTGTTGTCACCATATCTTAGTAAGTCCCTGTCACTGCCTGCTGGCTAAATGGTGGAGAAAGGCATTGAGGCAGCAAGGAGCATCTGTGAGAAAGGCATCTGCCTGCTTAGCACTGCAGGCATGCCGAATGTCAGGAATCAGGGTCTGAAAGGCCTTTCATGTATAGTTTAGTGAAAACATAATACAAAAGGCTCACTGAACTTCAAGTTTCAGATTAAACTGCAGCTACCCGTATAATTAAGCACAAGATGCTTCAGACATGTTTATATTTAATATACTCTTTTTCTGCCCCAAAATTCAATTTTAATTTGGTATTGTGTACATTAATTGGTCAGACACCATGCTAAGAAACTTGAATGCCCAGCCCTGCAGTATAGGCAAGTCCTAATAGATCCAAAGTCTGGGTCATTCCTCTTTTGTAAGTGGTAAGTCAGAAAAAAATAAGAACAAACATGGCTGCCTCCTTCCCTGTCTTCTCAATTCTCTCATCAGCATTACTGGCAGACACTGTAGGAGTAACCTCAAGTACTAAGATTTTGTACAATGGGATAATAAATACTGCAAGACACGGGGAAAAGTGAGAAGAGGGTGGGGATGTCTTGAAAGAAAGAAAGAAATCAGCCAATGTGATTTTGGCCTTCATTGGAGATTTGCACAGCTTTGGAGATGTATTTCCAAAGCTGAAAGTTGAAGGGAAATCACATGGAGATTATGCCACCCTTCCCAGAATTTTAAGCAGGGGCCAAATGAATGTTTCCCCAGAATCCCCTATCAATTGCAACTACTGACATTCACGTCGGTCTCGTGGCACCTGCTTCTACCAAATGCTCGTGTTTAACATTTCTCACAGTGTTTCTAAACTCGAATTTGCTCACTGCTACCAGCTAGGAACAGATGCACAGAGAGAACCTATTTGAAAGTGGGTGGCTTATTATGAACAACTTAGGGTCTATAAAAAAATCTCAACAAGAGCTGGAAGAAAAAAAATAAAAACTGCCATAAGCTCGAAAAAAAATCTCTTCATAAGAAAACAGAATAGTTATCTGGAAATTCTGCAAATATGTTAAGGAGCCTTGTTTTAGCAATGATTTGCACTTTGGTATAATTTCCTAAGAGTAAGTTACCTCTAACTTGGACACAAACTTGAAATACTGTCCTATCCAACAAGCACATGTTCAAGCTGTTCTAGGGCCTTCTCCAGCATACCTCCAGGGAGTTCTACCCAATGCAACGGGCCTACAATCTGCGCTGGTTCCCACCCTTCTTGGCATGGTATAGGACCATGCTCCTATCTCAATGCAAAATCATTCCCCACATTAAGTTTTGTGAGGGAACTTGTGGTCTATGCACTCAAGATGGCAGTCACCAGACAGACCTACGGCACACGTAGCTGGTTTGAATTGAGAGGTGCTGTTTATGTGCAATACAAACCAAGTTTTCAAAACGCAATCATTGAAAAGAAATGCATAGAAGATCATTAAGCAGGGCACTGGTGTAATCCTAGCTGTAATCCTGTAATCCTAGCTACTCAGGAGGCTGAGATCTGAGGATTGTAGTTCAAAGCCAGCCTGGACAGGAAAATCATATCCAGAATTATTATCCACCAGAAAACAGGCAGCAGAGCTGTGGCTCAAATTGGTAGAGCACTAGTTTTGAGCCAAAAGAGATCAGGGACAATGCCTGGGCCCCAAATTCAAGCCCCATAATCCACCAAAAAAAATCACTAATAATGTTTGTATTGGTTACATGTTGAAAGGGCAGGACTTTAGTTACATTGGGTTAAATAAACCAGCTTTTTATAATTAACCTCATGTTTCTTTTTTGTGTGACCACAAAAATTTTAAATTGGATTTTTGGCTGTCCTGTGTGTCTCCCATTAAAATCCAAATCATATTTTAATCTAACAGTTGTTTTCACTTAATGGAAAAAATAAACTGAAAAACCTCTGTGACATTCAAACTCTGCCCACTCCCCTTGACACCAGCTTCAGAAGCATACCCCAGGGCCTAGAGGAGGAAGCAGACCTGGGAACCAGCAGGGCTTTGAAGCCATGCCCTTAAGTTGACCTTGAGATGTACAGTTCTTCTCTCCAACACCAACGCTTCCTACCTTCTCCCGGAGTTCACCGAACAACTGGTGCATTCCATGCAGGGGTTTGCATGAAGACAAGCTCTCAACGACAGTACGCGGTCTTAGGCCTCTCCCGTCACCGATTTCTCTGGAGAACGTTTCTCCAGCCTTCTTCTAAGGGAAACGGGGAGACGACGGTGCCAAGTGCAACACGGTGAGGGATGTGGTCCCTGGCCAGCGGGCTGACCACAGGACTCCGGGGAGGGACGTGGTCAGCGCGGGGTGCCGGAGCTGCGAACCCTCGCAGACCCGACCTGCGTGGGAGGCGGCGAAGGAGAAGGCCTTTCCGCACAGCCGCGGTTCCCTGGCTCCGGTGGAAGTGGCCGCGCTCACCCAGCCTGGCGCCCATGCTGCTCTGGGTCGCCGCCTCCTCGTGTCCTTCTGCTCCTGTGTGGCCAGGCTGGATTCACCGTCCGACGGGCCGCTGCGAGGACCCTGACTCGGGGACCTGGGGACGCCGCTGCCCTGAGGCGTGCAGCCATGCTGCGCGGGGCTCCCCGTGCGCGCGGCTGTCCATGTGCATGGCTCACCTTGAGTGGCTCGCGGAGCACGCGGCTCCCTGTGCACGTGGCTCACTTTGCACGTGGCTTCCCGTGCGCGTGGCTCCCCGTGTGCATGGCTTACTTTGATAGTGGCTCGCGGAGCATGCGGCTCCCTGTGCACGTGGCTCACCTTGAGTGTGGCTCGCGGAGCACGCGGCTCCCGGTGCGCGTCCCCGTGCGCGTGGCTCCCCATGCGCGTGGCTCCCTTTGTGAGCGGCTCCCCGTGCGCGTGGCTCCCTTTGTGAGCGGCTCCCCGTGCAAGGGGCTCCCCGTGCGCGTGGCTCTCCGTGTGCATGGCTCACTTTGAGTGGCTCGCGGAGCACGCGGCTCCCTGTGCACGTGGCGCACTTTGCTCGCTGCTGGCCTTGCTTGCGACAGCTGCGCTCTTGGTGCCCGCGCTGTGTAGGCCGCGCCAGGCTGGAGTCGGGTCGGATGCATGTCCTCTGAATGAATGCGCCCTGCGGGCGGCGGATCCAGACTTCCCTGGAAACGCGGGCTAACCTGCATGTGCGTTCGATGGGAGCCGCTGGCCAAGAGCTCCAGTGGGGCGGACATGTCAGCTGGCCTCTGCTCGCCTCTGCACTCCGATGGCCCGCACCGTGGGGCTCACGAGCTCGGCCACCGCCCACCGCAGGCCAGGCTCCCTCCTCGGGGCCACGGTCCAGGGTGCGCGCGGCAGAGCCCCGCAGAGGGCCCCGCCCCGTGCCGGTGGTGACCCTATAGAAACCTCGCACTGACTGTGACCTAGCAGGGCCGGAGCCAGCCTCAGAGCCGGCAAAAAGTAAGCACAGCACATCTTCATTCAAATACACGGTTGGGTTCTCTCCTTCCAGGTGGGTCTCTGAGCTTCCGTGTTCTCATTTTGAGATTACACACACACACACATATATATATATATATTTATTTATATACACACACAAACACACATAGTATACATATATATGTGTGTATATCAATATGAGATATTGTGTATATGTAAATATGTATGTGCCATAAGCTTATACCATATCTTCAGTACATATATACTATATATATGTGTATAGTCAGTTTTTCAATTTGTGGAGTCTTCCCTAAATCTCAATTTTATAGAGTTACGTTTTCCTTTTTTATTGTGATATAATCACTCTTATAGAATGTATGGGTCAGCAGTGTTGGTTTTTTTTAATCACAATGTGTGCAACCATCCACATTGTCTAACTCCAGAGCACTCTGGTCATCCACAGTAGAAATCGCAGGTCTTTCAGTGGTCACCATCTGCTCTCCCTCCACCCCCCATCCTGAGCAGGCAGTAATACCAATTCCTGTCAGGACCCATTGACTCTTCTGGATATTCTATGTAAGTGGAATCACACATGAGGTGGTTTTCTCATCTTGTTTTGTTCCCTTGATGGTTTTAAGATCTATCCAGCACCTGTTGACACTCTGTTCCTTTTTCAGGGCTAAACAGCACTTCATTGTGTGGATTACTACTTGACAAGGGGTCCACTAGAACATCGTGGCCTTCTCTTTCATCTGGCCAAAATCGGAGGAGGCAGTGTCCAGGAGAGGACAGAAGAAGAAAGACTTCAGAGCTTATGTTCAGTGTGATATAGAGGAGTGTCAGGAGAAGGTTCAAAATGGCCTTAAGAGGCTCGGTGGGGACCAGTGCCTGCACTGAAATCCACCAGGTGGCTTGGGGCCCCTGATAATTTATCACCTGAAGCTGTTAGCTGAAATCATTACTCAGCCCACGTCTGTAAAATGGAGCTAGTTATCTCCCATCTAAAACTCTTCACTAGAAGGGAATGAAATGGTGTCACTGGGGCAGGAAATCTAAGCTTCTGTAACCAGGATGCTGATAGTGGTGAGAAGGGCAGTCTCCCTCTGTTATCAGAGCCAAGACCCAGCTGGCCTCCACACTCTGCAGCTTGAAGAGCTCTGCCACACCCTCTTGCATCTGAGTTTTATGGCTTCCCAGGGAGCAGGCAGTGGAGAGAACTTACAAGGCAAGGAACTGTGGCTCCACAGAACTAGAAGGTGAGGGCTGGAGCAGAGGCCGGGTGGCCTCGCGGGATGTCTGGTCTCTGTTCCAGTGGCCTGTACTTGGTGTCCTAGCACCGTGACAGCAAGTCAACCACATTTCCAGGGTGGGTGCTGGACTCTTTTGTATACTTCTCAGCCAACAAGTTAGGCAGAATGCCTTTCCTTGAATAGGAGCATAAATTACACTGCACGAGCTCTCTCAAACATAGAGTGGAAGAGAACAAAACATCCTATTTTTGTCACTGGATCTTCCTTTGTATCCTTAGGTGTGATCTCCTCACAAAAATGCGATTGCCAAGTTGAGACTATCGAGGAAAATGTTCAGAAATCTTTCTTGTGCTTCTTGCTGCAACCTCCTCTGCAGAGATGTCCAGTCCCTGGGAGCACGGGGTCTTCTGCAACTCCATTAGTATAATAATTTTTAAAATAAATGTTAGAGTCAGAAACTGCTGTCTTATGCCTGGAATCCTCAGAAGGCTAAGACCTGAAGGACCACAGTTTGAAGTCAGTAAGAAAACTCTGTGAGACTTCAATTAACCAGCCAAAAGCATAGCTGGGTATGGTTCAAGTGACAGAGCACCACCCATGAGTGCAAAAGCCAGACTAGAGCTCAAGACCCTAAGTTCGAGCCCTAGTACCAGCCCAACTAAGTAAATAAAACCAGATTGTGGCATCCTGTGTTTTCCAAAGCATCTAAAGGTCAAGCTCATGCTCCTTTTAACACTCTTACCTTATTAACCTTTCCCTTCTTATTTCTCCGGCCTCATTGTGTAGCATTCCTGACACTTCTTGCTTAGGACACACTCTCCTCTTTCAGTTTCCTGAACACAAAGGCTGTTTCCCATATTGGAATCTTCACAGATAACACTTGTTCTGCCTGGAACTTTCTTCTTCTCTTGCAGGCTGGCTCTCCACTCTGTAAGTCTTAATGTTATGGCCATAAATGAATTCTTTCCTGAAGACATAGTCTGGCCCTTCACAGCATGTATCACGATGTGAGTACGTATTTTCATTTATTCATAGACATAGGTGGAATAGAAACCTTTATCCAAGATAGGAGTTACCAGACACCTTGAGTAGCTAGTCTGTATAGATGTCTGGGGTGAATACAAAGCACATTGAGATTTGAAGACTTGGGATGAAATGCAAGTGAAAGCAATCATGTCATTAATTTCATATATTATATATTGCATGATGTTTCAGATATATCTATTTAAATATTATTATTAACATGATTTTAACATGATTACTAGAACATTCACAAAATTCAGTGTGGCACACATTGAGGCAAATTGGTGATCACTAGTCCAAAAGATGCACAGTAAAGAAAGGAATGCTGAAATGAGGATACAGGATGACCCATTGTAACAATGAGACATACAAGACAGTATGTTGAAAACAAACTTTCAACTTTGCAGGCAGTGGGGTAGGAGAAGGGGAGGGAGGAGTTTGGGAGGTGGTGAGGAAAGGGATGGTAGGGGAAATATAAAGGAGGGGGTAACAATGCTCCATAGGAAATGGACTCATTACCTTGCTCATGTAACTGTAACCCCTCTGTATGGTATATTCACAATAAAAATACATATTAAAAAAAAGAAAGGAGACTTCCTGGGACATGGACAGTTCTACAAGGTAAGGGCAGGACATTTAAATTGTGATGATTAAGGGATATAACATATCCTTTCATACTAGAACAACTTTGTGAACATGCTGGAATAGAATCTGAGACAGAACATCAAGTGTTTGCAACACACTTCAGCTTCAGGTTTAGGTCCCGCTGTCCCTGCAGCTAACTCGTGCTCAAGACCCCGAGTAAGGGTGGGAACATGGGGCAGGTCCCACGGCCTGGGCCGTGGTGGTGCTTTCCCACTGCATCCTTACTGCCCTCAGAGTGGAGGGGACCATCGTCCCCGTCCCTGGCTAGTACCTGGTTGGGACTGGGCTAATTTGCCTTGGTCAACACCTCCCATCTCCCTCGTCACCCATCAGTCTGTCAGGACAGTGATTGTGCCTGTGTCTCCTTCTTGCTCCTGAAAAGCTCCCTCTCTGTGGACTGGAAGACCTCTGAGAAAAGCAGATAGGAGTTGTCCACCTGGTGGTATTTTTTATCCCTGGCCGCCATTGAATGAACAGAACAGCAGAGGATGCTCCCTTCCTGATGCCCTGCATTTAGGAGATAGCAAGCCCCAGGCAAATCCAACGCTGTTCCTGTGGGCGCCCATCTCACCACGGCCCTACACAGCCCCAGGACGAGGCCAGGGGCCTTTGTCAGCAACAACAGGAAAGGGATTATCATTACATAGCACCGAAAGGCGAATGCCGTATTTTCATCATGTTTGCTCATTTATACTCAGAGCGATTCTGGGAGGAAGGTCGTTGGTGTCCATTTTGGAATGTTTCAAATGGAAGCTTTGGTGACAGGACCTTAGGAGACGGACTCTTTCGCAGTTCCCCCACGCTGAAGGCCCGAGTGCAGTCAGCATGAAGGGAGCAGCAGGGTGGACTGCTAAGTGACACCCTGAGCTCTGAGGCCTGTGCTCCCCCTCTTAGCATAGTCCTGTAGTATTTCTTCTGGGGCCCATGGAGGAAAGTCTTGGGGAAGCTGCCTTGTGCAGAAGAAGATGGATAATTCAGTGGCTCTCTTCTGTTACGCTCAGGGTTCTTCCAGCCGCAGGGGCCAAGGCTCTCATTCCTCGGTGCTGTGTGCAAGGCCGCTCTCAGGCCACAGCTGCACATGTTCCTAGTTTCAGCCCTTTGGTTCTCAGGAGCCCTGAAAGCCAGGGGAGAAATCAATATTCAAAGGAGTATCAGTAGGTTTTAATGCTGAAACAGAGTATAAGTCAGATAACATTTGATTCTTAGAGAAGATACACAAGGAAAGATGGAAGGAGTCCTTGTCAGTGAAATTTTGAAGATTACAGATCTTGAAGATTACAAAATGATGGAAGGACCTCACTGTGTCCAAAAGCATAGGTATGAAAGAAGGGGGGAGGGAGGAAGGACCACCAGCACTAAGAACCCATGCTGGCCAGTGAGTTGCCTGCAATGTCATGAGGGGTGGTCACAGCTGGAGAGGGGTTTTATTCTTTATAAAGAACAAAGCTTGCTCATCTTATGTCATCTTGCCACTGTTGAGAGGTGGCTAGGAATGGTCCTTGGGGACAGAGATCATTGGTTTTAGGGAATAGTTGGTACCAGATGATAAATAGTTGTACTGTAATAGCAGCTTCTCCCCGATTTTAGAATGGTTTGTTCTGTATGCCACTCTGAACATTTTCGTTCCTGACTTTAATCATTTTTATAGCAAATTATCTTCTGTTTTTGATGCAAAGATAATCTTAGATCAGTCTTGTCTAAATTAAACTTATTTAAACATTAATAGTGCCCATTGTGACTCAGACACTAAGCTACATGACAGGATACGGAGATTAATATTGCAGCTTTGCCCCTCAGGGTAAAATTTTCTTTAAGAAAATTCTACATTCTGAAATTAAAACAAGAACAATGACTAGTCACATAATCAAGAGATTTGTATGTGTACATGTTTCATATTTAATGTGAGCACTCTAAGATTATTTCAAGCAATGAGACACACAATTATTATGAGTGTATCATTTATACATTTAATACATGTGTTTTGAAAGAGGGAACTATATTTTCAAAAATTGCAGACTCTACTCCATTTGTACATCTGAGAATTGAAAATGATCACCAAAATGGCAGACAACAAGCAATTTATTCCTAGTACCCCAAACTCATCCTCCAGTCCGCCATTGGCTGGGTACTGTGAGGTGTATATTCTCTCCTGTGTAGTGTCCAAGTTTTCATTACTCCCTCTTGGGAAATTCAAATGCATGTACCTCTTGGAGAGACTTGTGGACTCTTTGAAGTGGGTTTTGACTGTCTGCACCCTCCTTTCTTCTTCTGTGTTAGGAGGGCCTTTCTATGTATGTCCTTTGGCATGTATGTTGATTTTATATATTTCCATGGTCCACATTTTGTCTACTATAGAAGCCCTTTTGCTCTTCATTCATTTACTCCCATTGTTTAAGGACCTTCCAGGGCATAAATGTGGTTATATCTGCAAGTCCCTAGTCAAGCAAACTACCAGCAATTTTCTACTCAAAGTAAAAATTTCCTCATCTCAAAAATGCACTACCACTGACTTTATTTCTAACACTGTCTATGCAATGCCTTTCCTACCTCATCCCATGTCAGCTATAAGCTCCTCCATCAGAGATTCAGAACTTCCAATTTATTTTCGCAGCACTTGGAATTAGATTATATACTATAAATATATGTGTATATACATATATGTGTATACATATATCCATATATTATAGCTAGATGGATTTCTGGACTTTATTTACATATGTGTAAATATGTAGATTATATATAATCTGATTATATATCCATTCTAGTTTAAATTTGTAAATGTGTATCTTGATTATTTAACATTTTACCGAAGTTACACACACATATTTTATTCAAAAGATAGGACACTGTCCTCTGATAATTTTGCCTTCTCTTTCTTCTTAAACATATAATGTTTCTGATGCCTAGTACATGAACCAATCAAAATTATGTAGAGATATTTTTAAATATTTTATCTAAATTGACATATTTTTTCAATTTTTTGGTCTTTTGTTAGTTTCAAGTAAAAGATTATTTAAGATGCTTGATTAAAAGTATGTATAGTATGCCTTTGTTCCCTTTACAGACGGAGTTAGAAATACACATATGGAGTTAGACAAACATGTACGTAGCATATGAACCTGACCTAAGACTACCTGTCATGCACACATAAAGACACATACATATATTTAGAACTCTATCTATAGTTCAGTGAGAGAAGAGCTATATTTTGGGCTATATCTTCATGCTTGCTAATAAACATTTTTTCTATTTTCAAATATTCTATTTTAACGCCTTTCCCGCCTGTTGCTGATGTGTGTGATCTCACTGGACACCAGCACCACCTCCAGGTGAAGGAACCAACATTTATGTCAACATTTCCCACCCATTTCCTCACTGTCTTTAATGACTTTGCAGTTCCTCTTTCACATATTCATGGTGGGTATTGTCACTCTATCCACCCACCAGTCCTCTCTCCATTTGTCAGCTCCCTCTGCTCAGCCTTCTGATATTCACTTTGTTGAACTCCCTGCTAATGGTTCATGGGATGATCCAATGGAGGTCCTCTCCTGGGTACTTCAGTCAGTTTGCATATGGCCCATTGTATAGTTTCCATGTATGTTTATATTTTAGGCCTATCGCATATGAGAGAAATATGTGCCCTTTGTCTCTCTGAGTCTGATTACTTCACTCAGCAGTTTTTTTCAGGATCCATTTCATCTATCTTTCTGATAAATGAATAAATAGCACTATCTATGTATCTTTGATCTGTCTTTCTGTCTGTCTGTCTGTCTACCTTACCTTTTCTTGATCCTTTCATAAGTGGTGGGACGTATGTGGGCCTCCACACTTAAGTATTGTAGACAGTGCTGTGATGGATGTGGGTGTGCAGTTGCCATTATCCTGACTTGCAGTCTTTAGGGTAAATGCCCACAGTTGCATTGCTGGATCACTGGGTAGCTCTATGTTTAGTTTTTTGAGGAATCTCCATATTGACTTCCACTGTGGTTGCACTAGTTTATATTCCCACCTAGGGTGTATTAAGTAAGGTGCCTTTTCTGGGGCTGGGAAGGTGGCTCAGTGGTAGAGTGCTTGCCTTGCACGCATGAGGCCCTGGGTTCAATTCCTCAGCACCACATAAGCAGAAAAAGTCAGAAGTGGTGCTGTGGCTCAAGTGGTAGAGCACTAGCCTTGAGCTGAAAAGCTGAGGGACAGTGCTCAGGCCCAGAGTTCAGGCCCCATGACTGACAAAAAAAAATCAATCCAGTAGGGTGCCTTTTCCCCCCAGTAGCCCTGCCAGCATTTTCATTTCTAATGATGGCCATTCTGACTTGAATGAGGTGGGATCTCAGTGTTTCTTTGGTTTGTATTTCCTTTATGGCTAGGATTACTGAGCATTTTTTTTCACATATTTATTAGCCATTTATACTTCTTCTGAGAAGTCTCTGTCTAGCTTCTTTTCCTGTTTGGTAATTGTTATTAGTAACTGAGTTATTAACTCTTGGTGGGTCCAGCTTTTTTGGTTTGTTTATTTGATCCTTTAGAGGTTCCAGTTTTTATTTTTCTGTTTGTTTTGTTTGTGTGCCAGTCCTGGGGCTTGAACTCAGGCCTTGGGTGTGGCCATTGAGCTTTTGTGTTCTATAACTTGAGTCCAACCCCACTTTCAGGTTTTTGGTGGTTAATTAGACATAGGAGTCTCAGGGACTTTTCTGCCTGAGCTGGCTTCAAATCATGATCCTCAGATCTCAGCCTCCTGAATAGCTAGAATTAGAGATAAGAGATACCAGTGCCCAGCAAAGATTTTTTTTGAGCTTTTTGTATATTTTGCTTATTAGACACTTGTCAAATGGCAAATCTTTCCCATTCTGTAGGCTTTCTTTTAAACTTTTTAGACTGATGCAACCTCTTGTCAATTCTATTTCTGGGCCCCTGAAATTCTAAACTCAGGAAGTTCTTGCCTATGCCAATATGTTCTAATGTTCCCTACTGCTTCCTCTAGTAGTTCTTAGACTGTGGGTCTATCTTTGATCCTTTGATCCATTTTGAACCAATCTTAGCTGAAGGTGAGAGCTCTGAATCCAGTTTCAATCTGCTCCATGTGGATGTGCACCTTCCCCTGCACCCTCTGTGGAAGAGACTGTCTTTTTCTCAACATATATTTTTGGTTCCCTTGTCAAAAATCAAATGGCTGTCGTGTGTGGGTTTGTTTTCTGAATGAAAACAAAGGAAGACTGCATTTTGCACATTCCAAATCACATGCAATCATTACCCTCACCACTCTTGAAGGGAATGATATTGATATGTCTAGTTCTCTTGGGACATCCAGTCGAGGACCAATCATCAAAGCATGCATGCAAAGACTGACTATAGACCCAGGCTCTCGTCTCAAGTAAATTCTGCCCTCTTCATTATATGATTTGCTTTTTAATGAAGCTCTTTTACAATTAAATACCAAATGAATGCTCTTTCTTAAATACGTTTTTCATGGAACTCTGCACATGAATAATAATATCATTAGACTTGAACATCAAGTCATGCCTTTATGTGTTTTAACTCCAATGCTTAACTTGATGAAAATAATTCCAAAACAAGCAGGTTACATTCACCTATCATTGCAGATGCTGAGAAATGTACAAAATAGGGTCAGCTGTCACTACCCCTGCCTCCCGGCGATGAGATTAGAACCTCCATTTTCCATAATGTGTGCCAAAGCTAGCCTGCTCTGTCTACCTCCCCACGAAAGCACACTGAGTCGGGAGACCCGGTGATGACGGCTCCGGATGATTTATTACACGTCACCCAGGTTTTTGTTTATGTACTCATAAAAAGGTCATGTCTGCAAGATGTATAGAGCCAGCTTGTACCACTGCACTGAGCAAGATGAATAGATGAATGATTGTTTTGATAATACTAAGCAAGCATGTGAGATGTTGCTTGGCGACATCTGTTATAAACAGCGCACATGAAAGGAGTCTTCGTGCTGATTGCCTGGTCCTCTGCTCAGAAAAACACAATGGTCTGCTGCGGTCAGGCTTTGCAGGGAGCAATTAGAACAACCGTCATGTTCTGAATATCCTAGGATTGGATAAAAATCATCTAGCCATTTTACTTAAGGTACCAACTCCCTCATGTCCCCTGCAGTTGCAATTCAGTTTCTCAAAGCAAGGTGAGATGGAGGATATGTGGTGAACTCCAGAGAACATGGCCGTGTGCAGCCAGTTTCCAAAGCCATCGGCCAGACTGATGTCACCTTCCGCTGAGCCAGCCTCCCATGCAGAGCTTGGAATCTCAGCCTGCAGCCAATCCCAGCCCAGGGAGCCTGCTACAGATCCTTTCTAGTGCTGAAGAACTCCCTACCTCCAAGGCAGCCTACCTTAAGTTTGCAGCTCTGTCAACTGGTTAGGCCTTCCTGAAAGGGGCATTCTGGGATGTTAAACAGATCTTCTGTGTGAAGTAAAAGGTCCCATTCTGAGAGCTGTCCCTGCTCCCTAGCAGCTTATTCTAGATGGGAAAATACAATTCAGAAAAATGCTCTAAGGAGTGGAGGGCTAACCATGCCTTAGGGAATGTTTCTAAGAACCAGCGTATGACTTGAGAAAGTCACAGGAGAGAGAGTGTTTGATTAATGAGGGGAACGTAGTTTTGCCTACAGCCTGAGGTGCATGGAACAAAGTGAGGCGAAGGGGGAGAGAAAGCAAAGCTGAGCATGAATCCCATCCTGTTTTCCACAACTGGGACTGGGGTCGCCCACCCAGCTACAGGGAGCGAGGCTGGAACACCACTGGGAGGAAGACAGACGCAGAGTGGACAGCATCCCTGCAGACCAGGGCTGTGTGTGGCCTTTGGGGACAGATGGCAGCACAGCACAGGAAACCCATCCCCACACTCAGCACCTTGGAAACAGGTCAGCCCTGATCGAAGGTGAGCCATACCTCGTATAAAGGACTGAAGACAACTCAACAAAGGAAGGCTGCCTTTCGCACACCCCAAAACGTGTCCACTCTTTCAGGGAACAATATCAGTGCATCTGTAATGTCGGCCTTGTGCTTCCAGTTAGAGTTAGGACCAGCAGGTGAGCTTTCTTTGCCCTGTTTCCTCCTAAAGAACTGACCATGCAAAGTGGCTGCGAACTCAATGTTTACCCTTGCTTCAAGTCCAGTCTGTTTGTTGAAATCTCGGTCCCCATGGGCTGGAATCAGGAAGGGGTGACTGAGATGGAGCCTCCTGAGCAGGATGAATGCCTTTAGAGAGGGCACGGGAGAGCTTGCTCTTTCTCCTTGTGAGGTGCACAAGAATAAAACCATCTATACACAAGGAAGTGGCCGCTCAACAGAAATGATGTATGGTGGCACTTTGATCTTTGGGTCCTAGCTCCAGAATTCTTAGATAAAAATGAAAGTCGTTGACCCCACCCAGACTGTGACAGTTTGTTGCAACATGCTCAACTAAGAGGACATATATTGCTCTTGAAGAAAGTGTCTCAATCCTGCCGTACTAAGCATGGCGTAGCTGTAATCTGCCATACTGGGAACTCTACAATAGACACACATTTTTCTGAACATAGGTGGCTGAGTTATTAGCATTTATTATCCAGACATGATCGATCCAAACTATTCTTTTCCCTGTATGAGCTTGATGAATATAACTTGAAGCATCTGCCATCCTATTAATAGTTTTGAAGATAATACAAAATCATAAACTGGGGATAAAATATGCATTACAAGCATACTATGTTCACAGGCCATTCCGTATATTGCAGTGAGTCTAACTGTGTGAACACTGTTTTACCCTGGACATATTACTGCAGACATTTGATTCCTTGCTCTGGTTTAATTGTGAAGTGCTCCTGAGAGGCTGATTTATCTAATTTACATTTTACTTTTTATCTTTTTGTCACATCAAAGATAGAGTTCTAGAAGTGGTACAAAGGGTGAGCTCTCTTCTCTATAACCGCCTTGCCAACAGCACCAGGGACAGAACAGCTCTGTCCTGAAGATAGTTTCTCCCAGAACTGGGTTTCCTTCGAAGCTTTGCTTATTTTTCTGCATACAGCTTATGTCACAGGCAGAGCTCAGCATACAAGACTTGTTTTTGTCAATGAAGTTTTATTGGATCATATCATTGCATGCATATTGTCTTCAGTGTTTTTTGTGTATGTGACAGTGTCAGAACCTAATGTTAACACTGAGATCAGACAGCCCAGAAAGTCTAAAACACTCATGTTCTAGCCCTTTCCCATAGTTTGTTGCCTTCCTCCCTAGGGTACTGTCCTGGTCTATGTGTGGTTGAAGCTGGAGGCACCATGGTATTTAGGGTTGATTTTTCAGAAAGGAGAAATGTGGAGAAAATATCCCCTTTGGTTGAGGTCAATCAATAACTCCTTCCATTTCTGCTCTCTCTGGCTGAGGAAGGAATTTGGTTCATGGCACCACCAATCCCAAGAAGCCTGGGAAACTCAACTGAGCTACCAGCTGCCCGCAGACTCCGGGGCTCTGGTGGAGGGAGGGAAGGAAGGGCCTGCTGTGCTCTCCCAGAATACACAGAACAGAAGTGAAGCGTGGGCTTCTACCTTAGGACACAGACACTTCAGTCTTTTTCCACAGCATAAGTGCTGCCAATCATGCATGCCCTCTGATTTAGTGCCTGTGTTTATTTAAAGAAAGATTTATCCATATGTTTCTACATCACTTACACCTCTCGTCAAAATGTTGTTTCTCAGCAGATGCTGGGCATTGAAAATTCCTGGTAGAAAACGAGAAGAGAGTTTGGCTTTGTTAATAAAGGCGCAGGAGCACGCGTGGCATCTTGGCTCAGCATGGCAGCACCCCGTGCTTAGTCCCTGAAGAGAGGAGGACTTTGCGCAGGCACTGCTCAGAGCTGAGACTGAGAACTCCCACCCTTGCTTGCCCAGCTGAGCCGTTGAATCTCTTATACAGTTGGACATGCAAAGCAGAAGCCTTGGGTATGTAATGATCCTACCCAGAGCTGCTCTTGGCAGCTAATAAGTTTAAACTTGGGGTCTCCATCGGCCATGGTCTTGCTGTGATGTTTAGCCACTTCGCCACTCAGGCCATTCAGCACCTTCGTGTCTACCAGCTGTTCTGAGGCCCAGGGGGAGAAGTGTCTGTCTGTGGATTTCATGGTAGAATTTCAGAAATCTACAGTTCATCCAGCCAAACAACTCCGGGAATTGGAGTCTTGAGAAAAATGACAGACACATGGATGGAAACCTTCAGAGTTGGCACTTTTTTGTTTAGTGGTGTTAAGATCAATATGTCATAGCTTTGTTTCTGTCCTTAATTCTGGAAAAGCCCCTAGTGTCTATCTGTCTTCCAAGCCTGGCTTTTAGGCAGAATTATGGCTGGGTGTTGTTATGAAGGACCTAAAATAAATCTAGCTGATTTGAGCGACCCATTGTGAGTGAAGAAACTGAGTCTCAGAAGTATGAATGGCACACATGCACACGCAGATGCACACACACACAGACAGACACACAGACACACACAGATACACACACACAGACACACACACACACACACACCTAGGAAGCTAATGAGCTGCGTGGGTCTTTAATTTTATATCCCCAGGAAAGTTTCACCATTTAATGGACAGTATCCCAATGCCCCAGCTCTCAGTGTCTCAGTGTCTTTGCTCAGGCCCACTCTGTTTGTCCAGCTCATTCCTTCTCTGAACTATTTGAGCCATTGGCTCCCTGCTCTGCACTTCTCCCTAAATCTGTAGTATAAAGATATACTGTAACTTCTTCCTTGTTTCTATGAAGATACCACACAAATTTCATGAATAGACTGTAAAGCATTCTGTACAACTTATTAAATGTAAACTGTGGAAGTACTATATCTCCATATTTCCCATTTCTTTCCACGGTGTACTGTCTAGCACAATTACACGATTTTTTTTGGTGGGGCAAATGGATGAGCAAATGAGCATACCAAGTTGTCAGGGATCTCATGAGGATTTTGCTTTAACTTATTTTTATTATCTTTAATTAATTGTACAAAGGAGTTGCCATTGAATGAATCAGTTTATGAACACAATGCATCATTTTTTAGAAGAAACACATTTTATTTTGATTCTTTTTTTATTATCACCTTTAAGAAGTTGTACAAAGGAGTTACCATTTAACAAAGCAGCAGTTGTACAAAGGAGTGAACACTTGACAAAGCAGCTTATGAATACAGTGCATCTTGATCAGTGTTGCCGCTTTTAACCTTGTAGCCCATCTCTCCCCTACCCACCCCTTCCCTTCCTCTTCTTAATTTTGCAGGATAAACATTAGGTATTTGACTGTATTTTCCCTCTGCTCTCTTCATTCATCAGCCCAGGTGCCCCTCATGGAATGAATGGATCAAGAAAATGTGATATATAAACACAATGGAATTTTACTCATCATTAGAAAGAATAATACTGTACCATTTGTGAAGAAATGGAAGGACCTGGAACTTAGATATGTCAAGTCAAGTAAGTGAGATGCAGAGAGGCAAAGGACACCTTTCCCTTATATGTGGAAGCTGGATCTAGCTTACCAACTCACAAGTAAATATGTTGGGTAACAGGTGTGTATAGACTAGTTTATGAACTGAAATATGGTAGATTCAAGGGAGATCTC
The DNA here is from genome assembly GCF_019054845.1 of Dipodomys spectabilis. Lineage (NCBI taxonomy): Eukaryota > Metazoa > Chordata > Mammalia > Rodentia > Heteromyidae > Dipodomys > Dipodomys spectabilis. The sequence goes on along the minus strand of NW_024870743.1, from coordinate 2,828,334 downwards.
CTTAGAAAAGCACAATCAAAGTTCAGAAAAATAAATACCAGGAAGCGGGTACTGGAAAGAGGTGGGGTAGGGTCAAGGGTAAAAGAAAAATGCAATGCATCTTGGTTGATGCACCTTTTTTAAATCATTCTGATCCTCCCCTCTGACATAATTCCTTGCCTTGAATTTCTTAATTTCATGGGATATGCAGTGAATGTTGAACTGCCTTCTCCCTCCATTCTTTCTTCATTTGCCTACCCTGTCCCTCACCTTCACCCCCCACCATATCTTTGAAGTACCAGTGTCCTGGCATTCATTGTGTTGGACTATGGAGCTCATTTTTCTAAGGAATGACTTTGCTTGGATTCTCCCCTGCAAACACCACATTGCAGTTCATACATTTGTGCGCACGTGCACATCCAACACCAGCTTCTCACCAAGAACCAGAAATTCTGCTCATGCTATCACCCCAGGGAGAAGAGGCCGGGATGTTGCTCATGGGGGTCCAGGATGGCCAGAGGCTGCTGTGTTCAGATCCTGCAGAGACACAAGCAGAAAGTCTGGGAAGGGGCTGCCCACAACCAAGTCCCAGGGCCTCCAATGCTGCAGACCAAGCTATCCAGAACAGTTTCTCCATTCTGCTCACTCAATGGAGAGTCTGGAGCTCCTCATCTCTGTGAGGGCTAGGAACACAGTGCACTCCCCTCATGAGGACAGTCCTAAGAGCAGCCACAAGGCCAGGGGCCACTATGGCAGACAACATAGCCAATAGAGCTAAAGGAGGATCACAGGCTGCATGGGAATGGCCAGGGGCCCCGAGCACATGTTGACAGGCTGGAGAGGGATGGCAGGGCAGAGCAGAGATAGGAAGAGCAGGCAGAGAGAGCACCTGTACAGTCCCTGGCAGATGGCGTGCTTGAAGGTAAGTGCGACCAATGTTGAAGATGGATTTTGTGACACTTGCCTAGTCGAGTACCTAGGTGTTTGGGCTTTATAGAAATGGTTCCTGAGCTCTGCCACTGCCAAACTGATGGACATCACATGGAATAGAATCAACAGTGCTCCTCAAAGCTGAGATTACAGAGTCGTGCTAAACCCAGCACGGCAGACAAGCCTGGTAAACCCCTGGAGTTCTCCAGGTAGCTACTACCTACATGTGACGTGAGGTGTCTCCCCGTGGGCTGGGGACGGGCATTGGAAGTCAGGGGTACTGGTGTTCCATGCTCAGAAGCAGACTTACACACACTCCCAGGAGATAGCACCAAACCCAGCATCAAGGTGGATAAGTTATTAAACACTCACCATTATCACAGACCAGAGATCCAGGCAAGGGAGGACAAACCCAAGGACCACACCTGCAGATGGCTAGGCTTCACCCCAAACTGATTTGTGGTTCTCCAGCATCTACCACTGAATGTGTGAGCCTCGCCTGTCTGCTCTCAGGACTCTGACACTCAGGATTGTAAAGACAGGCATCCTTCCCTGTTTCTCTTTATTTCCTTCCAGATCTTTCATCGGTTGGGTCAGCTATGTTGCAGTGCCAGTTTTGGTATAGTTTGTCAGCTAAGGCTGGTCATTGCTAAAGAAGACTCCTTTTTTTCTTATAAATATGATTATACGTAATTAAAATGTTGGTGTCTGGAATTAAGATTTTACATTTTGGTTTAGCACTTGAGGTTTGAGAATTCTCTTTTGTGGGAGGGAACTTTTTAATTTTTTTAAAGGATACTTAGCAACATGTTTGGCCTCTACCTCTGAAGGACATCAGCACCTTGTATCCATCTGTGGAAGAAACAAATGTCTCTCTGCATTGCCAAATGGGCCGTGGAAGGCAAAATCCTTGCATAAAACCCCTCTGCTACACAGTAAGTACAACTGTGTTTATGCTGCTGCTGTCTACGATTGCGGCTGCTTTGCTTCAGGGAGAGCGGAGTGCGGAGTAGACAGAGACCATTTGCCCACACAACCTCTATAGTTCCTCTCCTGCCTTTACAGACAATATTTACTAACTCTTTATTTAGAGCATAGACAAAGCTCAGTGCTTGCAAAGGGAACAAAGGAGGGGAGGGATCAGGGAATAAGCTGGTCAGAAAAACACTTGAAGTTCAATGTGAATTCTAGCTTGGGTGACACAGAGACCAGTGTCCTAATGGCAGACTTGTGGCGGCCAGTCTTTGCCTAAGAAACCATCGTATCTTTGTACATGGCTAAAGTAAACTGGTATAACTCCCTAAGGGCAGCTACTTCTGCCTAAACTCCAGGGTCTTACTATCTGCAGATCAACTACAATGGCTGCTCTGGAGAAACCCCAAGTATTGCCCCTTGTAAGCAACTCCAGAGCTATGTGAATATGTCACCAGCATATGGGGGTTCAACACATTCCGTGTCAGGAGACTAAATGCATTTTGTGCGATTCGTGGGTAGGGATAGAGTCAAGATTTACAGGACAGTTAGCAGGTGTCAGATACTCAGGAAGTATCTATCCTGAATGTAACCTCCCAGACAGTTCATTGAGGCAGGCGAAAAATATGAATTTGAACAAAACCTCAAGGAACTGCCCAATATCTCACAGAACCTATGAACCTTGTTTTGTATCAGGATCTAGCCAGAGCCTTTTCTTTTATTATTGTTGTCTTATTACACATAGAGAAGAATTTAATGGGATTATTCACATGCACAAAGAGAGCAAAACTTCTTCGGATTCTGAATGCAAAGGGAACTGAGTCAGAGACAGATAGTTGTGGAATCCTCTGATTACCCCTCCAGGCTTCTGAGAGCCATCAGAGCCAGGATGCTTTCGGCTGCAAAAGCATTGGTTTATATTTCCTAGGGGACCAGCCTGTCTGAGATTTGGTAAACCATCAGTGCTTTCAGACGGCATGCTGAGAAGTGTTCCAAAGGCACTTTTAGACCAACCAGAGAGGGAAATGGACTGAAAAGTCCTACGTGGGGAGGGAGCAGGCGGTAGAAAGAGAGATTTATCACTTGTGTTGAGAAATTGACAGTGAAATTAAAAAGCTTAATTATTTCAGCATGAATTTTGAGAGGCTTCTTTTCCCACTGAACATATGAAAAAGTTTCAAAGCATTTTGCAGCAATAAAACATCTGTGACCCAATTTACATAAAACAGAATAAAACTGAGAGTTGTTCTGGTAGCAGAGAAGAGCAAGACAGTTGTGAACCCTCACTCCACCTTCCACTGATGCATGGGCTTCTGTGCGTGCAAGAGGTCATCACACGCAGCCAGAGAAAGCTTGAGTAGGTAGAGAGATGAGGAACATACTCCCAGGACCGACGATTCCACCAAGAAGAATGTTAGAAAGGTGCTTGGCAGATCAAAGGCCAAGGGAAGAGGGCACTAATAGCCGGATAATAGCCTTCGAGAGGCTGGCGAGAGGCACAAATGGAACAAATAAATTCAAGTACAAAAGCCTACTTGAAAAATATCCCACAAATACATTGTCTGAAAGCATGGACTTAGAATCATTCCAAGATGCTTCTTTCATTCCCTTTTGCATGCTGCTAATGGAGACAGGTGAGTCAAGTGGCTGAAGGCTCGTTGATTTTGGACAGTCTTAGCGAATGTCTGCAGAGTAATCACAATGGATGCGGCTGAGCCCCGAAAAATCAAAAAGGGGATTCTCAATAAACACGGAGATTTGAGCTGGTGTGCTTAATATATAGTCACAATCCTTGAATGATCTAAAAGATTATTTTAAACTTCATAAACGGGTATCAGACTTGACACAAATCTGTTCTAAAGAATGTATAGAATATTGGCATATGGTAATATGCTCATTAGAGGAAAATAGGCAGCACTTACTTCTGAGAGATGTGAAAGTTAAATTGTGTGAATAATTAACTAGATTGAATTAGGAGTGAAAGCAGTTGGAAGGTGTGTCTTTATCATTTTTTACATTGGGGAGTATTTTCCTATGAGAATTGTTTGGCTAACTTGGCATCCAAGCAAATAGATGATGAGCTTTAAAACATAATTTCTTATTAAATGAGCAATTTGTTCTCAAAAAATTAATTTATTGTACACCAAAGCAGTGATTCTCAAAGGGCGGTGACATTTCTTAGAACTGGGAACAATGCTCTTAAGCAACTCTTCAAAACAGCACTACCAAGCTGGGTACAAATAGCTCATGGCCCTAATCCTAGCCAGTCAGGTGGCTGAGCTTGAGGATTGCAGTTCAAAGCCCACTCAGACAGGAAAAGTCCATGACACTCTTATCTCCAGCTAACCACCAAGCTGGAAATTGAAATGTAGATCAAGTAGTAGAGCATTAGTCTTGGGCAAGACAGGTCAGGGACAGCACCCAGGCCTGAGTTCAAGCCCTAGGACTGGCATATACATACATACACTCAAACAAAAAAAAAACACACACATCACTATTAGACAACTTCCACTCACCTGAACACCTTACCTGCATCTCCAAAAAGCCACTACTTGCCAACAGCCTCTCTTCCTTTATTTCTCAAAAATCAGGTTTTTATTGAGCCCCTGTTGCTGGTAAATATGAGATATTTTCCTCCAGTGTTTGGAGCCAGGAGCGGAACCAGTCCCCACAATGGGGTAATGTTCTATTCAGCGCAGTCTATGTCAAGGACTAGGTTCTAACACTAGTCAAGAAAGGGCCAAACAAGAGAGCCTCGGATTTGGCTGGCAATGTGCAAAAGAATGAGACCCAGGGTCATGTCCACTCTGTGTCAGCCAGATCTTTTCCAAAGCTGAGCACAGACAAGCAGCAGTAATGGGATGGCCAGTGGAAAAGTGGTCCTGTTTGCCCTGGAGGAGCTTTGCCAAAAATGAAAATCTGTTTGGCTGATACAAGTGATAGAGTGCAGAGCGAGCCGGCTGGCCATCTCGTCCAGGCCCAGGGCTCCATAGCTGGCACTGGCCCACGGACACGCATCTCCACACTGCTTGTGTCTCACTTTACAAGCATGACGAGATACCTAGGTAGTTTTGACCTGCACTCACTTTTCTTTTTACTATGACAACGAATTTTTCAAAAACACACATGATAGATCCCATAAAGTAAATGGGCCTGATCTGTGCTCCGATGTGACCATATGTGGAAGTTTGCTCTCTCCGCCCTAGGCCCCCCAGAGGCAACGGTCTGGGCAATCACCTATTTTGCCAAATCAGTCCATTTCTGTTTTCTTGGTTTTGTTTTCTGCTGCCATGAACACATGAGGGGCAGTGCCCTGGAAGCTCATCCTGGGCTTAAGCTGGGAAGATGTTGTCACATGGCTGCTAAGGAGATCCCATGAGCTTTACAAGAGCAACAGAGATGGAAATGTCTCCTTAAATTCAATGATCGGAAATGACTGTGCTTCAGCAGCCGAAGCTTTGTGTGTGTGCCACACAGACAGCTGAGCCTTAGCACAGACCGTCTCTCTAGAGGCCCATGTTTGTAGGCTGAGGCTCATACCTCTGAATCCAACCTGCTCCCTGCCACTCACTTTCCTTTCCAGTCAACATATCTCACAGATTTACTTGTTTTTATTTGCCCTGTCTTGTGCTTGCTGTTCCTTTGATGAGTCACATCAAGGAAAAGGAGTGTGTGGCAGGTATTTAAAAGCTAAGCCTTACTATTTGTGGCTTACCTTCTAAGAGCAAGACTTTTTTCATGTTAAAAAGAGACAACATTCAAAGGATAGTTATGTGGCCCAGCTCTAAACAGAGAAACTATCACAGAAAGACCCAAACTCAAAAATCTCTGTAGAGGAAGAGAGGAGAAGGAAATGGAAAGACAAGAGAGAGGAAGAAAGGGAAGAGAAGGAGGGGAAAGGAGAAGGGACAGAGGAGAAGGGGGAGGAAGGGGGAAAGGAGAAGGAAAGGGAGTTCCATCCTCAGGAAAAAAATAACCGGGACGGCATCTAATTTAACTCAGATCAAAGTGTATCTAAACTAACTTCTCTCCAAAACACAGAAAACCATACCTATACAGAAAGCTAATGCTCTCACCTGCAGGGAGAATTTTCTACATCCTTGTCGATTTCTAATCTTGTTATAGTTTAAAATAGGAGGCATTGACAGACCGCCATTTATGGAGATCCCATCTATGGCACTGGCATTATGGAAAGCTCTTGGTCCATCACAGTCAAGAGTTTGTCCTATATTTTCAAATATGGTGAGGCCTGCTTCTTGTTTGGATCATCTAATTGGATTTGGCCAGCAATACCACCAAGTTGGAAATATTCTCATTTTGATATTGAGATATTAGAGGTAAAAGAAGTAAATTAGCAGATCCTATAAAAGCATAGTACCAGAACGTGCCCAAATAGTGATAATGACCATAAAAACTACAATAAAAACAACATAAAATCTTCAGTTTATACCTCCTGATACCAGGATAAAGAAACCAAGCATGTTTTACCACCATTGATTGTGTCAAGGAAAGAAGCAGAGATCTTGGGTGTGGTTACACTATAATGCAACAATGGCGTAGCTTCAAATATTGAAGTTAATTTAAAAATTGCACGAATAATGACTTCTTTGAGTGTCATGTTGGCCCTAATATCAGTCAACTCTGCTCCACAGTGCGCAGGAGGTTTTACTGTCTTTTTTTTTTTTTTTTGGCCAGTCCTGGGGCTTGAACTCAGGGCCTAGGTGTTGTCCCTGAACCTCTCTGTGCTCAAGGCTAGCTCTCTACCACTTGAACCACAAAACCACTTCTGGCCTTTTCTGAATAGTTTATTGGAGATAAGAGTCTCATGGACTTTTCTGCCTGGGCTGGCTTTGAACTATGACTCCCAGATCTCAGCCTCCTGAGTAGGTAGGATTATAGGCGTGAGCCACCAGTGTGCAGCTTTTATTGTCTTTTTAATTCATATTCAACTATTTTTCCTTAAAAATACTATTGTAATAGGCAGCTGCACTTTAGGGCCTTGAAACAATGTCATATGGTACTATTCAGTTGGTGCATGTCATTATATGCATATCCAACCCCACAGGATATACAAGAGCCAGGATGAAAACTGATTGGTGAGTTCTGGTTCACTTACTCTGACTGATGTTCCCTGTGTGGTGGCAAGATGAAGATGACAGTGTTGATGTGTGGAGATGGGGCATATCTCAAAAAAATTAGGTTTGTCCTTAAAATAAAACCAAAAGCAAATGTGAAGTAGTCAGAGCAAACTAGCCATCCAAGATCAGCCACCTGTGAGAGAGACCCACAGCAAATCGAGAATGCCTGCGGGGTGCCAGCCCCTAAGTAATCAAGCAGATAGTTACTGGCTCCCGTACCTACAACGCTGTGAGCCACCTTTCTGTGTTACCTTCCTACCTTATATTTTTTACCTTCATCTTAAAGAACTGATCCTATGCCAAAAGTTGCTCTTTTGCCTGTTCTGATTCACTATCTCCCTTCCTCCCTTCCTTCCTTCTTCCCTCCCTCCCTCCCTCCCTCCTTCTTTCCTTCCTCCCTCTCTTCTTCCTTCCTTCTTTCCTTCCTCCTTCCCTTCTTCCCTTCTTTCCTTCTTTCCTTCTTTCCTTCCTTCCTTCTTTCTTTCCTTCCTTCCTTCCTTCTTCCCTTCCTTCCTTTTTTTCCAGCACTGGGAGTGAAGCCAGAGTCTTGAGCATGCTAAGCAAATGCTCTACAGCTTTATCCATATCCCCAGGTCCAATTCACTATTTTCTTCAATAACCTACAACAGATCAACATTATAAAACTATGGTTTCCACAAGTTTTTTTTTTTTATTGCCAAGTCAAGGTATAGAAACAGTGTTGTGCTGCAGATGGTAGGTTGTCGCTGTGGTTTGAAGAGTTTGGTTAAGGGGAAGATCTGCATCACTAATTCCCTGCCTGAGACTGAGCCAGCAATATTAGCTGGCTGGTGAGCAGTCTTTACTCTGCCTGAGGCAGGACGCATCTGACTGCTCCAAGCTCAGCCCTCCTATCTGTCGTGATGCAGCCTTTCACATCCCAATACCATGGAGAAATTAGAGTCTCTACGTTTCTGCTGACTGAGCGGTATGCTCTGGCCACAAAGCCCCAGACTGCAGCAATACACACTGCTTTCCACTTCACTCTCTTCTGCTGACAGAAGAATCAATTTGTGAATATGATTGCTTTCTGGAAATGGGGGAAGAAAAAGAGGATCATAAAACAAATATATCTGTATACAAGATATGTTCTTTGGCTTTAGAATGAGGACTCTGAATATCAAGAATGATGTTCTTGATACAACTGTCAAGAAATCTGATTTACTCCCACAGTGTGGCCTTCTTTGTATAAACTGTAAGAACTGCAAAGATCTTTACTACAGGCTACTTCACATGGGTTGGCAGTCACACTTGGGATATTTGAAAACATGTTTTTCTCTCTCTGATCAAACAAATTTAAAGAAATCACATTGGGCTAAGGAAGACCAATGAGACAGGGGCACATTTGATCACCACAGCAAGGCATAGTGTAAAATGGAAGTCCCAGAGGAGAAAACCAGTATCTTGATGAACAGTGAGTTGATGGTAACACAAAATGAAAATGAAAATGAAAAGCACATGCCTTTGTGAAAATAGACTAGCTTTCCAAAAGTCACAGTCACCCTTCAAAAACTCAGATAACTGCCTGACAATCAAGAGTACATAAGACACTTTTTACTCATTAAAATATTTCACCTTTACCATGTTACCATGTAAACTAATTTAGATCAAGACAACCAAAGAAATAATGCTCATGGTTCTGGGGCTGGGAAGATGGCTCAGTGGTAGAGCGCTTGCCTTGCATAAATGAGGCCCTGGGTTTGATTCCTCAGCACCACATAAACAGAAAAAAAAAGCCAGAACTGGCACTGTGGCTCAAGTGGTAAAGCGCTAGCCTTGAGGTGAAGAGCTGAGAGACAGTGCCCAGGCCCAGAGTTCAGGCCCATGACTGGACCCCCAAAAAAAAATTAAAAAAAAAAGAAATAATGCTCATGGTTCTAAAGTAAACCTCCCCCATCTGGGGCCAGATCATCACTAGAACCACCAGCTTCTCAAATCCCACCTCGTGGGGAACCCTGAGCTCCTGAGCCCCCTGTCAGCTGTTAGCTCAGTGCTATTGTCAGCTGACATCGAGCTGCATTTTATTTCAGCTGCTCTGGCTTCTTCTTCGTTCTCACACATACCCCTGAGGTTTGGAGGGGCCCTTTTTCTTCCTCATACTAAGGGAATTCCATGTGAACAGACAGGGCCATAGGGAAGCTGGGTTACCTCACACAGCACAATGATGACACAGATCACCCAGCACACACTGCTTGTAGCTTCCAGTGCATTCTCCTTTTCCTCCATCTTCCATCATCTCAACTTGCCAACATGGTAGAGAATACTCTGACCTGCTTTGGGAAGACGGAGATGAAAGATCTGCCTTCGTGGGCCCACAGGGTGTTTTAAGTGTTGAGAGTGAGACTTAGATGTAAGACAAAAGAAAACCAGTAAAACTGTAGACAATTTGGAACTGGTAGAGCCTTATTAGTATATCAGAGTACTTTGTACAAGCAGAGATTATTTCAAGGTAATTATCTAACTGGTCTTGCTCCAGAGCTTGTTGAAAGATAAAAATGAACATCTTTCCTCTAAAGGATTACACAGGACAGATTTCTATAAGCACAGCACAGCCAATGGTTGCAATATCTTTTCTAAAAATCCTATTTAAGGCCTACCAATATATTCTGCTTCTGTGATCCCTAATTGTTTCTGCCAAAGCAAATCAAACTAAAAAGGCCAGGTCTTCTCGGATTTGTATAAAAGGGTGATTTTTGTAAGAAGCCACATCAGAGGGAAATAAGCAAAATGATGAGACAAAGAGGAGCGGCTGATTCACCTTGATGACTTCTACTACATTCTTGCCTTTTGATTTGAGGAATTGAGAAGCAGCAGTTAATAGAATGCATATCCAGTTACAACATACACACACATATATAATTTATCATTCAAGATATGAATCTTAATTAATTCACTTGCTATTATTGGTGTGTATAATGAGTATTCAATTATATATAGTAGACAGCATACCTATTAGAAGTATTATTATTAGAAGTAGGGCACTAGGTGAGATGATATACAGGGCACATTTCTAGCCCCTAAGAAATCCTGTAGACAGTATGAACGGTAAACTGAGATTGTAAATGAATACAGTGTGATGTCGACAAGGCCATTATTATAAAAGACTAGTGGGGAGAGTGTGCTGAGCCTTGAGGAAGAGCAGGAAGAGTTCTTGACATTATGGAGAATTGAACATTTGTACTTTTTAAATGATCTCATGTGCAAGTAAAAGACCTATAAATTTAGCATATTTTTTGCATGATGAAAAAAAAAGACTGAGATTTGGAAAATTGGTGAATTTTGCAACCTCCAAGGTAAATTGAGTCTGAGAAAAGCCATTTGCTTGATGAGGAACCTGGCAGCGCATGGTACAATAAAACACAGTCTCTTCTCACAGTGCGGTGCCATTAGGAAGCCTGTGAAATGACATGTTCTCCAGTGGTAATTGCAAATTTCCTTCCCAAGCTGAAATTTAGGAATAACCAAGCAGGCCTTGAAATCAAAAGTACCAGTTGGCTCCACGTCCCTTAGCAAATTTTTTTCCAGAAGTAAATAATTGTTACTGGCTGAAATGACATTCAGCCGAGACAAAACGGTTCTTCTGAGGCCCAGTGGGGTGCTAATGGTCAGATGGTATGTCCTTAACTTGCTGGGATGTAGAGCGTTGAATCTTGCCTGTTCTATTTGAAACACTTAGCTTTTCAATAGGGAGTGCTCAGAAGGAGAGGAAAATTGCATTGGCATCAGGATGAAAACAAAGAGGGGGAGAAGAATGGAAACACAATTGAGAAGCATCTCTCTCTGGAGCTGAGGCTTATTTTCTCTATCATGGCTACATTTTCAGCAATTTAACTTTGAGATTTTCTATAGTAAAAGACCAGGCTCAATCAAGAACAATAGCATGTTTAGCAACTATTAATCAAGAGCAATACTGGATAATGCAAGCATTTCCAGATGGAGTAGAGAACGGGAGGGGGGGGGAAAGGGGGAGAAAAAGTGAAAGAGAAAAATGACCACTGAAAGACAATACTAGCCCTGGTTTCAAAGTCATTTTCTTCTATGCCTCAACATTAGTCAGGACACTGTGGTTCAGTTACTATTCCCAAACATTCAAAGGTAACTGGCAATCTTTGACCCAGGAACTTTCCTGCACCCGAGGAAGGTAAACCAGGGAAGTGTCACTCCATTAGAGACAGCCATGGCCATTGTCATCACTATTTCATGGTGGCTTCATTGTATTCTGGAATCTCAGAGCTAATAAATTTCTAAGAAGGCCATGCTGCCCACCAGGGGATGTTGCTTCTGTTCTTTACATGCTTATTATCAGTGAAGCCCACAAAGTTCACTCCTGCGCACAGCACAGCACAGCAAGCCTCACATCTGTGCTACCTTTCAGAATCTGAGTAGTCATAGTATGAAACGGGTGGAATCTTCTTGTACGGAATGCCTTTGGAGAGAAGACACCAAGATTTATTATCTGCCATAATGTGTGTGAGGCTGAGCCATGTCTTTTCATAGACAGTAGATTGTTTTATATTATTTATTTTCATGCAAACTCCAGAAGTAGCTCAGCATGTTCTCTGATCAAGGAAAATGGGACCACCTCCTACCTCAGTCTTATAATTCTGACTCCGATCCTCCTGTCACTGCAGACTCCCCTTCTACATACAAGACCTCTGGAGCAGTGTCCATTCCTGTGGTCCAAGTCTTCACCCATTCACAATGATCCCCCAGCACCTAGCACCAGTTCAGAGTTATAAAAATAAAAGACATCTAAATAAGCATCTGAAGCAGATAATCGATTTCTGGAGTGGAAAAAGAGAGAATTTCATTCCACAGATTCAAGATCAATCAAGGAATTGACAGGAACATTGTGTCCCCTCCAAATGAGCCTTAGTCTACTGAGTTGGGATGTCACATTCTTTGCTTGAAGTATCAAAGTGTGTAGGGATAAGTTTGAAAAATGCCACCAGAGAAAATCCTACACAAATGTGGATCCCTCTACCTCATCATGGTTATTTCCCATGGTGATTGAAAACCCAGGTAGAAAAATGGCAGCAACAGGTACATATGGGCAGGCAAGGACACCCAGAACTCAGTGAATCCCCACTCTACAGTATTTGGGGTGAGAAGAGCTCTGGAGCACAAAGCAGCTTCAGAATTAGTACCAACAGTTCTCGGCAGCTATTGCTGTTTTGATAACTGAGACTTCTTGCTAACCACGAGGATGAAGGATAACACCTCCCAGGCCCAGTCACTCCATCTTCCTTGCCAATGGGCTTGGATTTGTCGCAGGCAGCAATGTGCTTCTTATCTCAGCCCAGAAGTACATGAACAGGGGTCATGTGTAATTATATTGAAATGTTTCTGTGCCACACAGACTGATGAGGAGCCCACAGACCTTTGAAAGCAGGAACCTTCAGAGCAAACCTGCTTAAGACATCTGTTCAATGATATTGGTGAGGAGATAGAATAAAGCTAGCCTTATTTTAAGAAAGGACAAGTGGTGCTGTAGCTCAAGTGGTAGAGCACTAGCCTTAAGCTGAAGAGCTGAGGGACAGCACTCAGGACCAGAGTTCAAGCCCCATGACCAACAACCAAAAATGAAAGAAAGAAAGAAAGAAAGAAAGAAAGAAAGAAAGAAAGAAAGAAAGAAAGAAAGAAAGAAAGAAAGAAAGAGAAGAAAGAAAGAAAGGGAGGAAGGAAGGAAGGAAGGAAGGAAGGAAGGAAGGAAGGAAGGAAGGAAGGAAGGAAGGAAGGAAGGAAGGAAGGAAGAAAGACCATTAGTTGGAGGAAAACAAAAAGAATGAGAAGCGCAACCCTAGCATAATAAATAGATGTACAAAAGAAATAGGTCAAATGCATTCATTAGTCTGTCAAGCAGCAGACTGTTATGGTCAGCAGCTCTTATCAGCTTTCTAGAAAGGAGATCCATAGGTCTTAAGAACTGAGTATCTGCATGGTCTATCAAAAAAATCAGTCAGATGAAACTACATTTTTTCATTTAAAAATTATTAAAATTAAAAATACCTTCTTAGTTAAGCATGATATTCTTCCATATGGCTTCTTTTTCTGAAGAGAGGAAAGGGAAGAATGAAATCCTTTGAGTAAATATTTCAGGATTTGATTTGAGTTATAAACAAAGGCCCAGTATTTCATCCAACAATGATTATGTCACATTTTAAGAGGCTTCTTTCCATTGTGTTAGGACGTTAGATTCTTAGCCTAAGGCATCAACGTTTACAAAATGCTACAGGAGAAAAACATTCAATAACCCAGACCCCTCAGCTGTGTCTTGGTTCACCTTACAACCATGATACTTGACTCTATCCATTCAAGAGAGTTCATGATCTGGAAATACTATGGGCTTCAAGACTAGCCCCTTCTCCTACAGTTAGCCAACCAAGAACCCTCACACCCGGTTTGAAATAGCAGTGAACCCAGAAGCCTGGTCAGGATATTTTGATAAGAAAAGTACAATGGAAATGGACTTGAAGGAGTAAATGAAATGAGCTGTGTAATCAAAATTTAATAGTATATTATGCAAGTTATATATGTATATAGATAGATAGGTATCCATTAAATTGTTTAGAAAGAGGAAGGATCATTAGAGGGGGCCAATTTGATCAAAGTACATTACAGTATGTACATGTGTGGAATTATCACAATCTATGCCAATAGAGAGCAATTAAACAGCATAAACAGCTACAAAATGGTACTTGCATAGGTCATGGAGGTTACTGGAAGTGTTTAGGTAATTCATTTGGCAGGAAGGCTGCCTGTCCTCCCTACATGCCCAATTCAGTAGTTCATTTTAGTACATCTAGTCATTCAGTGTGACAATGAAGTGTGCTAATAGTTTTTACAAAGAACTAGCAATAGATAACATATAGATACACAGACAAAAAGATAGATAGATGGTAGATAGATAGATAGATAGATAGATAGATAGATAGATAGATAGATAGATAGATAATTAGAGAAATTAGCTTACATAAATTATGGAAAGGGAGATCTTGGAAATATCATTAAGTACAGTGAAGTAGGTTGTGTAATTCCCAGCCCAAGACCAGTATGGGAGAACTTGTGAGTTTGCTACAGAAATTCTTCAGTCCAGGGATGCAAGAACCTGGAGATGTGGTATCTGAGGGCAAGAGAAGATGGGTGTACCAGCTCCAAAACATAGTGAGGATTCTCTAGCTTTTCTCCTTATTATTTTCTCCAGGTACTAGGTAAATAGCGCAATGTCCATCCACTTTGGGAAGTGCTGGCTTCCTGTATTGATTTTACTGGAGCACATGCTTATCTCTTCAGGAAACGCCATCACAGATATAACAGTGATGCTTGGCCAGATACTCAGAATATGCCAAACCTCAGTCAAGTTTATCTTAAAATTAACTATTACATTGTTACATTTAAACCTAAAACATCCTTTTCTCAAGGAAACTACACTGAATAGAGAAAAAGACCTATCTTGATAGAACAATATTCTCTAGGAGTTCTTCCAGTTCTTCCAGATTTTCAAAGTATTCCCTCATAGTGTTCTGAATCATGGTTGCTTTTCTTGTGATGTTCTGGTTTTCATCTCTAATTTTATTTATTTGAGTGTATTCTTTTTTTGGTCAGATTTGCTAAGGGTTGGTCAAGTTGAGGTGAACACAGAGATGGTGGGACAAAAGGTGAACAAATGCAGCAGTGATGCTCACTAGATTCTATGTTGAAAATTAACTATACAACTTGTAAGGGAGGAATCAGAAGGGAAAAACTAGGAGAAAACTACAGAAGAGGTGAAACTGTTCAAAAATAAATGTACTCGGGGCTGGGAAGGTGGCTCAGTGGTAGAGTGCTTGCCTTGCATGCCTGAAGCCCTGGGTTCAATTCCTCAGCACCACATAAGCAGAAAAAGCCGGAAGTGGTGCTATAGCTCAAGTGGTCGAGCACTAGCCTTAAGCTGAAGAGCTGAGGGATAGCGCCCAGGCTCAGAGTTCATGCCCATGACTGACAAAAAAAAATAAATAAATAAATGTACTCTTTACTTGACTTACAGAATTATAACCCCTCTGTACATCAACTTTGCAATAACAATAAATCTAAAATTAGTCAATGAATGACTGTGGAAAATAGGTCCCACTGATCTGTAATGTTTCTCAGATATGTGTAGATGTCAAAAACAACATCCAAATAAATTGTGTCCCACCTTACCAATTACTTCACTCAGCAAAACTTTGTGGTTTGGTCATTTTCTCAAACTCACTACTTACATATTTGTTAGGATCTTGG
Organism: Dipodomys spectabilis; assembly: GCF_019054845.1. NCBI lineage: Eukaryota > Metazoa > Chordata > Mammalia > Rodentia > Heteromyidae > Dipodomys > Dipodomys spectabilis. The sequence continues at coordinate 2,813,038 of NW_024870743.1, read as the reverse complement.
TTAAAACTATACAGAAGTTTCATATATTTTGGCTTAGCAATCTGCAAGTTTATAATGACTCAAGTATTGGCAATGTCAGCAGTATCCCTCCTCACTCTGGCAAAACCCTGAAGAAATAAGGACGTGTGCACATGTCAGACACCAAAACTTCCTGCAACGTTTTCTGTGCTATGTAGAACCTTTCAGTAGCTGAATGACTGACACTCTTCACATCTCAGGTTACATAGTAAAATCTCAAAATGTTAAAGTTAATAAAGCTGGGAGCTGGGAGCTCATACCTGTAATCTTAGCAACTCAGGAGGCTGCGATCTGAGGATCACTGTTTGAAGCCACCCCAGACAGGAAAGTTCATGAGACTCTTTATCTCCAATTAACCACCAAAACTGTCAGAAGTAGAGTTGTGGCTCGAGTGATAGAGTACTAACCTGCAGCCAAACATCTCAGAGAGCACCAGAATTAAAACATGGGACCAGAAAAAAAGGAAGAAGAAAAGAAAGAAAAGTAACAACTTCTGGAAAAGATAGAGAGAAGGTGGGAGTTGGGGGGACTTTTGCACATTGCTGGTGAAAGTTCAGAATGTGCCATTGTTATGAATGTTATTTTTGTGATTTCTAAAAAGATTAAGCAGATTTAGTATGGTCCAGTAATGCTACCTCTGGGAATATATTCAAAAGAACTTAAAACAGGGATTCTAAGAGATATTTGTATTCTAATGCTAAATAGCAAAAGCTTTCCCAGTAGCCAAAAGGTGGAAAAAATTAAATACCCATTCACACATATGTAGTTTATGGATACAATAGAATATTATTGAGCCCTTAAAAAGAAAAGTGTTGTAACACATGGGATCACATGGATTGCCCTGGAAGAGTCCACTCATATTCGGTATTCAACATTAGTAAATTCATTAAGACATAAAGGAGAGTCCTGTTTCTCTGGAGCTGGAGGAATCAGTGCTTGATGAATAGAATTTCACAAGATCTAGAAATGGATAGTGTGATGGACTGAACAACAGTATGAACAGAGCAACAATGTGAACAGAGCAACAATGTGGGCAGGATTAATACCACTGGATTATATGCTAAATCATGGGTTAATACTGCTGGTTAATATGCTAAATCATGATTAAAAAGAGAAGGAAGACAGAGAGAGACAGAGAGACAGAGAAACAGAGAGAGAACTAGTTGGCAGAACACCATGGACAGGATCCATTTGATAAGACTATAAAGTGTTCATGGAGGTTAGTGCAATGTTGGAAAATGTTTCTATTCTCCAAGACTCATGCTTTTCCCTGTAGACACTAGAAAGCTACTTGAAATTATTAATCATGGAAGAATTAAAACAATTATCTGTTTTAAATAAATGACTGCAAATGAACTGAAAGTTGGTAAGGAGTTAGAAATGGAATAGGAAATGTACTCATTACCTTGCTCATAACTTTAACTCCTCTGTACAGCATTTTTACAATGAAAAATGTACAAAAATGTTATAGATGAGGGCAGTAATGAAGCTCTCTATATAATGGCAGCTAGGACTAAAGACTATAGCAGACTGCTGGGCTCCAAGGTTAGAAGGGAAGGGGCAGATGGGAGGGAAGCATTCAGGAGCTCAAATTGGCAATGCTCAGACAACCCATGGTAGTATGTTGAAAATTTCCCAAGTTTAATCCCCTGGTCGCCAGTTTCACACATGCCAGTTGACATATGCATCATTATCTTATCATGGCTCTCTTGAGAGGAGAACAAAATGCAGGATCAGTGTCATCAACACAGCTCTCTGTGCCACAGAGGTTAAGAAGGGGAACAGATTTGCAGCAATCTTGACAATCGCTGAAGCTGAGCTTTCTTTTTTGCTCATTACCTCTGGTAGGGACCTGGGGACTGGCTCAAGAAACGTGAGTGATATAACTTGGTCCCTAAGGACAGGCCTCTGGCAGCCCCCAGACAGCCAAAAACCTCTGGTTTTGACGTTTTGCTTTCCTCCGATTCAGCCGTGGCCACAGGCAATCTGCTCACAGTCTTTGAGAAGCCCCCAAGGCTCACACCAGCTCTCACCTGCAACTCTAGCTCCATCCTCCTTTACAGAATTTGTCAGTGCTTTGCTGTGGCTCGTCAGAGATCACACAAGGTCTACAAGATGTTGGTTGATGTTGATACCTAGTTTGCAGTAAGGGTCAGGACATGGCTTCCCTCTTCTCACAGCACTGCAAATACCCAAGCCACTGTCTGACCTGGTCCCTCCCAAGTACATCGCAGACTGATCCCTGGGCTCCACAGGGAGCTCTTCCTGCCATTCCTGCTGGTGATCAGCGGGGTTCCAGCATCCAAGCAGAAGAGAGCTAGTCTACCTCATTGGGACCAAGTGGTCTCCAGCTGCTCTCCTCACCTGCCTTCCAGAGATAAAATCCATCACATTGTAACATCTCAATAAATGCTCCTGTGCCTCTACTCACTTCAGCCCCAACTGTTGATGGGAAGGCTTTCTGGTAGCAGTCCCTCTACAATGTATTGCAGGGCTCACAGTACATGAATTAGCTCTATGTGCTCAGAAGTTAATGACCTAAATGAGGCCATGGAAGCCAACCAATCAGGGAAGGTGGAGTTGGAGGAGGAATAAATATTTTTTTATTACTGAGAATGTGAGAAAAGTAGATTAACAATGTTTTTGTTTTAAAAATAGGTATAGTGAAGTATCATTTCTACCTGATAAAATATTTTGAGGACACAGCTCAGTACATTTCGGCAAATACATTATACCATGAAGCAATGCCGGATGTTGGCATTGTATTTTTCAAATCAATGCTCACCCAGACCACACCCACCGAACCCCACTGGTCATCTCTCCATCAGTAGAGATTACTCAAGTCTGTCTTAGATTTTCTATAAATGGATCCCAGTATACACTGTCTGACTTCTTTTGTTTACTATAATAGTTCAGAGATTCATTTATGTTAACAGTATTTCATTCCTTTGTAAATACTGAATAACATTCCATAGAATGAACATACTGCATTGTGTTTATTCATGGACATGTTGAAGGGTTGTTTTCAATTGTAAGCTGTATTATAGAAAACCACTAGGAGCCTTTGTGCATATGCTTCCAGAACTTCCTCTGCTCCTTACCCAGTTCTCACATGGGCCTTAAACTCTAGTCTTTCTGTGGTAAAGAAGGACAAACTATAGAAAATTCCTCTGCTTTCCATAGGCTCCTTGCTCTATGCAACAAGGGTTAGAAAGGTCTCATGCCACCTACATCTCTATTTGTTTCTATTTTTTTTTTATTTTCAGCCCCACCAGCTTGCCAAAATTTCTGCTATTTTCCTTGTCCCTATGCATCTGTCCCCTGTCTGAGCAAATCCAAGGTTCTCAGCCTTGTACTCTATCAAGAGATTCAGCAAATACTGCCAAAGGGGAAATGTCTACAGAGCCTCCATTTAGCCCCAGGAGATTCTCTTTCCCAAAATCTTGGCATCTTTGATGTCTTTGCTTAAGTAGTTCTCTCACTATTTCAAGCAGAAGGTATTTAGATTTGACCTTGGGTGGCTTACTGTCTTCGGTAAGAGCACTGGTCCCCTACAGATGATCCCACAGCACCCACAGCTCAGTCCTGACATTTTACACTGTGAGGAGTAAGAACGTGGATGTTTTCATCGATGACAGTGTAGCTCTTTTCTTTAGCCATAACTAAATCATTTAACCAAGCTCAGTACTACCCCAGCAACTACGAAAGCTGACTTTATCATTTTCAAAGAAGTACACAACGTATTATTTGTCCTCACAGAGCTTGCAGTTTTGTTGGAGAAGTTCATACATAGACCACTCTTAACACCACCTAACAAGGTCATGTCCAAAGACAGGCTATAATAAACTCAAGTGGTTTGATATTTTTATTCACGTGGGTAATAGCAGAAATAATATAGTAGCCTCTTTTAAAGGTTGTTTACTCTTTTTTCTCAAAAAATCTCTCTCCTGGATGTTTCCTAAGGAAATCTTTATACAAGTATCAGGTTAAAATGTCCCTAGTGGTAGACAAAAATAGTCAGAATACACAGCGTACATTCCTGAAAATGGAGCTAGGAAAGTGCAGAGATGGGTGGGACCAGAATAGATGGGCATAGGGAAAGAAGGAAGGAAGGCATGACTATGAACAAGATGCATTGTAGACACAAATGGATGCAAAATTGAAACACTTTTGTACAACTATTTGAAGATGATAATAAGAAGGGGGAAATGTTTCTTCCATATCCCATGATATAGAATGCCAAGTTCACAATTGTCCACTTTCCAGGAAAACTTTTCTTGGCTCATCTCTGCTAAGACATGGGCCCTGGGTAGACACCCACATTTTCCCCAGACAGTGCCAACTCTCTTTTCTAATATGAGAACCATCAAAGCCTATGTATATACTTAATCAACAGAACAGAATGCAATTGCTATAAAAGCTTATCTGAGATCCTGAGTTCCACCTCTGCTTTCCAACTGTCACTGGATGCCCAGTGGTAAGAAATGTTATTCACAAATAATTACAGAAACATATTATTCGTCTATTTTTCCAGAACTTCTATTTTTATATTTTCAAACTAAATAACATCATTTTGGCCCCTTGTTTAAATGCTTTGACCAATTTGCTCTCTGGAATCAAGCCACTGACCTACATAGAAGGCGATTTATAAAAATAACATTCACAGGAATTACCCTATCATTACCCTATGGTATTTATAGTGGGAAAGTTGTCTTGGTGGGGTAATTGTGTTCAAATTACAGGGACTCAACACAGAAGTATCTTTTGTGGTTTAACCAATGAAATTGCACCTTCATGAACAATATATTTTATCAGCATTCTAAATTTTGTAGTAAATAACGCTTCTTTTGGTACTAAGAATATAAAAATAAGCTTCCTAGCAATTGAATACGCATGGGCATATATGCTAAACTATGAGCTTACTTTCAATCTTTTGTTCTTCCTTAACCTAATTGTGTGTGTGTGTGTGTGTGTGTGTGTGTGTGTGTATTAGTGTTTATTGTTTAGCTCTCATGGAAACCATATTTACTCAGGTGATTTTTTTCCATGTATTTTTTTCCATGTATTGAGACATTTTGATGCATATAATTATCTTTTGGTCAAGCAGTTACTTTTCTGTGCATGTATGTTTAATAACAATTCACTAGAATAAGGAAACTATGCAATGTCTTAAAGTCCACCCTCCCTTCAACCCAAGTTGTATGAAATGTTTTAAAATGGATTGACTGCTAATCTCAAAGAAGTTAATTCCAGGATTCACCAAATATATTTTCTCTAAATGTTCAGAGTATATTATATAATTGTGGCATTATATGGCATGAAAAGTAAAGTATGCTCTGAAACTTGTAGAAAATGGTGGGATCAGTATATCCAAAGAAATATGCACCAGAAATAGAAAAATCAAATACATCAACTTTAAAGAAAAAGAACTTAAGTATATACAAAATAAGAAATTCAGAGATAGTTTCTAATTAGCAGTCTTTAAGAAGGGACTCAAAGAAATAGTAAGATTAATTTAATATAAGAACTTTTAAATATTTTTATTAATAAGGTTTTTATTGTGAAAATACCGTACAGAGGGTTTACAATTACATGAGCAAAGTAATGAGTACATTTCTTATCAAGCATTGTTGCCTCCCCCAAAACTGTTTCTTTGAGCATCAACTTTTATGATCATGGTCTCACCATGTTTAGCTTTTGCTAAATAGAAGGGTAGAGTAATTTTTATCTAAAAGTTGTATATAATGATTCAAATTAATGCAAAATAATAAGAAAAGAGTTGGTTAAAAAAATGTTGGGTCCTAACTTCTCTTTTCTTCTTCCTGTGGTAACAATCCCAACTGGAACTAGCTTAACAAAATTGCGGTCCATGTTCTATTCTCCTCACCTGAAACACAGGTGTTTTCAAGGTAAGCTTGCACTGGCTCCTTTGATTTTTGATACTGCTAGCCCAGGGCCTCACACAGGCAGAGACAGAGGGAAAACTCACCCACCTAAGACTGTAAGTACCCCTCCCTTCTTGCGCTCACAACCCACTTGCAAGGATCCACTTAAACTATTCTGGAAGAATAGTCATCGGCTAGGAAGTGCTTCCCAGAAACTCTCACACTCTAGGGAATCAAAATCAGTCCAGGCCAATGGACCACAGCAGACACTGAACACTACACAAATGGAAGAGAGAAGAGAGAAGGTAGTAAAGGCTTTGTAAAAAGAAAATCAAAGCGAAGTCAACTAAAAAAAAAAACAAAAACAAGATGGGGCTGGGAAGGTTGCTCAGCGGTAGAGTGCTTGCTTAGCATGCACAAAGCCCTGAGTTCAATTCCTCAGCACCACATAAACAGAAAATGCCAGAAATGGTGCGGTGGCTCAAGTGGTAGGAGTGCTGGCCTTAAGCAAAAGAAGCTCAGGGAAAGTGCTCAGGCTCTGAGTTCAAGACCCAGGACTGGCCAAAAAATAAAAAAAGAAAGAAAGAAAAAAACCAAGATAATGTGGAAAAAATGTGCGTGTCAATCTGTAATAAGGCTTCCAATTTTAGTTATAAAAATGTGAAAAAATGTGTTCATCTTTGAATAGATGAAGTATTGCAAATGACTCTTGAGAGGGGCTATCTCCCTTCTCCTAAAATATGTACCTTAGGTCAACTAAGTTTCAGTAGATTCTGGTGCAAATGACAGTGGTAGAGCCAACTCACCTGAAGACTGAGGGGGGCAGCTTAGTCTCATGTGGCTCCTTAAGTTCCAATAAATACTGTAATGCTGTCTCTCAATTTGTTTTATTTGTTACATTTCCTCTATAAATACAGGAGTTTTTTTTCCTGATGCTTAGTGATCACATGCTTCAATCACTAAAGCTTTCTACCAGTCCTCTCTAATCTTTGAAGGTAGAGTTTTTAAGTCACTCAGTCATATTCTGCCTCTCTGGTATAAAAGGAAATGCGGGCACATTTTAGCCACCCTTTTCTAAGTGCAGCCTACAATTCAGTACCCTATATTTAAATTTTCTACAATAAGTAAATGTAAACTCTTTCATCATTTCATATGTGCTAATTGCTTGGCTTTTTAATCTGGAGAATTTGGGCTTGGATTCAGTTTAATTTTTAGATAGGGAAAGAGGAACATGCGAACCTTATTGTGACAGATTTAGAGCATTGTGTATTTAGGACCTTGTTGCTGTTATTACAGCAACTATTAAAATCCAAATAATTGTGCTATCAATCAATAAACATATTTTCTGAATATATGCATAATGAATAGGAACTCATTATATCCCTATGGGCTTCATGGGTCAAAATCATTGCTGGCATCTATCCTCCAGAGATAGAAACATCTTGGTAATACAAGTGCTTAAAAATCCCACATTCTTATTTTGTTGCCAAAATATGTTATTATTACTCAGATTAATCAGATCTTAGCACTTTGTAACAAGATTAGTCATCATCCAAGTACATTATCATAATAAATGTGCTGCTATATAAATCTTCCAGGATGCATTTCCAGTGCAGAAGATTTCAGGGCTGGAAGGGCCCTTGGAAACACTGGATTAAGCACAGTCCCCACCCAATGTTTCAATCATTCCCATCTGTCTGGGCTCAGTTTATTCAGCCAGAGCTTGCATTCCTCCAGAAAGTGACAACTCTGTACTTCTAAGAACAGCTCATTTTGTTGTTGAATCATCCGAATTAGCAATTTCTTCCGATCTCTCTAATTCGTTTTCTGTGTCTCCAATGATCATAATAAGGATTACATCAGGCAGCTTCTAAAGTGTCTGGAAGGGGTTCAGAACAGAAGAAAGCCCAGATACAAGTCTCTTTGTAGTGTGCTTATTTTCTCTTTACCTAACATTCATCCACAGATGCTGGATTTGACTTTAGGATTTCACTTGAGAGCTACTCTGCCAGTCCTGTTCAGTGGATACCTTAACAACAGATAAAGAATTCCCATCCAGTGACACTTCACATCTCCTATTAATAACTAATATGCCAATACTATCATGAGGCAAGGAATGAATTTAGCTAACAGATATGATTAAACCAAAGGATTCTTTCCCGTCCTCCACACTTAAAAAGCCAGACAGTCCAGGGGCTTGCTACAGGCAGCCTTGGTAACAGATTAAAGACCACATTTCAAGGGGGTAATTAACTGGATAACAGAAAGCAGTGAGATAAGCACATGCAGACACTTGTCTTTAGACAGGATTCTTGCAGAAAGTCAAGCAGAGTTCTGTGTCTTTACTCAGACACAAGAGAAGCAATCACACAGCCACAAATTTGCCCCTCGAATCAGGTATTTGTTAGGTTCATGTCTATATTCAGTTCTCGTAGGGCCCTAGTGCCCCACCCTGCTTCTTCCTAGAAACCCTTGGGACTCCCAAGGCTGTGTTGATTTTGTCAGCTTCCCGGGTCCTCACCTGGTGGGAGGCTGGAGACCTTCAGTTCTGGTCACTCGATTTGTGTCTCCCTGCCTACGATCAGCTTGCAAGGAAAAGGTTTATCATTTTCTCATTGTCCTTCTTAGAGCCTGCCTATCAGGATTCCAGCAGCGAACAGTACTGTGGTGTCTGATGAGACAAACCCAAGGTTGGTGCTCCAGACCTCCCTTGGAGGGCAGGGCATAGGGCAGGTCTCACCTGCTCCATCCTGTGATCCCACCGTCCCTTTGTGGCAGACTTTGTCCATGTACAAAATAGCTATTTCCACCACTCTAAAGTGAAGAACCATTCTTAATTAATTAGTTTTTTGCCAGATACGGTGTTATTCTGGGTTTGCATTTCCCCTATGATAGCGGTCCCTTCCGACAGACAAGGGTGTCCTAGAGTGACAGGAATAAGTTGGACTCTTTTTCCATACACGTCTTTTGCATTTATCTATGCCTGTCCTCCTGCAGGTGGCTCTGGACCCAGGCTGCTGCGGCAAGCCCTGGCTTTTTAGATCATTTCTTTGGCCAGCTACCCAGGCAGGAAACCACGATTAAACTTCAGCACAAAAAACCATTCCTTCATCATCACTACTCTGAGCCCTGTGAGACCCTCAGCAGTCAGCACTGGCTCTCTCAGCTGTCACTCAGTGGGAATGCTTTATTTGAATAAGACTTTCAATCTGTGGAGTTGAGTAGTTGGAGGAATTTTATAGGCATAGGAAGTGAATATTCTTACAGTTTGTCCTTGTGGATTTGGTGATATTTCATTTACCTTCCTCCAGTTATCTTTTTGGGTGTAAAACAAATATTGGACAACCTTACGCTTATCTCACAACTTAATTAAAATACACATGAATGTAAGTTTATCTGATTCTCAGAATCTCATTTAAAACTCAGGTATCTCCATTCTGAGACAGTCATTTATGTACTTTAGTGTAGTTCTTCACTATTTCCAAACTAATATTCATTACATACAGGTGAACACACTGATAATACACATTTATATGTGAAAGATGGATTGTTAATTATATGTTTATAACTTACATTTCCATCTTTGAGATATCGTCTTTGTTTCCCATTATACAGAAGCTGTATTCTATAAGGCCACCATAAATTATAAAACTTGAGGGAGATAGTAGTATATATTGTTTTCCTTTTTTGGTTTTGTCTGTGTTGTGGGATTTTTTCTATTTGTATTGTTTATTGTATTTGTACAGTTAGCCAAACACCAGTGTCTCACTCCTATTATTCTGGCTACTCAGGTACTTAAGACCTGGAGGATTAGAGTTTGAAGCCAGCCAGGGCAAAAAGTCTGTGAAGTTTTATCTCCAAAATAATCAGCAAAAACCTAAATTGGAAGTGTGGCTCAAGTGGTAGAGCACCAGCTAAGCAAACAAGCCAAGTGAAAATGTGAGACCTTGAGTTCAAGCCCTGGTAAAGGAAATGAACATTGTTTGGAAATTTGGAGTTGACTCTGTCTCGTTGAATAAATTAGGGATTTCCTCACTCTTTAGGAACTCTATCCCCACTTATTTTCTGAGAAGCTGGCTCCACCTATTCATTCTTTCTTCTTATACTCAGTGACTGTCCAGGACCTTTTCTGGTTTTCCTTCACGAGAAACTTTATGTTTTCTTATTTCTTTAGAAATATTTCTCCATCTTAAGACAATCTTTCCTAAAACGATCCCTGTACTTTCTGGTTGCAACTCTAAGAACTTAATTTCTTCCCTAATATTTGGGGTAACATTATAATCCCACTGCTCCTTAGGAATGTGATCACAAATACTTATCAGGATGGCTTTGCATGCTCTGTCACTACTGATTAGAAACATTGCTAGTTCTCCCTAAAGAAACTTAAGTCCATAAAAAAATTCCCATGGAAAATTCCACAAGGAAAGACTTCTGCATAAGTGAGTCACAATGTCACCTTAGTTCTTTCATTCTGTGGCTTTTGCACAGAAACAATAAAATTAGCAATAAAAAAGGAAAAAAAAAGAAAAGCCAGGATATGACAATGACACATGATGCTTCAGAGTTCTGTGGGTTGAGGTGGACTATTTCTGCATTTTAAAGAATTGGTGTGAGTCAGCTGAAGATAGAGACAGACAAGACTGTTCAAGTGTGGAAGCATCAGGCACCAGAGCAGCCTAGGAGAAAAGCACAGGATCCGGCTAAGAGTGAAAAGCAGGAGAACCAAAAAAAAATATGAGCAAGAGCTGGGCAGGGTCCTAGGACTGATCTCTACCAACAAATGAGGACAGCTGGGGTCTGAAGGAGATCCACCCGATCATTAGAACTTCTGTATACTTTATGTAGTGACATCAGCAGCCAATGCTTTGAGAGTTTAATATTAACTCATTAAATCCTTACAACAACCGAGTAAAAAAGATAACATAATTACTACTCTTTTGGGGGAAATGGAAGGAAGCACAGTGAAGTCATAAATAGGCTACTTCCAGTCTGTTATTCATACTTGATTTTTTAAAGTGTGCTTAACTTTTAGCAAACTGCACATAATTTATTCCAAAAAGAAAGCTCAGTCCCATGTTGGAGTTCTGTTAGAAGATCAAAGTACAAAAATCACCCAGAAATATATTTTAGACCTTGGTATTCTATTCTCAATCATAACTGTATGCTAATTTTTACATAAAATAGCAAACATTTATGCACAAAATAAAGTTGAAGGAGTCTTCACATAGATATGCTTACAAAATTGTTGGTGAGGGTTAGGGATTTAACTCAGTAGAAGAGCACTTGCCTGGCAAGTTAGGCCCTGAGTTTGTTCCTCAACTCTGAAAAAAAAAAGAAGAAAAGAAAAAGTATTGGTGAGAGTAATAAAATTGGAAACTCAAATGTCCAATAGTTGGGAGAATCCTTAAAAAAATTATTAAGTCCTAGCTACTAGGGAGGCTGAGATCTGAGGATTGCGTTTTGAAGCCAGCCTGGGCAGGAAAGTCCATGAGTCTCTTATCTCAATAAGCTTTTCAGAAAATGCTAGAGGTGGTGCTGTGGTTCAAGTGGTAGAATGTTAGCCTTGAGCATAAAGAGGCTCAAAAACAATGCCTATGTCCTGAGTTTGAGGCCCAGGACCAGAAAAATATAGGGCTGGGGGCATAGTTCAAATGGAAGAGTACTTGAAGTCTTGCTGAGCCCTTCCCTGGATTTGCCAACGGTCCTGGAAGTTCCCAGAAATGATGGCCCTGAGACTCCTTCCAACTCTAGATAGCAGATAGACACCAAGAATACAGCTACTACCTTAAAACAAATAAAGTATTTATAAATAACTAATATGTTTATATCTGAATATTAAGTAAAAACTAATAGGAGAATTAAGTATAAAGAGGAACCTGAAGAGTAAATACAAACCATGATTATATATGTTAAATATATGTATATAATATATATAAATGTATATATAATATATACACATATAATATAATAATATATATGCATATTACATAATATATACACACATATATATAAAGAGAGCATATTTTGTTTTAAGAAAAAGTACTCCAAGTTCCTAGGAACTAGCCCAACATTTCAGACTAAACCATGAGACCAGATGGGAATGTTCCTTCTTCTAATCCTCTATTCTCCTACTATTAATGAGTACTGCACACTACTTATTTCTTAATGTACCTCCTTAGATTATTTCTGAGCAAGACAATTCAAACATTTGCCTCCATTTAGAAACTCTGGATTCAAACCTCTTGCCTCATAAACTGTGACTGCTGAGTGACCTTTGTTTCCATTCTTGTTGGTGGGTGACCAGGAGAAAGTGAGCCTGCCAGGCAGGGTCAATCCACCCCAACAAGATGGGACCCAGGGATCCCAGGTCACTGCAGTTGGGTTTAACTCATCTCATTTAATTTTATTTCAGCGTCACTTAATTTTATTTCAGCGTCACACAAACCAAAAGAGACAATGGGTCCTTTCTGAGGGAACTTCGCTGAACTGTATTAATAGTACAGTGTCTGAAGACAATGGTTCTAGCCACTTAGATATTTGTGTAACAAACATTATAAGATAGTGATATTTCAGACTAAAATTGGGGCCATGAGACATGGTTCTGCCCGGAGAAAATTCACAAGCTGTTGGGTTAATGAGAATCAGTACCCAGCCATATTTTAAGTTTAAGGGACAGTGTGTCCACCAGGGAACCGAGCACCTGAGAGTCTCGGCGTTGAGGAGATGAATAACAGGCTCCCAAGCAGAGAGGAAGGAAGCTCAAGACACCTAAGAATGGGCATGTCTTGTAAGAATCATTAGGGAATATGCTCCCCGAGAGAACTAACTAGGGGTTAGGAGTTGAATTATGTTCCTAAAATTCCTGTTGGTATCTGAATGTTTAGAATATAGAGCATGACCCTAATTGAAGACAGGGTCTCTACTGCAATCAAGCTCAAGTAAGATCTTTAGGGCTGTCCTTACCCAATAATGTACCAGTGTTGAAAAGGGGATCTGAGACAGATGCACAGGGAGGGTTCTATGTGGACATGAGTGCCATCTATGACTCCCCTCCCCCGGGAGAGCCTGCAGAGCACTTCCCTCCTGGGCCTCATGGAAGCTGGCCCTGTTCACCTTGAGCTGAGACCTTCAGCCTCCACAACTAAGCCTCAGCCTCCCAGCATGCGGCAAACTGCTAAGGTAGCCAAAGAAAGTAGCACACCAGGTGGCAAATAGTGCCAGTGCCGCAAAGAGCATAACTTATCACCTTTGGAGATGGAGAGTCCTCACTAACCTGTACTTGAAGAATTCACTGGCATCAATGACTAAGTTCAGCCCTTCTCAGTGGTCTGCAGTTGAGATGGCTGAGTAAAAACATTTTAAAGACATGGTATTTGCCTTGAAGGAACTCAAACGCTAGTGGACCAAGCAAGTGTCACCTGTGATGAGGGTGCATAAAATATGTTTAAATGGAGGTGAGTACAAAAAGCAGCCCTGACAGGAAAATTGGGAATTAACTGTGAGGTTTAGGAAAGATGGGACATATCATAAGGGAAAGATGCAGTCATTGTTGGATGAGGAAACGGTCTTCTCTTCCAAGTATTATTAGAATAATTAAAATACTAGGGCACAGAAGTGCGAAAACAAGTGTGGATGACTAAATATGGTGTCTGATGTGAAGTTTTCATGCAGACAGAATCTATTTTACACACGCTGAGCGTCAGGTGATTCAGAATTAGCTAGGTGGAGCTAGTACTTTTCATTAAAGGGCAGAATATTGCCTAAAATCATTGAAAAGAGCCAGATTGCTGCTCAGTACAGCAACTAATAATTGCTCAATATATCCCAAGAAGGTCTGATTCACAGAATCCTGCATCACTTCCTGCAGTCTTCATTCCTAGAGATAAAATAAAGGAATAACTCTGTTACCTTTCATCATACTGTATGATCTATGCATTTATCTTTATCAGTTATGGCTTCTTATTACTTTGTCACATCTCCACTCTGATGGCAACAGTTTCTTCTAATAAAGTTTGGTAGCATCTTAAATCATGAAAGGACTCTGGATTTTGCTAAGGTCTTGATTTTGCATACTAACACCTCACAGAGTTGACAGAGAAGCATATTCCTGAACAAAATGACAAACTAGTGGGATTAGCTCCAGCTCATTGTGGCTGCTTCAACACCAAAGGCAAGATATTGCTTGCTGATATAAAAATTATATTCAAATAACTCTAATAGTACACATTTTGTTTGCTTGAAGCATACAGGTTTTATTTTTGTTTTGTCCTTCTCCGGGTAGGGTAGTTTGAAGCCAGGGTTGACTCTCCATCTAAGTTAGTCACTTCACCCATCACTAGTGGAGAGTTTCTATCTGTACCAACATCTCCAACATTATCCCTCTGTTTCTAGGGTGTCCTTCTGAGTGGCCACACAGATGCTACAAATCCCACAACAGCATGCAAAACTGATACCAAAATATTAACCAAGCAGCTGTGGACTGAGAAGGTTCCACCCCTTATATTTAAAGCACAGCCACCTTTTTAGCATATACTTGTTTGCTCAACAAGACAGAGTAGCCACTCCAGGGCCAGAAGGACAGATAATCTTCTGAAGGACAGATAATCTGGCCACCATCGCAGTGGTATCAGGTTCCAAGTTCCTCTCAGTAGGTGAACACTTTGGGCCTCACTGGCTGCTTCATGCTCCAGTAATGAATCTAGAATCAGCATCACCATTCCAAACTCCAGTTGTTAAAGATGAAACAAAGATGGGAGCAGGTGGGCTATGTGGGCTGAGATGTTACACCTACAAAATCTGCAGAGAAAAAGAACTCCACTCTGCAGTTCACTGCACTTTAAACACACACACACACACACACACACACACACACACACACACACACACACACACACACACACACACACACGCTCTCCCCAAAGCCAAAAAGAAAGCCTGAGTGAGCCAGAAGGGACAGCATCACTAGCACTAAGGCAGAACTTTCCCAGCTCTGCCTTGAGAAATGCCAAGATGCAAAAATCTGCAATCTGTATTTCTGATTTCTCTGCTCCGTCTGTATGAGCTTGTCAGAGGTGGAGACCTTGGCTCTTCATCTCAGTGTCCTGAATAAAGAAAAAAAGAAGGAGGAAAAACAATAACAATACAAGAGAGAAGGAGGAAGTGTTCTTTTTTCCTTCCACAAAAGAATTCACTGTGAGGTCCCCTTAAATAGCTTGCTTATGGGACCACCTGGATGGCTGTTTAGGGATCATTAATTACCTGACACATGGGCAAAAACATCAAAGAGAAATTACGAAAATAGTTCCTAATTCTGTAGCATTTTCAAACTGCTTTGTCATTTGGTTTTAAGTCTCTCCAGATCCCACATAAACCATTAGAGGCACTGCTTGGTTTTCTTTCCTGATAAATAAAAAACAACAGAGCATAAAATACCTCATTATTTATTCCAATATAAAATTAAAGAATATACATCAGCTTACAAAAATAGCTTTCTTTTCATTTATCCTTTTATTTGATAATTACCAAATGTCTGTCATGTCAGAACTCATTTTGTCTTATAATTTGCAATATGCAGTATAAAGCATGAAAAGTTGAAAGTCATAAATTCTTAATTGGCAAGGGATTACCAAAAAGAGATAAAGAATGAAGTCATCATTTTACTTTTAAGTACTTATTACTTAAAGGTAAATACTCAATAAATACTTAAGTATTTATCTGTCTGTAGTTTTGCTGTCAATGAAGGAAGGACAAGGATACAAACTTCAGGCAAAAACATTTAAAAAAATAAAAAAGTATCGGGCATGGCTGGGCACCTAGGAGACATGAAATAGAGGCAGTGTCCCCTCCTTTCTCTTTCTTAGTTCACAATGTAGAGTCAGGTAACGAGCAATGGCCACAGTCCTCTGCTTCAACCAACATGGATTGGCTGGAAGGTGCATGTCACAAACCGCACTGAGCATCAGACTTGCAGTGCCTAGTGGTCTCATGCGGGGCTGGGAGACTTCAAAGGGCTGCTCTCTGTGGACGGACGGGGCTCTTCAAAAGAATACCTTTAGAAAAGAGAAGCTTTGAAATACACATGAAATATGGAGAAGTTTCATGAAGTCAAGCAGGAGGATGACCAGCTTCCCTGATGAATGGCTGGCAGGTGCACACCAGCCCTGAGTAATACTGGGGTTTCTATTGCCTTTTCTTAGCACTCTCCAGTGCTCCCTGGGAACTGGGTATGGAAGCAGACTGAGTTAGGAAATGGAGAAGGCCCCATGCTGTTTTCAAAAAGCATGCATTAAGGGGTGAAGTTGGGAGGAATGAAGGAGAATGATGCAAGGGGTGACACTGATCAAAATGCATTGAATTCATAAGCTGTATGGTGGAATGGCAACCTCTAAGAAAACAATAACAATAATAATAGTAGTAGTAATATCAACAACAGAGGCAGATACACTCAATACATGAAATGCAATGCTGTTTCTTTAAGGAAACAACTTAATAAAGGGTGTGCTTTACTAGCTCCATCCAAACGCCATTCCATTCAACTATTCAATTCCTATCTTGTTGATTAAACATGCCAGACAGAGCCTATTAAGGTAAAAGCAATTTTTAACTGTTTTCTACCACTGACTTTCAAACCTATTATAGATTTCTACTTTCTCCCTTTTTCATTGTATTGATTGTGAATCTCCAGAGAAAAATTCAGTAGTATGTATAGCTATATAAGCATATACATTCATATATATACATGCATACTTATACAGAAATATATATACATATACACATATATATACCACTATATACATGCAAAATACTCTCACTACATATTATACATATGGAGAAAAATTGACTCATACAATCAATTATGGAGGGTGAGAAGCCCATAATTTTCACTCGGCAAGTTGGAGAATCAGAGAAGCCAGTGGTATGGATACATCCACGTTTGAAAGCCTGAGAGTAATTGAAGGCATAGACGATTAAGGACAGAAAACAATGGAAGTCCTGCCTCAAACAGAGTGTAAACTTCCTTGTTCTTCCTCAACACTTTTATCCGGATACACTTTGAATCTCATTAACTTGGTTGTTCCCCTCCAAATGGTGACAGTGGGTCTTTTTTAATCTGTCCACTGATACAAATGCTAATGGCTCTAGAAATTCCCCTACAAATATATCTGGAAAAGACTTTTCTACCAGCTATCTAGGCATCCCTTAGCCAAGTTAGAGGTATCCATAAACCTATCAGACTCATAGGTAAGGTACAATTCTATAAATTACCTGACCATTTTCATATACTAACAAAACCTAGCAGGTCTACCCAAAATGTCTAGTTATAGCAAAAAAAAGAGTAATAAATAAAGCAAGGAATTATAACACACTGCCAAGGGAGAAAATGATGAACAAAAGCAGACTCAGATATGACAGAGAGGTGGGAACTGTCAGTGCTCAAGGAAGTTAAAACAACAGCAATCCATGTAGTAGAGATTCTCACATTAAAAAAATGTGGGCCCTGTGCAAAAGCTCATCAGTAATTTCTGTGAAACATGAAACCTACGCCAAGATGTGGACTAGTCATGCCAGCCCTGAAAAACCAGAAACGGATACGCATGCCAGTTACACATCTATGGGATTGAGCAGTGATGCCCACTTGGAAACTCAGAGTGTGACCTTCCTTGCTAGTTTGTGTCTTTGCAGATATAATTACTAGAATGAGGTCATACTGGATTCTCAAAGTATGCTATCTTTATAAGGAATGGACAACTGGAGACCAGAGGCACACAGGGGCAAAAAGACTCACAGAGGCTAGACAAAGGCTATCATAAATCCTGAACTTAGGCCATCGAGAAATCTGATGAGCCATCGGCTGCCAGAGACTGGAGGAAGCAAGGAAGACTCTTCACATCAGCATTTGGAGGGGTCATGGCCTTCCTGGCACCTTGATTTCACACTTCCATCATCTGAAACTACGAGAAAATAATTTCTATGGTTGCACATCACTCCATTTGTGCCACTTTGTTATGAGAGCGCTATAAAAACCCAAGCAAGAGACTCTTCAGTGTCATCACATAGCCTCTGATGAATATGGGTCTGGAGAAATTGGCCAAACTGATACACCACAGATAGTTAAACTGGGGGACTACATCAAACACTGTAACAAATATGACACTGGAATTTCAGAACAAGAGGAAGGAAGAGAAGAAATGGATGAAGAACTTTCCAAAATTAAAGACAGATATCAATGCACACAGCTAAACAGCTTAGCAAACAGAATAGCCACCAACACACAAACATGCATGTGTGCATGTGTGCACATGTCTGTGTGTGCACACTCACACAGACACACACATACACACACACACACACACACACACACACACCCCTGGACATACCATATGAAAACTTCAGAACATCAAATACAAACAGAAAAATGTGTAAGTTGAAAAAAAAAAAGCAGATGTTTCCATACACATAAACAGAATTTCAGCAGGTTCTCTTCACAAATCACAACTCCAGAAAATAAAGGGAGTACAAGTGGTCAAAGAAACAGACCTATCAACCCAGAATGCTATCCCTGTTTTGTTTCCCAAATGAAGAATTAAAACCTCTTAGATAAGAACCGTGGGAAAACACTGTTAGGAAAGCTATGTATCCAATCAAATGCCAGAAATAAACCTGAAGGTAAAGAAAGGGATGGGTAGCCATGAGAAAGGACACAGACATAGTCAACTTTTTTCTCCTGCTTAATTTCCCTCCTCAGTTTCTAGAACTGATAACTGAGTTTTGCAAAACTACAGCAAAGCAGAAAAAGCTGGTCAGCGACACAAATCACTAAAGAAAGGACAAAACCAATACCTACATACAGAATGTTTGCAAAGGAATAAAAAGTGAGCGAGTGGATGGGCAAATGGACACACGCATAAAATCCTTCCTTAAGTCTGTGAAGTCTTTCTTGAAAATCCCATGGGTGGAGTATAGCCCACTATCTCAACAAATGAATAAAATCAGATTGCTCCATTTTTCTCAGACCCAACTCACAGGAGGGCTTAGAACAGAAGTATGTGCACCTGTCAGCCCTGCAAAATCTTTTCTCTAAATAGCTCTCCTCTGACTCTCACAGACACATGTACACACACACGTGCACACATGCACACATACGCACGCACACATGCACACACGCACACACGCACACATGCACACACATGCGCGCGCACAGGCACATACACGCACACGGAGTCTACCGTAGGAAAGGCGGGAGAGGGCAGGTGAGGTGAACATGGTGCAAGGCCCGCGCTGCTCCGAGCTGCCGTCTGCAGCTGCGAAGCGCTCACGGGGAAATGCCTTCACGAGATGAACGCAAGTCTCGCCTCCGCCTCCCTGCTCCCACCATCCCCGCCTGGGCCAGGGCCGCGGCGCTGACCCGGAAGCAGAGCTGCTTGTCTGCAGGTGGGCTACCGAGCCGCCCTCAGTCCTCACCGGAAGTCAGCTGTTTCCAATGAGGAAGGTCTCCTCCCACCGCCCGCCTCCCGCAGCCTGGGGAAGGACGGGACGGGCGGGTCTGGGTCTTGGACGTCCACACTCTGTGGGTCCGTCCCCCTGCCCCCCAACACTGCCGGCCACCATGAGAAGACAGGAAGGGATGGGTGCGACCTGGGAGCCGCCCCTGGAAGTCGGCCCCAGCTGCTCCAGCTGGCCAGGCTGTGCTGGGAACTCCAGGCCTCGTGGGCCACGTCTTCCGCATTCATGCATCCATGTTCCCCAAGGCACGCATGCGTGCATCCATGTGCATGCCCTCCTGCATGCATCTGAACCCACACACATACTATACACCCAACACATTGGTGCACACATGTTCACTGAGGCACACATGTGTGCATCCATGTGCATGCCCTCCTGCATGCATCTGAACCCACACACATACTACACACCCAACACATTGGTGCACATGTTCCCCAAGGCACGCATGCGTGCATCTGTGTGCATGCCCTCCTGCATGCATCTGAACCCACACACATACTACAACCCAACACATTGGTGCACACATGTTCACCAAGGCAATACTACACACTCAACACATTCACCTGCACATGCACACACACACATGCACACACATTCATGCTCACAGCCATGCCTACTCTTCTCCCACACCCCTTACACCCAACCATCATCTAGGCCTCAGCATTCTATTTCCTGACTAGCTCCAACTTCAGGGACCATTTCTTCCAAGAGGTCTAAGGACCTATTAAAGCCAGAAAAGAACTGTCACTCATTTCTGCCTTCTATACTACATTCTTCTGGAAAAGAAGCTAGGAGATGGGGATATGAGAAAGAGGAAGGAGTTGAAGTGTGCAGATAACGTAAGTGCTATAGAAAGTCTTCTATACGGTCATAGTTATTGTGTTTTGTTTTTATTGACTAAATTAGTTGTACAGTGTGTTTTGACATGTCCGTGGATGCATGCACTGTGCCTTGATTCACCCTCACCCCTCTGTCATGCTCCATCATCCTTCCCTGCCTCCCAGATCAGTCCTGACAGGTTTCATTGCCCTGTCTTCACATATGTACCACATGCACCCGCTGCATGCATTCTCCTCCCCCCCCCACCAGCACTCACACTCCACACACTGTGTTCTTCACCTTCTGACACTCATTTTTGTTAGTGTGTTCAGTGTCCCATGGGGTTTCACCATGGCATGTCACACACGCATTCACTCTATTCTAATCAGGTTTAGCCCATCGTCTACTCTGCCAGTACTGAGAATTGAACTCAGGCCCTCAAGCAAGCTAATCACATGCTCTACACCATGAACCACATCCCCAGTCCAGAAGAGCAGCTGTCTGAATGCCAGAAGAATCCAGTGGGAATCTTTAGCCTGCTTATTCTCTGGCCTCTAGGCAGATGCTCAACCTCCCCATGCCACGCTGCGTGTGCAGTTCCTCCACACAGTGTCTTGCATGTGGTGAACTCACAAGAATATTTCCAAGCCCAGCATGTGGTGAACTCACAAGTGTACTTCCAAGTTCTGCATGTGGTGAACCCACAAGTGTACTTCCAAGTACTGCATATGGTGAACTCACCAGCGTACTTCCAAGCAAGCCCAGCCCAGGTTAAAATAAGTTTGACAACAGCGAATTCAGTGGTCCAGTCTCCTTGGTTTTAAGTAGAAGTATTTGCCTTTGGACTTCAGCATGTCTGATTGCAAAACTAGTGCCTTTGCACAGTGCTCTGTGCCACTCAGTAATCTCCTAGTTCAGAAGAGGAGTCTCACAGCACCAACCTTGTACTTCAAGTATATGTGTCTGATTATGACTTTGTTCTGTGCCAGATCCTGAACTTGTTGGGAACAGGGCATATTGTTTCTTCTTATGTTGGTGTTATTGTTTGTTTTCACCTCTTGTTCTGGTTTATTTGTTTGTATGTAATAGAGATTGAACCTGTGGGCTTACATCTGCTAGGAAAGCAATCTGTCATTTGCACTGTGTCTCTAGCCTTTCTGTTTGTCTTTTGTTTTCCAGACAGAGTCTCACTAACTTTGCTTGGATTAAAGTTTCATCTGCCTCTGCCTTGTGAGTATCTGGGATTACAGGCAGGTGCCACCACACCTGGCAGAGCATATGGTATCTTCACCATTATCCTGTACTTAATGTTGACGGAATATGTGAAATGCCTGCAGCCCTCAGACCAGCCTCAATACTAAGAATTTCTTGCACCTGTAAGCTACTTCAAGGAGTTTGTCTGGGAAGTAAATAGAAGAAAATTGTTTTATGTCAACAGCATTTGGACTCTGAAGATAAAAGATCCTGGGAAGTCATAGTGCTTGGCCTGAACAAGCCAAAGAGAGTTAGAGATGGGGCCATCACCCCAGAGCCCTGCTCCTAGGTCAGCCTTGCCACTCCTCTGTGAAGCTGCTTCTTGAGGGGCTCCAGGCATTGCTGTCTTGATGAAGCATACAGATTCTGCATCTGATTCTGCAACATGGCCACAGTGTCACCTGCTTTGGAGTAATAGAGAGGAGCATCACATTTCCTGTGTCATCATGTTGACCTTGGTGCTCACCTGCCCAACACACAGTGTGCTGTTCCCCTGCTTTGGGTTAGAAGCACTGAGTGGTACCCAGGTCTGAGGGCCCCATCCACGGTGCCCTGTGGTGTCCTGATGGCCTTGCAGGTCATTGTTTTTTGCTCCAAATCTTTTACAGTGATGTAGGATGGTGATATGGAAAAATGACATGTTCCTTATGCAAAGCTAGCATGAACTGTGCTCAGAGCATTGTGAGTTCACCTCCTCTGGCTATAACCAGATGCTGGCTAAGCCTGGGCCTGCGAGACACCGTCCTGCTCAGACTTCCCTCTGCAGTATTTTCCAGCCTCACAGGTGAGGGCTGTGGTATGGGAACTCTATTCACAGGTCAGGTGTGGGCCGGGGAATTTGGGAAAAGATGCAGCCATCTGTGTGAACTGGGCTCTGGCTCCATGGAAAGAAAGGGAGAAGACAGAAGAGGCCCACCACAGTCCAGAGGAACTGGGGCTTCTGAGGACAACTTAAACTATATCTTTCCTGAAGAAAGATGCAGAGGCAAACCATCACCTAGACTTAAGACCTTGGGCAATTGTGTCTGTGTCAAGCAAAAATCTGCTCTTCTCAGGATTCCAGAAAACTGGAATCCTCAGGACCCTTTAGGAGAACCTCACTGAGAACAAAATAGACCTTCCTCAAGCAGTTTGGGAGTATATGTTCCAAAGAGACAGCAGCATCCCTCCTCAAGTGGCTCGTGACCCAGAGGACACACCCCAAGAGCAGAGTTACCCTTTAGAGCAATGTTGTATTGCAGTCTTGATGGCAGTCCAAAGTAGGACACAGAAGGAAATAAACTTGCTCCTCCAACTTCCCTCTGATTTCTAGACAACCGTGAGGAAAAACATAGAACCAGTGAACAGCCAGCCCGCAGGTAATCAAAGTACCAGGTCTGCTTCAGAACAGAAGAAAGACCCTTCCTTGATCCTTATCAGTTCCCTTGGCCTACTAATGAGCATTTTGGGTAGCCATCAGGTAATGGCTCAAGCCTGTAATCCTAGCTACTCAGAAGGCAGAGATCTGGGGATTGCCACCATCTTTTGGAATATTCTAAATGACTTTCTGTTTGAATTTTTAAATAAAATTTTAATAATAATTTAAATAATCTTTGCTTCACAAAATACTTCAGCATCTTATCACCCCAAACACACACACACACACACACACACACACACACACACACACACACACACACACACACATCTCTTCACACTGAAAGGAAATTGTAGACTCAGCATGTGAAAGTCTGGGGCTAGAAGCAGAGACATGGTGAGGGAGGTCAGCCATCTGAGCACCTCTGTTTCCATTTCTCTAATGCACTTTAGGGTGTATTAGGGACCTAACAGTTTGAACGCATAGAGCCCTGGGTCCACAGAGGATTACAGCCAAACCTAATGTAGGAGCAACTTGGGAAATGGAAATGTCTACCACACACACCGCCCTGGCCATTGATTTCTACACCATGCGACGCCACGTCTCTGCTGCAGTGAGAGCAGAGTTGTGATAGACAGGATGGCGTAGAGTAGGGAGAAGTGACTACCTCTGCAGAATGTGTTGGCCACAATGTGCTCAGCACGAGAGTCCCACGTCCAGCTGTACCACGTGGTCAGCAGAGTGAGTGTGCAGGTCTGCACAGCCATTTGAAGAATACTGAAAAAGCGGGACATCTTCATCGGTGCAGAAGCTCAAAGACAACAAGACACAATGTCGCCTGCCCAGGAGCACTTTATAGCCCTGTCCCCCAAGAGACAGATTATGTATGTTTCAGAGTTGAGGCTCAGAAGAAAATAATGGGTAAAATGTCCTAACGTATTCCATCAACCCATAGATAAAAAGCAGTCCTTTTTATTAAGGCTCAGAGATTTGGTGGCTTTCCTGAAGTGGACAGTAAGCAAAAGGCAGAGCCTGTTGGGGGGCCGGGTCTGTGGATCTCGGGCCACCCAGCCGTCCCAGGCCGCCAGACTGTGCTCTGGTCATAGCACACTCCTCAATTAATTATTGCCAAGGATTCTACCTCGCTCTCCCCGCAATGCCCTGGTGCTTCTTAGACACAAAGACAGAGCACTTGAAGGACTCAAACATTAATCAAGAGCCCCATCCCTTCCTCGTCTTGACACAGAGCGCAGGACCCCTGCCGCTGACAGTGAGCACGAGTGGCTTGATGGAATACCCACTCCGACCACGGTGGCAGCGCGGGCTGCCGAGCAGAGACACCAGCCCTGCTCTGACAAGAGTGACGATTTTTAAAAGAATCGTGTTTGAAGAGAAACAAAGGGCATTTAACAGCCTGCTTTCTGATCCCAATCTGTCACCAAGAAGGCACATTATAAAAACATTAGCACTCAACCAAGGCCTGAGCAATCCCTGAATACATGGGAGGGGCAGCAAGGATGATTTACCAGAACCCAGACCCACCACTGGACACAAACCATTCCCCCAAAGCCCCAGAGCACCCCACACCTTTTTGCAGCTCGGGTCCGGAGCCTGACATCTCTGTACCCATATGGCATTAGAGGGGTGAGTCACAGGCCTGGCTTGGGCAAGAGAGATGGGCTCAAGATTCTGTTTCCAGAGTGAGCAGATGGTGCAACCATGTTCCATGTGCTAGAGAGATCACGCCCAGCTAACACGAGCCTTTTGACAGAGCACCAAATAACGCATTTATCAATCCTGACATGGTATCTGACAGGCCCTGCCTGCTGCCCCCACCCTCTCGGCACGCTGAAACCTTCCAATTATTGAGGTCACAGATGTCAGAGCCTTCCTCGCACATATTCCAAAATGTCAAAACCACCCCAGGCATCTCTTTCTTTGTTTCACTGAAATAAAACTTTAATCTCTCATCGCATAACCCAGCCTGCACGGGGAGTTTGGGTTTTTGGGGGGAAGGCGGGGGGAGATTGAGTGTCATTCCCCTAATCTTGATATGAGCTGGTCTTACTTATATGACACAAGGCATCCCTTTCCTCCTGGCAAATGAATTTCCATTAAAAGCAGAAGAGATCTTGCTTGGGAATTAGAAACCCCAAACACTGCTGGACACTGTCCTGTTTGCTTAGTAATTTGGGAAATTTTATTTTTTTTTCTCTTCAAAATGAATATAATTGGCTAAGGTGGAGCTCAGTGGTAGAATGTTTGCCTAACACAAACATGACTATGGATTCCATTCCCAGCGCTACAAAAGAAAAGAAGTCAAAGATGTTGTGAAACTCGTCTGACTTTATAAGGAGCATCACATCACTCTGCAAACAGGAGACGACCTTAACTGTGAGGAAATAAAATGATTATTCAGGAAAGTGTGGGGCTGGTTCCTCACAGGTGGATGAAACAGGCTGTCAGCAACAGCCATTCCTTCCTGAGCTTTCAGGAGGTCAGGGGGCGCAAGGAGTTGATCCTGTGCCAGGATCAACTGGCACAGTGGGTGTGGTAAAGATGTCCAGGACATGGGAAGGAGGGAGGGGAGGTTAGAGAGGGAGGGAAGAAGAGGAGAGCACCACACTAGAAGCATACAGAGAGGACTGTACCTGGAAGTGCTGGACATAGGGCAAAATGGACCCTCAGGATAGCCTCTGCCTGTGCTGGCGGTGTTGAAGTTCTATGCCAGCCCAGACTCCACAGAGCTGGGCCAGAACATGGGTGCATCTCCTGGTACAAGCTCTGTGGTTTGCCTTAGGACCAGTGCCCCCCTCTAGTGACTGCTTCAACTTCCTTCTAAAACATACATTAAACATAGATGTTTAATGACATTTGTTTTATGTGCTTACATAATATACACATATGGTTAATAACACGTGTTTCATTTGTTATTAGGCATGTGTTATTAAACATAGGAAACTCTTTTCATTGTTTCACTCCACTCATGTCTGTAGAGTACTTTGATCAAATGCACCTCTGGGTGAGGCTGCCTTTTGGCAACTTGGATGGTTTCCATCATTCTGTTTGCACAGGATGCGATTCCCTGCCACACACTTCTCCCTGCACCCTCCCCCACTCCTCTGGTCCCCCTTCTACAGTCATGTGTATGGGGGCAGGCTTTGTGCTTCCTTGGGTTTTTTCTCTTGGATCTGGATTTGGCATAGGAGAGAAAACATACCTAGAAGGCTGCTGAACGCACCTCCTCTGCCTCTCATTTGCCATCACCCTCTCTCCAGGCAGCTTCACTTGGACCAAATGACAAAGGTCAGTGGTGACTTCCTGTAGGGTGCAGGAGACTCCAGGTTCAGCCCCTGGAGTGTTAGTCTTCTCCTCTCCAGGTCCCCAGTCCTCAGAATTCTACCCTGTCACTCTTTTCCTTTCATCAGACAATACTGGGAAATATTGAGGTTCCTGCTGCCTGTGGCAGGGCAGAGGTATATACGTGGTGGTGTGTTTGCATGCACACACTGGTGTGTGAACATAGGCAGACTG
The DNA here is from genome assembly GCF_019054845.1 of Dipodomys spectabilis. Taxonomy (NCBI): domain Eukaryota; kingdom Metazoa; phylum Chordata; class Mammalia; order Rodentia; family Heteromyidae; genus Dipodomys; species Dipodomys spectabilis. The sequence continues at coordinate 2,786,668 of NW_024870743.1, read as the reverse complement.
GGCTTGGGCACACAAGACTTGGGCACATATTCACTGAGGAGCATTGCATGTGTATCTCCTGAGATCCAACATTAAATACTAAACAAGGACTACATCTCACTTCCTAATCAGGGTATCCTTGGAGTTTGGTGTGGTTGTAGTCTTTACTAAGTGAAGGGTTAAAGTACTTGAGGCAGTGACCATTTGTTGCTTGTTTCAGAGCAGAGCAACACGTGGTGCTAAACCACCCAGTTGTGTGCCTTTATAAGACCTGAAAATCCTTAGCTCGGGGCTCTCCTCCTAGGCTCTGCTGTGTCGGAGTGTAGGACGAGGCCCCAGCTACAGCCAGTTTAAATAAAACCTTAAAACAGCTGTAAAGTCTGACTCTCGGTGGTCTTCTTGGTGGGGGTCCTGTGACCTTGGCATAACATATTAGTGGGGGCTCATCCGGGATCCCCACAAAGACCTCCGAGACCTCAGACTCCAAAGGTAAAACAGCACTGTCTTTGTTAATTTGTCTTTTCCTGTCATTTGTCCATCTGTACTTTTGTTTTCCTTTGTGAGGATGGTCGCTCCAGTTCGTATGTGTAAAGGATTGTCGAAGCAGACGCTTGCACGACAACCCTGGAGGAACTGGGAGACGTCCCAGATTCTCTTGTGGGGCAGGGGTCCTTGGAACCCCGCCATGTGAATTGTGGGGCGGGGGTCGGTTCGGTGTTGGGCCAGAACTGACCAAGAGGGCCTCCTAACCGAGGCCCAACTCGCCCACTGTGGGTCCGCAACCAATTCGGGAGATCTCCACTTCCTAAGCTTTTTTTTCAAAACTGTCAGGCCTGCATGTGTTTTGTTTGTACTGTTTGTTTTTTGGACTGTATGACTGATGGGACTGGAAACCATGGGCAACACTTCATCTAGCCCTCTAGACTTACAAAGAGAAACTAAGAGGAAAAGAAATTGTACCCTCTGGTTTTTCAGGGAGATAACTTGGAAGAAGAAATGTTTCCTCCCCCATACTCCCCTTCCCAGGCTCCTTTTGCAGAATGTGATAGTGATCAAGAGGAGGAGGGAGCTATAGAACCAGCAGCCGAACCCTCGGCACCTGCCCTTAAAGTTTCTGAGGGGCCAGTCACTCGATGACGCCGTGGGATCAACCCCCTTTCTAATGCAGCTGTTTTTCCCTTACGCGCTGTAGGTCCTGTGGATGCGGATGATCAACAGCAACTCCAGTATTGGCCATTTTCTACCAGTGAGCTATACAATTGGAGTACCCAAAATGCCCCCTTTTCTGAGAAACCCCAGGATCTAATTCGTTTGCTTGAAACTATTCTCTTTACTCATCAGCACACTTGGGATGATTGCAGTCAGCTTCTACAGTTCCTTTTTACCACTGAAGAAAGAGACCATATCCAAGAGGCAGCCCGAAAACATATCCCTGGCCCCACAGGAAGGCCCATCATGGATCCTGCCCTGGTCGCTGCTTATTTTCCTGAGATCCGACCAACATGGGACTACAATATGGTTGAAGGTAAGGAGAGATTCCTCATCTACCGCCAGGCCCTGTTGGCAGGTCTCAAGGTGGCGGCTCGCCGACCTACTAATATGGCCATAGTTTATGATGTTAGACAGGGGGGAAGTGAAAGTCCAGCAGCATATCTTGAGCTGCTCATGGAAGCTTTTAGTCAATATACACCGTATGATCTTGAGACCCAGAAGTTGGCTCAGATGATTATGTTTGCCTATATAAATCAAGCTGCTCCAGATATAAAGTGAAAGTTGCAGGCTCTAGATGGACTTGGTGAAAAATGTATTAGGGATCTATTAGCCGTGGCAGAAAAGGTTTACAATAAGAAAGAGACAGAGGAGCAAAGACAGGAAAGGAAGGACAGAGAATGTGAAATTGAGCATGAAAAGAGAGACTGGGCCAAGGAAAAGAGGCCAGACTTGTTGGACTTGCCACTATCGCATGCCGAGCATACCTGGTTCACAGACGGCAGCAGTTTCATTAGAAATGGAAAAAGGCACGCGGGTGCAGCAGTCACCACGGACACTGAGATAGTGTGGGCAGAAGCACTCCCCCAGGGAACGTCTGCACAAAGAGCAGAACTAGTGGCACTAGCAAAAGCCCTACAAATTGGAAAAGGGAAGAGACTAAACATTTATATGGACAGTCGGTATGCTTTTGCCACTGTGCATGTCCATGGAGCCATTTACCAAGAGAGGGGGCTGCTGACAGCTGAGGGAAAGGCTATTAAAAACAAACAAGAAATTTTAAGCCTCATCTGTGCCATAAGGGAACAGCAAATATTGCCATTATGCACTGCCCTGGCCATCAAAAGGAAACTGATTCTATAACCAAAGGAACTAACTTGGCCAATCAGGCAGCTAAGGAGGCGGCTCTCCAGCCCAGAGTGGAAGTACTGACTCTAGTAGACCCAGGGCCATGAGCTTTGCCTCCTGAGCCACAGTACTCCCAAGAAGACTTCGAGTGTATAAAGAAAATTCCCATGGCCTATAAACCCCCGGACAGAGAAGGAAACAAAGACTGGTGAAAACTGGTGAGGGGAAACTTATCTTGCTACAAAGATTGGACAAGGGGATTCTTAAAAGAATCCATTGGGTCTCTCACATGGGAACCCAAAGAATGCAGGACTTGCTCAGACACTCAGAAGTAAAAAATAGGCAAGGAAATCAACTCATTTAGGACATTTTAAAAATTGTAAAGCCTGTCACTCACCAATGCCCCCAATCAACCGGTTACAAAAGGAGCTCGCCTCCGTGGAGATAGGCCAGGTGTGTATTGGGAAGTAGACTTCACAGAAATTAAAACTGGAAAATTTGGATATAACTATTTACTAGTTTTTGTAGACACCTTTTCAGGATGGGTTGAAGCCTTCCCAACAGAACATGAGCCCTCTAATGTCATGGCTAAGAAGATCCTGGAAGAAATCCTACCCAGGTATGGCTTCCCATCCACCATCAGATCGGATAATGGACCGGCCTTCATCTCAAAAATGAGTCAGGGAATAGCTGAGGCACTGTGGACAGATTGGAAATTGCACTGTGCTTATACACCCCAGAGTTCAGGGCAGATAGAAAGAATGAATCAGACTCTAAAAGAGACTTTAACTAAATTGGCCTTGGAGACTGGCGCAGACTGGGTATCGCTCCTTCCTTTTGCCCTGTTTAGAGTAAGAAATTCACCCTATCGGCTTGGCTTTACTCCTTTTGAAATAATGTATAGACACCCTCCACCCATTATCCCTAGCCTTCAGACTGAATTGCTTGCTGATTTGGATGATACTGAATTTCTGTGTAAGCTTGACTATTTACAGCTGGTGCATAAGAGTATGTGGCCCCAGCTTAGAGCATTATATGATTCTGCTTCTATTCCTACCCCCCATTTGTTTAAATCAGGGGACTGGGTGTTTGTTCGAAGGCACAACTTGAGATCTCTGGAACCATGGTGGAAGGGACCTTACATGGTGCTACTGACTACACCCACTGCCCTTAAGGTGGACGGCATTGCTGCTTGGATCCACTACTCCCACACCAGACCAGCTGACCCCTTTGCCCTGGAAGACCGTGGGGAAACATGGGAAGTCTCCAAGCATCCTACCCAACCACTCTGCATACGCCTCAAGAAAAGAAAAATGAACTGTTATTGGTATTGTTGTTTAATAGTATGGCTAAGATCAGAGAGGGACTATACCCATTCAAGATCAAGAGCTGCTGGAGTTTAGTTTTGGGCCAGAGCCACAAGATTGTGTGTCAGAACCATAAGTCAAGAGGAGGAATGAAGGGTTAAAGTACTTGAGGCAGTGACCATTTGTTGCTTGTTTCAGAGCAGAGCAACATGTGGTTCTAAACCACCTGATTGTGTGCCTTTATAAGACCTGCAAATCCTTAGTTCGGGGCTCTCCTCCTAGGCTCCACTGTGTCGGAGTGTAGGACAAGGCCCGAGCTGCAGCCCGTTTAAATAAAACCTTAAAAAAGCTGTAAAGTCTGACTCTCGGTGGTCTTCTTGGTGGGAGTCCTGCGACCTAGGCATAACACTAAGTACTTAATAAATCTTAGCGAAAAGGAGAAAAGGTAGAAAAAAGAAACAAAGAAGAGGAATTCACGACTGGGTTCCTAAAGAAGCCCCAAATCCTCACAGCCTCTGCGTTTTCAGGGCTGGGTATGTTTTCCCCACACTGTTCTCCCAATGCTGTCCACGACTAGCACATTCCTCCTCTGCTAGTATCCTTTGTTCCATCAAAGTTGCATCAGTTTAGCAGGTGTCCCGTGTCCTAGCCTGGCAGCCCACGAGCTTCCTCCTGCCCCACGATCTCCCTATCCCCGGAGATGGGCTGTCAGTTCCTGCTCCTCGCTCCACCCCTGTGCAGAATGCAGGCTCCCACTGCAGCCTGCTCTACCCATCCTAACCTCATAGCTACACCCGACCAAGACAGCATCTGCTGCCGACTGTCATCCTCCGGGCTCACAAGCACAGAAGCTCTGTTTCGCCCGAAGCATGTAGTGTACAGGCCCAGCATGACCACAGGTGTGACCTGGCCCAGCATCCAGGCCTCGTGTCTGAGTGTGCATCTTGCCTTGCATGGCACACTTCAACTTCATTCTTTGTCCAAGCCTCTCCCCAGCCCCGTCGCCTGATGCACCTTCCTCTATCTCCATCCGTAGCCTCAGTAGCCTCACCTGCCTGTGGCTCACTGCACTATTGAATGGAGAGATGCTGGCTGGGTTGGGTTTTCTCAGTGGCTGGAACCTGTCCCCTTGTCAATCACATGCCACCTTGGCTGGTAAAAGGATGTGAAGATGATTATCTGTATGGGCAAGATGGAATCACAGTGCTCATTAAGAAGGGCGGGAGGACATGACAGAAACAGAAATGTCATGATGGGGTCTGAAGGGGAATAAAAACAGGCTCTAAGCCAAGGAATCAGTGAAATATCAGGAGACTGGGAGAAGCAAGAAAATGGATTCTTCTCTCAGGACTCCAGAAGGAACAAAGCTGTAAGAACACCTTGACTTTTTCCTGTGAGAATGTTTCAGATTCTGGCATACAAAACTTTAAGATAATTTCTATTGTGCTGATTGACCAAATCTGAAATAATTTGATGTTGATAGAATACCCACATCTCTCTCCATCGTGATCATAACATCCTTGACACATCATTTACTTATTTTTACAAGACTGTTTTTCATGAATTATACCAGATATTCTTTGAGGCCTGGAGACAGCTTTATCTGTTTGGTTTATGGATACTTAGTTTTTTAGATTCTCTATGGAGACTTACAAAAAGAATATATGACCTGAGCCACACAATATACACGTTAGAGATTGTCGTGGCTGAAAAAATACAAGTAAATAACACATAGAAGCAGCAATCATCTTAACAACACAGCTTTAATTGAAAAATAAGGACTAATAGGGTGGGTAGCAAGAGAGTTGGACTGTAATTCTAGCAGCAGCTATTGCAGAGAATTTGAGAAACCCAATCCTTGTGTTGACTTGCTACCACATAAAGATAATTTATTTGAATTAAAAATCATTTCAGAGGTAAGTCATTAACAAATTGAATAGCATCCTAGCTTTAAGAAAAAAATGGGTATAAACTTAAGGATATTGTGAAGTTTACAAACATCATTAGATGAAATATACATTAATATTCCAAAAAAATCAAATATTTAAAAAAAATTAGGAAAACCATATGAAAATATTATCTTCACCAGATCCTGGTGAGAAAAAAAATGGAGAAATTATTCAGCTTCTTTAAGCTTTAATTTTCCAGCATAATTAAAATAACAGTGTTCCTTCCCTTTCTACATGGTTCATGGCATGGAGAAGAAATGTAGAGAGATCTCTCCCCTGGCCTCTTCAGTGTGTGTAAAACACCTGACTGCCTACCAATTCTGTGAGATTCAGACCTCTATCCCTGGGTTGGCTCCATTACAGATGGACAAAGGAGAATTCTCTATCAATCTATAGAAAGTAGGTCTGAACACCCAGCTCATTCTCCTGAGAAGGAAGCAGCATTAAATTCTCATCATCAATCATTTCAAGAGAATAAGCAAGGCTAAAACCCGCTCCAATGTGGAATCAGGCTGCCCTCCCAGTAATCATGGTTGTTGCAACTGTGGGTGGAGTTCAGGTCCTCCATCTATAGACAGATGAGGAGAAGTGTGAGCCTCACCAGGATGAAGCAGGCAGGACTGTGTGAGCAGACAGCCTCAAACCCAAATGCAGGGAGACATAGCAAATGCCAAAGAGGTGGCACGTGAAAGCTATCTTGGCTTTTCCTTGAGTTGTTTACCCTCAGATCTGTAATTTGATTTACACGACATTTCTTATCTAAAGATTACAAGGACCTTAATAGAATCATTCTATAAATGTCACCTTCCTGAGTAGTCATTTTGAATAATCTAGAACCTTTGACTTTACTTTGTATAGTTGAAGGTCTGGCTCTCAATACAGATGGATATTAAATAGATGTACGCTTGCCATAACCATATCTGAAATTAGTTTTGGGGAGCAGCTAGATCATGTTGCAAGAGCACTCACATTTGTATATATAAATGTTCAAATGTTTATTTAAATCTCACTACAAGTTTTAAAGCACAATAAAATTATGTTCTATTTATTTATAACTTGACTGAATACTCCTTAAAATGAGAAAATCCATATTTTCAGATACAAAAATAATTTTCAATGTATCTATGTCAACTATTTGGCATTTAAGAAATTACTGCACAGACTTCTATCTATTTAAAAAATCATTAGAAATGATTTCATGACAAGCCATTGACCAAGCCAAGAGTAATGCCCTTATTTATCCCAGCAACATTTTTTAAGAGAACAGTCAAGTATAAGTTTCAGTTCTTTGTATTCCTTAGTAAACTTTTAGAGCATTCCTGGATCACAGTGGTACAACAGATGTAAACCAGTAGCCCGGTGGTTACATCACACACACACACACACACACACACACACACACACACACACACACACACACACACACACACACACGTCTCTACTACAGAACCTCAATAAAACAGATATTCCCTTCCTGCATTCCCAAGTTCTGGACATCATTTGATATTTCAGCAACTAAATTTTATTCCATGGGTCTTATTGTATGCCTTCTCCCCTTATGACATTGTGGAAATGTTTAGGGAAGGGACATCTTTTCCTTCTGTGTCCTTGAGAAAAACTTGCCTCTCCTCGTAGAGAGGTGGCCAGCTCCCAGGAAGGTCACTTATTGCTTACTTCAACCTCCCAGTGAGGAAACTGAACATGTATATTGCTGACAGTCCCTGCCATTTAAGGATCACAGAGATAACAGAAATGAAAAGCCCTCATCAGTCCTATCAGTAAGTTTTAATAGGAATTTTAATTGTCGTGTTATTTGTGAAGCAGTCTAAAACAGGATGACATCATCATGGTATTACAATGGGATGATTATAATTATATTGATTAAAATCATTATTTTGAAAAACAGAGTTTGAAAAAAGATCCAGTTTGCCAGTGAAATCATCACAGTTTCCAGCTCTGACTTTGGTTTCTCCTTCCAAATGACCCAGACCTAATCATGACTTACCCTGACCCCTGCAAAACAATACACCCTATCACATCTGGTTGTCAACTGCCATGTCAACATCTTACTCTCCTGAAGACAGTGTGCTGCCTAGCAGCTTCTCTTCACTGCAGACCTTCACAGCTTTCTCCATTACTGGTTTTCTGCAGCACATTTCCGCAGATTGGACACACAAGGTGTCGCTATATTGGAAAGTCTATGCTGCACATTTTGCTCAGTTGGAAAAGATCAAGAGCAGGAGGATGCAGTGCTCCTAGCATCTGCTCAGGTAAGCAGTGGTGTCCATGACCCAGTAATGTGCTCCCTGCTGGCAAAGACAATGTGACACTTTTCCATCCACTCCACTGAAAACAGTGAAAATTGAGCCATATTACATCTCTGAAAGGCAATTTTTCTACATTGTATTGCTTCTTTATAATATCCAAGCTGCCCACACAAACAAGCAGAAACCTGTTTTGTTTGATTTCTGCAAAAGGAAGTCTCTGCCCCTGGAAACAATAGGCGCTCAGAGGGAGCTGGCGGGTTGAGTTTGTACAATATCCATGCGGCCACCAAAAAACAGAACCACGTTTGGAAAATATGCTGGCAGCTTTGTCTTCTTCTTGATAAACCATTGGTACACTGTTGTTTCCACTGAATTGACAGGATTGAGTGGTGCTTTTCTCTGTGTCTATTCATGTTCAAGAGTTGGTTCAAAATGAATGCTTCAATCTCCAAGCAGCCCTTACATAAAATTTCTAGACCCTCTCTCCATCAAATTCCTCGTTGCTCTCCACAGCTGCACCTGATGAGATCCTACACCATTTTCCCCAACTGCTACTTCTTCCAAGGAGCCTGTCCAGTTCCCAAATTACTGTGATTTCTGTCTCTCTTACATCTCCAGTATGTTTGTTGGGTTTCTGTTACAATCTTTATTTACTTATCTCTCTATTATAAATACTGTATATTTGTCTCTACTATGGCAGGAGAAACAGTATCATTTATTATATAGGGGGTGATTAGTGACTATTTATTACACTAATTCCACAAAGCTAAATAGTACTTAAGTTAGAAATATTCTTTTGCTTACAATGGAAAGTTGCCCTTGGCTCGTTCTCAGTTTTTCAGCACTTTCCTCTGCTTGGCTTGGGCTTTATACAAGGTCAAGGAGACTCCAGGGGCAATTTCTCTATGTGTCCAGTTCCAAGGAACTCAAAGGGAAGCAGAACCAAATAGGGCTTTGTTTTGTGGTTGTTTTTCTGGGTTTCTGTTGTTGTTGTTGTCGCTTGCTACTTGTGCCCCATGCTGCTTAATAATGGGTAGACAGAAAGTTCCTGATTGTGTCAGGCCTCCATTTTGAAGGTCTGAGGGCAGACAAAGCTGTTTCTTCAGGACAAATGTTGCCTAATGCTCTGAGGGGGAAATGAAGAAGTGCATAGAGTAATTCTGAGTGACCTCAGCATAAGCAACTGAGTATAAATCACTGCCAACTAGTTGGATAAGTCATAACGAAATATCTTTCAATACTTCTCTAGATAATGGTTTCTTTTTTAAACTCCATTTTCTTCTAGCTGGCTACTTCTACCATTCTTTTTTTTTGTGTGTGGGGGGTCCGGTCATGGGACCTGAACTCTAGGCCTGGGCACTGTCCCTCAGCTCTTCAACTCAAGGCTAGCGCTCTACCACTTGAGCCACAGTACCACTTCCAGCTTTTTTCTTTTTGCTTATGTGGTGCTGAGGAATTGAACCCAGGGCCTCAGGCATGCAAGGCAAGCGCTCTACCACTGAGCCACCTTCCCAGTCCCCACTTCTACCATTCTTATTTCTGCTGACCCATGCCAGGGTCCCCTCAGCAGAATCTCCCTCCATGCTCTGGCGTGAAGCAATGGTCCAGCAGTCTTTTAAAGGAACATTTGGATTAGCTTATTTGCAGAGCAATTTCCTCTAACTTTTGTGATTCAGTATGCTGGAGTTAGGTGACAAGAATGCAGCATATCTTCCTTCTGCATCAAACAAGAATCAGGACTATGTTTTCCCTTTCATCACAGAGACAAAACCCGATCAGTCTCATGGGTAATTAACATAATAACATTAACATCCACATGCCCCCTCCTTTCTTCTTCTTCCCACACTTCTGTATTCTTACCTGGCTCTGGCTCTGGCATTAACCCAGCCATTCAGTTGAGAAACCTGAACAACAGCCTAAATCTCCTCTTGTGCCCTTATTCCATCTCTGACATCCACTTCCTAATAATTCCACTGCACGCAGGACTACCGCATGCATTTCCTTCTCTCTATATGCACAAACGGGAGGAAGCTTGGCCCCGAGAATGATTCTTCTAGAGTCCTGTAATAATTACCTTCTCTTCTCTGCTTCCTTAGTAAGCCATCTTGCTCAAACTGAAGCAATCAAATGATTCTCGTCCTATGAGCCTATTGGATCAAGTCCAAACTCTCTAGGAAGGTAGAAGAAATTGACCACCCTCTCCCATCCCTGGAACCTAGCCTAGTTCCAGGACCTCCATGTTGACCAGAACATCCTAATGTATTCACATGTTCTTTCTTCCTCTGTGTTCCTACCTTTCTGCACACTTCTATCTCTTTTATTCAATGTAAATTAGAAATTTGGGGGAGAGGTGAGCTGAAGACTCGTATGACAGCAGAGCAGAAGCCATGGGGATGCTGAGCAGGGAAGATAGGAGCAATGTTGCAGCGTTTAAAATGCCTAGATTTGGACAGGCAATGAAGTAACCTTGTAGGGTAAGGAGAGACACACTGTAGTTTGTGGTAACAATAAGAATTCAGCTTTGGGAGACAGGTGAATAATGTCCAGCTAAGCAAGGAAATGTGGGAGAAGATCTAGACAACCCAATGGCCATTGTTCTGCCAGTCACTGTTCTCTTTGTCATACTATGTGGGTGAATCAGAAACATGCCAGCTGAAACACCTGCACAACCAGTACCGCCATCCTTGCCCCATCCTTTGCGGGAGTGCATTTAGCACAAAGCAGTGAGTCCTTGGATTCTGGCTTTTGGAACTGGGTGCAGTATCCATCTGTTTAGTCAATCACAGAACAGATGCAAGTGGGAAGAAGAGGAAGTGTGTGGCCACAATCTTAGATAATAATAAATATTTAAATGTGTATTTGTTCATTGCAATAGATTTAGAAGCTGAGGATGAACACCCAAAAAATCAATAACAACAAGAACGAGATGCCTTTATAAGGGATTGCATGTGCATTTGGGTTTATATTAAATGGAAAGTCTGGGGCATTAAATCTCAAGGAATACTATGCTTCTTTTTGCTTGAATTATGTGAAGCCCCTTTGAGCGAGGAGGAGGTGCTACAGGCCTGGTCTCTGGGCTCCTCTCTGACTATAATTCAGGAGGGATCATGCAGCATGCTGTGTTCAAGTCCTCAAACCCTAGAACCCAGAAAGAGATGGCAAGCTGCCTTCTCAGAAAGAATTCCACAGCTGACAGTGGCCTCCTCGAAAAACACTCCACGGAGCATTTCCAAGGAAAGCGAGGAGGGTGGACAGCAAGGTTTGGAAGGATGTAAAGTGAGATACGGATGGTTTTAGTAATGACTTTAGGAGCTGAGAGTTGGCAGGATGGGACATTGTTCAGGTTGTGCTGTAAATACGAAAGCAGTGGGGCTTTGGGAGATCCACTGAGCTAGTGATGCAATTGGGGTGCAGGTCTGTGTGTGGAGGGGGAGTCGCTGGGACCAGGGCCTCTTCAAACCTCCAGAGTGACTGTGGGAAGCACTGACTCCCCTAAGTTCTAGGGTTCCCGGTCTCCCTGCTGTGAGCAGGCCCCAGTGCAGGGAAGAAGCCGCTCCTTCCCAGACACGGCAAGAGGAAGAGCAGTGTGTGCATCCCCTGTCTGGGCAGAGTGGACTCCGGTGCTGGTGCTGTTTTCACAAGCTTCAGAGGAAGGCACGTGTGCACACAGCTTCGCCTTAGAATACAAGTGATACAGGGTTAAAAAAATCAAACAGTAGAAGTCTTTTGCCGCCAGCCCTTCTGTCCCAGTTCTCCTCAAAATAACCAGTTCCTGGTGTCTTGTGCATATGGAAGTGTCCAAAGTGGATTCCTCCAGCACACAGGCGCGTGCGCACAGCACAGATGCACCACGAGGCTTCCTCGGTGTACATTTATAGCTGCCATTCAGAAAAAAAAAATAACCCAAGACTCCTTTAAGGAAAAAGAATATACCACTGCCATCTCCCCAGAGCATACAGGAAGTCCTTGACACTCGCTGCAGAGGGTGCTGGCCACATTGTTTAGCATGTGTTCTGTTTGCTGCTTTTCAAAAATAATACTTGAGCTATTTGAGCCACACCTTCACCCCTCTTACTTTTATTGTTTTTTCACACAGTTTTTCTTTTAACTGTTTTTTGAAACTTAGATTTTTGAAAACTAAGACTGGCCCTCTGAATCCAACGGGTTTGTTCTGTTGGAGAAAGAATGTGAAGCATTTTGTCTCAATCTTAGCAAAGCGCCTTTCTCATTGAGGTTTTGGGATTAGGTGAGAGCATTTGCTTTCCCAGGGCTCATGTCCAGAAGTGTCGAGGAGGGCAGTCAGTGCTCCTTAACTCCTCCCATGCCGCGATGTTTTTACATATGTCACTAGCTCCCCTGACTATGGCCTTTCCATTTTAACCTCTCAGAAAAGGACTGCTGACAACTCTGGAGTCTGTCTTGCTGCAAAAGACGGACTTCTAAGACTTCTAAGTTCTTTAGGTTCAGCCGTTAACGAGAATTTTCAGTCAGCATGGATGAAGGTTTTGTTAAACATAGTAGCTGTTTGGAGCTGAATCAGAATGGCCCACAGCGAGTAATTATAATCAAGTCTCCCCCAAAATGACTGCCAGATTCCAGGAAAAACCACTTCAACCTTTGCATGAGATGTACTCAGGCCTGACATTATCAACATAGCTGCCATTTAGTAATTTTCAATAGAATTCACTCGTCAGTGGAGAGCTGAAAAAAAAGTCAAGTGAGGCTGGAAAAAGGCAAGCAACACTGGTCAGCCTGCGTCATCATGGAACAGGAAGAGACAAGCGACACTGGTCAGCTGAGTCCTATCATGGAACAAGAGGAAAACTGATAACCGCTCCCTAGCAAAGTTCACGAATCTTAAAGGTCCTTGAATGCTCATAACCTTACTGAGGTGCACATTTCTGAACATGTACATCTGGAACAACTATACCTCACTTAACATCAGCTGAGAGGTGGGCACCAATTGATGCCATCCTTCTTCCTTTGGGAGGAAGGTCTGGAGTGAGAGAGGGGAAGGGAGGGATGGGTGGAGAATTTGGGATAGAACAACCCTGAAGTGAATCACAGTGGGGAGAAGGAAGGATACCTGCCCAGGTACTTTCTTTCTGTGCAGAGGACAACCAGGCAGGTATCACATGAGAAAATGTATAGGTTTGGTACTGATCTAAAGGCCTTTTGTACAAATATAAAGTGTTGAACAAATATAAAGTGAGTTCTCGCTGTAGAGCCAGGAGAATGGGGAGAGTAGAGTGTAGTCTCTTTGGAAGAGGGGGGACTCTTGCCCATGAAACATATGAAGTAGCTGAAATCCTGGGAAGCCTAGGCCCCTTCTAGCAGGGAGCCAGTGTGGGACACCACACAGATTCCAGGTGTGTCCATCCACATCACCTTCCAGGTTCCCCGCTGCCTGAATACATCCCCTCCCCCAGCCATCACTCCAGGACCCCTGTAGCCTGCCCAGGCTGTGTCTCCCACCCCTGAACCCAGAGACTCTCATCCTGCGCATGGGAAATGCAGGAAGCCCCTGGAGCCCTTAAAAGGAGCTGTGGCCTGGGCACTAGAGGCCTGGCCACTGTGCTTTGCTTGTCATCTCCCAGGTGAATCCCCTAAACCTGGATGGGGCTCTGGGAAACTCTAACCTAGAGCAATGTGCCAAGAAAAGACGACGCCAAGAAAAGCGGCCTCTCTGCCACCCATGGCTTCCTTCTGTCCTCTTCCTCCTCTGTGTTCAGTCCTCCAGGAGGCCACAGGCAATGGCGGTCTCTGCCTTGCTGAGGAACTGCCAACCAAGAGCCTTATTCTATCGCTTGGCACACCATCTCCTTATAATAGCATTTTTATTCAGTTCTCTCTGCTGTCCGTCGCCTGGCTTGCCAGCATGACATGGCATGGTTGTGGTGTGAATTAGGTTGGCTTGGTCTGGTTTGACTTTGGGTTGGGTTGGGTTTGGTGAGACCAGGTCTCACTGGCCCCCAAATACTAGGCTCAAGCAGTCCTCCAGCCCCAGCCTCCCAAGTGGCTGAGACTATAACCATTACCAGGGGCCCAGTTTGTGACTCTCTTGGACAGCTGTTCAAACTACTTCGTGTGGTGCTGTCAGTGACAGGACTACACACTTTAATGACATCTCTCAAGCTTATTAGGAATATTTCTTCTGTTGCTGTTGCTTATTCCTTGTCTGACCAAATCTCGAGAGTGGCTTTAGACTGAAAGAAACATAAGACGTTCCTCTGTTCCTTGAACCCAAATGCACTCTCAAAACGCACCTAATTAAGGCACCAATGTCATGTGCTGTATCCAGTTTCCCTTGTGCCTCAACTTGGCTTTTCCAACACCTCTTCCAAGCAAACACACAGGGAAGACACGGAAGCCCTGCACTTTTTCCAATCTGTGGCCTTCGACTCCCCTATCCCTGTCTTTGCGGTCAGTCTCCCAGTGGGGAAGAGCTCTCAGGGACTTAGAGCCTCTCTCTATTTGTCTTTCATTTGCTCCTCTTTGGTCTCCTTACCATAAATTCCAGTGCCACAGAAAACTTGGCCTTACTGCCCTCTAACCTTCACCAGTGTTTTAGAGTCCTTGGCTGTAGCTCACAGATGGATTACAGGTAGGAACTGGATCAAAGTGGAGCAGAAGGAGCAGGAGAACCCCGTCACCCGACCTCTGCCAGCAGAGAAGTCTCCGATTTTCCTCAGTATTGTCTTCTTTCCAGCACTATTGCTGAGCATCAACTGATCTCTTCTTAGAAATGTAACTTCATTTTTATCCCTAATACCAGATAAACAATGTGTGGGGAATAAGGGTTAAATGCCATGTATTTTAAATAGAGTGATAGGAAGTATGAAAATATATCAACATTTACCAAGTGGCCACTCACCTGCGGTACAGATTCATCTAGCAAGCATTTGTTGAGGGTCACTATGCCAAGGACATTATGCTAAGTTACAGGACCATAGAGAGGAGTGGGAAATGAAATCTAGGGAGTCAAGATGAGGTACAGACCAGAAAAATCAGCTAATTGTTGTGATACATTAACTATACTCCATCTACACTGTGTCTCATGCTGTATCTATGTTGAGGGATATCCTACCAGGCTACCTAGAAAATGTCTACTTTGAAATACAGCTCCTCATCTGTGAGGCATTGTCTGATTGGCTGAATAGATTTGCTAAGTCTTCCTTTCAATCCCCACCCCTCTTTTATCTATCACAACTCCTTAGAATTCACGAAAAGGACCCTTAGTCGCAGCTAAGTACACCAGGAACTTCTTGAGGGAGAATGTTTCTTCTGAGCACCATCACAGTGGTATCTGCAAGACTCACTTCTTAGATTTTCAGTATGTTTTAAGTTCCATTTTGTTTTTATAGATACCATGTTACCATTAGAGATGAGAAAGAAGTTCTGGCATTCTGTTGCACAGATGGGTGATGATAGTTTTAACAATAATGTACTACACATTCCCAGAGTAACTTCTTAATAATGACTATCATGTGACTGACGGATCCTCTCCACTTGAGAATGGAGCTGCAGGCACAGAGCCACATGTGTGCATTTCTATCTGTGTGTAGGTGCATGTGCGTGTGTGTGTGCATACATGTGTGTGTGTAGATGTGCATGTGCATGTGTGTGCATGCATGTGTGTGTGTGTCTGTGCAGACACAATGCAGAGGGTTCTGGAAGCATGCCACTTACTTAAGGCTCTAAGTAATAGACTTTATTCAGGTACTTTTATCCTCTAGAGAAAAATCTTGAGGAATTACTTCAAATAGTTATAAAATAAGAGAAATATCTGCGTCTCATTTCAACATTCACTTTTAGTGTTCCCTCCCCAAATTCTTTAATATTAGATTGTTAATTTGCCTTTGCTATGAAAATAATAGTTGACATGAATACCCTCATGTTCAGTCCTGTCTGAGGCTCTTGTTGTGAGGGGCTTTTGTTACTATATTTCGAATTTATCTCTGATAAACGGCTTTATGCATTTTGGCATTTTCCCAACTTGAGACATTCTATATTCCAGTGTTGCTCTTCTAGTCTTCCTCTATGCAAAGCTCAGTCACCGAGTTCAAACACAGCGTTTCCCAGTGTGCCTCCCACAGCCACGTCCCCAGCATCAAAGCCCTGTGAGGGACACTTTCTGACACCAGCTCCGTGCATGTGGCTCAGCCCCTTCTGTAGTGGATGGAGAGGCACAGGCTGCCCCAAACCAGGCCTGGCAAATGAGTCTCTCTGAGCAGGAAATCCGAGCCTTCCCACGGAAGCCCTGCCTTTGGATAATTTTTCTGGAGCTGAGAACTGAAGCAGGTCACCTAGTTAAGCTGGACTGAGAACAGAAACAGATGGGTCTAAGCAAAATCTAAGTCCCCTGTGACTTAGGCTTGTGTTTATGCATGTGCCCTTGAACCAGGCTTGAACAAAAATGATTCCTACTCCCAAGGACTTTGGTGGTTTGCAAGGAGATTAAATGTTCACCCCCCTCCACTGCCCCCTCTTTGGGTCTTCTTTTCCACCAGAGCCCCTTATCCCTTTTGCTTCTCAGTACAGAGCTGTCTCCCTGGTCCACTGCAGCTGTTCTGAGCATGATTAGACATCGCCACTCTGCCTGCTCTCTGAGGATACATGGCGGAATGCACGGGTACAAGTGTTATCAGGAGCTCCAGAGTTCCCAATCCCAAATCCAGGCCACAGCCAGCTTCTTCTCCCCACACCTGTCCAAAGTAGCATCCCTTCCCCTCTGCAGTGGCTGCCTGGGAGCCTTCGATAATGTTCTCCTCGTGAGCCCTTTGTCTGCAGGAAAGGCTGAAGGCAGCAGGCGGCTCTCCAGACAACCAGCCTCTCAGCTATCTGCAGCAAGTTAAGCCTCAGCCATCGCCGCGCTCAGTGACACATGAGAAACTGAAAAGCGCTGGATCCCAGGGAGAGTCCTCTGAGCCAGAGGGTCCCTGAAACCCCCGATGTAATAGTACCCCACAGTAAAGATAACTAAAAACCATCTAGCGGGGTAAATAGCAGGCCATACATGAGCACATGACAATTCATTTGCAGAGTAGGTTTTAAAAACACAAACTTCCTGAGGACAGATTTTTGGATGGGCTGCAAGGAATAGTTTAGTAGGACACTGTTTTGAACTATAAGTAGCGGGAATATCATGTCCCTCAAACATCAATACTGGGGAGCACTCATGGATAGAGATGCGAAGGAATATATTATGAAAGAGACCCCAAATAGGCTCTCAGATGGGCAAGACACAGCGGAAGGCGTCCACAGCTCTGAGTGGCCTCCAAGGGGCACCACACAGAAATCCACAAACTGTCTTTGGAGAAAGGAATTGAAACATAGATGTTCTTTCTGTTGGGATGTGGAGAAACATTTTATTAAAACAGGCAAATAGTTAATGGTATCAATGCACCAGGGCTTCCTCAACACCCATCTCCCAGGACAATGACCCATTGGGGGGAAATGTTTTATTTCACTGAGTTCTGAGATAGAAATTATTTTAGCTTAAAAGTCAACCCCTACCTGACTCAGAAGCTCCGTGTAAAACATTATCCATTAAGAACATAATGAAAAAAAACTTCAATGCTAGCTGACCGAGCTGAGGTTGGCACTTAGAATGAGTTATCTAGTTCTTTTGGAAATAACTGTCAAGGATCTGCCGCCCTTCGGCATTCCTTCTAAATGACAAATCTACTTAGAGCTACAAAACGTACTCTTATAGTTAACCTTAATTTCCCTAAATCTTTTACATCATCTTAATTCCTACTTGGTCTCAGAAAAACTACAGGACCGATAGGAACATGTTCTTTCTAGCCCAAGATTTACATACTTTCTATAGTTGCCTCTATTTTTCTTGTTTTGCCTTGTTTGCCTTGTTTGCCTTGTCCTCACCTTCCACACCCATCCTGGAGTCTCTATACCTTCGTAGCTCTCACCAGCTCCACATCTAGCCCAGGGAGGCCAGAGAAATGGTTCCGTTTCCACAGAGATTGATCATTGGAGGGAAATAGAATCAATATACACAGAGAATTTTTAACAGTGCACTGGACCTCCAAGTTTTATCACTTAAAACAATTCACTCTATACCGATCATTGATGGCTCATGCCTGTAATCCTAGCTACTCAAGAGGTTGAGATAGGGGGGAATGCAATTCTAAATCTGCCCAGCAGGACAGTCCATGAGACTCTGTCTCTAATTCCCCAGCCACAGTCTGGGCTGGAGGTGTGCCTGAAGTGGCAGAGTGCTAGTGGAACAAGAGTGAGATGGTGAGTTCAAGCCCCAGTATTGACAGAAATAAGAAAAAGAAAATCCACTCTGTCCCTATAGACATGGGGCTGCAGCCATGCTCACCACCTGGCTCAGGGGAGACGGGGCACAGCACCCCATAACATCATTATGCCCTTACTAGTAGAGCACTAGTGATGACACACCCAAAGCAAGCACTTTAAATAGCATCTAATTATCACATGTGCATTTCTAAGACTAGTTTCAAGATACACATTTTCTCTTTGACCTACTTTAATTTTTCTTAATATTTTACACTTTCAGTTTGACTTAACAGTGATCTCAAGATACTAAAATTAATTTGGATAATTGTATTGCATTTGAAGATCCTTCTTGTTTACACATGCTTGCAAGCTAGCTCTGCCCTTTTCTTTATGAGGAAGTGGTAATAGTAGTAGTCATGTTTTCCCATCCAGTTATGTGATAGCAATGGAAACTGAGACTAGTTTCTCCAAGTGCAAAGTGGGATAATTATAAAAGTCATAGTTATCATGTTTACATATCATTGTCTTTGGGATTGTACACTTGTAATTCCATAATCTGACATCATTCATAAACTTAAGGATTGTCTACTTTATAAAAGTGAATTTTGAATAAAAAGTGTTATCATTCTTCTCTGAGCTCTGCTCCTTGAGCTGTTTATGTCACTATTAAGTAGTCAGATTTGATCCACATTTTCTCCATTCATTGAAGAGTACAGGAAGCAAAAGACAAGTCAGCCCTTTCTAGGATACTGGCTTTGGCTGAGTTTAGACCGGTACAGTTTTATAATGCAAATGTGTGTGGTTTTGTAAAATCACATAAATATATGAAAACAAGAGATAAAACATATTCATGACATGGTTTGATATGATATGAAAATGAATGTTAAAGTTATTTAGTCATTCTCTTTTTCAACATTCTCAAACATATATGTATATATATATATTTTTTTTCTTTACTCTGGAAAATAAACAAAATTTCAAGTGATCTTATTTTTAAAAAAGACTAGCCAATTTGCTTAGCAAAATGTGAGCCAGCTCTAGTTCCCTGAAAGCTTTGTTATAAAAATCTATTCTGTAGACATCAAGAATTTCTTTTTTTTGGGGGGGGGTCCAGTCGTGGGGCCTGAACTCTGGGTCTGGGCACTGTCCCCTCAGCTCTTCAGCTCAAGGGTAGCGCTCTACCACTTGAGCCACAGCACCACTTCTGGCTTTTTTCTTTTTGCTTATGTGGTGCTGAGGAATCGAACCCAGGGCCTCATGCATGCAAGGCAAGCGCTCTACCACTGAGCCACCTTCCCAGCCCTTCGAGAATGATTTCTAAAAAGCTGCTCCAATGTTCAGAGATTGTGTGGAATGGTAAAGTATGAAAATGAAGGCTTTCTGTTGTCTCCTATAAGAAATCCCACTATAGAGGGTCAAAGTCACCTTGACTTTGTCAAAGGTGAGCTGTGGAAAGATACGGATGCTTCTAGGGAGAGAGCAGACCCTAGAAACTCCTGTGGGTGCTTAATCCCCAAGCTCACAGTAGTTAAGGCTTTGGGAGTATATAGCTCACAGGAACGGAGTTCATGAACTCAATTTGTTTCTTCACAAAAGAAGCCAAAGAAACACTCCTTGTTCTTTATCCTGTGGGAGGACACAGCAAGCAGCCGCCATCCACGAGCCAGAAGAGGAGCCCGCAGCTCCACCTCTGCCGGCCCTGGCTCTTGAGATATCCTTCTCCAGAATCCTGAAAAATTCTGTGTGTGAGCATCTGTTTTGTGTTTTTTTTTGTTTCATCAGTATGAACCAATGAACACAGTATCTTTTTCTGATCCTTCTCTTCCATTGAACTGTTGTTACTGGTTTAAAAAAATTAGGTGAAATTCTTCATTTCCAAAGATTAATGATCCCATTCTCTATATCCTGACTTCGCTGAAAGAGTCCAGAATAAAATAAGGAGAAAAGAATCCTAAATTTCAAGGCTGATGTATCTCAGGAATGCTATTTTCTCAGATAGTTAGAAATGAAACAAAGAACAAAACCCCTAATCAAAACTGCCAAATTTGAAGTAAAGACTAAACTGAACAAATAAATCCCTCCCCCCCCCCCACAAAAAAGAAACAAAACAAATAAAATCCCACTCTGAGATCTAGGCACACTTACCATGTGTCCTCTTACCAGATCCCTTTCCCTGAGCTGGTCGGCGGGGCTGCGAGGTGAGCACGTGTCTGACAGTCTCTGGATTTTTTTCTAGGCACTGACATTTGCAATCTAGGACGACTTCTTGTGTGCCAAGCAGTCCTGGACGTCCAGCCCATCACGGAAGCCAAGAACACCTTCTGCCCTCTGATGGGAGCACAGCGGAGTCCACTCTCCCCAGCGGTGAGCCTCCCTGCAGCCAGCCCTGCCTCGGGCCTGCAGACTAGCGAGCTGCAATATGGCCTACCTGGGGCTACACCTGAGACCATATGGACCTTCAGCTGCCGCACCATGCAGGAAGGCAAAGACCAGATGGAGCCGACAGTACCTGTGTGGGGCCGTCTGACTCCACACTGCTGGGGGCCCGGTGTGTGGAAAATGGCAGACTATAAACATTTAAATAATAATACTACAACACATGTTGATTGTTTTCCACCAGGAAGGTAAAAGAGAAGAAGAAGAAGAGAAAAAAAAAAAAACTTCTTGGGAAAGATAAACTTACTGTGGAGCAGTAAGGAAATTTCCCTTTCTTTTTTTCTTTAGCAAAGCTTAACAGGCAAAGTGTTAAACCCATACAGGGATCTAAAAGGAGGCCCAGGGTAAGCATGGAGCATTAGACAGGACGGGCGGATAGGGCAGACTTAAGGGTACGAGGAGGTTGCTGTGTGGTTTTGCACAGGAGATCACCGAGTCTCCTTACACAAAAAACAAGTCGGCCAAACTCAGCAGTGTGCTTCAGAGTGGGGCCTTAGGGTCTGACACAAACACAGTCAATAAGAGCCGAAGCAGCCCAAACTCAGGTTACTGCCTGGTGTCGGGCAGTTTTGGACATCGACTAGCTCTAGAGCACACCCCTCTTTAAACATTCGGGTCTTGTGTTCTTGGATTTTTCAAGACTAAGCCAACTGTAAAATACTTTAAAAAAGAAACAACTATTTTCACTAAGGGAAAATTGAAAATCAAGGTTCTTTAACATATACATCATAATTATGTGATATACATATGCAGGCTGATAAAATAACTTCCAATCCATTGGGAATGATAAATACATGAATTAGGAAATAGAGCTGTAGCTCAAGTGGTAGAGCTCTATCCTTGAGCACAAAAGCTCAGGGGCAGCACCCAGGCCCTGAGTTCAAGTCCCTTTACTAGAAGAAAACACAAACCCTGCGATAGCACATGAATTATATGAGTGCCATTTTCCTTTTTACTTTTCTTTTTTGTAATGAAAATAGTTAATAACTAAACCTTAGGAAACAATCGGTATCGAATACAATATTACTAACTATAATCACAGTGATATCCATGAATTACGCATTAATGTTATTCATTAATAATCATTGGCTGAGTAAGTGGGGTTAGGTCTTTTACTAGTACACTTTCATTGGCATTGTGCTATTTTGATTTTCTGATCAAATTCTCTCCCTCTATCATTCCTTCTCACTCTCTCCTGACCTTTCCTTAAACAATGTCACCAACTTCATTGTTCTCTTTTCATACATTCATAAAAAGAGCTTCAACCATGTTTACCTTTCACCCACCCACCACTGGTGCTCAACCACAGCAGAGCCTACTGTAAATTCCTGTCATTCATTTCCTTCCATGTATATGGCTTCTACAAAAGGGATTTAGCATGGTGTTTCACACATGCAAATGTTTTACTTTAACCAGGTTATTGCTTTTAAATAGAAAACATTTATATACCATATAGCGTAATAGTGTTAGTTTGCTGTAAGTTCTAAATTCTCCAAAAATGTAAAAAGAAGATACCAAGTATTTAATTATTCCTCCACGCCACCAATATGCATAGATTTCTGCTAAGATTACTTGAAAATATTGTGCTCATGGTGTAATAGGTACAATTGTCTTAGCTTCAATAGGTGCCTGAGAAACATGGTCCTTGCCTTAGAGCTATGAATGGATTGAACATCATTAGAAAAAGAGTTAAAAACATAATGAGGAGGATGAGGAAGAGAGGGAATCCTAGCTAAGGGAAGGGAAAATCATGGGAAGATAAAAGCAATGTGAGCAGAGATGCACACACTCTTCTATTGCTGAAACCTTAAAGTACACATATGGACTCTGAGAATGTAAGAATTCTCTAAGAGATCTTGATCTCCAAGCAGAGGGGCAGAGACACCTCCCCTGGGTAATGGGCTATCAGATGATAGGAGGATAAGATCAGGACAAAACTTTAGATATCGCTAGGTGATGACATCATGAATAATACATTTGGGACAGAAAAATCAGGATACGAGATGGTGAAATTTAAGGTAGTGAGGCAGAGTCTTTGAATACAGAGATGGTAAAGCTGTGAAGAAAGAAGCGAAATAGGAAATCTCACAGCCAGGCATCGGTGGTTCATGCCTGTAATCCTAGCTACTCAGGAGGCTGAGGTCTGAGAATCATGTTCAAAGCCACTTTGGGCAGGAAAGTCCATGAGACTCTTATTTCCAATAAGCCACCAGAAAACCAGAAGTGGCTCTGTGTCTCAAGTGGTAGAATGTTTGCCTTGAGCTGAAGAGCTCAGGGACAGTGCCCAAGCCCAGAGTTCTAGCCCCACACCTAACAGGAAAAAAAGAGAGAAAGCAAGAAGGAAGGCAAGAAAGAAAGCAAGAAAGAAAGGAAGGAAGGAAGGAAGGAAGGAAGGAAGGAAGGAAGGAAGGAAGGAAGGAAGGAAGGAAGAAGGGAAGGAAGGAGGGAAGAAGGGAAGGAGGGAGGGAGGGAGGGAAGGAAGGAAGGAAAGAAGGAGGGAAGGAGGGAAAGAAGGAAGGAAGGAAGGAAGGAAGGAAGGAAGGAAGGAAGGAAGGAAGGAAGGAAGGAAGGAAGGAAGGAAGGAAGGAAGGAAGGAAGGAAGGAAGAGGAAGTCTTTCTATGTACCGAAAAGTCTGCGCACCATCGTTGTCATGACCACTTGCACCCCGATGATTCTGTCAGCGCTCTGGCCTCCGGGTCCCTTGGTCTTCCTCTGTGGAAGGAGCAGCCTCACCCCCAGGGCTGCACGTCTGTGCCGCTCACGCCTAGGTCCCATTCTTTTCATTCAAGCTCACGCTCGTGGGCCACCACCTCTCCTTCCATTTGCTTCCTCTGGGTGGCACTGGTCTACGCTCTTGGGCCACCACCTCTCCTTCCATTCGCTTCCTCTGGGTGGCACTGGTCTATGCTCTTGGGCCACCACCTCTCCTTCCATTCGCTTCCTCTGGGTGGCACTGGTCTATGCTCGTGGGCCACCACCTCTCCTTCCATTCGCTTCCTCTGGGTGGCACTGGTCTATGCTCGTGGGCCACCACCTCTCCTTCCATTCGCTTCCTCTGGGTGGCACTGGTCTACGCTCTTGGGCCACCACCTCTCCTTCCATTCGCTTCCTCTGGGTGGCACCGGTCTTGTCACCCCAAGGGGAACACGGATCCCTTGGGTGACTCATCTTTCCTTTTCCCATGTGAATTCCACAGCCCGTCACAGTCCTCTCTGACTCCGTCCACCCTCACTACGTCATCCTCGTTGGCAAATCCATTAACTCCTCTCAGCCTCGTACACTACAACTTCACATCTAGTGATTTCTGAAAGCTTGCAGCCGTATTCACTGCTCTCAAAGCACTTCCCAGGAATGCGAGTGTTCTTTGGTTGCTAGTTGGTCATCGTAACACAGTCCCATCATCTATTCACCCTTGTACTCCTTTATCTGGCTCATAAACTCCTGCTTATCCTCAAACATTGAACACCTTCATTCCCATTTTTTGTTTATTAAATAACTGGTGAATTGCTTGGTATTTCTTGTAGCAAATAAAAGCAAATTCCTACAAACTACCAGCACCAAGTCGACCAGTCAGCCCTGAGCACTGCAAGTCTGAGCGCCTTAACTCTTCTGAGTGAATACCTCCAAGCTCATGGTTTAGGGAACCCTTCATGTCTACACCTACTTTCTTCACCTTCTCATCCACACAAGAGCATTATGCATCCTATTTTCTCCCACTACTAAATCATTACCCTGGATGCAAAGATACTATTACTTTTTCCAGTCTTATGAAGAACTAATAAAACCACTTTTTTCTTTCTCTGTCTTTTAGAGTACCAGATATGAAAAAGTTAAACGTTTGTTATCTACTCATTCTTTTCACTGCTCTGGCTTCTATTTTGTCTTTGTTGCATCCCAGTAAGCATTTGGTATTGCCACTCCTCTTACAAAAGGTATCAATGACCTCTCTCTTGTTATATCCCTGGAGGTCAGGCTTTGATCTCGGCCTGACCAATGCAGTGGACACATTTGAGCATCCCTTTTGTCCGTCATAAAGTTTTTATTTTGTTTCTAGTATAGTACAGATCCTTCCACCACGCTAGTTGTCCTTCCTTGGTATGCTTTGATGATTGCTCTTCATCTCCCCAACTTCATAATCATTGAAATCCAGAGGCGTTGGGTCTTCCATGTCCTCTCCTCTCATCCCTTCTCTTGCTGACATCGCCACCTCCACGCTGGCTGCTCCCAGCGGATGTTTCCAGTGGATGTGCATGTCTCCTTTACATTCCTGCTGCATAAATCTGACTTCCTACTCTGTATCTTCCATTCTTTCTCTAACTTATTCCAAACCCAAATTCTTGCTCTTGCTTTTAAAACCTGATTCACCCTTAGAAGTTATCTAGATTTCTGTGTTCAATTTTTAAAAGAATTCTTTCAATCCTCTCTGTGTCTTTCTGTCTGTCTCTCTGTCTCTATCTCTCTGTGTCTCTCTCTTTCTCTATGTCTCTCTATCTCTCTTTCTCCCACCCCCTTCTCCCTTCCAGCCCTCTCTCCAAAAGAACTATTGTGCTGAAAAATTCACCATTCTTGGAAATACTCAAGTGCTGATTGTTGCCTGATTCTTCAAAGCACCCAGTGTTTGAGGAGTAACCAGCTCCACATATGATTTGTACATGTTATGTGCTTTAACCTCCAGCATGACAGTATCAATGCAGAGAAATGTTTCTGCTCTTCCACTCAACACTTGTATGATTTGCAGAAGGAAAACCAACTGCAAGATGATAATCAGATACACATACACCACCCACTTGACAAGATCTAGGCTAACCGCAACACTCTCTGCTCTGGTGGTTCAGATTTTCCTGAATCAGAAGTGAGTGCTGCTTCTGTCTGTGCTTCAGGCCTTTGCCCTGGGTGCCAGCACTGGTCGCTCACACTCTGCATCCCGCGCCTCCCTGCTGGACTTCCCAGGCTGCACTGTCTGCCCCACCCTGGTGCACATCTCGGTCAGCACCAGGGCTCTGCCCGCAGTGCCTTAGGCTTGTATTCTATAAATTGAAAACAGACACAGGTGTATTGCAGTTCCAACTTTAAAACCACAGAACAAGCCTAAAATCTTCATGAAACAAGAGAGTAATGCACAAAGTAAACTTAGGGTAATGAACAGAATATATTTGTTTAAATTTTTACAACTCCTAGTGTTCGAGATGCACACTCAAAATTAAAAACATGCTTGGGTAAGAAAGTAATGTGCCCGAGCCGGGTCATCAGATTCTCCTCTCGGAAACTTCTGGCATGGAAAAACTCCTCTGCTTGTAAAACTGTAAACACACTAGAATCTTTGGGATGAAACAAAGGATTAAGAATAAGAATAGGCTGAGAGTCTTGCGGAATTTGTTTAAAATACTCCAGGCCTGAGCGCAGTTTGTTTGATCTCTGTCTTCTGCTTCTTCTAGTATGTTGAGGGAGTTGCTCAATGCCTCAGCCCAGTGTCTCTCTGTGTCTGCATCTGCATTTCTAACTGCTGCAGGCTGCATGGCGCCCTAAGCCCAATATGCTTTTGCTATCTGAGGGCCACAAGGCAATTTCCTTTACTACAACTCTACAGCAACAATACTCCTGGTTAGCGCAAGACTGCAAATGCACCTGCACCTACAAGATTCTTCCAAATACTCAAAGTGTTCAATTCTTGTTTGTTCCATCTTTGAAAATACTCCCGTGGTTGGTAAGGCAGTTTTCTACATAGGAGGATCTCTGGTCATGTGAGTTCCCCCAAACAATGAATGTTTTTCATATCTTATTTCAGAAGACAAGGAATTTGGGGTATGCTTTCATTGATTCAGCTCCAATCAGCAATTAATTACACATGTGATTTAAATGCACAAAATAATTGTGTTTAATTCCCAAGAAAAGAGAATCTACTTCATCAGCAAAAGTAATTTAATTTGATGTTAGTAAACTCGTTTCAACCGCATTGGAACTCATGTGATGGAGGCATTGTCTCTCATACAGATCAGACCACAAATAGCTCTTTCCAGACACAGAACTCCAGGGCTCACGTGTGCTTCATTTGTTTCTGATAAAGAAAATATTTTTCTTCCCAAACAGTAACATGTCTTACCGGAAACAGTTATGTTCTCATTAGAAGCTGTAACCCCTAACTTGGCCGCTTACACAGCCCACAAATCATCAATTTCCAGATAAATACAATCACTTTGCAAATCACTGAAAGATTTTTTTAAGGTGCTGACTAAGAACTTTGTGGGATTTGCTGAACTACTTCAATTAAAATATATATTGATGCATTCTATGTCCCTGAGAACAGCAATATGGTAATAAGCTCTAAAAACTCAGATCTGTGCCTTTTTGTGGCAGCAGCCTACTCTTTTTCCTTTCTCTAATCAGTAATCAGTTCTTCTAGAGGTTTATATGTTCAGTATGTAATTTGATTTTCTTCCCTGGCAGGCTCTTACATAGATTGAATACAGAGATTAAAAGTATATATATTTAGAATCAAGAAAACCATAATGTATGTTTTTGCTGCACAACAATGCCAGGGCCCTGTACATTAATCAAGGTAGCAGGCTTCCAGTGAGCTCAGAGAAATAGCTGATCTTTATTCAGTGTTTCAGTATCAGATACAGAACGAGGGAGAGGCAGGGGCTGGTGAGCTCTTACCCAAATAGTTTTCATCATTTGATAAAGGAGCTCCTCTTTCACTCCCAGCCCTGAACCTTAGGAAGATACGGGATGATGAGGCCGTCATCGCATTGCACAGTGCTATGTGCCATTCTGGGACTCCCGTCTAGTCCTACCAAGAGATTGCCCCTCCTTTTTCCTTTCATAATGGAACTGTATCTTTAAATGCAGTATCCAGACCCTGCCTTAACACAAAGCACCTGTTGGGATGAGACCCTCCACTCCGCTGGTTTGGGCATGGTCTCTGCTCTCTCTCTGATGGGATGCAGTAACTGTACCTGGGTTATACCTATCTCCATCAGAAAGAATGACTTTGCCCCATTTGGGAAAAATTATATTAAGTGAAGTAAGCCAGGCCCAAAGAAACATAGGTCTCATGGTTTCCCTTATCTGCAATTACTAGTGTATATGTAGGACAAGCAGAAAAGGCCAAAAGCTATGTACATATGACCATATAAGATGATGTTAAGCAAAATGAACTCCAAGATAGGGATACCAATACCTTTTTTCTTTCTTGCTACGGTTTCTAATGTATTTATAACGTACCATGTGATTTTTTTTTTTGTTGCTTTGTATGTTCCTCCCTATGGTATAACCCCTGTTGTCACTGTATTTGATATCGGTGCCCTGCATCTTGTATATACACTTCTCTAATTCGGGGAGGGGAAGGAAAAAACAAAATGCTTACATAAGGATACAAGTTGACCCATTGTAACAATGAGCTGTACAAAACACTATGTTGAAAACGAACTTTACAACTTCAGTGGGGGGGGGGGGAGTTGTTGTAGAGGTGGGAAGGAAGGAGTGGTAGGGGGAAAACAAAGGAGGAGGCAACAATGCTCATTACCTTGCTCATGTAACTGTAACCCCTCTGAACAGCATTTTTACAATAAAAAAAGTACAAAAAAAAAAAAAACACCCGGTGATGGGACTGCAGATAAGAGACTGGGAACAGGTTTCACACCAATGTAAGATTTTATAACTCATCCCATCCACTGACTAACACAGCTAAAATTAAAATTATCTTGATGATTAGACCTGAGTAATAAAATGGCAAATCTGAATGATGTACATTCATGGACAGGTTATGGAGACTTTTTTTCCCCAGAGAATTTAAGGTTGATTTTTTTCTAACTCATTGGAAGAATCAAATCTGTCACTTTCTAACAAAGATACATTGTGTGTGTGTGTGTGTGTGTGTGTGTGTGTGTGTGCATGCCAGTCCTGGGATTTGGGTGCTGTCCCAGAGCTTTTGTACTCAAAGCCAGTCACTTGAGCTACAGCTCCACTTCTGGCTTTTTGATGTTTTATTGGAGATAAGTCTCAGGACTTTGCTGAGTGGGCTGGCCTTGAACCACAGTCCTCAGAGCTCAGCATCCAGAGTAGCTGGGATTTACAGGCGTGAGCCACCAAGCACTTGGCTGAGACACATTTTCCTCGTTATGATTATTTTTTAGGGGGGGGGGTCCGGTCGTGGGGCCTGAACTCTGGGCCTGGGCGCTGTCCCTCAGCTCTTCAGCTCAAGGCTAGCGCTCTACCACTTGAGCCACAGCACCACTTCCAGCTTTTTTCTTTTTGCTTATGTGGTGCTGGGGAATCGAACCCAGGGCCTCATGCATGCAAGGCTAGCGCTCTACCACAGAGCCACCTCCCCAGCCCTTTCCTCATTATTATTAAGGTGCTACACAAAGGGGTTACAATTCCACAAGTCAGGTTATGGATACGATGCTGCTTCCACAGTGTCACCCCTTCTTCCTTGCCCCCTATTTTCCTGAGATGCATTTTTTAGAATACAATAAGGGGACGCATGTTTTCTGTCACATGTGGAAGTTGATAGCCTATAGCAAGACAGAGTTTTCTCTGCATGGTTTCTATGAAGCTGAGCTTAAGTACCCGGAGTCTGCATAGACCAGGCCTGAACAAACAATAGGATTAAAAACTAAGGAATGGGTGGCTGGTGGTGCTGAAAGGGAGACACTGATTGAGATGGCTGCACTCACAGACTGCTTTGTGCAACGGTAGCTCCTTTGTGCAACACTTACAGATAATTAAAAAAACATTCTAAAATAAATAAGTGAAATGAATTGGAGACACTCCTAGGGGTGGTAGGATACCAACGGGCTCACCTTTGGTTTGTCTGTTGTCCTCCCACATTTCCGTGTCCAGACGAGTGGTGTATTACGTGGATGTAATCAGGACCCTGTACAAAGAAGCCTCTCAAAGCAGCTGTGGAACAGTGCCTCCCTGGCTCCCACCTCTGTCCTCCTGTTTGCAGGTGACCCTTTTCTGCTTCCAGTCCCCCCTCTGGGAAGGACACAGGGAAATGTTCCCTAACTGCTAACAATCCTCTCTGCAGGAAGATACCAGCTGTTTCAGTAAAATAAGTAAATACATTTCCAGTCAGCCCAGCCACTCTTCAACGAAGCCATTTAATGCATTAGAACCATTCATTATTACACACAATTTTAGACCACATAAAAATAAACCACAACTGGTCCTTTTGATCTAACATGAACGAATGTCAAGAAAACTCAACAAGGCCCTTCTGTGCTATGACTAGACAGATTTGATGGCTGTGGGGTGTGGGGAGCGCTGGTGGGTTGGGAGGGTGAGAAATAAAGGAAGATCGTGGACTTTAAACAGCACCCAGTTGTGGTGCTGACCTCAGTTCAATACACTCAGCCCAAAGCAGTCAATGGCTTTCAAGGGAAGACAGACCCTGTCAGGAATTTGGAGTATCTCTAGCACCTTGGGTAGAACCGGCCAAATAGCATGCAACCAGGAAGTCCTGTGAATTAAGCACAGACAAGTAGATCTATTTTCCCCCCACCCCCACCCCCCAGGGAACAGCTTCCCAAGTCCCAGCCAGAGCAGCCATGGCCCTGTTGAGGGATGCAGGGACCAGGGCCCTGGGTGGCCGTTCCAGTCTGGATGGAAGAGCTGAGACAGGAAAGTTGGCACGTGTGACCAGAGGGTACAAGCTTCCACTCAGGTACCCGATGCCAGTGTTGCGTCCTTCCCTTCAGCTGAGGATGAGCTGTGAGTAAGCGCAGCCCAACCCCCAGTGAAGACACACCTGAATACAGACAGCAGTGACACACACGAGCGGAGGGAGGCAAGCGTTCACACTCCAGGGTCACCCCGTCCTCCGTCAAGCCAGCCACCGGACACGTCACTGGTTCGGCTTCCACGTCTTGTTCTTCTGTAGCTTTGCCAGCCCAAGCCCAATAGCAAGAGCACATGGGGGCGGGGGGGGGGGGGGGTGGGAAGCAGGCTGCCGTCGGAGCCTGCTGTCGGCCTGGGGCTGTTGGAAGTGGCTCTCACAGGCTCCCTGGGCCGTCACAGCCTGGAGGCAGGCTCAGAGAGGCTCAGCAGCCCTGGCCACTCACCTCCTGCCACAGCTTCCCCTGGGCCATTCTCATTTTCCTCATCACCTCCCGCCCCGAACCAAGCCTCCTCCCTCCCCGTGCACAGCCCTTGGCCCATGGAGCCAGGCAGCTGCCAGCAGGACCTCAGTCACTCTTGCTCTAAGATGAAAATCACTGGGTCTTCCAGTGTCCTCCAGGAGCAACGCTTTCGATCCACTTCAGAGCGCGGCCAGCAAAAGAATAAAGCCCCACGTGCCAAAGCAGGCTGGCATTGGCTACCCTGCCTCTACCTTCTGGTCCACCACCCGGTGGTCTGAGCCAATCACCAACTGAGGAAGCGGCCATGGAAGGTGGGATGAACTCCAGCAGAAGGAGCGGTGCTGCACGGGCCCCAGTGACCCGTATCTAGTGACCCCAGGCAAAGGAGACATAATTATGATACTTTCCTGTAAGTGATAGTGATGCTCCCAGCAGAATTAGTCGAGGCCGCTTGTGAGAGGGACACAGCGAGGCTTTGCTCTATGAAATGCAGGTTAGAGGATTTAGAGGTTGCTTGATTCTCTAAGAAGGTAATTGTATACCACTTGGAAACCAATCCCAAATATTTAGAGCTGGCATGAAGTCTACCCACAGGTAGGTGGATGTTGAGCAGAGAAGAGATCAAGGCTGGCACTGGGAAGAGGGGCTGCTGTGACAATCCTGGTGTCAGACCTTAGTGGTCAGAGTGGAAGGCTAGACAACCACAGATCAGAGTCAAGTAAGCAAGGGCAGTCCACAGGATTCCTTAACCCTCACTTATCAGCAGTTCACTTTCCAAGCACCATCTTCTTCAGAAACTCACTTCTTACAACACAGAGAAGAGCGGGGCCTTCAGGCATGTGAAATAAAAGATGAGAGTTGGCCGTCATCCGGAATGCACACCACTCCCTGTTCTCCACGTGCAGCGTGACCTGGACGCCCTCTGGAGAACATCGCAGGGCACACAGACTCCCTGAGGGTAGGGAACTCCAGTCCAAGAAGGAGGCGCTGAGGAATGGCCGAGATGTCCTCTCATCCACCAACTGCTGGTGGGAACTCTCAGAGCACCAGAACCTATTCCAGGCTCATTCTTATGAACACAAGCTGGGAAAACAAATGGAAATGGTAGACAGAAGAGCCTCACAAAGGTGAGGAACGCCATGCAGACTTGTGAACAAGGAAAGCACTGGCACCCGTGGCTCAGGCAACAGAGACACCGGCACAGAGCCTGGAAGCTAGGGTGCCACCGAGACACCTGCCCACGGACCCAGCTGGCCACTTTGGATACTTTCCTCGGGCTGCAGCAAGGGGAGAGCTGGGAAATGCACATCTCATCATGTCATTTCCAGCTTTAAAATCCTGCAGTCGTAGGCCGGGCTGTCCACAGGGAAGTCCAAGGTTGTCAGATGGTGGGATAGCTCACAGGCCATGCGCAATCAGGCCAGGGCCTGCATGATCCTCAGCCTGGGCTGGTCTTGCCAACCTCCTTTCTTTTCCAATCTTTCGTCAGCCTTCTCTTTCTCCTTTCACTTTTGCTTCCCCTTTTCCTTTCTCTTCCACCTCTTCTTCCTTTTCTTCCTCTTTCTCCTTTTGTCTCTCTCTTCCTTTCTCTGTCTCGTTGTCTGTCTCTTTCTTTTCTTTCTGTCTCTGTCTTTCTTTCTCTGTCTCTCTCTGTGTCTCTGTCTACATCTCTGTTTCTTTCCCTCTTACACACACACACACACACACACACACACACTTACTTTGTCTTTATGCTCAGAAGTCACACCAGGCTTACACGTTCCTTTGCTTACTCTTTATATCTTTCTGTGTGTCTCTTACTCCAGGTTCCTTGCATGATTTGATACTCCAGTCAGACTCACTGTTACCCATCCTCCCTCCACTCACTCCTACTTATTTCCTCTCAGGCCTCAATCTCATTGCCACATTCTTACCAAAGGCTCCTTCAGAAAGCCAGATTTCATGCTACTCGTTCCAACTTGTGCCAAATTTGCTAATGCATGTGGTTTTTCTCCCACCAAATTAAAGCACCTGTAGGTGCAAGGATCAGCTTCCAGGGCAGGTCTGGAAGATAGAAGCATTGGGAGATATTGGGGGAAGGAGGGAGGAAACAAGCAGGGAAGGAAGAAAGTGGGATTTCAAAGGCAACACTCTCACCATTGTGCTATAATCTCTGAAGAAAATGGGGCAGAAGCTCTGATTCCTTTGATTTAAGAAACACTCTTTCTGCAGTTAGTGATGTGAAGTAAATGTAACTTTGAAATGTGTGCAGTATACTAGCAAAGATTATATAGTTGGTAGCATGCAACAACAAAATAAAAACTCAGAGTGAGTTAAAACTCCATATTCAATGTTCTCATATGAAAGGAGTTGGGCGTTGCTAGGTGGTTCTTGGACATTTCAAGGGTCGGGCACCTGCCCACCGCCATAGCCTTCCTCGATACCCTCCTCATCCTCACAGGATAAGCACCAGCTTGTTGTCCCAGGACATGGTGAAGCAGGGGAGAATGGCAGAGTCTTGTGAAATACCGACTTACACTCCTTCATCAGAACGGAGAAGCATCTCAGCCAGAAAAAAAGGACTGGAAAATGTAATGTTCTTCAGGCACATAATAAAAAATCAGTGCTGTTACCAAGGAATTGGAGCAAACAGGTCTAGATCAACACGCAATAGCTTCCTGCCATGGTAACTAGTTCTTCCTGCACCAATCATTTGATGATTCTTTTCCACAAATCTCCAAAGTAACAACACAATTCCAGGCTCTTAAAATTGAAACCGGTCTCAATGGCAAAGCTACAAGGAGCAAAAGAAAACAGAAACAAAAAATAAATAAGTAAAATGAAATGAAAACAAAAAGAGCCCAATAACCAACAGCACGGGGAGTAGCCACCTGACACGCAAAGTTATACGAAAATGGGAAATGTGTTCCTGAGGAGTCTGCCCTCGGCCCCAAGCACGCCTCCCTGCAATGCACTACACACAGACCAAGTTAGGCTTTGCCGACACCTCTAAGTCAATGGGTAGCCTGTCTGCCAGCATTCCTGCCAAGAGCATGGATTTGATAAATCATATCGCCTAGCTCATGCGGAGCAGCACCACGCACCGCGCGATTTCCAAGCTCCGCGTTGCTGACGAGAAAGGCTTGTAACGTATTTCCAGGGAGGGAGCGCGCGTGCGGGTCCCAGAGGCGCCCATGTTGTCTCTCTTTACCTCCCCAAACAGCTTGACGAGGGCTGGGCAGCTGGGCCGATGGAGTTCTGTTGTACATTAATGGGGATGGATGACAGTGACAGAAACTCGAGTGTCACAGGTGCCGTGCGGCGGGGGCCGGGGTCTGAGAGATGGGCTGTGATGGGACCATCTGTCACCCGAGTCAGGGATGTTCTCCAACCTGAGCCGTGCGTGGTGCCAGGCCTCCACCTGATGTCAGACAGCCTGTTTCTTTATTTAAAAGAAACGTGGCCAGGGCTGGAGGCCAGGGAAGAGGCTGCGGCTCCTCACCGCAAGCCACAGGAAAGCTCATTAGCTTCATCTGCAAGCTTGTGTGACCCAAAGCTGGGCAGTTCCAGAGAGAAGGGTGAACTATGCTTGCCTCCCTGTGGACTAGAACTCTAGGCCTTTGCCCTCTGCCCTTCTGGGAAATTCTACCAGGCATCTGACCCAGACTTATGAGCCCACGTTGGCCCATCTGAGCCCACAATCCTATCCCTCCCCAGTGCTGAATCCATTGGCTGTTTCCTATTAGAGCACCCTGCTTCAACCTGGGCACATTCCCACTGCGTTATACAAACGTAAGTTTAGTTACAGTTCTTTGTCAAACTCCTAGGACAAGCAGGCCTTTAGGACTAAAGTAGAGATTGGCGTCAGAGAACCGAGGAATGGCTGATTCCTGGAAGCACGCCGCTTCACGCCTGCCTTCTTCAGCCGGCGTCTGGACAGCCCTTGGGGGCCGCGCTTCCTCTCAGCCCTGCAGCATCTCTGGTCGGGAAGGTAAGTGAGGAGCCCTGGACTCTGCACTCAGCTGCCGCCCCAGGCTGGCACTGGTCCCCTGCAGAATTCAACCTGGAGTGAAGAGCTCTCTCCACCAAAGGGAAGCTCATTCCTCTCACAGGCCGGCCCACTTAGAACCTGCCTTGTCAGTGAGTGATCTTGAAGTCACTGGGCCTGGCCAGCTTGTTCATGGTGTCGGCACCAGGCTTGGGGAAACCATGCCCCGTGCTTGCATAGCATCTGAACCCATCTGTGCTCCTCTGGCTCCAGAGCCTGGGCGCTCAATAGGAAGATGGGTCCCTGTCCAGCCTTGATCCCCTTGTCTCTAGAAGATCCACAGTGTTGCTCTGGGGCTTCTCTGGGGCGGAGTGAGGGGAGGGGAGCTGCTGGCCCAGCACGAGAATCTGGGGAGTCATCATGCTTTCCCAGGAGGCTTCCGTGCCATGGTGTGTATAACACCACATTGGTACAGACGTGCTTCTTGCCTGGTGGGGCTGGATGGCCGGCTGCACAGGCAGATAGACACACGCTTGGCTCTCATGGTCAGGATGTGTACATCCTTCCAAATAGGGATCCTCTGGTGACGTCCTACTGGGAGTTTGGTAACAGGCACATGTGACGGTGGCCTGAAAACCAAAGCACTTGGGTACTCAGGACTGTCAAACTGGAGTGGCTGGTGGCCTTCTCCCAGGGGTGGCTTGGAGCAGGTGGGTCTGCAGGTGGGAGGCAGCCTTGAGCCTTCCCAGGAATCAGCAGGTGAAGGTGGTAGAGCCCAGGGCATGGCTGACACCCAGCCACCCTGCCCAGCCACCACCCCCAACACTCCCTTCAGAGTCTGCTGTTTGCCTTAGTTTCCCATGCTTACCAGTTCTCCGACTTTACATGCATGCTAATTGGAGAGTGGGGAGGGGGGGCAGGGAAGGGGGAAGAGGAAAAGGGATTCTGTACAACCCAAGTAACACAGCAGGGTGCACAAAATGCCTCTCTGGATCTTTAATAAAAAGAACCTTTTGAGATCCTGGAAGGCAGATGTGTGCTAAGTGGAGAATTCTGGTTTTCTCTCAAGACCTGCCTCACATGGATTTGGAAAGATGATAAGGAAGATCTAGTCGTAAAATAAAAGCAGATGCTCCACAACGCCTTTCCCGTCACCCTGAGGTGAGGCCCAGGACCAGCCGGGACTGGAAGCAGACGGGCAGCCACCTTGCCTGCACAGACGCACACACTCCGGAGGAGGGAGGCCCGTGCTGAGGAGCAGCTTCAACACAAAACCCAAGGCAATCTCATCTTCCCTACAGACCCACGACAGCCTGTCAATCCCTAGAAAGTGAAGGCAAGCCAGGCCCTTGTGAGCATGCTCAGGACACAGCCCTGGGGCTGTCAACGCACCTCAATAAGAGACGTGCACTGGAGACAGCCGGCGTTCACCAGGCTCTGACCCCCTGTGACTTCAATGTCACGTCGGGTCACAGTCTCCTGGAAGCTGGCTCACGCTTACAAGTGTAAGGCTACAGAGAGAGCAAGTCGAGAAGCTGAGATCTGAACAGAGAAAAGCTAGAGTCTGGTGAGTCTCCTGCATGGCCCCCCACAGCTTCCCCTCAGCACAGCGCTGATCACCCAGCCCTCTGCTCCACAGAAGCCCCCGTGAGTCGCCTTCAGACACGCAATAAAGCACGTGGGGAAGAGTGGGGCATCCAGTCTAAGCAAAGCCAGGAGCTGGAGAGGCACAAGGATGGGCTTTTCCCTCAGGAAAGCTGGCCGGTCTGTAAGAACCCAGAGAGGACCTACAGCCCACCAGCCTCTGCATGAGGCTTCCTGACGTTACCCTCGCTGCTCCTGTAGTGCAGATATGATGAGCCCACGAGACAGAGAAGGTGCCAAGACCCACACCGCAGACGGCACGTCGTAGAAGATCCTAAAGACTGGGACTTTGGGGTCCGGGCTGAGGTCTGTCTTCACTCACCTCACACCCACCCTCACACGATCGTCCAGAGAGAAAGACCAGAGTGGCTGAAAAGTCCTGAGGGTGGAAACACCCCTGCGCAAACGCACACAGTGGACCCAGACCCTGTGCGTGTCCAAGCCGCTGTAGCGTGGGGCGCTGGCTGCTCTGTGTGAGCTCTGCAGCCCGGCACCTGCCGGGTGGGGCTGGCAACGCTGCACTGACCTCCCTGCCCAGCAGCTGGCCGTGGACGGTTACAAGTCGTCACCAGCCTCTGCAGCTGTGTGGAGCGGCCAATGTAGGCCAGCTCCCAGCAGACAGAATCACCCACTCCCGGTCCAACTCTAGCCTGTGGCCTTGGCGGGGAGGACCTCACTTGTTGCTCTGAAGAATCGCGTGGCCGGGGGCTTTAGTCCGCCCTGTTGACAAACCAGCCATGGATGACCCAGGGGTCCCTGTGGTGTGTCCTTGGCGAGGGTCATTGGAAAGTGATGGTAACAAGTCTTCCCGACACCTTCCCCGAGCATGCACCACGGGGCACTGGGAGAGGCATTCACAACCGCTCAGGCCCCCTTCCCGAACAGCCTTCAGTGACCAGCATCCTCAGGAGGCAGACGAACCACCATTATCTCCTGTGACGTGACTCTGGGTTCATGTGAGCCAGCCAAGGTGGCCTTGCTCAATCACCTCAACCTCATGAAGGTCTTCTAGCCCCCTCCCTCATTTTCCTTCCTTCCTTCCTTCCTTCCTTCCTTCCTTCCTTCCTTCCCTCCCTCCCTCCCTCGCTCCTTCCTTCCTTCCTTCCTTCCCTCCCTCCTTCCCTCCCTCCCTCCTTCCCTCCCTCCCTTCTTTCTTTCTTTCTTTCTTTCTTTCTTTCTTTCTTTCTTTCTTCCTTTCTTTGTGCAGGCAGTGGGCCTTGAAATCAGGACCTCATGCTCTTTCTATGCTTTCTCTCTCAAGATTGGTGCTCTACCCACTTAGGTTCCTAGCCCTTCTTTTCAAATGAGGACACTGATCATCAGAAAAGCAAGGGCTAGCTGAGCCTGTCCAGATTTCACATAAGGAAGTCCGTCTCCATGATGAAAGTAGAACTCAGTAAGAAAAAGATTATACTCTCATGTCTAGCACCCCAACAGTGATTGTGATCAGCATCCGAAAGCCACATCACCAATCAGTCACAGGGAACATAATAAATACAAATCAAACAGCCAACCATGTCTGCTTCATCGTCCCTTAGTATGTTTCTGGCTCTGTTCCTGAAATACAAAGAAATATAAAATTTAATGTTTTGTGTTAAGATCAGAATCTCATGATTTATACTGGTAATCCCTGCTTTGGGACTAGGGTTGAAGTATTTTTAACCTTTTCCTATTTTTATATATGACTAACATCAAGCCTAGTGCAGAATAAGCATTTGAGTTCTGGCTCTCATTTTTCTTTTTTATATCTGGGAAGATATG
This sequence comes from Dipodomys spectabilis, assembly GCF_019054845.1. Lineage (NCBI taxonomy): Eukaryota > Metazoa > Chordata > Mammalia > Rodentia > Heteromyidae > Dipodomys > Dipodomys spectabilis. The sequence continues at coordinate 2,748,672 of NW_024870743.1, read as the reverse complement.
AAATAAAAGCAACAACAAAACCAGGCACAATACTGTGCTCTCAGCTAAAACCTCTGAGTGTGTTTTTGTTCTAAGAAAGCTATTTGCTGCACATGGAAACATGCTGGGGATGGATGATGCAGCCTGTCCAGCTTTACTGAAGATATTTTCAGGGTAGCAAATGCATCATGTTTATTTAAATACACATGAAAACCAAATTTCCCTCCCCTGTCTACCTTTCCCGAGCAACAAAGAAATACATTTCATTTGAGAGCTGATTTTACACTCAGTTCTTTCTACAACACTTTCCGCTGGGGAAGTGTTGGGCCCACAGGAAACTGGCATATGTGTCAGTCCGAACCTTCTCCAGAGCTAACAGTGCCCGCCCTCCACCCAACAGGTCTGCTCTGCAAGAAAAACTTCAATACATACTAGACCCAACAGGCATACGTCGATTCACAGACATTGTAACCAGTCACGTTGAAATTACAACCTTCACTTGAAGGTTAGCAACTTCTATCTATCTTGAATGCTGATTGCCTTAGTAAGTCTTGCAATTTTTGTTAAAATTAATAGCTTTATAAATCCTGTTTGGGGATCCTCTTTGCACCAATCAGGAATGAGGCTCTTCCTTGACAGAACTAATTTTTTCAGAAGGATATTTTATTCTCAAGTGGAAAGGCTGTGCCTAGAGAAACTTTGTGCCACAGAATAAAAAAGAAAGAAAATAGATTAGACAATGAAACAGGAGGCTGAGATCTGAGGATTGTGGTTCAAAGCCAGCCTGGGCAGAAGCAGCCTTGAGACCCTTATCTCCAATTAACCACCAGAAAACCAGAAGTGGCACTGTGGCTCCAGTGGTAGAGCACTAGCCTTGAGCTGAAGAACTAAGGGACAGCACCCAGGCCCAGGATTCAAGCCCCATGACCAAATAAACAAATTAAATATAGAAGTACTCTATGACCCAGCAATTCCACTCCTGGACATTATCTAAAAGATCACAAATCAGGATACAGTAAGGCCAGAACAACCATGTTTACTGTCACACTATTCACCATAGCTAAGGTATGGAATCAGCCAGTTGCCCCTCAATGGATGCACAGGTCAAGCAAATGTGATACATACGTATACATATATATACATACATATACATATATATACACCCACACATGTATATACACCCATATATGTACACATATATACACATACACACAATGGAATTTTACTCATCCATTAGAATGATATTGTGCCATTTGTAAAGAAATGGAAAGACTTACGTTAAATGAAGTAAGTCAGGCCCAGTATGGAAGCTAGAATTAGCCTATGAATCTGTAAGTAAACATACTGGCTGGTGTGCAAGTGGTTACAAATGTATTAGCTGAAACATGATAGATTGAAGGTAGAACTCAGTATAATTCCTTAGAAAGGCAAAGTCAAAGCTCAATAAAACAAACACCAGGAAACAGGTACTTGCAAGGGACAGAGTGGGGATAAGGGAGAGAGGTAGACAAATGGAGAAGAGAAGGGGGAGAATGTAAAGAATTCAGTGCATATACTACAACATCACGGAACGTACGGGGAAGGGTGGGTGCGAATGGCAGGTGAGAATGTTGAAGGGGCTGACATTGATCGAGATGTATTATAAGCACAAACTGCTTTGTTAGATGGCAACTTCTTTCTACAACTACTTAAAAATACAAATAGCAATTTTAGGCAGACATTTCTACACTCAGGACTCTATTTCTTTATTATTTATTTGTCAGGAACTAGTTCATTTTAAGATAAATTCACTCTTTCACTCTACATCAGTGGGCGGAAACAATAAGATGCCATTAAAGAAAGCTAACTACAAGTATTTCTGGAATTGTGGCCACAGAATTGGCTTTCTTTCCCCCAAAGCAGAAGCCAGCGTATATTATCTTATTCATGTACTGCTATCTTCACTTTGGAGGGAAGGTTAAATTATTCTGAAAGCTATGAACCATCTACATATTTATTCTTTTTAAAGGTTCTGTGGTGTGTTAGCATCTGTATTGCCAGAAAACAAAATTTTCTTCAAAGTTATTCTTGGGCAGGGCTGGGACTCAACCCATATGTCTCTCAGCAAGTTGCAGCTCTAGGCTTTAATTTATGTGACTTGTTCCAAACTTGTCTGCAGTGTCATTTGGTTGAATGAATGTGTGGCGCCACCTATGGGTAGGACCTCCTAAGTTCACCTTCCTTTCTATAAAGGGAGCTTTTCAATCAAGTATTTGACAAACCCAGGATTTTTTAGATTATTCAATATTCTTCTAGACTGTGTGAGTGACAAATAAAGAAAACATTGCTTTTTATCAACTTATTCTTTCCCTGCAATATTTGGAGAAGAATTTCTCTTCTGCTTGGACCCTTACACTGGGTGAATTCATTGGAAAAGACAAAGAAGTGTTTTCTCCTCTTCTCTAGCCTCTTAAAATATTTCCCTTGTCTCCCCTCCCAGAACTGCTCAAATACTTGTCTGTGCTCCTGCTCTTCAGGAAGAGAAGAAGATCATGCCAGGTCAGCAATTAGTAAGCTAACCCCAAACTGTGAGCATCCGTCTATACTGTTTTTGTTCACCTAATTGCTCAAATACGTAGACTGTAATGACTAAAATTTCCTCATGGATAGAAGCCGAGGGAGAATTTCACAGTGCATTATCCTTACACAATAAAGATCTTCCAGAAAACACTCAACCCATTATAACCTTAGAACTCAGATCCATCCTCAAACTACCCTGGGCACGTGTGTGCACATGCACACACACACACACATACATGCACACACACACACACACACACACACACACACACACACACACACACGACCATATATACCATGTCATCCTTCCTCCCCAATTTTCTAAGTTATTATAAGCATCAAATTGAAAGACGATTGGAGAGTTTTCTTCTTTAATGAGTAGGAAGGGAAAACCAATAGAAGCAAAACACTGTTTCCATTGATATTAAACACCTTGACTCACATCTTCCTTCGCATCTTTACAATAAATATCATGGGTGTGCACATATCATATCCAAACTTCAAAATGCATGCATTACATGGGGCCAGTGTTTGCACTCAATAAAGCTTTCAAAAATCAGGAGTTGGATGGAAAAAGGAAATTATTTTTTAATATTTCTGTTAAATCCATCTGCCCAAATGATGGCCATTTGTTTCCTCTTCTTTTTTTCTCTTAATCTTCGACATAACAAAGAGCAGTTGGGCAGCTACTGATGGTGAAACTCAGCAATCAACTATCTTGTAAATGAGAAGCTGTGGTTGTAAAAATGGATTTGTATATCACCGGGAGTGGCGAGTGTGTCTGTCTTGTAAATTTAATTAAACAGCAGGTGCAGGAATCAGGTCATATGGCTTTGATGTGCCCCGTGCGAGGGTGACAACCAGACAATGATTCTAATATGGAGACATTTGCATACATTTGCATTGGACCGCAGCGCACTCTGCGGCTCTCACCCACTTTCCTATTTTATTTCTAGGAAGTTGAATAAGATTTAAATGAATGATTTCTATTTAGACTTTGGAAAAATGAAAGCAAGGTTGGAGCACTAAGGCAGGAGACCAGGATCGGGAGATGCATCCTCCCCGCACACTCCCAAAAGCATCCGCCCCAGCTGATACATGGAGACTGCCTCCAAATGGAAGGAAACAGACAGAGAGAGGCGGAGAGAAAAAAATCCACACTGTGTGTGCTTCCTCCTTTCGATCTTTGAAGAAGGTGTGGCATTGATTAAGCTCTTCCTCCAGAGTATTTGCCCTGGGTGGGTCACAATGATTGCCTTTGCTCCTGAGCTGCAAATTCTGGAATATAAACATTTCAGATAGCGCCGTTGGCATCTTGCATAGTTTTCTTTTGTTAGATAAATAAATAGCATGGTTTTCTGCAAGGAGCCTCTTTTGCTCTTACTGTTTCGTATATCAGAACAGAATAAAAATGCCATGGCTTTACCTAAGGTACTCTGGACCGAGCCTGACAAGTGCTGAAGTACTGAGCAGCGATCTTCAGAGGAAATCACTCCGGGAGTCTACGTGCTCCCTGGGTTTTCTGAATCAGCTCCCCTCCCGAGCTGCAGGCTCACAGTTCCTTATTACAAATCCCTGTCGCCTCTATGCCCACATCCACTTCCTTCCAGCGCCTGGAAGTTCTAAGGCTGCACCAGGCTGATCCTGTGGCTTACACCCTGCCTCCTGAGTGGAGCCCTTTCACCCACAGGAGACACAGCACAGCAGGGCTCTCTGTACTTGACGCTAATTCTTGTGGGCATCGTTGGAAAATAGGATGTCAGAAGAAAAGATGTAACTGGGTTTCTAGCAAATCTACTTTGATAACCGTTTATTGTAAGCAAATCCTGTTACTAGGTATAGTGGAGATTTCAAGGATGTCAGCTTTTATGTGTATATTTCCTTAACTGTGATATTATACAATCGTTGATATTATACAATCTAATTAACTTGCTACTGGTTGTCAAATGTGGTTTTAAAGAAAATCTCTTTAAACGCTGCATGTAGAAAGTGGAGAACCTTTGTTTTTGCCCTCTGGCATCATTCTGTTTATTTTCCCTGTCGCTAACTAGTTGGACAAAGGGTTTCAACTCAACCTGCCGTCCATGAGGACCACACGTCCTGAACAATGTCGCTCCTTCCATCCCTCTCCCGTCTCTCCCAGCCCCGTCCTCCTCTCCCATTGCTGCTTCCATCTCCACATAGGTATCTTGAATGCTGTGCCTGCCTTCTCCACCCCTCCCTCCCTCCTTCCATCTACCTTTAAGGTCATTGCTGAGACACTCGGCCCGCTGTCTCCTAACTGCATGCCAGATTGGAACTGCTGGTGTTTCCCACTGTGTGGCAACTCTCCGGGGGCAGGAATGGCCTCTGTTTGTCACTATGGAGTTGGCTGTTAGTCCAGTGTCTGGTATGAGGTAGGAGTTGATAGACAGATAAATAGACTAGATAAAATGGGGGAGGGGAATTAAAAATCAAAACTAAGACTAAGTGTAGATGACTGGCGATAACGACAGCTTATACCTGACACCAAAAAACCAGGAGGGGGTGAGTGCACCCCTGGGAAGAATGTGGTCTGGAGGTCACCAAGGCACGCACACAGACAGATCTTGCAGAGACTCTAGAATCTCTGCTGTGTCAAGGTCACAGCCACCACAGAAGGCCCACAGCCTACACATGTGCCAAGCCCCAGGCAGTTGCTGTAACAGAGGCAGATTCACTATGTCGAAAAGTCTGAGAAGAGATGCAATTGCCGACCGCCTTCTCAGGGCTGGAAGCAAGGCCAGCCAGACGTCCCGCCGTCCAGCACAAAGTTAAGTTCTGACTGTTCAGCTTTCGTGGCTTCTCCAATTGGACCCCTTCTGCATCCTAACGAGGCAAAGCGCATCTAGCTGCGCTACCTCGCAGCTGGCTATTGTTGGCCGAACCGTATCTCCCTGCCTAAGACAGAGCCCAGCACAGATCACACACATCCAGTCCATCCCGGGAAGAGCCAGACACAAGTCCTGATAGCAACAAGCCACGAAAGTCTTCACATAGCCCTGATTGTGACAGCTGGAAAAGCTTCACCACGTCAGGACCAGCGGCATCTACCCTCAGTGTCCCTCACACTCTGGCTGGTCCCCTGGGGAGCTGGAAGGCACCGCGCCCCCAGGGCAGGCTGAGTGGCCCTTCCTTCACCATCACTCTCTTTGGGTTCAGAATTGTCTCATGCACGTCTCCGTCGGGGACTCTGATCACAACGGCCCTTCCATCCCCGGCCCTCCCCTGTCATCGCTGGGCTTTTGAGAACGGGACCTCGGCAACGTCTGACCTGTGACCCCTGGCTGAAGTCCAGCATCCCTTTTGTCAGTGTTGGACCAGCCAGCCACAGCAAGTCCATGCGGATGGCCAGTGAGCTGTGCGTCCTGCCGCTCTGCTTCTCTCCCGCAGATCCACAAGAAGGGACCAAGCGGAGGACTCACCTGGCCCTCACCCCAGCTCAGATGGCCTGTGCACCAGGTCACCCTACCAACAAGACCAGCAAGGGGCCTGTGGGCACTCAAGCAGAGTGTTTTCCTTTCCCTTGCAGAGAGCTATTCTATTATGACTGCATCCACTGCGACCACCCTGGAGGGAGTTTTCTCTCTGGCTGTTTGGTTGCAAGGAGATGTCCTGCACTTTGTGCGGCTCCCTCCTAGCCACTCACATGTGCTGGATAGACAGTGGCGGCTGCACCATGCAACACAGTGGTTCTGACTTCACTCCAAGGGGAGCACGTTCCTCGCACACAGTAGGTGCTCGAGCCGGCAGCTGAATTTAGATGTGCCTTCTGGTGTGTCCGTTCACACCTTCCCTCTGGGGCGGGGGGAGGGGGGGAGCCATCCTTGACCTTCCTCTCTGCTGGTGGAATTGAATCCACACTGAGCACCTATCAACACTTGCTGCTGTCCTGCTTAATTAGCGCAGAGCACCTGATGTCCCCCGGGCTCTCTGGAGGCAAAGTGACATCTGGAAAGCCCTTGGCCAGGCCCCCTCCAGGCCCCTCCACCGTGCCAGAGGAGGAAATATGCGTGTGAGTCATGCGCATTGGTCGGAGCAGCAGCGTCCCTCCACAGAGACCAGGGCGAGGACGCGAGTCTTCAGATCCGAATGAGCTGCGACGCTGCTGCGGTTCTGGGGTAACGACAAGATCTGAAGGAAGGGCCGGTCCTCTGAGGAACCCCGCCCGAGGGCCCCTCTGTGGCTCCTTGGCCCAGCGACTGGCTTGACAGCTGCGGTTTCCAGGCAAGTCATCCAGCTGTGCTCACAGTCCATAGTTCTTTGTCCCCTCCATGTTTAGCTGTCTCCCATGAACACGCAGTTCCTCTGAAGTCTCACTGTCTTGTAGCTATTACCCTTCACAAAGTCCTGTGGTTTGGGGAGTTGGGTTTTCTTCCTGAAGCACGTCTCTTCCAGCAGAACATGGGGAGCGTGGGGACCGCGGATGCAGGCGCACACCCCAGCGCCATGTGATGCACAGCTTTGCTCTCCAGAACTCCACTGGCTGCTTTGAGACCCTGAAAACGACAAATACAGCAGCCAGTCACCTTCCGCACCGTTGCTCGGAGTTGTGATTTCAGTGGTGATCCGGTGGCAGATTGTCACCAGTGGCTTGCGGCACACTCAGTGCTGTTACTAAACATGATGGGGAAATGAAGTGGGAGGTAGAGGGTGTAGACCAAGAAGATACATCTCCATGTGGACTGGAAGGCAGGTGTTCATGAGTAACAGACAAGAAAGACACAAAACAGACAACATAGGACATTACAGCATTTATGTGGCTCCTTTAGGTCCTCTGCTTGCCCTTTTCTCTACCCCAGACTTTGCACATGCTGGCCACTACAGAAACGGTTTCTTCTTCCAGCCCCTGTTTCCCATCCTGACCTGAATTTGCTCTGAGTGAGATTCATGTTAAGCAGAAACGGGAAATGTGTTACTGGTTATAAGCAGATCAGCTTCTAAGGCAGCAGCCTTATCTCTAAGCATCGGAGAAATGCAAATCAAAACCACAGTGGGATATGTACTTCACTCTCAATAGGTTGGCCATGACCAAAAAGACAATAGACAAGAAGTGTCAGTCAGGATGTGGAAAAAGAGAACTCTTGCATGGTGCTGGGACCCGTGCAGGTTAATGCAACCAGTATGGGAAATAGCGGGGAGCTCCCTACGTCTAAAACTATAGTTATCAGTGACATGGCACAGGTATATGGATGCATGTACATACGTATCTATGTATGCATACACAGAGGGGACATTGAAACTGGAATGCTACAGAGACAGCAGGAGCGCTGTTACAATGGATGCTTGTTTCCTCAAACGTGACTATTATCCTTCATGCAACACTGTAGTTTAGGAACTTGTCTTCTACTTCCTGCAATGATGTGTGAGTGATTCTCTTGCAGTGAGCATAACCAACTGTAAGAAAGGCTAATTCAAGAAAAGTAACTAGTTCTTAAAGATACAGTAAAACCATGAAGCTGAAGGCTTGAGAGAAAAATGGTAACACTGACTGCCATAGTCTGAGTCACCATGGCCAAGGCACAGAGTCAATCTGCATGTCTGTGAACAGATGAGTGGATAAAGAACATGTACTACATACGTGACCTTGCAAAACAGCTCAGCCTTAAAAAAGCAAAGGTAATGCTGCCATCTTCCACAGTGTAGATGAGCGTGAAATAAGCCAGCCACAGAAAGGGTCATTCTGAAACGTGTGCATCCATGCTGAACGTGAAGGGGTTGAGCGCATGGACGTGAGGCATTGGGCAAGCATGGACCAGGGAAAGCCCTTGCTGCCAGAGCTCCTGTGCTGCAGAGCTCCACCTGAGCTCAGGGAGTTGGAGTTCTCACCACTCCATTCTGCTCCCCCGTGTCTGTCTGTCAGCTGTCCGTGTGGTGGAGGCGTGCCCTGGCATGCCACTGAGAGGCAGGGCCTTGTCAGAGGCCTTCAGCCAATGGATACCTGCCCTAGACTAAGACCCCAACCCCTTCTATTTTGTCTCCTGGCCATGAGATAGGTGATGTGTTCTCCTACCGGCTCCCAACCACGACATAGCCGTGCCACGGGACCAAAATAAAGGGAACTGAACTCTCCAAAAAATGTGAACCACATAACTCTTTTTTCTTTATAAACTGACTAACTGGGATAGTCGTTAAGGTAACAGAAAGCTGACTAGCATACCTAGGGATAATGAAGCATCTTTATGACAATCTGTTGTCACAATTCAGTTTGAGTCTTTGACAGCTGTATGATTGGTTTCAATGTCTAGGCCATTCAGACAGTTATACCTGCTCCCCTCAGTACCTGTCTTTTAGTACCAGCTTGCTTTTCCCTTCTTCTTGCTGCAGGAATATCAATGGGAATCACATTTATGGATAAATATCGAGAATTTGTCCTGGAGGAGAACTGTGTTCGACCAAGCATCACAGCTTCATCTCAACAAGAGACGCGAGCATGGCGGTTGAGTCTGTTGTTGGAGGACCCTCTCACGCTCTGTCTGTCTGCGTTCATGCTACTTCTAGTGGTGTCTGACATGTGAGTTCGTTTCTGAATGGCAGAGAGAAGTGAAATGCATAGGCATTTGTGCAAATTAAACTTGAGCAGAGATCCAAATGTAATGGCAATAGAAAGAATGCCCAGGAAATCTGTCTCAGTGGAAAACAATACTCATGCCTCTCCTCCCTCCCCCAAGCCACACACTCATTCCTCGTTGCAATCCATAAGGCCGGGATTGTATAATAGACTGAAGAGCATTTTATGAAGTGTTTTATTTTAACTCAGCGTTGGATTCATACACAAAAAACATGAAAATAGTCCAGGGACTTTGAAAGTGTCCCATTCTTAGTTTCCTCCATTATCAACATCTTACCTACCTCAATGTGGGGCACATTTGATACAACTAATGAATTGCAATGAGCTGACATTGACACATTATTATCAACTACTTTAGTTGGATATCCTTAACTTTACCTAATCTATTCATTCTCATCATCCAAGATCCCGGGCAGAAATATTGTAAGATGTCCATTCATTACATCTTCCTTGACTTGTTGGAAATGACAGCTTCTCAGCCTTTCCCTATTTTGGATGACCTGACCTTCAGAGTTCTAAGAATGCTGGCTGTCTCATCTGTACAGTGTCTCTCAATTTGGGCTTTTTCTGATTGTTTTTTCCCAAGACAAACTCTAGACTTTGAGAAGGAAGATGGCAAGTATGAGATATTGTTTTGTGTCACTGTAAAGAGTCCATGCTTTCAGCATGATTTGTTATTGTTGAGGCTTTATAGGGGGTGGAGAAGGTGGCATTGTTTGCGTGTTTGTTTCTGTCACCTCTGGGCTTGAATTCAGGACTACTCTTGGAACCATTATCCCTCAGGTCCCAGGCTCCTGAGTAGCGAGGGTCACGGGTGTGAGCCACCTGTGCCCTGTTATGATTTGTTATTGTTGATGTTCGCCTTGATTGCGTGGCCAAGGTCATGGCTGTCACTGTAAAGTTTCTCACTTCCCCTTTTCTGAACTGTACTCTTTGGAAGACGTTCTCCATGAAGGCTTGCACAAGCAATGGAGATTTGCACCTCCTCTAGGGGCAATAGATCTACAAAATTTGTGTAAAACTTGAAGATTTATCTTTAACCCATTTATCTGTTTATCTTTCCATTTATACATGCTTTATCAATAAGTAGTATTCATAAATACTTATTATTGTATTATGCACATTTATTATTTTATGTCTTTTGGGCATGTTCCTATCAATGTGGGGTCTTTGTGGGTTTTTTTTCAAGACTGGACTCCAACTCAGTATCTGACACTTTTTCTCATTGGCTAGCTCTCTACTACCTGAGCCACGCCTCCAACTCCCTTGATTTAGTCTCAGCCTTTTTGCTTTATTTTCCAGCACTGTAAGATGTTCCTGGCTCATCTTTTATATTTCCTGACCAAGTTCTGCAATCAGATATTTTTCATGAATTCCTAATGTCTTTTTTTAGAGAATGGGTTTTGAAACCAAGATCTGAGTGTTAGAATGCTTGTAATACAAGGGACTCTGCTTTTGGATAGAGCAAAGAATATACTAACCTGTGTTTGTTTCTGTGTCTGTAAACATTTTCATATGTTATCACCTGCATCTCTGCTCAGTAGTAGGTTCTGAATTAAGATCACAGGAGGATGTTCTTTCTAATTAATCAAAAATAAGAGGAGAGATGGAAAATCTAATTTTTGTTGACCTTTCTACTAATAGTAAAGAGTTAGGAGATCTGAGAAAATACTGATAATGCTATGAATACCCAGAGCTCAAGGTAAGCCAAAGTACAGAGTACTCTCTGGATGAGTAGCACGCTTCTGTATTGAAAGCTGGCAGGACTCGGGTTTCTTACCAAGACTGATGTTCCAGGCCACTGCTATGCTTCACTCAATGAAACAAACCCATCACATGAGTATAAAGAAGCTGTGACCTTTGGGTGGCAGCATAGATGTACAGAACAGGGAGAACTGACAAAGGCACTCACCTCACCTCCAGAGCAAAGCAGACACAACACACTGAGGAATGACCACAGGGTCGACCAGAACTCCTCACCATAACAACAAAAGTGAGCGACGAAAACAGCACATTGCCCACTCAGACAGGTCCTAGGCAAGGTGGCCTTCTCTTATGAGACAAAAGATACCCTGGGGATGGGACAGGCCCAGAACAGCCCAGATTATACGCAAGAGACTCTCTCCAGAACAAAGACCAGCTGTCACCACTGAAGGAAACCAGTGCAGGAGTCAAGAAGGTGAGGGAAGAGAGGTTGTGTTCAGACAGGAGGAAGGACAGCAGCGTAGCTCCACGGGCAGCTTTGTGGCTATTGAGCATGTGGGGATAATGGGAAGGAGGTCAGTCAGCAGGAGAGCTGTGGACCCCAAAGGGAGGCGGACAAACAAGGAAGATAAAAATGGTGAAAAACTGGGCTTTTTAATAAAGGTAACAGATTTTGAAGATGCATCTTCCTGTCAACAGAATGGCCACTTCAAAGCAATGTGGTCTTTACAAAAGAAGAATGGGATAAAGTAGACTGCCTTAGGAAGCAGATAGGCCCCACCCTCGTGTCCTTGCTGAAAATGGGAGGACATGCAGGGCAGAGGAATAGGGATCGACAAGGAAACTGAAATAGACACCTGGTTCCTGGTACAAAGGCAAACAGACCGACATATAGTAATGGTGAATTTCTGGTCATTCTTGCATGTCTATATATTGATTATTCGTATAGACACTTCTCGTTCTTACATGTCTACATATTGTACATTTAGAGAGAGACTTCTGAGCAGGTTGCCGTGGTTTTAGAGCAAATATGCCAGCTTTGCTTCCCTCTGAAGGGGGTGGAAGGTGGGAGGGCTCCCGAGGTCAAGCTGCTGGCAGATGAAGGAGAACTGATGTCTCTCTAGCTTGGCTCGGTAGAGCACGAGGATGCTAAGCTGCCAGGCATGGCACAGCTGGCTCTATGTAGCGGTGGACTCGGCTGGACATTTCTGAGCTATTATAGCTTCGTGGCACACTCCACATTTGCTCTGGACTTCAGGGTTTTATCATTTCCAGCAGTGGAGACCTCAACCACAGCCCTGGAGCCTCTGCTCACCCTTAGTCGGCATTCCCAAGCCATGGTGTCCCTGGACAGCCCCCAGAGGTGTCTAGAGCTTCAAAATTCCTGAATGTGGCCTCATTTTCTGTGGCTTACACTTTTATCACTCTCTGACAGCCATTTGCTCTTTCTTCTCAAGCCTCTTATAACTTATTTTAAATCAAGCTCCATGGCCAAGTGTTCAGTACACCACCAAATTGGAATTGACCCTTGTCCTTGAGGGGCAAGGAAAGCCTCCCAGGCTGGTGACACGCTGTCATCAGGACATAGGGTCGCAGAGCTGGTGACACCGTGCCACATCCCAGGACATGGAGACACAGAGAAGCCCAGTCCCCATCAGTCCTGCCTGTCACAGCAGATGAATCTCTGCCTCACAAGTCCATGGGATGGTGGCAAAAGTGAGAGAAAAAAATGAAGAACTGGGTTTTCTTTGCTCTATATGTAATGCAATTATGTGTCACTCCATTTTGTGCCCCTTTCCTTGCTTCTGACTTCATCTATTGGACATGTTGGAACCAGAATAAAGGTAAGATTAACTTGTTCTCAGAGGTCAGAAAGCATTACGAAGGTAAGTATAGCTGGAGGAAGTACACCAAAAGGTTTTAATCTGCCAGTCCTAAAGCCAGGTAAGGAAAGTGAATGGCACCAAAATATATCTGCCATTACACTTTCAATGGAAATGGAAGCAGTTCCTCTGTGGATGTTTTTTTATTCCACATAGACAATTTAAAGCTTTTCCATTGTAATCAATAAAGTAGCCTACCTAGTGTCCCAGATTCTGTTTGTTTTTTTCAACTCATGCTGAAAAATCTTCCATTTTCAAAGGGCTCCAGAAAGAAAAGAGGAGAAAAAAGAGAGAGTGATGCTAAGTAAAGCTAAACTCACTACGACTATGGCCCTTCCTCATTTATTTTAAGATTTTTTTATTGTCATGTTTTAGAAACAAATATTCAGAATTCCTCAGGTGCCTGTATAAAAATATACACAGTAGATTCAGCAGAAAATACTCAAATCCTTTTTGCACAAAGTATTTCAGGCAATTTTATTTTATACTCTGATCCTGAGTTGAGACAGAAACTATGGACAAGATACCACGGACTATAAAAATGTTCAACAAGAAGCTTGACTGTGACCCAATTAGGTGGAACCAAAACAAATAGCATTTTTTATTCTGTATCTAAAAGTCCCACTCATAAATTTAAGGTCACAGACAGTAAAGACCAAAGAAAGATAGTAATTACAAAAAAGGTGTTGTGTCTTATAATTCTCAGAACTGAGGTATTTAATTATGCTTAGGTCATAGTGCCCCTAAGATTTGTACAGTAAGCAACCTACACAATGATGTACAGGAATGTTCCCTACAAGGAGAGAGTATGCAGAAAGGGTGAGGGAGGGGCTATCATATTCTGCCTCAATATTGGGCAAGAATGAAAAAGAATGTTTGTGTTTCTTAAATAGATACTGAAAAGACATGCAGTATCGTGAAAAAGAATAGCAGATTTCAAATCCTGGCTGTGGACTCTGAGGCAAATGAACTCATCTATCTTTGTCAATAAAATGAGGATCATAAAATGAAACCCAAAGAGAAATGGTGAGACTTTGATAACCATTGTGTTATTTTTTTATTGCTCTATGGTGCATCACATGCATTAAGATAATATTGATAATATGCAGTGTTAGCACATTGTGGCAGTTTTTCATTCATTTATTTTATTTGCTCTTTGTGATTTGTGGGAACTTTCTTAATCTAACTCATGTTCTTCCCTGCTGTGCCAATGCTCAAAAAGTTCAACGTTTATTTACTTGACTCTCTTGCAGCTATGATGCTGGTAGTGAGTGCTTGATGCCCCTCAGCAAATACTCTCATCTGAAAAAAAAATCATCCTTCTGACTGGATGTGGTGGTGCACATCTGGAATCCCAGAATTTAGGAGGCTGATACAGGAAGATGATGAGCTCCAAGCCAGCCTCAGCTATATAATGAGATTCTGTTTCAATCTCCTCAAAATAATAAAATTATTCTTAGCATTAAACCAGTGTTGTACTGCTATTTATGAAAAGAAAGGTAAGCTATCTAAAATTGTGTTTTGGGGTCTCTGACTGAGAGGAAGTATGTGACAGCAGACAGTCTTTTGTTCCTGGTAAGTACCCTAGGGGTCCATTGCATCTGATAATGGCATGGTGGGTAAATAACTGTACAGGATCTGGTCATGATAGACCCTAGGATCTGGTGATGAACCCCACATTTAAGGCTTCTGCAGTGATGCAGGAACATGTCTAGTTTTCTAATGATTTAAGTTTGCTAGAATTCACGTTAGTGCAAAGTGGCTTAGAGGTTTTGAAAAGTATCTGGGACATGCATTTCTCCAGGGGATGACACTGAATAGATTTAAATATTTTTAGTCAATACGTCAAACATAGGGAGGAGATGTGTCAAATTTGGTGTCAGTGTACAGCCTTCTGAGTAAAGAGTGCTTCTTGGATACACAGGTACTTCTGAACTGCCCAATGGAAGCCCCAAACTTTCCTTAAAACTGTCTTTTGATGAAAAAAAGGAAACCACTGAACTCTCTCCCTTTGGGCTGCAGGGTGTTGGCTCTCAAAACACACATATCCAATGAGAAGGTTCTCATCCTCTGTGGTGGCTCCACACCACAGGTAGGTACCGTCAACCAGGTAAGGTATGCACAGTTCAGTCTTTTTCTAGCAAGGACCCACTTACCCTCCTGGAAAGTGAGGAACAAGTTCAAGGTCCAGGATGGTATAGATACTTCTTTACCTTTCCCTTTGTCTGGTTTTTAGGCAATGCTAGATTTATCCTTCATGGCTGCCTGAATGTCAGATCTTCCTCCCAACCTCAAAACCTCTTGTCACAGTGGTCAAGTTTGGGAGAACTTGCTGGGGCCCGCTCTCTGCTGTCCTCTGCCAGTGCACAGGTCCCACACCCAGTTTTTGTCCTGGATCCTTGCATTCTCCTAAATGGGCTCTATAAGATGTCTTTCCTTTGATAATGAGGAGTACAGTTCGCTCAGCACTGCTCAAAGGAATCTCTTGAATACATCAGTGAAAGAGACGGAGAAGAAAACAGAAAATGAAACAAAGAGGCTCAGAGTATCGTTTTTGTTTTCTTGACAAGACGAGGGTTTGTAGACGGAGCATTGCACTTTTGAAGATGGCGTACTACCACTTCGGTCACACCACTTTTTGCTTTATGTTTTCATGCAAGGTCTCATGCTTTATTTGCCTGCACTGGATGTGCACTGTGATCCTTATATCTCCATCTCCTAAGTTGCTGAGATGACAGGACTGTGCCACTTGCTTTGATATTCTCTCCCTTCGAAGGCTGTCATATTTCATCCAACTGGAACAATGGCCCTCGGTACAGCCTGGGTTTCTTCTGCTGTTTTCAGCCCCCTTCCATCTCCAATGTGTCACTGTACTCCCCTTCTGCACACACTCTTTACTGCTCATCTGCAGGGCCCCTGTGGAGTCCTGAGTTCAAAAGCAAAAGGATTAGACGTAATTAGGTGCTGTAAACAGGCCTTATGGAATCCCTATTGATGGGAAGCACTTTACAAACCTATACTGAAAGCGAATTCCAAACTGTTACAGCCATGGCAGCACAATTGAAGGGAGAAAAGCTGACATTAAATTCACTCCTAGAAGTAAGTGATAGATCCGAGCCGACCTCAGTGCCCCTCCTGGTGAGACCGTGGTTCTCAGTCATTGCCCTTGGGGCCCAGCCTCCATGTCTGGGCCAGGGTGCACTGTGGTCTCTCCCCAACATCACTCTGTCAGTGACCTCTAAAACCAACGTTGGTCACCATCCAGACACCTGCTCTCATACAGGGCATGTCATCTTTCATTTGCCAGAAACTAGCCCTGAGTACCTTGGTCTGTCTGAACACTTCCCTCCCTTTCCCATTCATAGGAAAAACAGAAGGAAAAGAAAATTGATGGCTCTAATCATTCAACAGGAGTCGGATAAGCCAAGATCCCACCTGGCCTGGTGTGGTGAGCCTCCCTGAGCCTCACCCAGGGACCAGGAACTGCAGCCTGTGGAAAGGCCTCCTGAGTAGACTGGGGGTGGGGCACAGCCCCAGCTCAGCCACCTTGGCTCTGACCCCCCTCCCTGTGTTCTGCGATGGTGCTGCTGCTGCCTCGGATGTGTTTCCATTTCAGGCACAGCAAACATGTGTAAATACTTTATTAAAATTAAAAAAGAGCCCAACACATGAAGTGAAAGCTGTTCCCCTCTGATTGATTTTTCAAAAGCTCCCTAGACTGCTTCTGTACAGATGTCTGCAAAATGATTGGGTGCAAAGTGGGTTTAATTCATAAAAGCAATAAAACGCTGCTTATTGGCTGAACAGATGAGCTAGCTGAGGGGGGATAATTTGGAGTTCTTATTGGAAATGCTTTGAAGAAGTGTAATGATAGTGGAGAGACAGAGCCCTATTAGCTGTGGTAAATATATCTTCCTACAGAATGCCTAGGAGATTTTGACATAACTAGAAAACAACCCTCAGGATTTCAGTTACGCTGACTTTTGGGCTAAACATGTACAACTTGCAGTCTCCTAAATCACAGTAACCCTTGATTTCCACCATTTCAAATCTGTATATGAATTTCTGAAGTGTTACTCCTCCCAGCCCTGGAGATATGGGGTCATTGGTTCTCGTCCACAAATACAAGAGAGGGAGACAAAGACCAGAGCAGTGCCACCATATTGCTCAGAGGCTGTGCAGCCAGCTAAGGGGTTCTGAAGAACTGGCTCTCCCTGGAGAGTAAAGTCTGTTAACACGAAGAACGCTGCGCTCCTCTGGTGCATCAAGAAATGATTCTGTTTCCCCAGTCTTACAGCTCCATATTTAAGAGTATGTTGCTCTTAAAAGTTCTGAACACTGCAGCTGCAAGATAACTGAACTGTGCTGCCTTCTTACATATGAGAGATAGGTGGCAAGTGTTCACGTCTTCATGTTATGACATGAATAGCAAAGGATGTCCCTCAGATGCCAGCCTCTTTGCCCTAGTTTACTGATCTTGAATTCAGTCAATACCATTTAAATATTTTAAACTCTGTTTTTATGTAAGTTAATAAGCAGGAACATACACAGTGAGTATAACTCAGAAAAGGACTATAATAAATATCGATCAAATGGGTTGTTAGAACCATGTGTGTCCATCTACAATGTGAAACTGTGTTAGGAGAAACCTGGTCCAGGAAGCCTCTTTCCTGAGCCAATGAGATGCTGCTGCATGGATTCCAACATTGGGTCCAGAAGACCACATCCCCTTCCTGTGCAGTTTCAGAGGTGGAGCCCAGAGTACCATTAGAAACGTTGGCACCTTTACAGAGCCCATCATCTGCTGGAATTTATTTGCATGCCCTCTTCCAAAGAGACAAGCACACCACCTCCCCTCTGCTTGTCACTGCAGGTCACTGCTGGTGGGCCTCTGTATTAGGCAAATAGATCAAGAGTCCATCTTACCTCTAGAACTTCATCCTTGGCTTGCTTTGTCAGTTTAGCAGTTATAATACAGATTTGTCATCAAGTGGAGGCAATGCAAATATTCAAACAAATTGTTAATGAGTTCAAATGTCGGTGCCATGGATATTTGAATCATATTTTATAGCATATCAACATTAACTTTATTTCCTAGTCTCTGACAAAAGAAGTGCTGAAAACACATCTGGGATGGATAGAATACCGCACATGCAAAACCCACTCTTGCTCCAACCTCTGTTCCAATGGTCTGGTTAAGAAAAATGAAGTCACTTTAACCATTCATTTTTATTAATATATTTTTTATTGTAAAGATACTGTACAGAGGGGTTACAGTTACATGAGTAAGGTAATGAGTACATTTCCTATTGAGCATTTCCCTCTCCTTTGTTTTTCCCCTACAATTCATTTTAACCATTTGTGTGTATTCCCTCCTACCTTCAATCTCAAAGAGATTCCACAGCCCACACCTCTCATAGTGGCTATCTGATGGCCAGCTGTCTGTCCTCATGATTACCATGGAAGGGCCGGGTCCCTTTCTACATGGACCACTGGGTCAGCAGCTCCTTGAGAAACATCAGAAAGTCTCAGAACCCTTGCAGACCTGTTTTTACCTCTTTATGCATTTATACTCTGAGGATAAATCCTTCTCAGAGCATCGAATCTTCCCTTCCAGTTCACCAGGGAAGAGCTTTGAAGCCCTTCACTTATGAGTGTAAAAGACTCCTTCTTTGCTCAATTTGGGAAATCACTGTCTATCTTTCAATTTACTTCACTTGTTCCAAATTAAAGACTATAAAGCAAAAAGCACATGGAAAGAAAATGTCTCCAATATGTAGTTATAGTCTATTGAACAAAGAAATGAAGAAACAGTGCAATTTATGATTAGACTGCTCCAGTCAATCACTTAATGATGGAGCTGACCTTGAAACTCAGTATTGCTTACCCAGTTAACTTTTACATTTTGCTTCATTTTAAGACAACTTTGGTGAGTGTAACTTGAGGGTTATGGAACACAGTTTTCAAATTCATATCCTAGTTGTGACATCCCCCAGGACTATGGCTTTGCACCAATGTTTGGTGGCCCTGCTTTCCATTGTGCAAATAAGAATAAGGCTGCTACCTATAGTCAGGCATCAGTGGCTCACACTTGTAATCCTAGCTACTAGGAGGCTGACAACAGCATTTCAGTACAAAGCCAGTGTGGGCAGATAAATCTAAGAGACTCTTATCCCAATAAACCAGCCACAAGCCAGAAGTAGAAGTGTGGCTCGACTGGAAAGCATCAGTCTTGAGTGAAAAAGTTAATAAACAATATAAAGTCCTGAGTTAGAGCCCCAGTACTGCCGCAATTTTTAATTACCTATAAAACATTCAGACAGTATTAAAAGCTCTTAACTTTATAGTATCTATTATATATTGTAATGAAGAGCATGCTTTCAGATATAGCAAAGCATCTTGTGCTTTTAACATGAAAAGACACATTTCTATACACACTTGGTTCTGAAGTAGCAATCTGGAATCAAAAAGAAAGAACAAGCATTGGCCATGTATAACAACACCCACTTCTCTGTACTGTGTTGAGAACATCTCTCACAGAGAAGATGTTCGATGTTCACACCTCTTCTCTACTGGGTCAAAACATAGATTAGTTCAGGCAGCGGGATACCACTTGGTGGACAGAGGAGATAGTGTTTAGCCTTGAGTCTGTAGCTGTGACAGATACAAATGAGTTCCATAAGAAAAGAAAAAGAACTAGTGAAATAGAACCAAATACCATGATGGACAATAAGAAAATTGGAAGTGATAAAATTAGAAAAAAAAATCTAGAAAAAAAATCTAAAACAAAAGAGGATTTTTTTCCTTTGAAATTACTGTATTAAAATTTCTGAGGTGCTAACTCTACAGTAACTTTCAATAAACAGCCATACCATCTAGTGCATAAAGCTCACGTCCAAATGGTTCAATCCAGGAGGCAGATTAATACTTAACTTTTCTTAAAGATCTCACAGTACTCTCTGTATTGACTATGTTGCCACATTAACTGGATGGGAAAGAATTTAAAGTAATTTATCCTATCAAATCCAGTCTGGGTTTTCTTACTAGATTGAAGACAACTTTTCTTATATGGTATTTCACCATATTCTTCCTGTGTCACTGGCGATCCTGTTCAAAGGCCACCAGCCAGAACAGAAAGTAGAAACGGTATTGGGTTGACTTAGAACCATTTATTTCTACTCTTCTACCTGCCACCAGCCCCTGATGCAATATGGACAAAACAGACCAATGCACAAAGCATTGCTTTCCTCGTCTGTAAATGGGATATTTGTTTCATGGTAGCTTCAATGGTCCTCCACAGGGCTCATGAGCTGGGTAGGACTGCGCTTGATAAACCCGAAGGGAAACAGGGAGGGTCACCTTTAGTGTCTGCGGAGAGCCTGCTACTTGCGTTTGAATCTTTTGAAGCTGAACAAAGACAGCAGCATCAGAGCTCTCTGAAATGGAGCATTAGTCACAGTCAGGGCATAAATGACAGCTCCCTTCCATTCTCCGTACCAATTTTAAACAAGTAATGTGAAGAGAGTCTGGTGTGTTTAAATCTCTTTTGAAAGTGTTTTTGCTGCACTTCATATTGTGTCCAGGTCTCCCTTAGGTCAAGCACCCTTCTATTACATTCTCCACGGTTATGCTCACTACACTATGAATATTCATCTGATTAATATTTCCAGAACCACGAGTTAAAAATAAAATATCTATTCAAACACAATAGGCAAGTTATTTTATGAGATGGACATATTATGGGATCTGAGTGGTCTATGACAGCGTGCGTCCCTTATCTATTCTCATGTAAGAGACAAGAAAGAAAGAAAATCAGAATCAGAGGTCAGCTTTTCAAAAATGCAGCTACCAGAATTTCAAACACTCCAGCCAGCAGGAGAACAAAGCTGAGAGAACAATGCCCCTTCTTTGAATGAAGGTGTATGGATAGTGAATCAAAGATTGTCTTTGACTCTGAGAGAGTAAATTGTTTTCAAAAATGTGGAATGAGACAATTTATCTCAGTTATAACTATTGGAGGTATAAATTTCTATCACTTTTAGGGCTCTTACAAAAGTAGATGCAGAGGAAAAGAAGGACGTTGAAGATGTGGGGGGAGGTGGAAAGGACAGGAGAAAGAATGTGTCAAAACACTTTAAGAAATACACAGCATTCATGGAAGCAAAATCATTTCTTCTTTTTCAAAAAAATGCATTTCAAAATCAATGTTCTGTGCATAAATGTTACATGAATACTAGCATGTGAGCAAGTATATTATTATATGGAGGGGTATATATATGCACTTGCATGCTCCTACTGTCTATAAAATTGAAGCATTTCTTTCAACTATCATGGAATTGCATGCATATGCATCTAAAATACTGGTATATGTGCATGTATCTACCTGAATGCACACATATGTGTTTCACATAAATAATTATCCTAAGAAGAAAGATGACCTACTACTGAAAAATCTTATACTGTGAATTTGTAGTTGGGTGTGGACCAGCTTGAGAATTAAAGACTCCCAGAGGGACTAATCTTGAGAGACCCCACATTCTTTAGTGTTACCCTAATACCCTACCCTGTTAACAAGATATAACTTATCTAAGAAAAAAATCTCCTCATCGTCTGGTAGAAAGAAGGGATAAAGAATAAGGAATAAGAGAGAAAGAGAGTTCTCTGTGTACTTCAAGTCCTTTAGCAAAGGAGTTCCCATGAAAGAAACTACTTTATCAAGGTCTAACATCTGTGCCTTTTATTATAGTCTAACTGATTTGGAAAAGTAATCAAGTTTAAGTCCCTTGATGCAACATTCTTGTCTCAGTTAAGGGATTGGTGAGGGTGTGGGGCCCAGAAACCTTAGGGAATGCAGGGGTATTGGTTCCCTAGAGCACTGAGCCTGGCCATAGCAATATAAAATGTCTCCCCTCCCAGATTCCCCACCAGCACATCCATTAGACACCTGTCACACAACAGCGTCAAAGTAAATGACAATTAAAATAACAACGATTAACATTCAAAGGACCGCAATGAAGAAAACACAGAACCCACAACAACAGATGGGTCAGGCAAGCAGAAGATGGACATTCTGAGAGAGAACAAAAGGAAGTGCTAGAAATCAGACACACTGAAATAGCGAAGAGAATGCCTTCCAAGGGATTGTGAGCCAATTGTTTAGTCAAGGAAGGAATCAGACCTCTAGAAAACAGTCAGCAGATACATCTCACACTGGAAGCAAAGATGTAAAGAATGACAAAGGAGCGGAGGTACAAATGTTGGGTAATTGCAAAAGATATAGCATAGTTGAGACAGGAATATCAACAAAGGAGATAAAATGATTGAAAAGGTGTTTAAAGCAATAAGAACTAAAAATCTTCTCCAAAATTAATGTCAGTCATTAAACCACAGATCAAACACAAAAAACAGAAATCCATACCCAAAGTTTTACAAAATCTACAGTCAGGTATATCATGTTCAAACTGAATAAAGTTAAGGAGGGAGAAAAAAACTTGAAAGAAGCGAGGGAAAAGGAAGGGATAATTTACATTGGACGCTTCATCAGATCCCATGCACCCAGGAAGACAAAGGAGTAAAATATGTAGCCTTGAAAGAAAAGAAACACTTGTGTTGAATTCTATTTTCAGTGGTCAAACAAAAATTGAAGAAATTCGTCACCAGGAGCTTTGTGCAAAGGGGAAAGGATTTGAGGATTAAATGAAAGTAAAATAATACTACAATAATACTACCTATTTTTCTTATTTTCTTTTTTTTGGTCCGGTCGTGGGGCCTGAACTCTGGGCCTGGGCGCTGTCCCTCAGCTCTTCAGCTCAAGGCTAGCGCTCTACCACTTGAGCCATATCGCCACTTCCGGCTTTTTTCTTTTTGCTTATGTGGTGCTGAGAAATCGAACCCAGGGCCTCAGGCATGCAAGGCAAGCGCTCTACCACTGAGCCACCTTCCCAGCCCCCTATTTTTCTTATTTTCAATGGATCAAATGGCTTCATTGTTCAAAGTAAACATAACCATTTGTTCTGTGTTCACAGCTAATGGATAGTAAAGTAAATAATACAAGAAATTCAGAATATTCTGTTATAAATGACAATTCCTAGAAGCAGTCATGGTGCTATTAGGAAGTAAACTTAAATAAGCTATAATGTAGATTACAAAATCCAAAGTCACCACAAAAACTTAAATGAGTCTAAAACCCAGTCATGTCCATTTTCTTATCATTTGTGTGTGGTGCTAGTATAGCAAATATGTAAATCTATATACTTGTCAAAAATCAAAGAAAATGCATGTTAAAGGATATACTTCAGTGCAAATACACTAAAAATATGAAAATTGAGCCAGACGTCAAGAAATCCAAAAATGGAATGTCAAATGTCAAACAACTCTACCTGCCTTTCAGATGTATGATATACCCTTGCTAAAGGTATAACGGGTACTTAGAAACTGCCTTTGCTAAAAAGCACCGACCCCTGGCTGCTCCATGTGTCCAAAAGGTCACAGTGAGCAGGGCAAGAGCTTTGCATCTGTCTGCTCTGAGCTGTCCACCCTGCGGTCACCTTGAAGCCATCCCCAAATCAAGGAAAGACAGAGCTGATGGGAAACGCCCTGTGACAAGTCAAACTCCAGACACCAGTGCTCCTGTGGCCAGGTGCAGGCCCACCATCCCAACACGATTATCAACCGGACCACACCTCTGGCCAGTACTGCTTCACAGGACACATACCTCTCAAAGGTTAATGTTGGATTAGAGCTAGAGGCAAAAGCGTGTGTGTGTGTGTGTGTGTGTGTGTGTGTGTGTGTGTGTGTGTGTGTGTGTGTGTGTGTGTGTGTATGTGCGTATTTATGAAAATACTGGTAATGTATACACACATAAGTTGTCTACTCTATCTATTGAGAGGCCCTCAGCATCTGAGCTTGACTGACCACAATGTTTCCATTTGGATGTCTCGCTAGCAGTCACTATAAGAGGGGCCAGGACTCCCTGGAGAAGCATGTGAACCTAGGACGGGGCTGGGAAATATACAGAAGAAGCTTGTGGCAGCTCATTGTAGAAAATACTAGCGTTCCATAAATGAAAGGATGAGGTCTCACCATGTCAAAGGGAAATAAAAGCTGACCCCATAGTGCTCCCATTTATAGAGGTAGAACCACTGTGAGCACCATGAAGAGCATAGTATTTCATTACAAACCATGGCATAAAACAAATCCACAGCCATGTAAACAAATGATCGCATACTCACAAGGATGAAGACAAGCCTCTGGTACAAGGCCGGAGAGTGGCCTGCACTGGTGCTGTCCAATGAGGGAGGTGTGTGGTCCACCTTCTACCCTTGGGAGAGAGGATAACTTGGTGAGCCACCTCCAGGAGCAGAGACTAGAGAGGAGAAATGGCAACTTTGCAATGGGAAGCCTTGCTGAGTGGTCAGGTTAATCTCCCCTGCTGTTAAGTGGACACCAGATACCTGCTGACATGATCTGATCATGACAGGAAGGGACTACCACAAAAGATGGGGGCATGCGAAGACTGACAGAATAAGTACCAAGAAATGGGCACTTGCTGGGGAGGGAAGGAGAATTCAAGAGGAGAATGGTAAGAGAATGACCTGGAAAACAAGTAGAATGCAGGCAAAAATGCATCCTGTATGACACAGAACTGAGAAAAACAAGGGCAGGGGTGAGTTCAAGGTGGGTGAAGATGTTGAAGGGATGACAGAGACCAAGATGCATTGTATCCATAAACCATTTTGTGAAATGGAAAAAAAATAAAAACATAAAGTCAAAATTAAGAAAGGTGAGGGAGGGGTGGGGCGGGGACATGCAAATGGGACCTAAAATGGAGGATTCTTGAGGATAAGAGGAAGAGATTACAAGGCTTCTGAGAGAAAAACATTGTAACATACTTCGCAACTCACAGCGTCTGTTAAGAGGAAAATAACCCACCAACATCATAGTATATGGGTACCATCCAGGGGTCTTGGATTCTTTCACCACCCAACAAAGAATTGGGAGGTGGAAAAGTGGAATAAAGACCAAGTTGACTGGAATGTAAGTCTATGACACCAGGGATGGAAGGAAGGAAAACCTCAGAGCTATGGGCAGGTTGCTATAAGCCCACAATCCAGACCAGGACAGCTACATTACTCCATATGAGGCTTTCTCCACCTGCTTTTCCTGGCAAGGAGGAAGAGGAGGTCAGTATAGATTTCTCCGTACAAGAGAGCTAGCAGGAGGCCTGGAAATTGGTTACCTGATAGAGGCTCATGGCGTCCCTCTTTTATAATGCTTTTGTTAGAGTCTCAGCTATGCTCCTATATGGTTGTGTCACTATTCTCCTTACCCCAAAGGGAAGGGTTTCTACCCCTGTGTGTGTTTTGAGTTCATCAGGCTGTCTATCTTCCCCAGGTCTTCTCAATGGGCTGTCTCCATCCCTGGGGTCCTCATGAAGAGGAGGGGTGTCACCTTCACTAAGTTGCTGTCTCAATTTATCTGTCCCCTCTTTCCCTTCTGCTTCTCCTTCAGTATCGTTAGATGCCTATGAGTCTCCACCATCACCATCTAAGGACTAGCAACAGGCTGGGTCTACAAAAACTAATGGTGCCAAGAATTATCAACCTTTAATTTGACAAAACACAGACTCAGGCCCCTAAACCACACCCTGCAGGTCAACTGGACCTGCTGCTGCTCCTCTGTTTCTTGAAACTTGTCGTTCTGTAAAACCCTCCTTCAGCCTAGTTGAAAACTATGTTCTCTTATGGTGACCAGCCCCATGGGGTGGTTCTGGGGAGCGACCTCATGCCCCAAGCCCTCAAGCTTCAACAGTTATCTGTGCCAGCATAAACATACTTCCCACCCTAGAGAAGACACACTACTAGTCTATTGAAAGCATTTTCTTCTTTTCCTGATAAACTTTTCCATCTCTGCTCACAAGTTGCAAGAATTGGAATCGCCTTGCTAACTCTTTAGTAACCAGAGACCGAGTCTACTAGTGAGAAAATAAATGCACAAATGTTTCACAAAATGTCTCACCAGAATTCCTCCAACGGTCCAATGTCACCATGGACATGGAGAGCTTGAGAAAGTGGCACAGGCCAGATGAAGACACAGGGAGAGTGACAGCTCAGTGGCATGTGGAGTCCTCACCGGTCCCTGGGAACAGGAAATGGGCGGTACTGGAAACTTGGTGAGATCCAAAGAAGGAATGGAGTTGGTTGCTGAGAGTGAGTCCACACTGATTTCTGCTCTTGAGTCCACACTGGTTTCTGTCCTTGAGTCCACACTGATGTCTGCTCTTTTTTTTAAGTTTCCAGTGGAAAGTTTTAATGAGAGCATATAAAGCCACAGGGATACAATTAAACTTAACCATGAAAATACGAATGCTTCTGTTATATCTGTGCATCCACAATTTAACAAAAGATAAAAGCATTTTCCTTTACACTGATTCTGTGTTCGGGATATCCACTGGATTGCTTTTTTCTTCAAAATCCCATTATGCCTTTGTCACTGTAAGTCAGTTCAGCAATTAACCTTGGTTCTTGCATCCAATCAGAAAAGAATTAAAGCAAGATGAAAAATTCAGTGAATGTGATGGGAACGTTTATTTTTAGTCATCTTTAGGAGGCATGTAAGCACATAAATGTTTCTGAGTGAGAAATTCAGGGACAAGAGTCTCCCATTTGAGGCCTGCTCTGATCCCGGTGTCTGGGACAAAGTGCAGAACAGAACATGAGAGCCAGGGAAGACTAAAGAACCCCCTACTAGAGAGAGCAGGGGAACTTAAGTACTACAACTGCCTCTGTAACCTTCGTCAGGGGTCATTAGATAGCACTTGGGCAATCCTTTGGCATAAACTCTGATAAACTGGCTGATTGACAGGTGTCATTTATACATCAGATGTGCACCTGCACCTCCTGCTGCTCAGGATAATTGTGTGCATGCTTCTCATGACATTAAGGAGACTCCAAACAAAGTCCTGAGTGCTAGGATGCCAAAAGTCATTGTAGATATATCAGCCTTGTCCCCTGTGAGTGTACTGGAGGGGAAGTCTACATTCCTGGGGAAATTCCCTGTTTATTGGGACATGGAACCAGTTTGTCCAGCCCCGGGAATTTTAAGCACCATTTGGTGATCTCAGGAAGTCAAAGGGTGATCTTACAGGTAGACAGAGGGCCAGCCTTCACCAGTGGTCCCAGTCACCATGGAAAGTGCACTCTGCCTGTGACCCTGTAGACCCTGGACCCCAGACTGTCTGCCTGCCTCATCTGGCTCCTCTGAAAAGGCAATTCTTCAGACTCAAATGTGTAGGAGCCCCAGTACATTTGCCAGCTCAAAAGATGAGTAGGTAATATGATCTAATGCAGTGACCCCGCAATTTGTATTACCTTCCCACTCAAAAATACGGTTGTCACTCATCTTCTGAGACATAAAAGGATAGGATTTATTTCTATATTTCTCCACACGTTTTTGTGATCATCCATTAATTGTAGAAAGGAGTCTCCTCAGACATGTCCATACATGCACACGAGGCTCTGATTGCTTACAGTGGACAAGCAAGCAGGGATAACCTGGTGAGATTTCTCTTCCTGTGACAAAATTCTTCAAAGAACAACTTGGAAGCCATTGCCCATTTAGAGTTTTGAGACCATAATGGCCAGGATGATGAGGGTCTAGATCTTTCTAAGATACCTCAGGAATCTTCCCTTTGCCCACGTGCAATGCCCCTCACTGCTTTTTAATGGTCTTAATCTCATAGTTACTCTTTTCTTGGTCCCAACTTTCAACAGGCTCCAATTATATATTTTGTTCAAATCTTTCTGATCTGCTTTTTACTCACAAATCTCTATAAATGGGGCCAAAAGCAGTCAGTAATAACTATTGTACCATGGGATGAATGTCAGGCTTCTGAGATTTACTCGAGATTTACTCACCCTGAATGCATTGATGTTAAACCTAGCCTCACTCGAGCTTTAGAATATAGACAACATATCAACAACTCCATTGCCAGAAAAACATACATGACCTCAGGTCTAGTTCCTAACAAAGTCTCTTGTCCCTATGAAATTATTGCATATGCAGTCTTTACTGGTCCTCAATCCTGCAAGAATTCTGGCCTGTGTTCCTCCAGTCACCCACTGAGCTCTGCTTAGAGCATCCACATCTCCAACTGCTTCCAGATTCCTCCCACATACCAGTTCCAAGAGCGCAAGAACCACTACATGGTCAGGTTTGGTCACAACAAATATTCCATGTCTCTGACACCAACTCTCTATTAATTCTTTCTGCATCATTCTGATGAGGCGCTTGACATAAGTGACTTCAAGGGGAAAGGATTTCTTTTGTCTCCTGGTTTCAGAGGCCTCTGTCCACCATGGCTCGCGCCACTGGTCCTGTGCTTATGGATGAGACAGACAGAAGTCTGCAGTGGGATGAGATGTCAGCACCCTCCATGCTTTCACAGATTCTGATCAAGGAAATTTGGAAAAGGTATTACTAAACTTATTTTTCTTATCACACATTGGGACCCAAGTGAGTTGGACATTTTGATCATTCATTAATAAAGCTTACAATGTATTTCCATGTTAAGAGAGAAGAACAGAAAGCTCAATTTACATCCCAGTGTTAAACCATGTATATAACCCAAGTTCGTTTAAAAAATACATATTAAGGGGGATTAACCGAATGTTAAGATGCCCCAATCTCATTCTCTCCAACTCTGTGCCTCAGATGCGGCTCTGCAGAGATGCTTCTGGAATGAGGGATGTCTTGTTTCTTAACTGCAATACAATTTCACAGAACGTGGAAATGAGAGACAGAAAAGAACTATTAAATCATCATGTCTGCTCCCTGCCGGCACAAGATTGCTCCCTGCAGTATATTTTCCATTGCTTTGTCGATTTTGAAATGGCTCAAGCAAGGAGGTTTCTCTCTCCTCCCACGGGAGACTTTTCGATGGTTTAATGGCACTCGCTGCTAAGATGGCTTTAATTTTCCTTCGCTCAATTTTCCTTTGCTTCATTCTCTTCTGTCTTTTCCAGTTACACTCCCTTGACTTCGCTCCCACACCCTTGCACTTTGGGGAGTCGTATCATCTGCTAGTCATCCCAGGCCGGCATGAATGCAGCTCTTTTCATCTCTACTCTGAAACCCAGCTCTGGGCTTTCCTTTCATTGTTCTCCTTGACTTTTCCTTGGACGCAATTTGATGTGTCATCAGTTAACACCAGGGCAATTTAAGCAAAATAGAGTTACACTATTTGGATTCCATTTATTCCAGAACTCTATGACATATGCTTCCTATATATTGGGATAAAATCAGGCTCTTTTGTCATCATTTTTAACATTCACTTAATAGACAGCAATGATCTATGGAGAATCACACACAGTTTGCCCCCAGATTTAAAACCCCATCCCAATACATTCCAGTGTAGCCAAAAAGATGTGGACAACCTTTTGTGACAAATTACACGATTAGAGCTAAACCAACTTCCTAATCATGCATAGCTTTCCATGTTCCTCCTATATAATTTTAACACTAATAGGCTATGGTTTATTTTAAGTAAAATACAGTGTGGCATTATTACAAATAATAATACATTCAGAAATTTTTTCTTTCGATATAAGAAAATTGTGATACTTACAAATATTTGTGTTGGGGGTGTGTTTGAACTCAGCACCTGACACATGGTAGGTGAGTACTCTACCGCTTGAGCCACACCTCTAGTGCTTTTGTGCGGTTAGTGTTTTTCACTAACTGGAGTCTTAAGTTTTACCCTGGTTGGTCTAAAACTATGATCCCCTTGTCTGTACTTTCTGGGTAGCTGAGGCTATAGGCATGTGACACCTCTCGACCTTCTAGATCTTTGTGCTATGAAAATTAGCAGCCTTATTCTTCCTCGCTCTGTGAAGGATTGTAGAAGGAAAGCAATCAAACACTGAGCATTTGCCTGAAGCAACTGGTCTGAATGTTCCTCAGTCTTTGTTTCCTTTCTTTTATTAGTGCTCAGAGTTTCTGTTCTGGTAGGAGAGGGGACAAATTTCAATGTGGAAACATTTCTACATAAACACATCTGGTGAATTGTCAAAAGTTTGAGGGCTAGCTATCTAATGTTATTGACATTTGTTACTATTCATGTCTTCATCCTAAATGAATATTCTATTTCTTATCTAATCTTGAATTTATAATTTGGGGTGTGCTTTACTTCCCCAAGGAAGACCTCTTGAGTCATCCAGGGTTCATTACAAACCCATCTTGGCTTTTCAGATCATGTCAAGGGACTTCTGAAACCACAGCATGAACCAGGATGAAGGTCTAGGGACTTAGCGGAGCTGAGAGAAATGCTGCTTCCTTGTCTCGTGACCAAATGCAGACTCCCAGAACCATACCAAAATATTTAAGTAAAATCAATTCATCATAGTTTGAAAGGTCATTTGAACACTGGAATTATTATAAATTCTGATAAACAGTAGCTATAGTTTTAAGAAATAAAAACCTAAGAGGCCTTCTTTAATTAATAAATTTCTGATCTACAGTCTGAGTGACTTTCCTTCATCAAGACTTTCTGAACTAAAGACCTACCCTTAAGAAAGAACCCACATATTACTCACCATTAGCTGATGTAATTAATGTGCTGTGGAACAAATTCTGGGACTGATTCCACCACAGCAGCTCTTATAAATCTAGCACAGTGCTCTTTGCAAAGTAGAAATTCAAGTATGTGTTAGATTTATTCAGTTATTGAATTTATTAAGAGATTAAGAGAACCAGACAGAAATCTTCAGGAAGCTTATTAAACAAAGAGTCCCTAGTCCTTAATTTCTAAATTGAGCCGACACCATGCAGAGACAGGAGAGTGGGAGGTGAAGACTGTTTTCTTCGCCCTGTGATTGTGTGTGGTTTGTGGTCTGTACTTGGCCCTGGGTCTCCTGTCCTTGAGAGTAGCTTTCCACCAGAAGTGTCCTACTGGGCCAAACATCCAATTTGTTCCCCCAACCTGGGCAACAGGGTAACAAATCATGCAGAATTACCGTCAGCCTCAAGCCCCACCAGAGGTTCTTGGAGATGCCATCTGGGCTGATGTGATTTATCCAGATGTATTTCTTAAATCTTTAATTAGCAACAGGTTTTGCATGAGGACAGAATGCAAGCTCTGGGCTACCCCACCTGCCTCCCGGGAAGGCTTGGATCCAAACATGTTCTCCTCATTCGCTCCCTCTGTAAGTATTCTTTGTTAGACATAAGGAAAGACAATAATCTTTCTGGTGCTCTGTTGAAGTCTGCACAGTGGAAACATATATATATATATCCTATATATATATCCTATACATATATCCTATATATATATATTCTATATATATATCCTATATATATTTATCATATATATCATATATTTATATTTATATTATATTTATATATAAATATTTATAAATTTATAAATAAAATATTATATATTTATATATATTATATGTTTATATTTATATATATCATATATTTATCAAATATATATCCTATTTGATCTGCACCAGTTTCTTCGACAGAATCAGCAACTTGGGAAGAAGAAAGCGTGCATGCTTGTTGCATGCCTGCTTCTGTCAGTTTTTGAAAGAGGGAGATCTGAAATTTCAGACAATCTTTCTCAATTACCTCTTGTACTTCTTTCAGCTTTTCAACACTTTTTGGAAGCTGTGTTATTAAGTATGCCAATTAACCTAATCAAAGCCTGTATACTTGTAATATTCTGTAGATTGATTCACCCTCGTGTTGTTACAGAAAGTTCTTCTTTGTCTCCAGTAGTTCTTATTTCCTCTAGAATACAGTTTCAATGCAAATATAATCACTCTAGTTTTCCAATCTGTCAATTCCAACCTACTGATACTGCTTATACTTTAGGGGCACAGAAGCACTGAATGTCCTGCAGGATGTATTTTAATCTTTTGTTCAATCTACTATGACAATCCCTATCTTCTCATTCACTGTTTAGACCATTTATATTTAATGGGATGTTTGCTAACATTTGGCTAAAGCTATTACTTGTTTAATCATTGTTCTATCTATCCTAATTTTTCTTTTATTTAATCCTATCTGTTCTTTTTTTTGAATTTCAATTTTTTTATTTTTTTATTGTGAAAATACTGAACAAAGGAGTTACAATTACATGGGCAAGATAATGAGTACATTTCTTATCAAGCATTGTAGCCTCCTCCTTTGTTTCCCCTTCCCATCCCTTCCCAGCCTCCTCCTGCTCCCCACCCAATCCTCCCGCCCCCCACCAAAGTTGTAAAGTTCGTTTTCAACATGACAAATTGGACTTCTCATTGTTGCAACGGGTCCACCTGTATCCTTATTTAAACGACTTGTTTTTCCCCTTCCCCTCCACAAGTTATACCGACATGAAATACAGTGAAAGCAGGGGTTATACTGTGGGGGAGGGACATACAAAGCAACAAAGAAATAATCTTATGAATGCGTTAGAAACAAATGCATGAAAGAAAAATAACATTTGAATACATATCTTAGGGTTCATTTTCCTAACATCACCTTATCTGACCTTTTCTGCTTGACTCATACATATACTAGATATTGCAAATAAGGGAAACCATGGGACCTATGTTTCTTTGGGCTTGGCTTACCTCACTTCATATAATTTTTTCTAAGTCTTTCCATTTCCTAACAAATGGGGCAATGTCATTCTTTCTGATGGAGGCATAGAATTCCATTGTGTATATATACCACATTTTCTTGATTCATTCATCTAGTGAGGGGAATCTGGGTTGGTTCCATATCTTAGCTATAGTGAATAATGCTGCAATAAACATAGTTGTGCTGGTAGTTTTAGTGTGGTCTTGTTTGTAAACATTTGGGTAAATGCCCAAAAATGGGATTTCTGAGTCATAGGGGAGCTCTATGTGGAGTCTTTTGAGGAAGCTCCATACTGCTTTCCAAAGTGTTTGAACAAGTTCACACTCCCACCAACAATGAAGTTAGGTTCCCTTCTGTCCACATCCCCTCCAGCATCTATTGTTATTAGAGTTCTTGATTTTTGCCATTCTAACTGGGGTGAGGTGGTATCTTAATGTTGTTTTAATTTGCATTTCTTTTAGGCTAGGGAGGTTGAGCATTTCTTCATGTGTCTATTGGCCATCCTTCTTTCCTCTTCAGAGAAGTTTCTCTTCAAGTCTTTAGCCCACTTACTTATTGGGCAGTTGTTTCTTTGAGGATTTGTTGTTGGGGGATTTAATTGTTTGAGTTCCAAGTATATTTTAGATATGAGACCCTTGTCCGTTGTATGGCTAGTGAAGATCTTCTCCCAATCCGTGGGCTTTCTATTGATATTGCTAACTATGTCCTTTGCCATGCAGAAGCTCTGCAACTTCATACAATCGCATTTGTCCAACCTTTCTTTGATTTGTTGTGTTTCTGGGTCTCTATTAAGAAAATTTCGGCCTGCGCCAAGGAGACCTAGGGTTTCTCCTATTCCATCCTGTAATGTTTTCAGAGTGTCTGCTTTGACTCTGAGGTCTTTGATCCAGAGATCTTTGATCCATTTGGAGTTGATTCTGGTGCAGGGTGATAGATAAGGATCTAGCTTTAGTTTTCTACAAATAGTTAACCAATTTTGCCAGCACCATTTACTGAAGAGACTGTCTTTCTTCCATTCTATTTTTTTTAGCTCCCTTATCGAAGATTAGATGGCTATAGGTCAGTAGGTTCGTTTCTGGGTTTTCAATTCTATTCCATTGCTCCTGAGGTCTGTTCTTGTGCCAGTACCAAACTGTTTTGATTACTATGGCTTTATAGTAGAGTTTGAAATTTGGTATTGATATTCCTCCACCAATGTTCTTTCCGTTGAGGAGCAGTTTTGCTATTCAGGGTCTTTTATTGTTCCTTATGAATTTTTGGATTGCCTCTTCTATTTCCTTGAAGAATGAGGTTGGAATTTTGATAGGTATCCCATTGAATTTGTAGATAGACTTGGGAAGTATTGCCGTTTTCACAAGGTTAATCATTCCAATCCAGGAGCATGGGAGTTTTTGCCATTTTCTAAGTTCTGTTTTGATTTCCTTTTTCAAGTTTTTAAAGTTTTCATCATAGAGGTCCTTCACTTCTTTGGTTAAGTTAATTCCTAGGTATTTTTTTTGTGGGGCTATGACAAATGGAGTTGCTTTCCTAATTTGAGCCACACTTTTCTCATTGTTGGCATACAGAAAAGCCATTGATTTTTGGGGGTTAATTTTATACCCTGCTACTTTGCCAAAGTTTTGAATCAGCTTGAGTAATTTGGGAGTGGAGTCTATGGGATTCTTTAAATACAAGATAATGTCATCTGCAAAGAGGGAGAGTTTTATTTCTTCCCTATTTGGATCCCCTTTATGTTTGCATCTTGTCTTATTGCTGTAGCTAGGCATTCTAATACTAGATTGAAGAGAAGTGGAGAGAGTGGACATCCTTGTATTGTTCCTGAGTTAAGAGGAAATGGCTTTAGTTTTTCACCATTAAGTATAATGCTGGCTGTAGGTTTGTCATATACAGCCTTTATTGTATTGAGGAATGTTCCATGGATTCCTAATTTTTCCAAAACCTTCATCATAAAGGGGTGTTGGATCTTGTCGAATGCTTTTTCTGCATCTATTGAGATAACCATGTGGTTCTTACCCTTGCTCCTGTTGATGTGATGAATAATATTAATTGATTTGCATATATTGAACCAGCTTCGCATCCCTGAAATGAATCCTGTTTGATCGTGGTGTATGATTTTTTGGATGAATTGTTGAAGTCGATTGGCCAAAATTTTGTTGAGAAGTTTTGCATCAATGTTCATCAAAGAAATGGGTCTATAGTCCTCTTTCTTTGATGAGTCCCTGCCTAGTTTTGGGATGAGGGTTATGATGGCTTCATAGAATGTGTTCAGTAGTGAACTTTCTCTTTCAATTTTATTGAAGAGTTGGAGGAATATTGGTGTGAGCTATGCTTTGAAGGCCTTGTAGAATTCAGCTGTAAAACCATCTGGTCCTGGACTTTTCTTAGATGGGAGGTCTCTTATTGCTGTTTCTATTTCAATGTTTGATATGGGCCTGTTAAGATGGTTTAACCCATCTTGGTTTAGTTTTGGCATGTCAATATTTACTAGGAAAAGGTCCATTTCTGCCAAGTTCTCAAACTTATTAGCATAAAATTTTGAGAAGTATTTCCTTATAATGTTCTGAATCTTGGTTGTTTCTATGGTGATATTTCCCTTCTCATCTCTGAGTTTATTTATTTGGGTGTGTTCTCTTCTTTTTCTGATAAGATTTGCTAAGGGTCTGACAATTTTGTTAATTTTTTCAAAGAACCACCTCTTTGTTTTGTTGATACTTTCTACAGTTTTTTTTGGATTCTAATTCATTTAATTCTGACTTAATTTTAATTATTTATTTCTGTCTACTGGATTGGGGTTTATCTTGCTGCTCTTTTTCAAGGAGGCTCAGATGTCTCATTAATTTGTTGGTTTCAGATTTCTCCAATTTGTTGATGTAGAAACTCAGAGCTATAAACTTGCCTCTGAGTACTGCCTTTGCTGTGTCCCAGAGGAGCTGGTAATGTGTGTGCTCATTTTTGTTGAATATCATGAACATTTGAATTCCCTTTCTAATCTCTTCCATGACCCACTCATGATTCAGCAGTGTGTTGTTCAGCCTCCATGTGTTACCGGACTTTCTTTGGTGGCTTTTGGTGTTGAGTTCTAATTTTATTCCCTTGTGGTCAGAGAGAATGCAAGGTATAACTTCAATGTTTCTGAATTTGGACAAGTTTGCTTTGTGGCCTAAAATGTGATCTATTTTAGAAAATGTTCCATGTGCTGCTGAGAAAAATGTGTATTCTGATGCTGTTGGGTGAAATATTCGGTAGATGCCTGTTAAATCTAGTTTATCTATGCAGTTGTTTAGATCTGCAGTTTCTCTGTTGAGTTTTTGCCAAGTTGATCTATCTAGTGGGGAGAGTGGTGTGTTAAAATCTCCAACAATTAATGTCTTTGGATCTATGTGGGATTTGACGGAAAGTAGTGTTTCTTGGATAAATTTGGGTGCTCCGTTGTTTGGCAAATAGATATTTAGAATTGTAATATCCTCCTGAAGGAGAGTTCCCTTAATTAGTATGTAGCGACCTTCTTTATCTCTTCTCACGAATTTTAATTTGAAGTCTATTTTTTCTGATATTAGGATTGCAACTCCTGCCTGTTTATGGGGGCCATTTTCTTGGTAGATTTTGTTCCAGCCTTTAACATTGAAAATGTGTTTGTTTTTATAGGCAAGATGTGACTCCTGAAGGCAGCAGATAGAAGGATCTTGCTTTTCAATCCAACTAGACAGTCTATGTCGCTTAATTGGAGAATTAAGTATGTTAATGTTGAGAGATAGGACTGAGAGGTATTTGGGAGTTCCTGCCATGTTATCCACCTTCTTGGGGGCTGCAAAAACTGGGTTCTTCCTATGGTTCTTGGATTCTCAGTTTGGGTGCAGTTTCTTGGCCTTTATTGTGGTCTTGTTGGTTTTCTATGTGTAGGACATCTTTAAGAATCTTTTGTAGGGCTGGTTTGGTGGAGATGTATTGTTTCAATTTTTCTTTGCTATGGAAGGTTTTTATTTGACCTTCAGTTATGTAGGAGAGTTTAGGTGGGTACAGTATTCTTGGTTAATAGTTGTTTGTTTTTAGGGCATGGCATACATCATTCCAGGCTCTTCTTGCTTCGATTGTCTCTGCTGAGAAATCTGAGGTGATTCTAATTGGTTTATCTTTATAGGTGATTAATCTTTTCTCCTTGACAGCTTTAAGGATCTTTTCCTTGGTCTAGATTGATCCTATGTGGATTATAATGTGACAGTGGGATGTCCTATTCTGGTCTGGTCTATTTGGAGTTCTAAAAGCTTCTTGTATCTGAATAGGCCTATCTTTTTGCATGTTTGAGAAGTTCTCTGCTAGGATCCTGTTAAACAAATTTCTTAGACCATTAACCTATGTTTCTAGGTGCTCCTCTACACCCATTATCCTCAGATTAGGCCTTCTGATGGTGTCTTCCAAGTGTTGGGTAGATTATCATATTTCTTGGACTTGTCTTGGATGGTTGTATGTTCTTTCTCTATAATATCTAGGCTGTCTTCAATCCCCAAGATTCGATCTTCTGCATGGTCTAACCTGCTGTCAAGACTTTCTACTTTGTTTTTTATTTCTTTTCCTTCTAATTGGTCAGTTTTGATGGCTTCAAATTCTTTGTTGAATCTTTGTTTTAGATCTTGTATGAACTTCTTTACTTCCTTAATTTGATGTTCAATGTTTATTCTCAGATCACTTAGTTGATTGGTTATGGTTTCCTTCGACTCCCATTCCTTCTGTTGGGTTCCATTCAGCATTCTCGTTGTGGTCTCCCTGACTTCCTTCAGCTCTTTGTTAATGGATTCCATGAATGCCTTTAGTGATCTTTGTGTATTCTCATCCTGCTCTCTCAATTCCTGTGTTACTCTTTGCTTAGCTTCCTCACGTTCATGTCATTCCTGTACTTCTCTTTGAGTGTTCTCAGCCTACTCATGCCATTCCTGCCTTTCTCTTTGAGTATTCTCAAGCTGCTCATGCAAATCTTGTATCAGTTTTTGAGTAGCTTCCTCACGCTCATGATATTCCTGTATAAATCTTTGGATTGCCTCCTCTCTCTCCCTATCATGCTCATACAAAGTCCTTTGTATGTTTTCAATCTTTTCATTTATCATGTTTGCCAGCAGAGTTTGTAGAGCTATTTGGGAACTCTCCTCTGGATTATTCATTACCTGTTCTGTTCCCTGATTATCATGAATGGGAGTTGAGATACCCGTTCTTGCCATTTTTCTTGTGATTTTCCGGCTTACTCTGCCCATTTGGGATGAAAATAATACCAGTTTTGTGCTAGAACACTATATTAAGGCAAGCATCAACCATTTGCACAATCAATAGTCTGCAGATACAATCTAGTTCAACAGATACATCTATTCAACATCAAACAACTATACATTAATGGGCTACAAACCGCAAAGAAGAATTTGGTAAACCAGAAATTATTAGGTTTAGGGATAGATGTGGGTAAAAATAGGAATAGAGTGATGAGGGAAGGCATAGGGAGAGTTAACTTAACTAAGTCCTAATCTCAAAGCAGGAAATAGGTTGGATAGGATGAAAGTAGAGACAGAAAAAAAGAAGACAGAGAAAGGGAAAAAAAGAGACCAGAAAGAATAGAAAAGTAAAAATTAAAAATACAATGCAGAATCGAAAACAAACTATTCAGAGAAGAACGTGGATATAATGAGAGAAGGGGAGGGATATAAAGGAGATGTGAAAAACTTAAAAATAAAAATATTATATAGGTTTAAAGAGTTAGTACTGCTATTAAGGAATTTAATTCTAAGAGGTATTGAATTGAGTAATAAATTTGTGGATTGAGTGTGTACACAATGGGGTATAAGGTCTAATAATCGACTATGGGTTTATTTGAGGATGTGCAGAACAACAATTAAGTCACATAAAGAAGAACCAAAGAGAATAAAAGGTGAAAAGGATAAGAAAGAAAGAAATAAAGATCAGAAGTTCAGTAGAGCTAAACAAATAACAAAAAAAAAAATTTTAAAGAAAAACGCACACACCCATATACCCCTAAAATAAAAATTATAAGAGGA
Source organism: Dipodomys spectabilis (assembly GCF_019054845.1). Lineage (NCBI taxonomy): Eukaryota > Metazoa > Chordata > Mammalia > Rodentia > Heteromyidae > Dipodomys > Dipodomys spectabilis. Next base: position 2,710,300 of record NW_024870743.1, on the reverse strand, counting down.
AAAAAAAGTTGCTAGAAAACAATTTTTCAAAAAACGTAAAAATTAAAAAAAGTTTTAAAAAATTTTATAAAAGGTACAAAAAAAAAGAAAAAAAAGTTCTTTGATTTTTTTGGGAGGGATGGGAAAATCCTGTGTCTCCCTTGTATCCGTAACCAGCCTCTTGTTGGAGTCTCTGGTCTGCTTGTGGTGTTTGATTTTCCTGTGGCTTGGTTGGTTTCTTAAGTCAGTTTGTTTGAACAGGCAGAAAAATGCTCTGCTTTACCCAGGATTTTGTGATCCTCCTACCAGGTTAGTTCAATGGGAGGGAGATTTGCTTTGACTATCACAAAAGAGGGAGATGGCTTTTTCCTCAAATTTGGAGATGCTGTGATGTGGCTAGGTTCTGGGTAGAGTTGAGGCCTTTCAGCAAACAATAGCTTTTCCTGGGGGCTAATTTGTGAGAAAATCACAGAGCCCAGCCTGGAGCCACTCTCAGGGTTTCTGTTTACTGAATTTCAACTGATGGTCAAGACTGCTAGAGGCAGGGGCAGCCTCCGGCTCTGATTACCCAGTGAAGAAAGCCACTCCTGGGGCTGGCACCCAAGCTGGATGACTTTTCCCTGGGTGGAGCTGAGTCTGGCAGGTCAGGTTAGGTTCTTGTGACCTGCTAAATGACTTTAGTTTTCTTCCAAGGCCTGAGATGGAGCTAGCAGCTCCGCCGAGCTTTGTCAGTATCCAAGATGGAGATCTCCGGTACTGGGGGGGGGGGGAGGGTGGCCTTCCCTCCTCGGCTCCCTGAGAAGGAGTGAGGACGTTAGGCTTCTACTCATGCCTAGTCTTGGTTCCTGGGTCATCTCTGGTCTGCGAACTGCAGGATGAAGATGTCTGCTCCTTGTCGGTTCTTGCTGGTGTTGAGTAGAATCCACTCGCCCGCCGCATCTGGCTCCTTCGTCCCAGACTCTCTGTTTTGCAGCAGTGGCAGCTGCTGGCAAGTGCTCAGATCTGTCTCCTTGCCTGGATTTTCCCTCTCTGGCCTAACTCTCTGTCCTGTGATGGCACACTTGGTGTGATTCTCTGGCTTAGGACTGTTCACAGGAACTCTAAAACTGCTTTCTGTGAGAGTTTGTTTAGCATCCAGCTTCTCCTCCGCCATCTTCCCACATGAATCTTCTATCTGTTCTTTAACAGTTTCTTTTTGTTATGAGTTTTGAGAAATTTCACCATGCTGTGCCTTGATGCATCTTCATGTATCTGGTACTTACATTTCACCAAGCCTTTTCTGTTATAGCAAGTTATGGTCACTGAAAATGAATTCAATTATATGTAAATTTGCTAATGCTCTTTCTGCTTTTAATTCTTCTCTGTTTGTTCTTTCCACTCTGATTCAGTTTCTTAGCCATCTCAGTGCTATAACATTCTGCAAAGAACTTCCTTTTCATATCATTTCTCCCTGTGAATGAATACTATACACACTAATATGTATATATGTATATATACATATATAATTTTAACATCGTTGTTTTCCAATTCTAAACTGAGTCACTTCTAACCAGGCTTTTAATTCATTGGTTGGTTTTCTGTATTTTGTTTGTTTTCTTCTTCTTTTGTTCTTCTTTTGTACTACTACTGGGACTGAAACTCTGGGCCTTGTTCTCTCCTTTGGCTTTTTTTGCTCATAGCTGGCTCTCTACTGCTTGAGCCACACCTGTACTTCTGCCTTTTTTGCTGGTTAATTAGAGATAAGAGTCTCGTGGACTTTTCTGTTCAGTTGGCTTTGAACCAGGCTGCTCAGTTCTCAGCCTCTTGAATAGCTAGCATGCCAGGCATGAGTTAGCAGCCTCCAGCTCTGCTTTCCTACCTTGAATTTAGCAGAGCATTGTCGCCAGCTCTGGTTCTAAATTAGGACATGTCAACCCTAGCACCCTCCTCCACCTGACTGACACTCTCAATGTGCTGCTTCCTCCTCCAGTGTGAACAACACCTTTCCTCACTCAAACATATGACTCAATAAATGACTGCAAAAAGTAGCCTAGTAGCACACCCCACAGCTGACTGTAGCCATTGCCTGGAAATGTCAGCTGCATCTTTTCACATGCACTGGACATGCATAGAGGAGGAACCTAATACTTTGTTTACTGAGAGCATCTCTGGGTCCCCAGGAACCCAGCTTCTAAAGATTTAGTTCTAACTCCACTCCTAATCCTGAGCTTAATAGGATAAAATCAATAAAATGATGTGTTCAGCTATCCCACTGACAGGAGGATGTGCAGGTGTTGACTTTCTGGCAAACATCTTCCTTCACCATTCACAGGAGCTAACCTCTAGGGATCAGCCCTAGAGACAGCAGAGAAGTTACCCACGGGCTGAGCCTACACATCTTTTCAACCACAGAGTTTGTCAACAGCCAGGAAAGAACAACACTAAGCCAGGGATCCAGGCCAAACTTAGCTGGCATCAATAGCAGTGGAAACAATACCACTGCTGGCAGGAGAATGGGTGTGAAGAGGCTATTTAATGAAGACAGTCAGGTAGACGGCCAGTCCTCCCTTCTGTGGAAAGAAGCTGAAATGCTGGGGAGGAAAGAGGGAAAATCTACCTTCGATTTCACATACGTGTTTCTAACATCTAGATCATCTTTGGAGCTGCTGATGGCCCTAGAGCTTTATTATAAGGCTTACAAAGAAGCAAAGAAAGCTAGCAAGCAAGCAAGCAAGAAAGCAAGCAAGCAAGCAAGAAAGCAAGCAAGCAAGCAAGAAAGAAAGAAAGCAAGAAAGAAAGAAAGAAAGAAAGAAAGAAAGAAAGAAAGAAAGAAAGAAAGAAAGAAAGAAAGAAAGGAAGGAAGGAAGGAAGGAAGGAAGGAAGGAAGGAAGGAAGGAAGGAAGGAAGGAAGGAAGGAAGAAAGAAAGAAAGAAAGAAAGAAAGAAAGAAAGAAAGAAAGAAAGAAAGAAAGAAAAAGAAAGAAAGAAAGGCTAATGTAACACAATATGTTTAAAAATCTGTGACTCTTCTTTCTGGGTTTCCAAGGCAAGACTAGAAAGCCTATGTCTCCATGTCCCATCTCCACAGGGAGGCATAACGTTTGACCAACGCCGCTGTCCATGCTTCTGTCTCTGCCACGTGAAGCTCCAGCATGGTCTTATGACTTCCTCCACTCACTGAAATATGAAGAGTGGATAGCACTGGTGGGAGTCCCGACTTGAGGTAACCTTTTGCTCCATTTCTCAGCAATGTTGCAGACACTGTTTATCTGACAGCTTGATGGAGAGAGAGCCAAGCCTTCATATGAACATCCCATACAGGGGACAGCTGACACCTCTGGATCTGCATTCCTTTGTCCCAGGGTATCCCCTATCCTCCCTGCAGACTTCTACACCCTACCCCATCAGACCACAAAAGCTGTCTCACTATTGCCACTCCCTTCCCATTTCTTCATCAATGCTTTTGTCTACATTGATGCTATTGTCAACCTTAGGGAATACAAACTTATCCATGCCTGATTAAAGCCATTCCTAACACATAGAAAGTAACCCACCATCTGCTGGCTGCCATCAGTCTTTCCCTCATCTTCTTACATGGACAGCTCCTGCTAACCATACCTTCACTGCTTGAATAGACAGCCTCCATTTGTATTATCACAACTTGCTCATGGGTTATCTCAAGGCTAGAAGACAGATCTTCCCCAGTCCCTTCCACAAAGCCTTGCTGATTCCCCAAGTTGCAGCTCAGATCCCTTCCATTCTGTCAACTCTACCCTTGGAGTAGCCAGCCCTAATACCACCACTGACACTACCAGAACATGGCATTTCACTTAAATATCATATTTGGCATTTAGTTGTACATGTCTGCATACTTACCAACTGCCATATGAAGAATGTATGTTCTTTAAAAGCATTCATTCTTCCAGTTAAGAAAACACGATTCAGATACACAGTGTCTTGCTTAAGATTAAGCAGTTCATAAATTGTAGCATTATAGCTTGGGCCTCTTTCTTCATGGCTCTTGCTCTATTATCACATGATCTGCAAACCTACGTCCTGCTCCTATAGAACAGGGGAATCAGGAACAAGCCTGTGGATGTTAATTCTATCTTTCTAGTTGTTCTTCAACAAGATTTTTATAGATTTATATCCATAAAATTTATATCCATAAAATTAATTGAGGATATCATTGGGGTTTCTTAGCCCTTTGCAATAAGGTAGAATTCATGGTAGGTCTTTCTTGAAAGATCTCTATCTCAATTCCTTACTAAAGGGGGTCACTGCCTAGATGGTGCCCAGGGTCTTACCTTTGTCATTTGGTGGAAATAAAAATAAAGTTTTCTTAAATCCCTTTGGTCTCTTATAGCACAAATATCGCCATGCCATTCTACAAAGACAAAAACAAACAAACAAAAAAACAATCTTTCTTCAAGGATACCATGTACCAGATCTCAAGGTCAAATCAAGTTGCTGCTTTATGAACATTTTAATCTGAAGTTCTCCTACAGGTTGAGGGCATTGTTGAGAAAATGCATATTTTTCTCTCCTACACCTTCCCTGTTGGTATTCCAGGTTAGAAATTCTGAAGCTTTGCAGCCAACGTCTTCCTGTTCATTGACAATAGGCCCCATGGTGGGTCCCTGTGGTGGGAGTCAATGTTTTCATGCTGTGTACACCTTTCAAAGGAAGTCCTTGCCTGAGACAAATTTTCTCCAAAGGTTGCAGTTAGTCATTTTCTTCTTGTTAATAATTCCACACACATTGATCTCACAGCAGCTGGTGATTATTTGGCACAAAACACTCTAGAAAAAAAACAAATGTGCTCCAGTACCTGTTTCCCACTTGGGCCTCTCCTTGGGAAACCAGAATACTCTGAATAGCTTGGTGAAAATGGCGAGTGTTCCCAACAACAAAGCCTCAAACTTTTTATCCACCTGCCCACAGGAACAAAAGGAAAATATTTTTTTTCTATTCAACTGAATTCCTTCAAGCAGCTTCAAGAACAAAGCCATCAATAGCTTCACCCCAGTGCAACTCAGGCATAAACCATTAAAACAAGGCACTGGCTTTTCAAGACCAACTTCTCTGCTCTGCCCCCCCCCAGCATCTCCTGTAAACGACGATGCCTTGCCATGTGGGGCCTCAGAGCTACACCAGAGCTCATTGGATGCTGGAGAAGCCACTCCATGCGAGCAGCGTGGATCCTTGGCTGTGGCCTCCTCAGCAGTTGAGTCATTGAGTATAAACAGTAGGTGCTCAAATGTGACTTGTCAAGCAAACCAATGTGCATTTCTTGGACAGCTATCTGTATCCTTTGTCAAATGCCAGAGGAAAATTAAGATATTTTTAATATGATTATAATTGCTGCTCTTCTAAATTCCCTTACTGGTATAGTCTGAAAGGCCCTGTGAGGTTTGCCAGGTATATCATATTCAGATGCATCTAGGTTTCTTGTTCGTGGAACTTGCTTTCAACTAGCTTTATCAATTTGTCTCCACTTCACCACCTCCAAATGGGGGTGGGGTTTGGTATAAAACAAACTCATTATTGTAAATATTTTTTTGTTCTGAAGGCATTAATATTCCTCTGCGTCTCAAGGTGAATTAAAACTCGTGTAAGGAATTCAAAGCACCCTACAATTAGCCCCAACCAAACATTCTATGTCCCACTTCTATGTTCACACTTTGATCTCTTTACAGGAAAGCCTTCTCATTTTTACTTCACCAAGCAACTGTTTTCCATTCTCCCAGAGGTATCTCCAGTCACAGACTCTCCAAGAAGCCACCACTAACCACTGCAACAAAAATCAGCCCCATGAACGCCATCCTCCCAATAAGTGACTCTCACCATTCATTTTGGTCAAAAATGATGCTAAGTCAAGTCAGCCTCAGAGAAAGGGAGCAGGTATTTTTTTTTGTTTGTTTGTTTTTTGTTTTTGCTCATATGTGGAAGTCATGTCTAAGTTACAAACAGATACGAAATCATATATACGCTCATATGTCTATAAATCTATTATCTAAAGTATGGTAGACATAGGGGAGATTTGCAGTGGTGTAACTCCTTCCAACAGGTAACTAGTGTTTAACATAATACTGTCAGGAAAGGGGGAAATCAAGGGAGCAGAGGCTGAGAGTTGAAAGAGGAAAGGTGGGCAAATACCATTATTTAGTCAATGTTCAGATATAAAAAATGGAACCATAACTTAAGAGGATGGGCGCGGTTGGGAAAGATGGGGGAGAAAGATGAAAGGGGAAACAGTGAACAGGATGCATTGTACTCACCAACTCACATATGGAATCGAAATCCTTCTGTACAACTACTTAAAGATAAGTTAACTTGTTTGGAAAAGCAGCATCGATGCAGGAATTAAAATTCAGTCCTAAATAGGACTGCAGCCCCTAAGAAAGCCTACTAATGAATATGGGGGCTATCTGTTTCGTGGTGAGTCACTTGTCACCTAACAGTGAACAATCAGAGAAGTCGTGACCGTGGCTGGAGGGGTGTGTACAAGGAGGTATGTTTCTTCTACACCAGACCTGTAGCCAGTAATATGTGGAAGTGTGAGCTCATCAATTATTTGAGCAAAGGAATTTGGCCATTTTATCCAACCCCACGCCAAGCTCTCAAGGACCTAGGATCGAAGTGGAAGGAAACTGATGAACATTTGAAGAATCCCCTTGGCTTCCCACTGCAGCCTGCGAAGCTTTCGCACAGTGCTGGATGGGGCAGTGAGGGAGAAGGGACAATGAGGTCAGGATGGTGTCTGGAGGAAGATTCAGTCCTTCACAGGGACAATAACCTTTAAAACCCATTCTACAGTGACTGTGATCTTCAACTAAAGATGACTGAGAAGGAAGAAGATGTACTCAGAGTAAAGCCATAAGTCCCACATGCCAAGACCGAGGCAGCCCATGAGGAGGAGAATGGTGAGATGCTCAGGATAGCCAGAGAGGGTTGGATCACGATGAAGAGCATAGGAAGGGTGGGAAGGACTCACCCAGAGGACAGTCTGAAAAGCAAGGAGACCTCAGAACAATCTCAGAAGGTATCATGGCACCCTTATCTACCTTTCATTCTCACAGGCTCCAGTCTCTGGTTCTTACTCTCATCTGTGCTTTGTTTTCTACTCTTGAACTTGACACAAAACCTTCTACTCCTCAATGAGTGAACTCTTTTCCATATAAGTCTGGAACCATTATGCATTTCAGATCTCTTCTTTCTTATTTAGCCTTGGATATTCTTACAGAATGCAATCTTATGTGTACCCACACCCATGGGAAAGAGGTACCTCTCTGCTTTGAAATCCAAGTCAGAAGTTGGCCAGATTTTCCTGTAGAGCTCCTGCAATAAAATACTGTAGCCTTTCCAAGTCACAGCTGGTCACTTCTTTCAGTTGCTTTTTGTCTTGTTTGACAACCATTTGAAAAATACTGTGACTAGTCCTTGTTCTTGGGCCTGCTGAAATAAGCAATAGGCTAGTTTGTCCCTTGATATCATAGATACTGGCTTTCAGAAGACAGTTGATAATTGTGTCTTTCCGGGAGCAGTTGACACTTTTTGAGATAAAGACATCATGAGATCAAATTTGAAAATGTTGAATTTAAGCTTCCTTGAAATACTATCTGGGGATATTGAGTTTTCATTCAGATGGACAGAAGGGGTGCTCAAGGAGAAATATGGACATAACCCACACTTCTCTGGTGATAATGAAGCTGACAGAGTTTCTGTAGCATTACAATCTTCATTATTGCTGTAGTATAATGTCAGAGATGCTTAGATACCTCTGTATACTGACCAGTTTTCCTTAGCCTTTTGTGATTTTTATACCTTCTATTGGTGACAACTTTTCCTCTGCCCATTATATAATCGTTAATAATTTTCCTTTTCTGTCAGACAAAAAATTGGCAGTTTCTTTTTATATGAAAAATCTTTATTTTTATTCTTATTTTATAGATTTATTTTTATGTATTTATAATTGTACCTCAGTGGGGCTGGGAAGGTAGCTCAGTGGTAGAGCGCTTGCCTTGCATGCCTGAAGCCCTGGGTTCGATTCCTCAGCACCACATAAGCAAAAAAAAAGCCGGAAGTGGCACAGCGCCCAGGCCCAGAGTTCAGGCCCCACGACTGGACCCTCCCAAAAAAATAATTGTACCTCAGTATATTTAAAATTTTATTATGTTTTGACTTCCAGTATGGCTTTTGGAAAACTCAGATATCAAATTGTTGTGTGCCTAATGGTTCCTTTCTATTATAAACATATTCTCTTTGCCTTTGTTCTAGTTTCATTAGGGAGTGGCAATGTCAGGATTATTTTACTATTCTTTTTTAGAGGTTTTTAGGGTTTCTAGATCTAAGGACTGATTCCTTCAAGAATTCTAGAAAAAAACAGTTGTCACTAAATTATTTAAAACTTCATGAGCACTGATTTGTCAAAAGTTAATCATTTCGGTTGCTCTGCCAGTATTTCTACTTCACATCCCTGGGGACTCTACAGAGTTTCACTCAACTTCTACTTCTCTCTCAGCTGTGCTCAGTTCTCTTCTGTTTCCAAAAAGATTTTAGTGTGATTTACTATATCAGTTTTCTTCATTCTTTTTACTTAATCCTCTTATAAACCTTTTTTTCCATTCTCTTGTTTTTGTAGGTATTATAACATTTTCAATTACCCTCAATATACACGAATGAAGAGACATGTTCCCAAGAAATGATATCCATGCCCCTGAACTTCTAACCTTAAGTCAAAAAGAGATGTTGCAGGAGAAATTAAGCTTATAGATCTTGAGACAGGGAAATTGGTTTGTGTCTCTAGGTGGATCCAAACTCATTACCCTTAAAGGAGAGAAAATTCGCAAGAGCTCTGTCATTGTTGTTATTGTTTTACATGTACTATGTGATTTTTTTTGTTTCCTTTGTATGTTCTTCCCCCTATGGTATATCCCCTGTTGTCACTGTACTTGATTTTGGTACCCTGCATCTTGTATTTACATTTGTCTAATCTGAGGAAGGGAAGGGGAATAACAAAATGCTGGAACAAGGACACAGGATGACCCATTGCAATAACGATACCCACAAGACAGTATATTGGAAATGAACTTTACAACCTCAGTGGGTGTGGGAAGTGAGGGAAGGAGGTGAGGGAGGAATAGTGGGAGAATAACAAGGGAGGGGATAACAATGCTCAACAAGAAATGTACTCATTGCCTTAATCATGTAACTGTAAGCCCTCTGTACAGCATCTTTACAATAAAAAAAAAGAAACAGAAGAGAAATGCCACAGGAAGATACAAAATAAATTAAGAGATTCTACAAATGAGAATTCCACTCAGACTTGCTGACTCAGTAATGCTGAAAATTCCTCCCCACAAAATGACTATGAAGACACTGTCACTGGGAGAAAACGGCATCTTGGATTGACAATGACTTCCTCAAAGGACCTTAATCACAAGAAACCAGACGTACCAACAACGTGAGTGAACTGGGAGGTCACTCCCTCCACAGGCTGCTCAAAACCCTAGTCAACTGTCAGCTAGAATTTGAATTGATGAAATCTGGGGCATAAAAGTCTGATGAGCAAACTTGGACTTTTAACCTACATTAGCTTCTAGATACCACACTGCATATTGTTACACAACCGTAAGTTGGGATAATGGTCCACAGAAACAATAGAAAATAAATGAAACATGTTAAACATAATATCAAAGCTTTACTATATCTATTGTATTGTCCACAGACAGCACTATTGGTAACACCAGTAAATTTGTTAGGATTGCTGAAGATCACCCCCAACTCTTGGAACCCCTGAGCTAGAATTCCATTGTAATCAAATCACAGGATCCCAAGGTGATATGATAAACTTCCTGAAGCAATGTGCTTGACTATGTCAGGCCAGACACAGTCAGGTACTGACTGAAACCTTTGTGGAATCATTAGAGTGTCTTGTTTCTGGGCATTCTTGCTCATGTGCCTTGATTCCTTGTGTATTTTATGACTTTTGTGAGTTCCAATGTGTTGGCATATTTCCTGTTCAATATCTGAATGTGCATGTGCTTGTAGATTTTTACTGAGTTGATCTGGGGATCCTGAGGTCCCAAGCTGAGTTCCTTCAGGAAAGAACTGTATTGGCTTTTACTAGGAGTTAGAGACACTCAGTCCCAGCTTGGCAGTTCTCAGAATGTAGACTTAGGTCCACACCTCTGTATGGCTCTAGTTTTGGTTGTGAGTTATCAGGATAATTTCTTTTATCGTCAACTTTGGACAGATGTCTGAGACAGGTGATGTACCTGAAGTTACCTGAGGAATTAGTATGTTTTAGTTTTCCCTTGTTTGAAGGGTATCCCTGAAAGCATGGGTTCAGGTGAATACATCTACTGAAAAACTTCCACAGGTGGCTTTGGCTGCAAAAATTTTCCCATATTCCATATGGCCTAAGTTGAAACCTGAACACGTGTTTACTGGGTTACAAATGTCCTCGTGTTGATGGCTTATCTTGTTACTGTGATTATCTTTAGTTTTGGGGTGGTCTTCATTTTCATTTAATTATTCATATTATTAAAAGATTTTATAGATAACTAGATAGACCATAAATAGATGTTTCTGGGAAAATATCTTTTTATTCTAATCATTAAAGCTAATCAAGATACATACTGATGGAATCAAATTGTTCTGCTGAAACCAAATCTCGGGCAGTAAGTAGGTCCATGGTCAAGTGCCAAGGTGAAGGACTCCTGAGCTCCTTGCACCAGATGCAGAATTGTTATTGACTTGTCAAGTTGAGACTAATGTCCATGTGTGTGAACATTCTGTTTGGGAATGAGACTGTCCCTGGTTTTGGTATCACTTTTTAAAGTAAACAGTTGCTAACCCGAACTAGGTACTGGAGGTTGGATATGGGTGTTACCCCCTGAAAGAAGCAGGCTTGAAGGAACAACGTTTAAATTCTGAAGTTTAAGCTGGTTTCCCTTGTGATATCCAAGTGCAGATGTCAGCCAATCTGTTAGCCTGGGCTCAGAAGAGAAATATGGGCTTGAAACCATTTGGGACAACAAGAGGAAGGACAAATATTTCACCTTGTCAGCTGGAGAGAACCAAGCTGTCAGACCCTGAAAGGAAATGTTAGGGGAAATTCACAAATGGCCACAGGAACCAGAGACTGGTAAACAACATTTGCATAAAAACGTATGCATTCTCAGTAGTAAGGTTGTTCTAACAGAATTCTGACAACAGGAGCACCTGAGAGGTGGGTTGAAGACAGAGGCATTTGTTTACCTCATTATCACCTTGCAAAGAAAGGAAAAACATCTCAGGATTCACTTTATTTTCAAATGGTATGATGTTGTATGAAGTTATTTAATCTTCCCTTAAACAAACAAACAACACAAAAGGAACAGAAGGTAAGTACCATAAACAGAAGCTGGAGAAAGCTCAGGAAAGGTAGTCTGTTATGCTGTGAGGTGGTACCTGGCCTTCCTTAGCTTAGCTCAGCTACAGGTGCTGCCTGGTGCCACCTGCAAAACTTCAACTTGATGGAAGAAACCCCTGGAGCAGAGTCTGCGTCTGAGTAGGGAGGTCCGCACTTCCTAGCAGGGCTTTCCTCAGAATCTGCCCTGTGCCTGCTGTGGCCCTGTGACCCAAGACCCCCCTCACCCCCTGCCCCCGCCACCCAGGGTCCAGAGCTGGCCCTGTCTGTTGCCTCCTGTGGTTGGAGGTCCTGACTACTCTCCAGCTCTTATTCACCAGGCCCCGGTCATACTCATCTTTCTAGACAGAAATCTACATTTGGTACCTTTACTGCAAATGTCACCTCTTGCATTCCACCTTTCAGATGAAAGCACCGCAGATATGGATCTTGGCATGAGTCCCACAAAAGCTTGCCATCGTTACTAACAGCCCACAGCTACCCCGGGAGAGTCTAACTCTCATTAGGCTCTGAGTTCTAATGGTCTAGAGTAAACCCAGCAGACAGGTCACATCTGCTCCCAGCTCATGCCATGGTCCTGTCCATGTCCCAGGAGAGTGCAGCTGGCATAGACATGTTGATGGATCTCTGTTCCTTGAAAGAGGGAGGTTTCCAGAGATTCAAACAATCCATTCAACAAATGTTTTGTGGCATGCTATTGTGGGCACAATAAATTCATAATAGTAGCAAAAGTAATATCCTTGTTCTGTCTTTATGATGTTCTCATAGGAGTTAGAATAGGAGGCGAGAGACCAAGAATAGCCCATCTATAGAGCATTCCCATGGTATTCAATGTCAGGAAAAACAGCACAGTGAGAAAGGAGAGGGGAACGGTATGGTCCTCAGTGTCCAAGAAAGGACCCTGTCATTCTTACTGCATTTACACAGAGATCTAGCTGGTGAGAAGGCATATGGACTGTCTCAAGGCCAACTGACCCCACAGAAAGAACCCAAGGGAGAGGTTCTGGGGCTGCTGGCTCAGTACATTCAGAAAAGAAAGGGGAAAGCACGGAGGCCTCAGAGGGTGACGGTGAATGCAAGGGTTTGGCCATGGACAAAGCTCACCATCTTTGCTTTCCCAGCTATAAACTTGGGATAACACAATGGCCTCAAGCTTGGGGGTTTGCCATGAAGAATAATGTGTTGACATAGAACAGGACTCAAAGTGTGCACTGTAAAAATAGACATTTTAGTCAGGGAAGGTGGCTTAGTGGTAAAGTGCTTGCCTAGCATGCATGAGGCCCTGGGTTCAATTCCTCAGTACCACATACACAGATAAAGCTGAAAGTGGAGCTGTGATTCAAGTGGTAGAGCACTAGCCTTGAGCAAAAGAAACTCAGGGACAGTGTCTAGGCCCAGCCCCAAGACTGGCAAAAAATGGACATGTTATATCCTGGGATTATATGAATACGATCCCTTTGCCTGATGTTGACTGCATACACCTGTAATCCTAGTGACTTGTGAGGCTGAGATCTTAGGGTAGAGGTTTGAAGCCAGCCCAGGCAGACAAATCTGAGAGACTCTTATCTCCGATTAACCAACAAAAAGCCAAAAGTGGAGTTGTAGCTCAAGAGGTAGATCTCCAGTCTTAAGCAAATTAGCCAAATAAGAATGTAAGGCCTTGAGTTCAACTCCAGTACTTGCATGAGAGAGAGAGAGAGACAGAGAGACAGAGACAGAGACAGAGACAGAGAGTAGATAGATAGGATCTATCGATTAGATCCAGTCAGATCAGATAGAGAGGATCCATCCCTATAGGATAAAGGGTTGATGATTGAAAAGAAGTTTGTTCATGAAGAAGGTTAGTACCACCATACAAGAAGAGTTTATAGGCAGAAGTAAAATATTAAGTATGCATTGATGACTTATACATTAATTCTTTGCAGGTAGAAAGAGGGTATCTTAATATCAATTATGACAAAAGAAAACAAAAACAAGCCACATAAAAGGTCTTGATTGACAAATTTGTGCTCTTGCTAAAAATGGGGAATGTAAATTGCTTGTAAATGTATGCAGCACAAGACTGTCCCAAAGGCAAAACTCACAGTCGAGCATCTTTGAGGGTAAACTCTAACAAGCATGCAAATGAACCCAATGAGAAGGTGCTGTTTCTAACTCTGAAAATCCTTTGTTCGGTAGAATCCATACAGTATTCAGTTCTTCATCATTTCTTTGTTGAACAGTGATTTTTTTCCCAATGTAATCTTAGACTTGGGCAGATGCAGCTTCCAGAATCACAGAAGTCAGGGTCAGGTGGGGCGCTCAGAGAGGACTCATAGGCAGAGAAACTCTCTGGAAAGGAAATACACCTCACGCAAGGCCATGGCAGACCAAGAGCCTGCCAGGCCCAGAACGCTGGACATGAGTTCTTTTCCACACATCATCTCTACTTCTGAGATTGATCATGCAGTACTTCTTATCCCGTCAGTCAGTTACACTACCCCGTCTCCATAAAGAAATACCAAAATGTCTTGGAAATATTTTTTGTTAATACTTCATAACGGTTTTACCTTGAAGATAACACCGGTGCAGAATATCTATAGAGTTCAACAAAATTCTGGCAAAAATTCATATTTGGACAAATGCTTTTAGTCTCAAACCTACTACACACCAGCACATTTTGCCAATTGAGGCTGAAGAAAAATTCCAATTTTTAATCTAGAAAGGTGAAAGTCCTTTGTGGAAGGACTCCATTTCAAACTCCAAAGTAAAGCTAACAAAAGTAGCACATTTTCACAAAACTGCAGAAGCTTGATTTAGTCAGTGAGAATTTTTCTTTCACACAGATCTTTGTCATCTCTCAGCTCCAGGGAGGATGGGGCGCTTAATGACAAATTAACAAGGTGCTACTGTCTTGAAACTAGGAGACGTTTTAGCACATTGACATTCAGCATTATGACCTGCTTCTTGCTAGACTGCTAATTAATATTTGCACTGGCTACAGAATTAGCTTGTGTTTTAAGCCTATTTCACATTCACAGACAGCCTCTAAGCAAAGCAGGGTTTTTTTTCTTTCATCAAAAAGCCAACTTTAACTTTTTTATTAATATTTATAAGAAGAACTAGTAAGTATCAAATTTTGCTAGACCAACAGGCAACCTGCATGCTTTATCCGAAGTGCACCACAATTGAGCAAGATAGATAATATTGCTTCCATTTTGTGACTTAGTATCTTTAAAAACTGAAATAATTTACTCAGGAACCTCTCATTGGAGAGGGTTCTACCTGAAAACTCAGATCTTCTTTCTTAGTGTGAAGATGTTCTGAAATTGACCTAACCATCATCACCACTAAAGAAAGTCCACTCCAAACGGAAGTAGAAACCAATTCAAAAATCTAAGTGTTGCCGGGAACCTGTGGCTCACACTTGTAATCTGAGCTGCTCTTGAGGCTGGAATCTGGAGTATCTCAGCTTGAAGTCAGCTGGGGAAGAGTTCAAGGAGGCTGAATCTCCAAAATAATCAGTAAAATGTAGACTGGGGGAATGGCTCAAATGGTAGAGCACTAGCTGAGCGAGCAAGCAAACAGAGCAAACACAAGGCTCTGAGCATAATCTCAGTTACCAACAAGAACAAAACTGAATACTCCTAAGCGATGGATAGCTGCCCTAAACTGTTTATGTCAGGATGAATTCATATATTGAAGCCTCCATCTCCTTTGTGATCATGAGTGGAAGACAAACCTCAGGGCAGTAAAAGGCCATGTGGGAAGGACCTATGAATGGGACTAGTGCCCTTGCAAGAAGAGAGAATCAAGAGCGCACATCTTTTCTCTATATCTCTGAATGTGGGAGGAGATCTCCAGAGGCCGCAGCCAGGGAGGTGCCCTCACCAGACATCCCACCACCAGGTCCTTGACCTGCAACTCCCAGCCCCCACGCCTGTGGGCGAAGAGTCAGTCTTCTGTGCAGTAAGTTGTCTTAGCAGATAACCTGTATTACTATGGTCTTCATTCTCCAAGAAGAAAGAAATCAACTGCTCCTCACGCCCAAATAGTTTGGCTGGGAGTTATATTAATACAACAAAGCCCAGAAATCCCACCAGCATGCACACCCAAATTCACAAACAATAACTTTTCTTTTTCCCAGTCTGTGGGATTCTTTTATCTTTCACATAGATTGTTGTCATCTCTCACCTCTTGGAGGGGGGAAGAAGGGGCGGGGAGTCTTAATGACAAATTAACAATTTCAATTCAGTCTGTGCTCTGGCATGAGCAGCCCTGTCCCAGTGTTTCTTTGTGGACACAAGACAGTTTTCTTAATATCAAGAGAAAATAGTGGAAAATATGTGAACGTGTATTCTTTTTTTTTCAGTCCGGTCTTGGGGCCTGAACTCTGGGTCTGGACACTGTCCCTCAGCTCTTTAGCTCAAGGCTAGCGCTCTATCACTTGAGCCACAGCGCCACTTCTGGCTTTTTTCTTTTTGCTTATGTGGTGCTAAGGAATCAAACCCAGGGCCTCATGCATGCAAGGCAAGCGCTCTACCACTGAGCTACCTTCCCAGCCCTATAACGTGTATTCTATCTAATCAACTATGTCTTTGTGAAAGAGTTCACAAAAGTACAATTAAGTGGATGAATAAATTTCGATTCACTCTAGAAATTCCTCCTCACAGTCACCAGGATATCAGCAAAACTTAAGATTATTAGCTTGTGATAGTTGCATAAAGGGTAGTTCTTTGTGTCATTCCCATACTTGCATACAATGTGCCCCCATCAAAGCTGACCCCCCCTTATATTCCCTCATTTCATTCTACCTTCTTAAAACAATTTCAACAGGTTTGATTGCCCTATTTGCGTATATGTAAATAAAGTCCTTTGAGCATATTTAATCTCCATCCTCTTTGTTGTCCCACCTCCAGCTGATAACTCCCAACAGAGCCTGCTTTACTTTGCTGTCATTCTTTTTTTTTAATTTGTTAGTGTACATTAATTGTACAAAGAGTTTTCATCATGGTGGGTCACACATGCATATATTTTAATTTAATCATATTAAACCCCTCTGTTGAACTTTCTCCCCATCCCCCTACCCATTGTTCAACAGTTTTCAGTGAATTCATTAGCCATCTAGATATATAGACACAATTTATTTCAATGTTATTTGTAATTTTTCATTCTTTTATTCATGTATGTATTTATTGTTATTATAAAGGTGATATCGTGAGGGTTACACAATTCAGATAAAGAGTACACTTCTTTTGGAACAATGTCACCTCTTCCCTTGCTCTTCTGGGTTTTCCCTCCCATCCTCAGTTACAAGCTGCATAGTTCATTTTCAGCAAGGTATCTAGTGACTGTCACTGCTGTTCACCCTTTGTCCCATTACTTCTATTGCTTCCCCTTCCCCTCCCCCAAACAGATAAACTTACATACAAGACAAAAGGTACAGAAATCAAAAACAGTAAAAAATAAATAAATATTATTTTATAAGGTCAGATGCACATAGCTATTGCACCTATGTGATTCTCTCCAAAGAACATCCTCCTTTGGTCTCACTCTGTGTGACTGTTTAGAAACCTGTATAATTTATCATGTCCCAGTGTATTTTTTTCTTTTACATTCCAGTGTATTCACTTGTAGGTTAGTAGGTACATTCTAGTTTAGTTATCACAAATGAGAGAATGTTTCTTTGGTTTTGGCTTACTTCACTTAATATAAATTTTTTCTAAGTCTCCATTTTCATCCACTGAGGTGCATGGGATTGATTCTATATTTTGGCTATGGTAAACAATGCTACAATGAACATGGTTGTGATGGTGGCTTTAGTGTGGCCTTGTTTGTGGTCATTTGGGTAAGTGCCAAGACTGGGATTGCTGGAGCATAGGGGAGCTCTGTGTTTAGTCTTTTGAGGAACCTCCATACTGCTTTCCATAGTGGTTGAACAAATTTACATTCCCAAGAGTGTAACAGAGTTGTCTTTTGACCACATCCCCACCAGCATCTCTTATTGTAAGTTTTCTTGATAATGACCATTCTAACTGGAGTCAGGTGGAATCTCAATGTTGTTTTGATGTGCATTTCTTTTAAGGCCAGAGATGTTGAACATGTTTTCATGTATCTATTGCCATTCTTAGTTCTGGCAATTTTCTCTTTAAGTCTTTGTCCCATTTATTAACTGGATTGTTGTTTCTTTGGGGGTTTCAATTTTTTGGGCTCTAACTATATTTTAGATATGAGGCCCTTCTGATGCATAGCTAGTAAAGATCTTCTCCCATTCTGTGGGCTATTTATCCTGCTATCTATGTCTTTTGCCATGGAAGAACTCTTCAGTTAATTCAATCTCATTTATCCAGTCTTACTTTGATTTGTTATGATTCTGGATCTTTACTCAGAAGTTTAGACCCATGTCTAGTATCCCTGGTGATTCTCCTGCCCCTTCCTGTAATATTTTCATGGTATCTGGCCTCACATGGAGGTTTTTTGATACATTTAGAATTGATTCAGATGCAGTGATATACAAGGATCTAGCTTCAGTTTTCTGCATGTGGATACTCAATTTTGTTAGCACCATTTGTAGAAGAGGCTGTCTTTCTTCCAACCTGTGTTTTTGTCTCCCTCATCAAATGTTATGTGACTATAAGGTTGTGGGTTCATTTCTGGGTCTTCTATTCTATTCCATTGGTCCTCAGGCCTGTTCATATGCCAGCTCCAAGCTGCTTTTAGTATTATGGCTTTATAATAATGTTGGAAGTTTGGTTTTGATACGCCTCCAACACTGTTCTTCCTCTTAAGAATTCCTTTTGTAATTTAGGGTCTTTTGTTATTACATATGAATATTTGGATTATTTTCTCTATTTCATTGAAGAATGTTGTTAGGATTTTGGTGGCTATTGCATTGAATTTGTGAATTGCTTTGGGCAGTATTGCCATTTTGACAATGTTAATTCTTCCAGTACAAGAGCATGGAAGTTTTATGTATTTTCTTAAATATGCTTTGATTTCTTTTTTCAGATTTTTAAAGATTTCACAATAGATGTCCTTCACATTTTTGGTTAAGTTAATGCCTAGCTTTTTTTTGAGGCTAATAAAAATAGAAGCACTTTCCTGATTTCAGTCCCACACTTCTCATTGTTGGTATACAGAAAAGCTACTGCTGGTCTGGGTTGATTTTATAACCCACTAATTTGCCAAAGTTTCAGATCAGCTCAAGTAACTTGGGGGAGGAATCTTTAGGATTCTTTAAATACAGGATCATGTCATCTACTTTTCCTTTCCCTCTTTGGATCCTCTTTACATTTTTCTCTTGCCTTAAAGCTCTTACTAGTAATTCTAATACAATATTGAACAGGAGTGGAGAAAGTGAACATTCTTTTCTGGTTCTTGATTTTAGAGGAAATGGCTTTAGATTTTTTTGCCATTAAGTATACTGGCTATAGATTTGTCATATACAGCCGTTATTGTATTGAGAAATGTTCCATGGATTCCTAGCTTCTCCAGAGCTTTTATCATAAAGGGGTGTTGGATCTTGTCAAATGCTTTTTTGGTATCTATTGAGATGATCTTGTGGTTCTTGTCCTTGCTTCTGCTGATTTTTTAAATGCATTAATTGACTTATGTATATTGAACCAGCTTTGCATCCCTGTAATGAATCCTGTTTGATCATAGTTTATAATTTTGGGGTGTTATTGCTGAATTTGGTTGGCCATAATTTTATTGAGAAGTTTTGCATCAATGTTCATTAAAGAGTTTTTATCATGGTAATTCACACTTTCATGTATTTTAATTTAATGAGACTAGCTCCCTCTATTGCTCTTTCTCCCCATTCCCAACTCATTGTTCAACAGATTTCAGTGAATTTCTTAGCCATCTATATACATAGACACAATTTATTTCAATTTTATTTGTATTCCATCATTCTTTCCCCTCTCTTCTTTTCCTTCATCCTGGAAAGAGTTCCACAATTACAACTATGGTGGTGTTGGTGGTGGTGTGGTAGAGGGTGTGTGTGTATGGTATAAGTTCCAAAAATGAGTGAAAACATGAAGTATTTGGCTTTGTGATCTTGACTTATCTCATCCAACATAATGATCTCCACTTCTACCCATTTTCCTGCAAAATTATGATTTTCATACTAGCTGAGTAATATTCCAGTGTATACTTATATCTTGATGCATTCAATGGTTATTGGATACTTCAGCTGATTTCATTTTTAGGGGATTGTGAATAATGCTGCAATAAATGTAGGTATGCTGGCACCTTTCTTGTGTATCAATTTGCTCTCCTTTAGATACATGTCTGAAAGTAGAATAGCAGTTTCATAAGGTAAATCTGTCTTTCTTTTTATGAAAAACATCCATACTCATTTCCACAGTAGTTGAACTACTTTACATTCCCTTCAACTGTGTGTGAGGATTTCATCTCCCCCATATCCTCTCCTGCACTTGCTGTTCGTTTTCTTTTCTTTTTCTTCTTTTGCTTCTTTTTTTTTTATTGTGAAAATACTGTACAGAGGGGTTGCAATTACATGGGCAAGATAGTGAGTACATTTCTTATCAAGCATTGTAGCCTCCTCCTTTGTTTACCTTTCCCATCCCTTCCCATCCTTCCTCTCCCCCCCACCCAATCCTCCCGCCCCAAGTTGTAAAGTTCGTTTTTGACATGACAACTTGTACTTCTCATTGTTGCAACAGGTCCACCTGTATCCTTATTCTTGATGGCTGCTTTCTGAGTGGGTTGAGATAGATTTTGCTGTAGTATTAATTAGTATTCCCTTCATGGCTAAGAAAATTAAACTTTTCTTCATATATTTTTTTGGCCATTAGGATTTATTCTTCTGAGAACTGTCCACTCAATATTGGTTTATTGGTTTATTATTCCCTTAATATTGGTTTATTTGTTCTTTTACTGTTTAGTTTTTGAACTATGTATATTTCTGAATGTTAATCTCATAGCTGTTAAATAGCTAGTAAAGATTATCCCCCATTTTTGGAGGTTATCTCTTGGTTCTCATCACTGTTTCTTTTGCTGTGAAGAAACTTTTTAATTTTATGCATATCTACTAATCAATTTTTTGTTCTTTTAGGCAATTGGAGTCTTAGTCAGAAAATAATCCCCTTCCAGAGTCTCCTCTATATTTTTCTACTGGAGTTTTCAAAGTTTCTGATCTTAATATGTAATGAATTTGGGTTTGAATTATGTACAAGGAGAGAGGATGGGGTATAGTTCATTGGCGGGTAGAAAATCTGCATGCTGTCCAAGCAACATTTGTTAAAGAGGTTGTCCTTTGTTCAGTGAATGTTTTTGGCTACTTTATCCAAACACAGACGTCTACAGTGGTGTAAATTTTTTTAGGTCTTGGTCTTCTATTCTGTTCCATTGATCTTCACATCTGTTTTTGTGCCAGTATCACACAAAATGTTAGAAAATCTCCAGGGTCACATAAGTAAAACCATTATAACTACTTCAACTGTAAAGAATGTAAAAATTCTTATACTGCATTAAGACGTTGGACATGTATAGTATGAGTTCTGTAGATCTCCCAGTTTAGGACTCAATGTGTTTCTTCATGAAGAGCACTAGAGGAAGGGCAGTTCTGTGCACTGGAGGTGTTGACTCAACAGCAACATGCTGATGCCGCTTGCTCCCTGGGGCTATCCACACAGGGATGGACAGGTAGAGCATAAATTCAGGCTGCACAGATAAGGCCTGACCCTTTTGTCTACCAAAATCTCAACAAACATGGGCTTACTGAGTGTTAACAAGGCACCCAAGTGAAAATCATGATAAGGAATCCAAAACCAAAGAATCAATTACAGTGCCAAGAGAGATTCACTAGCAGACGTGAAGTCACAACAGGTTGGCAAGTCAGAAAAGCAATAAGCAAAGAGCTTCAGAAGTATCAAGTGATGGGTATGATGCTGGAGTCCGTGTTAGTTCTTCCCAGTAGGGATAGAATATTGTAACCTTAACCGAAAGGAGAGATAGAAGAAATATAAGGAAAGAGAGCTATTAGACATCATAAGCAAGCAAACTACCAATTGAAAAAGATTTGGAGCTAAAACCAAGTAGTACATATTTCCCATGATTTGATAATGTTTACTAAGAGCTATATTAATATCCACCATCTTTGGAATATGTATAAGGAATGCATCAACTCAAAATCACATGGCTTGACCTAATAGGCATTGATGTTGCCCCAATGTCCATGTAATCTGGCCTTATTGAGTGGTTCCCACAGAGCTCCTCTACAAGGCAGCATCCATCCAGTGATCCTGGCATCTTCAAGTACTTCAGAGCCACCCAGGACCCCAAGATGTTCTCCACATCCTCAGCAATGAAGGAAGGACAGGCTGCAGAACAGGCAGGGGGCTCTCAGGCACCGTCATGCTTTCCTGTATCTCAGTGGCCATATGTGGCCACAAGTATTTTAAGAAGGCTGGAAATGTGAGCTTCTGCCTCTGCAGCCAGTGTACACATATTCCATTCAGGTTCACTCCAAGCAGGCCCAAACTTAAGTAGCTATTGGATTTACTCTATGAGATAAGTAGTGGAGACTTTTAAAGCTATTAAGTAGAAATTAAAGTTTGATGACATGCATGCATATCTACAAAAAACAACTATGGTAAGAAATAACAAGAATGAAAGCATGCTGGCAGTAAGAATTTAAAACATGACTTTGTACATTGAGCAAGGCCTCCAACAGCATCTGGAGTTGTGCCCCTTGTACCAAATCAAGAACCTCAGGGAACTGACCTGCTCCCTGCCAGAGGAAACCAGAAGTCAAGCCCTGGCACACCCAGGCTCCCTGGATTCCTCTAGGTGAAGTATTCTTCACTTTATTTTGTGTTTTGACTGTATTTTGAGTCTCATTACTCTCTTCTGTATTTCTTTTCTTCCTCGGTGATCAAGGTCAATACTTGAACAGATGGCATTCCAAACTTCAGCTTGAAAAGGATTAGGAGAAAGATTAAACGTCTTCATGTACAAACTTAAATTGATAAAGAAATCAGTCAGTTTCTTGTTTTAAAGAAAATGTGTTCATGTTCAAGTTGACATCTTATTATTTTTTAACTTTCATTACTTGTAGTATATAGTTTGTGAACACTTATCTGGAAAAATGAGAAGCATAGTAAAGGAAAATTATATCCCCTCCCCCAGTAATGGAGGTATTAACATAAACTGGCTTTGATTTATGTCAACCCAATTGGGGGAGATTTAAATCTCATAACATTTTTTGAAACTTGTCTTTTCTGAATTTCCTATTAACTTCCAATATCCATGTGTGCATTATACAATGAAATCACACTGCATATACAATCTGTAATTTAATCAGGTTTCAGAATCAGTCAATACATCTCTTATCATTAGTTCAGGGGCTGTCATGCTATCCAGGGGCTCACTGCCACTATTTAACTCCCATAATCAAGATGACTTTTGAAGATCATTTGCTGTGAGTTAAAAAAACAACACTTTGATGAGCAGGTCAAAACTTTCTAAGTAAAGATTCAGAAACACAAAAAAATCAAAGAAAGACTTGATAAATGGGATTGCATCAAACTTAAAAGTTGCTGCATGGCAAAGGACACAGCTTACAAGCTAAAGAGAAAGCCCACAGAATGAGAGGAGATTTTTACCAGAGAAAGATCTGATAAGAGTAAGGACCTCCTGGGGCTGGGAAGATGGCTCAGTGATAGAGCGCTTGCCTTGCATGCCTGAGGCCCTGGGTTCGATTCCTCAGCACCACATAAGCATAAAAGAAAAAAGCCTGAAGTGGCGGTGTGTCTAAAGTGGTAGAGTGCTAGCCTTGAGCTGAAGAGCTGAGGGACAGCGCCCAGGCCCAGAGTTCAGGCCCCACAACCGGACCCCCCCCCCCAAAAAAAAGAGTAAGGACCTCCTCTGTATGGACCTCATATTCAGAATATATTAAGAGCTCAATGATTTAAATCCTCAAATTTCAAACTTTCAAAGAAACAAAACCTCAATAAGCTAAGGACTTAAAAAGAGACTTCTCAGAAGAAGTAAAAATGGCCAGCAGACCCAAAAGAAATGCTCAACATCTCTTACCATTAAAATGTAAATCAAAACATCAGTGAAATTCAACCTCAACCCTGTTAGAATGGCCATTATCAAGAAAACGAACAATAACGAATGCTGGGGAGGATATGGACAAAAGAAAACTCTACACTGCTGGTGGGCATGTAAGCTTGTTCAACCACTCTGGAAAGCAGTATGTTGGTTCCTCAAAAACCTAAATAAAGAATGACCTATGATCCAGCAATTCTACTGCTGGGGATTTATCCAATAGATCCCAAACAAGGATATAGTAAAGCCACAAGCACAACCATGTTAATTGCAGCATTATGTACCACAGCCAAGACACAAAATCAGTCCAGATACCCCTTGATGGATGAATGGATCGAGAAAATGTGGTATATACACACCATGGGGAATTTCAGTCATCCATCAGAATGATATTGTGCCATTCATAAGGAAATAGAAATACTTGGAAAAATTATATTAAGTGAAGTAAACCAAACCCAGAGAAAGAAAGGTTGCATGTTTTCCTTCAGTTGTGGTAGCCAGAATATACAAATAAACCTGTAAGTAAAAATTTTGGGTGGTATGCAAGTGGCTACAAATGGATTAACTGAAGTATGATAACTCTATGGAGATCCCAAATAAGGTAATTTCTTAGAAAGACAAAGACAAAGCCCAACAAAATAAGCCTCCAAAATAAGGTACCTGCAAGGGAGTGGGGCAAGGAGAGAGGAATAGACCAATGAGAGGGGAGGGTGAGAATGCAGTCAAAAACCCATTATTTATATGACAAAACTAAGAGAGTAAGGGGAGGGATGGGTTGAAGTGGGTTGAGAATATTGAAAAGGGTGACATTGACCAAGATGCACTATATTCATAAACTGCTTTGTTAAATGGCTACTCCTCTGTGCAGCTATTTAAAGATAACAATAAAGGAAGGTAGTCAGGAAGATGGTGACGGGGCAGTAGGGAAACGCCACAGCTCTCTCCAACCAAAAAGAGAGTTCGAGTTCCAACCTTTAATCTCCCCAAGAGACCGACAACAACAAAAAGACGAACACTCAGAGAAAAACCAGAGGTGGAAAATAACAAAAAAAGAAAGAGAGGAAAAGAAGAATTTCAGAACAGAGAAGAGCGAAGACCCCTCCCCCAACCTTTACTGGCCGCGCGGCAGTGCGCCAAGCCGCCGGCCAGCCGGCCCGGCAGGGGCTGCCGGAGCCACAGAGACACAGGGGGCTGCTTGCAGATCACCAGGTACCGGATTGCAGAACAGCGGATCGCCAGGAACAGAGAAACCTACCAGCCGGGAGTCTCCAGGAGGATCCCACCCCACCCATCACTCTCCACCGGAGCGGAGAGGCTCCATCCCGCCAAAGCCACAAAGGGACCTGTCGCGATCGCAACGACCCGGCGGGGGGCCGCCCAACCCAGCCCGCAACCACCCCAACTGAACTCGGACTGCAACAACAACTGACGGACTGCAACAACAACTGACGACCTACAGGGTGAGTACCCATCAGGGGACAGGGAATCCATCAAGGGAGACCAGAGCTGGAGGGAATCCCCAGACCCTGACCTAGACTCCCTACCCCAACACCCGGACCACAGGACCCACTAAAACTGGGAACTGTTCGAGAGCCCCACCAGCCGGTGGAGCACACTCTGCTGGCCAGGCCAGAGCAAGAGCGCCCCGGGAAGGGAGCTTAAATGCTCAAGCCAGGAACAGTGCCCCTGGGTCAAGACTACCAACAGTAGAAGAAATTTGAACTGTGTCCTCCAGGCTGCATAACCAAGGTGGTATACACATTAGCACAGGCCTAACGAGCGCGCTCCAGGCTGGGGCCGGAACCAGGCCAGGGGACCGGCGCCTGAACAAAGCAAAAAGGGTCAGAAGTGGGGCTGTGGCTCAAATGGTAGGGTGCCAGCCCTGAGCTGAAGAGCTGAGGGACAGCACCCAAACCTAGAGTTCAAGCCCACAACCAGCCCAAAACAAACAAAAACACATCAGGAGCCCATAGCAGACTCCAGTATTTGGGAGAGTGCATCCAGAGCATCTGATCTTCCCAAGAGCACCCGCAGGAGCAAACACAAGCAGTCTAGGCTGCTCAACCCTTCCAAAGGCGGGAATTGCTACAGCAGAGAGCTGAGAATCCTAAGTGAATAGCAGCTGGAAATAGGCTCCCAACAGAATCCAGATCAGACACAGACTCTCTCTACCAATAGAGAATCAGCAACCAAGCAAAGACAGACACACCAAAACAAGATTGAAGAGCAGTCTCCTGAACCCCCATGCGAAAATCACAGAGAAAAATCACAAGGTTTACCACTACCCAGGACAGCAAGCTCACCTCAAAAGCCAGCAGCCACGCAGGGGAGAGCCCCAGTGGGAGCAAAGCAGGAATGGAAGACAAAAACTACATCCAAGGGTTGCTGGAGGCAATGACTCAAGAAATAAAGCGAGAAATGGATCAGAAATTGAAAGAGCACAAGGATGAACTATCAAAAGATATACAGGATATCAAACAAAAATTGGATGCAAAAATAGAAGCTGCACAAACCTCAGTAAGAAGTGAGATAAACGCCAAATTAGAGGTAATGCATACTGATATCACCTCATTGAGAGGTGAGATCAGTACTCTGAGAACCAACATTGAATCCATAAAGGGATCCATTTCCATCATGCAAACCACAATAGAAGCCACAGTCAACAGAGTGAATGAAATGGAAGGTAGAGTGTCAGATACAGAAGACAGAATACACCAACTGGACCAAAAAGTGACAGATATGGAAAAATCACTCAAATTAAACCAAAGGGAAATTCAAGAGCAAGCAGATAATGCTAAAAAATTTAACCTTCGCATAATCGGAGTGGACGAAGGTGAGGAATTCCAGAGCAAGGGAATGCAACACCTATTTAACAAGATAGTCAATGAAAATTTTCCCCACCTCAAAAACGACCATCTTAACTACATCACAAAAGCTTATCGAACACCCAACAAGCAAGATCCCAGGAGAAACACTTCTAGGCACATAATAGTAACAATGATGGATCTGAATAATAAGGAAACAATCCTGCATGCAGCAAAAATGAAGAAGGAGCTATACTACAACGGGAAAAAAATTAGAATCACTGCAGATCTCTCCACACAAACAATGAATGCAAGAAAAGCCTGGGAAAGCACCATACGAGCCCTGAGAGCCAATAACTGCCAACCCAGACTGATATACCCGGCAAAGCTAGCATTCACATTCGATGGAGAACTGAAAACTTTTAATAGCAAAGAAAAACTAAATGAATACATAAACATTAAGCCAGCATTACAAAGAATTCTAAGAGGGGGGACACAACCTGAAGAAAGCAACCAGGAACTGGGACCTGCCCCAAACAGGCATTACTCAAAGTCTAACTGAGCAAGCACAGGAGGAAAGGAAAGAAGAAAAACTTAGGAAAACGGAATGGCAGGGACAACAATGCATCTCTCTATACTTTCTCTTAATATAAATGGGCTGAATTCGCCAATTAAAAGAAAACGAACTGAGGACTGGATCAGAAAACAAGACCCATCCATCTGTTGCCTTCAGGAGACCCACCTCTCAGCCAAACATACAAACAAACTCAGAGTGAAGGGGTGGAAAAGGATCTACCAATCAAATTCCCCCAATAAGAAAGCAGGTGTAGCTATCCTGATATCTGACAAAATAAACTTTTCATTAAAATCAGTACAGAAAGACAAGGACGGACATTACATATTAATAAAGGGAACAATCCAAGAGGAGGATATAACCATCATCAACTTATATGCCCCAAATATCGGTGCACCCAGATATGTTAAACAAATGCTCTCAAACTTACAGAATAAAATAGATCCCAATACGATAATACTAGGAGACTTTAACACGCCACTCTCACCAAAGGACAGGTCTACCAACCAGAGGATTGGCAAAGAAGCTACCGAATTAAGTGAGGCCATACTTCAAGCGGAATTAACTGACATCTACCGAGTATTTCACCCTAAAACAACACAGTACACATTCTTCTCAGCAGCTCATGGAACTTTCTCCAAAATAGACCATATCATAGTTCATTCAAGGAACTTAAGCAAATACAAAGGGATCGACATAATCCCCTGTATCCTATCTGACCACAGTGGAATCAAGCTAGCTCTCAATAACAAAGCATACCGCAGAAATTTCTCTAATACATGGAAATTGAACAGCACACTCCTTAACAAGGCCTGGGTAACAGAAGAGATCAGAGAAGAAATAAAGCATTTCCTAGAACTCAATGAAAATGAAAACACCTCACAAAGAAAACTTGTGGGACACAGCAAAAGCAGTCCTGAGGGGCAAATTTATTGCCCTCAGTGCCCACATCAAGAGAATGGAGACAGACCAAGTAAATAATCTCATGTTGCAACTAAAACAGCTAGAAAAACAAGAAAAAATGGGACCTAAAGCTACTAGACGAAGCCAGATAACCAAATTGAGAGCAGAGATTAACCAATTAGAAAATCAGAAAACCATAACCAAAATAAACCAAACAAAAAGCTGGTTCTTTGAAAAAATAAACAAAATTGATGGCCCGTTGGCAAGATTAATTAAAAAAAGAAGAGAGGAAACCCATATTAATAGGATTAGGGATGCCACGGGAAACATCACAACACGTACCCAAGATATCCAAACAATTCTAACAGACTACTTTCAAAAGCTATACTCTCTAAAGGAAGAAAATCTGGCGGAAATGGATGCATTTTTAGAGAAATACAAGTTACCCAAACTGAGCAAAGAAGAAGTTAACCAATTAAATAAGCCAATATCCTATAATGAGATACAGGAAGCTATCAAAAGTCTTCCAACAAAAAAAAGCCCAGGACCAGATGGATTCACAGCAGAATTCTATAAGACCTTTAAAGAAGAACTAATACCCATACTCCTCAAGCTCTTCAGAGAAACAGAGAAGGAGGGAGCTATCCCAAACTCATTCTACGAAGCCAATATCACACTCATCCCCAAACCAGGCAAAGACCCAACCAAAAAGGAGAATTACAGGCCAATCTCCTTGATGAACACAGATGCAAAGATCCTTAACAAGATTCTAGCTAACAGAATCCAGAAACACATAAAAAAAATAATACACTATGATCAGGTAGGCTTCATCCCAGAGACACAGGGATGGTTTAACATACGTAAGTCAATAAATGTAATCCAGCATATCAACAGAGCCAAGGTCAAGAATCACATGATTATCGCCACAGATGCAGAAAAGGCCTTTGATAAAATTCAACATTCATTCATGCTAAAAGCTCTGGAGAAAATAGGAATAGAAGGAACATTTCTAAAAACAATAAAAGCCATTTATGACAGACCAATAGCCAATATTATACTTAATGGGGAAAAGCTACAACCAATCCTCCTAAAAACAGGAACAAGGCAAGGATGTCCACTGTCTCCACTCCTCTTCAACATAGTCCTAGAACCCTTAGCCAGGGCAATAAGGCAAGAAAAAGACATTAAAGGGATCCGCATAGGGAAAGAAGAAGTGAAACTATCCCTTTTTGCAGACGACATGATACTATACCTCCACGATCCCAAAAACTCCATCCCCAAACTTTTAGAAATCATAAGTCACTTCGGCAAAATAGCAGGATACAAAATAAACCCACAAAAATCAGTTGCCTTCCTATACACTGATAACGCACAGGAAGAGAGGGAAATAAAGGGAGCAACCCCATTCACAATAACCTCCCAAAAAATAAAATATTTAGGAATTAACCTAACCAAAGATGTAAAAGAACTATTTAATGAGAACTATAAAAAGTTAAAGAAAGAAATTGCAGAAGACACTAGGAAATGGAAAGACCTCCCATGCTCCTGGATAGGCCGACTTAATATAGTAAAGATGGTGATACTTCCAAAATTAATATACAAATTCAATGCAATTCCTATTAAAATCCCAATGACGTACATCACTGAAATACAGAAAACAGTCCAAAAATTTATATGGAACAACAAAAGACCTAGAATAGCCAAAACAATTCTAGGGGATAAAGACAGTATGGGAGGGCTATCCATGCCGAACTTCAAACTCTACTACAGAGCTATAATCACAAAGACAGCATGGTACTGGCACAAAAACAGACCCGAAGACCAATGGAACAGAATAGAAGATCCAGATATAAATCCACAGGCCTACAGCCAGCTGATATTCGACAAAGGAGCCAAAGACATACAATGGAAGAAACACAGCCTCTTCAACCGCTGGTGCTGGGAAAACTGGGCAGCCACATGCAGAAAACTAAAAGTGGACCCCAGCCTATCACCATGCACCAACATCAACTCAAAATGGATTAAAGACCTTAACATTAAACCTGAATCTCTGAAACTACTGCAGGACAGAGTAGGAGAGACACTTGAACTAATAGGCACAGGAAGGAACTTCCTGAACAGAGTCCCAGGGTCACAACAAGTTGGAGAGAGACTCGACAAATGGGACTACCTTAAAATAAAAAGCTTCTGCACAGCTAAATCTATCGCAACTAAGCTAGAAAGACAACCAACTAATTGGGAAAAAATATTTACCAGCAATATATCAGACAAGGGGTTAACATCCTGTATATACAGGGAACTCAAGAAACTAATCCCTCCCAAACCTAACAAACCAATTACTAAATGGGCAAGGGAACTAAAGAGGGACTTCTCAAATGAAGAAATAAAAATGGCAAAGAAACACATGAGGAAATGTTCATCATCCCTGGTGGTGAAGGAAATGCAAATAAAGACAACCCTGAGATACCACCTTACCCCAGACAGAATGTCCCACATCCACAAATCAGCCAACGACAAATGCTGGAGGGGATGTGGAGAAAGAGGAACCCTATTACACTGCTGGTGGGAATGTACACTTATACAACCACTTTGGAAAGCAGTCTGGAGGGTCCTTAGAAAGCTAAAGATTGACCTCCCTTACGACCCAGTCATACCACTTCTAGGCATCTACCCTAAACAACAGGAACCAATATACAAGGACACGTGCACCTCCATGTTTATTGCAGCACTGTTCGCAATAGCTAGGATATGGAAACAACCTAGGTGCCCCACCACAGATGAATGGATCCAAAAATTGTGGTATCTATACACAATGGAATATTATGCAGCCATTAGAAATGACAAAATAATGGCATTTGCAGGGAAATGGATGGAGCTAGAAGGAATCATGTTGAGCGAGGTAAGCCAAGAACGAAGAGACAAACGGTACATGGTCTCCCTCATAAGTGGATGCTAAATCCAAAAGGTTAGTGATACGACAAAACTAACAGGACTTAAGAAACAAAGAACTCCCGCTCATCTGGTTGAACCACTACTAAATATCCTCATGCTGCTGATCACAAATATGGTATATAACATGTGAACACTGTTATATATTACAGACTGTGGTAGACAATTTGCTCCAGGGAAGTTAGAATGAACTTGTGACTTTGAAATTATGTAATCATTTAATCACAATCAAAAAAAAAAAAAAAAAAAAAAGAACCTCGGGGAAGGGAGGGAGGGAGGGGATGGTAGGGGGAAAACAATGGAGGGGGTAACAATGTTCAAGAGGAAGTGTACTCATAACCTCACTCATGTAACTGTGACCCTCTGTATAGTAGCTTTACAATAAAAAAAAAAAAAAAAAAAAAAAAAAGATAACAATAAAGAGAAGCAGTTCAGGGATGGCTCTCAGTCCCAGAGTTCAAACCCCAAGAAAACACCAAAAAGTATCTCTGTATTTAAGTACCTGATTAATTTCCTGTGATAAATCTCAATTTCTTAAACTCGATGCATTTCCTAGAAAAGTGTTTTTTGTAGAAGTCACAAAAGAATATGGATTGATATTCTCATCTTAGTTAACCTAACAAATTTCAATCTATGTCTAACACACATTCAAACACAGCACGAATTGTCAAGGTTATTTGGGCATTAGGCTGGACATTTATTTTCATAGTAGTTTTAATGTTTGTCCTCACCAAGTTTATCCTCTTTCCCCTCTGAATGCCTAACATCTTCTTCAAAAAGATCCCAGAGTACATACCATAAAAACTGTCTGCTTCCTGGAGCTCTCTCTCTGCCTCAGAAAAACAGCAAATACAGAGCACCCAGCCCTCAGGAATTCCTGAAAAAAGCCACTTGGTATTCATGACTCCTGAGCTTCTCCATGCTGAAGATCCCACAGGAATTGCAATGATGAAAGCAACCAACTCTCTGCTGGGTCTTTTATTTGGAATCGTTACCTACTTTTATGTTCTCTGTGATTATCCATTCCAACTTTCTTATTGGTGGTTTTGAAAATATTCTCTCATTTTCCAGGCTAAAGTACTAGGGGCTGAAGGAGAGATGTGACCCTTGTTTTATCTAGACAGAGCTTCTTTACATAAGTATCTGCCCCCGGCTTGGTTTGGATGGCCAGTAGATAACTTCCACAAATGGAATTGCTACATGCTGTCATCAGTCAGTACCTCAAGACAAGGGGGGAACCTGACATGGAGGCCTCCTTCTCCCAAAGTCGGTGACTAGATGTATGATGGACCTATGTAATACCAAACTCTTGGGGTACCCTGAGTATGCTGTTCCTTCCTGAATGAAGTACACAAAACATGGGAGGTCTATGACCAGGCCATGTATGCACAAATGTAAACCTGCCAAACAATCACACTCTGGGCTGCTTCAACCCAAAGACAGAGAGTTAATATGCAAAAATTATGCAATAGATTCTTGTCATTTCAGAACTTGAATCTTCCTCTCACCTGCCAGATCCCGCTATTAGGGAGACTGGGTAGGTGACTCAGTGGTAGAGTGCTTGCCTTTCATGCAAGAGGCCTTGGGTTCGATTCTTCAGCACCACATAAATAGAAAAAACCAGAAGTGGCACTGTGGCTCAAGTGGTAGAGCACTAGCCTTGAGCTGAAGAGATGAGGGACAGCGCCCAGGCCCAGAGTTTAGGCCCCACAACCAGCAAAAAAAAAAAAAGATATTTGATCTCTTAGAAACTGAATTTTAAACCACTGCAGTCAGAGCTGAATAAGAAGAGAAAGACCAGTCAAGGAATCAGTCCTAAGGCAGAGACACATTTAGACTTGGTTTCACCTGTTGCGGTTTCACCTGCTGAGTTGGTGCTGTGGGCTGACTATGGTCCCCTTGTTCACTCCACGATATTCTGGAGGTTCTAATCCCTGGGATTCTTTGTCTCACTAGACAACCAGAAGTAAGATGCCTTCCTGTGAAATCCAGCCTTCTGGCTGCTCCAACCACAGCTGTGTTTGAGTGAAAAAGATCCTGGCCTGTTTGAACCTGGACTCTGTTGACTTCCATTTGGATACTAGAAGCTGCCTCACTCAAGAAGAACAAAATCTGCCTCAGACTATCATTGACCATCTTCAAGTGAGTGCTGACTCTCTGAGATGGTCACTTTAAAGTATGATGTGTGACCTAGGGAAAGGCTTCCCTGACTTTGAACCTCAGCTGACCCCTACAGAGTGTAGGTCAGTATTTGGGGGGACCTGAACCCAAGCACTCACTTCCCCCAGGATGTTCGTGGGGATTCTACGAGTCTCTGCCCAACCATTGCTCTCCTTTATCATTCTAAGGGACACAGCAAAATTCACAATGTCTTGGTCTATACTCCCAGGGAGTACAGAGAAGGTAATTACAGAAACTCCACCCTGGAGTTAAGGAAGCAAATGTCTAACTCCAGCCAAAGGTGAGAACAATGAATATAAGCCTTCTTCTAGATGGTGCTTTCTCGCTCCAGTATGGAAGAGCAGCCTGTGGCAGTGGCAAAGCTTGATAGGGAATGTCCCGTGGAAAACCTAGAGACAGATTTATGTGATAGCTAAGGGGGCTCCTGACTGCTCTGGGGATGGTGGGCATGGAGCCCTGGTACCTGAATTATCCACTCCAGGCCTTTGACTGGCATTCATATCTAAGATCAAAATCTTTCCCGAGTCACTGTGACTGGTTTCAGGATCCTTCGGACAACATGCATGCCATTAATACTGCAGACCAGTGAGTGTGGCAGGGGGTGGGACATCCTGTTGCTTCTGACATTCAAAAGGCAAACTCAGTGTATGAGGAGGTGGGACATCCTGTTGCCTCTGACATCCATACTGCAGACTCCATTGCCTTAGGAGGTGGAACATCCTATTGCCTCTGATCTCAGGTCCCTTGGCTGTGAAGCTCTGTGTACCTAAAATGATTAGTTCACTCAGCTACTACTAACCAGACCTAGTCACCATGTATCATTTGTTTTATATAAGTAAGGATGCATATTCATTCTCTTCTTTAATCTTATAACAGCTTCAACAGTAGGGTATGAATTCTGTGTGTGTGTGTGTGTGTGTGTGTGTGTGTCTGTGTGTGTGTGTGTGTGTGTGTGTGTGTGTGTGTGTGTGTGTGTTGCTCCTGGGCCTTAAACTTAGGGCCTGGGTGGTATCCCTGAGCTTCATTGCTCAAGGCTAGTACATTATCACTGGAGCCACAGCTCCACTTCCAGCTTTTTTTGGTGCTTAATTGAAGACTAGTGTCTCACAGACTTTCCTGCCTGGGCTGGCTTTGAACTGTAATTCTCAGATCTCATCCTTTCGAGTAGCGAGGATTATAGGTATGCGCCACCGACACCAGCATGAGTTCTCTTTTACATCTTGGGAAGTTGGGACTTGGAAAGACCAGATGATTGACTTGAGGCTATGTAGTTTTCCAAGTCCAGATTGAGTGTTGTAAGGCTGTCTTCGGGAGTCTCTATTCTGTGCTATTCATACAGTACTGCCACCATCTCCTAATTAAAACAAACAAACAAACAAACATGGGTCTGCTCCTGTTGAGGAATGCCCAGCACCTGGGAGGTTTTAGTGAAAAAATAGTGTGCTTTCTCTGGTTTGATCACAGCAGTCCCTCTGTTTGGGTGGATGGCAGGACTCATCCTTAGGAAGGATACCCTAAGTGTGAAGAGTAGCCACTCTACCAAAGAGCACCCGCAGATCCCCCTGTGATCCTGATCTTGCTGGAGATTCGAGACACTTCCCGCGGAGACACTTCCACTCTGCTCGGCTGGAGCTCCAGCTTCATTCAGTCCATCCCAATTTTTCTTCCTCTCTTTTGTTTTCTCTTTCTAGCTATGATATATATGTAATGTAAATTGTATGGCCAACCTGTCAGCATTTCAAAACTATTTACTGATGCAGTAAGTTTCCCAGTGTGACTTGAAAGTTTATAAACTCTGACCCCTTGTTAGAATGTTGGAATGTTCTGTTCCTGAGCACAATGGCGAGAGGAAAGTAGATCAGTCACGGGGCTTCTTGGCACAGCCATCCTGAGTGCCCCTGCTGCAAGTGTCAAAGCTACATTCACTCCAAGATTCCACGCTCTGCCTGGAGATCTGGGAGACGTCCCAGCTTCTAGGTCATGGGCCTGTGGTTCCATCTACACCCGCCTGAGCTCAGAAAGCAATAGTTGGGCCTGTCCAAGGATGGCTTTGCTTCCTGACTTCATTGTTGCATGTGAGCGTCCTTTGGCAAATCAAGTAACCAAGTTTCTTACTGAAAATGTCCACAGGATATCTGGTTGGGGAGCACAGAATACCAGCCCATGCACAGCAAAACCCCTTGTTTATTCCTAGGCCCTGTGGTTCAGGACAGATCCCAGGCCTTTCATGTCTTCCTGTGTGAGGAAGGACAGCAGCCTGGAGGCTGAAATTGTGCCAAGATGGTGGTAAGGCCGTTAGCAGTTACTGATTGGGCCCAGGGTCTCTGCTTCTTACAAAGGAATGGGTACTCAAAGCCAGGATGCAGCATTTAAAGACATGCTGATCCATCAAAGATGGCCTTTAATGAGGTTTTGCATTTCTCCCTGATTTCTTTTCACAAGGTTTTGTCTCCCGTTGGGCTTTTTCTGCTTCAGGTAAGGATATGTCTGGGCTGGCCAGGGTCCTGGACACCACAGGTTTTCTTCTACTGCAACAGCGACACCTGCTGTTGAGAACAAAGTTGGCAGTTGCCACAAAATTCTGCAAGTCCTCATATTCTTTTTTTTTCTCATTCTTTGTTTCAATTTTTATTGTAAAGGTGATATACAAAGGGGCTGGGAAAGTGGCTCAGTGGTAGAGTGCTTGCCTCACCTTCATGAGGCCCTGGGTTTGATTCCTCAGCACCAGAAAGACCAGAAGTGGTGTTGTGGCTCAAGTGGTAGAGTGCTGACCTTGAGCTGAAGAGCTGAGGGACAGTGCCCAGGCCCAGAGTTCAAGCCCCACGATCAACCAAAAAAAAAAAAAGTGGCATACAAAGAGGTTATAGTTACATAAGTCAGGTAATGAGTACATTTCTTCCCTCATTTTCTCCCAGTTTTTTCCTTCCCAACTCCCCTCTCCCACAAGTTGTATAGTTCATTTTCAACATAGTGTCTCCTGAGTATCATTGCTGAACTAGTTCACCCTTTGTCCTACCATTTCTGTGAGATTTCTTACTTACCCTCCCCCAAATCAGATAGACACATGTACAAAATAGAAGGTATAGAAATCTGCTCATGCATGTAATCCTAGCTACTCAAGAGGCTGAGGTCTGAGAATCGCAGTTCAAAGTCACTCCAGGCAGGAAAGTCTATGAGATTCTTCATTTTTTTTTTTTTTTTGTCAGTCGTGGGGCTTGAACTCTGGGCTTGGGCGCTCTCATTAAGCTCTTCAGCTCAAGGCGAGCGCTCTACTGCTTGAGCCACAGCACCACTTCCAGTTTTTGAGTGGTTTATTAGAGATAAGAGTCTCACAGACTTTTCTGCCCAGGCTGGCTTTGAACCAAGATCCTCAGATCTCAGCTTCCTGAGCAGCTAAGATTTCAGGCGTGAGTCACCAGCACCCAGCTAAGTCCATGAGATTCTTATCTCCAATTAACCGCCAGAAAACTGGAAGTGGCACTGTAACTTAAGTGGTAAGGCACTCACCTTAAACTGAAGAGCTCAGGAATAGCACCCAGGCCCAGAGTTCAAGTCCCATGACCGACCAAAAAACAAAGACAAAAACAAAAACCTCTTGTTTCTATTTCTTGGGGTTGATTTCAATAGAATGTGGGCCAGGAGAATCCACATTAAGAATCAAGCTGGCTATTAATCAAAAAGACATACATTAATGCAGAGAGGCAAACAAGTCCTGTTTCAAAGGAAAATGATCATTTGGCTTCCTTAGGCCTCCTTTCTCCAACTACAAATTAAAAGGTTCCCATTGGGTGACCATGGATGACGCTTTACCCCCTCGCACATATGTTAAGTAGTTACCTCCGGTGCCTATTGTATCAGCTGTCTCTGGCTTCCAGCTTAGGCTTGAGGACAAGATGAAGAACGAGCTTGGGCAGATGCTGGACGCCAGCTACCAGCAGGTACCATGCAATCCTCACCAAGTTCCCATGATTCCAGGCGAAAGGCTCCATCCCCACCAGCACCCGCCATGGCTTCAAGCCCTGCAAATCTGCCATAGTCCCCATGTTCCTGCAGAAGAGAGTCCTAGCTCTTCCCCTAGAGGTGAAGTGAAGCCTAATGTCTGCAGATGCTGGCTCACTGTGTGCTGTGAAAGACAGGCATTCCAGTACGCAGGCGCTGTGCGGCCGCAGAGCCGGCCACCTCTGCAGGTGGGTCTGGCCGGCCTTCAAGGGCTGTCTCTATCCCTCCACTGGTTCTAGTCTAGCTGTGGAACCTGAGCCGGAATCTGCAAGATCTGTGGGAATGTCCCCGGCTCCTCTCCCAGGCCAATTTCACGGATCCTCTACACTTACACTGTTTCCTCCTTCCTGGCATCTGGACTGAAGGCTGCAACCCAAACACTGAGACCAAATTATGATTTTTTAAGGAGAGAGAGATAGAGATAGAGACAGAGACAGAGACAGAGAGACAGAGAGAGAGAGAGAGGGAGGGAGGGAGGGAAGAAGGAAGGGAGGGCAGGAGGGAGAGGAAATCTTGCCATTTCAGATGGGGCAGCAGATGGGGCTCTTGGCTCTTGCCAGGGTTTCAGCTGACCCCGGGCACCAGGCTGGGGAAGCACGCTGTCACTGCCCACCCAGGCATGCAGAGACCCCCCTTCCCTTCCCGCTTCTGTGCCCCTACCGTGGGAGGGAATCGTAGGATTAGGTGGTGAGTTTTTGCTATGTGATCCAGGCAGCTCTGGTGCAGACTCTGCTCCTGGATACCTGGCCTCCCTTCAGCTTTGAAATCTGGCTTGTCTTCCCTCCAAGCCTCGACTTTACCCTCTGAAGCTGGAAACCGGGCTGCCAGCCCCTCATCCCTGCTGCATGCGGTAAGAGAAATGTGTGGAAAGTTCCCTGGTGGGCAGTTTGCACGTAGTAGATGTTCAGTGAATGTGGCTCCCCTTCCTTTTTAATATACGCCCAGCTGCAGACATGCACGTCTCTTCGCAGCTTTCTCCTCTCCCAGCTGGTGAAGACTAGGACCAGGTGAGCAGCCTGGATGCCTTGGATGGCATCTGCAAGACAAGTTCTGGTGATACATAGGACACGTGTGATCAGCACTTGGGACGGGAGTGCCTAATCTCAAACGGTTTAAACTATGGAAATCTTGGCCCACCTTTAGTCCCAAATCTTGAAGCTGTCCTCCTGTTCAGTGATCAGCCTGTGCCAACTCATTCTACCTATTTTCAGCTGTTCCAAGCCCTCACTTCCTTTGAATCCTGTGTGAACTGTTCATTTTAATAATAATAATAATGATAATAATAATTTGCTTCAAGCAAATCAAGCTCTTTGCCCCTGTTATTTAAAAATACAGCTGGCTTAGTCAAATGTTACTGTTAGACATACTGTAGAACCCAAAAAGGAATTCCACTGGGAAGCATGTGAATATGAAGTAGTACTTAATATCACACACATTGTGAAGGAAGCATGGGAAGAAGAGAAGGAACACAAGACACAAGCCAAGCTAAGTTCCCCAGACCGATGGAGGCCAAGGCACCCCAGCCTCACACAGGACTCCCTGTCCAGGTGCTCGTGCCTACATCGGTGTTGCTTCTGCAGAGGAGGAACAGAAGATCACAGCCTGTCAAGGAATGAGCGAAGAAACAGCAAATCGGAAACAGAAAAAAAAAAGTAGAATAGAATCTAGGAAAACTCATCCCTGACTGCCGCATCCGAAGGGGCTTCGTGTCATAATGAGTCTGCAACTTCAGTCACGGGCCTACCTTCCCGCTGGTTCTCCTTCGTACCCCCAGGGGGCTTGCTACCCACAGAGACTAGTGATGACACCCACCGGTAGCACACGAGTGCACTCCCTGAAGGCTCTGATCCGCTTCTGTCCAAACCGCAGACTAAAAAGCACTTCCGGTTTATGGACGTCTGCGGGAGATGCTTTGCCAGAGTGACAGGCAGCGCGCTCTGCTTCTCAGCACAGCTCCTGTGGGGGACCGGGGTCTTTCCAGGGAACCTCCGCCCCTTTTCAGGGTGTCTCTGGGCCCCGTGGAGCCTGCGGTGGGCTCAGCTAGGGAAGTGCACAGACCCTCAGTTCCCCACCTCTCCAAGTGGCCGGTAGAGCAGTGCTGTGCACAGTGGACATCCACGCCTTTACCATCTGCCGACTCACGGCGTAGCTCTGAAGTGAAAACCCGAAGTCAGTGCAGATGAACACGTCATGCCTCTCCAGTCAAGGCTGACCTCTCTCCAGGGACACCTATGTCTTTGGAAGTCCAGGAACATGACCAGTGATGTGTCCTTGATGTGTGTGTGTGTGTGTGTGTGTGTGTGTGTGGAGACAGCCTCACCAGTGGGGCAGCGGGCCCAGTGCAGGCAGCCCTGAGCAGCTGCCTTAACCATGAGGTTCTCCTGTTCTCTTCCTTCAGACTCGGCTGATTCCTCTGCCGCCTCACGTGACGGCCTGTGTGCAGATCAAAATCTCAAACTTGAGGCCATGTCTTTAATCCCAGGTACTCAGGAGGCTGAGATGGGGGTGGGTGGAGGGTCCTGGTTCAAGAGTCTGGGTAAAACATTAATAGGATCTTATCTCAATAAAAATCTAGGTTCATCCTGGTCATTCCAGCTCCACAGGAAGCATAAGTAGGTGGATCACAGCCCGGGAGGAGGCGGGGCAAGCATAAACACAGGACCTCGAGTGAAATCTAACTAAATCGGAAGGAAAAGCTGTGGTGTGGCTCTCAAGTTCTACAGCCCTGGCCTAGCACCTCCAAGGCCCTGAGTCCACACATCAGCCTCCAGCCTCGCATTCCCATGTGGGGAAACTGAGTCCCAACCGCACAGGGGCCACTCACACGGCAGCTTCAAAGCAGAGTGGAAAGCAGAATGAAGTGGGTGATCAGTGCCTTTCTGTGATGTCAGTGTCTCTCTGTGACCACCAGGTAGCCATCCCCAAAAGGACAGCAAGTTGTGTCTCGATGTATGTTCTGAGGTCGTCAGCTCCCTGCTGGTAGTCAGTCAGGCGCTGGCTGGAAGGAGCGGAGAGGAATACATTTGGGAGAAATATGTCGGCTCCCCATTTATTTCTCTTTAAGTGCCAAGGAACTTTACAGAATCTGTCCGGATAGCTGGATTTGGGGGGGGTGGAAATGAGGTGTCAGGAAGAAGCGAAGGGCTACTAGGACACAGTCCCCCTCTGTATCCCTGGGATGCAACCCCGCTCAGACAGGAAAGACAAGAGAAGAGTGGCATCTGCCCTGAATGCACACTGCAGTTGCTCGCAAAGGCACGCTGTGCCACAGCAGGGCCTTGTGCCCTGGGCTGGGCGTCCCTGGTGGTCCAGGGATGATCTACGTGAGCGCGTGCAGAAGGGCCGCTGCTGCCCGGGGAGGGTGAGGGACTTGAACGCCCTCAGATCTGGGCTCCTGGAGCCATTCCCCTGCGCCTCCCAGTCCCAGTGTGCTTCAGCGAGGAAAACGTGCTCCGTTTCTGCCCATTTCTCCATTACCGGGAGGCTGGGGCTGGGGGATGAGAAGCTGCTGCATCCAGGCTCTCCCGGTCTGTGGGTCAGGAGGCCCGAGGCCTTGAGTGTGGAGCTCCACCCACAGCCTCACGGAACTCACCCTCCTTTTCAAATGAGGCAATGGGTAGAGTGGAGAGGAGATGCCGGCCTTCCACTGTGTCAGAGAGGAAGGGGAGGAGAGTCTCCTCTGCCCTAAAGGCTGACACCAGGAACAGAAAGGGAACTAGGAAGCCAACGTTTTCTTATTCATGAGATACATTCCTGATCGCACCTATACACTGATTTATAGACTTTGTTTTAAAAAAAACAAGGCCAAAACATTGTAGCATTGAGCCAGAGACAGGAGTTTTCACAGAGAACAGAGCTGAAACATGCTGGAGGGCAGTGGAAGTGAGCTAGCCCTCTGGGATTTGGGTCAGAGGGAGGACAGAGCTATCCCAGGAGGGGGGGGGGCATAGTTGAAGTTGCCATCCACTAAAGCTGGGCTTCCAGGTGCACCCGCCATGATGCCAGCTATGCCAGCAAGGGCCTTTGCTGCACCAAGGTGTGCCTCATCCGCACCTGTCTGGACTCTTATCCACAGCTTATCTGTCCCTCACAAGATAAGGGCATCCTTCCACGGAGGTCGGCTCTCTCTCCCTCCCCCCCCCCCCGCCATATCCTTATGCCCAGCACAGAGTGAGCCCTTGCCAATCGGTCTTGAATAAGTGATAAATGAATAAATATTTTAAATTACACATGCTGTTCTCTGTCCCTCAAGTTCAAGGAGGTTTTTCTTGTTTATTGCTAGATGATGCAGATCTAGAAATAACCCAGTACTGCTGAACACTAAATGGCGTGATCTCCACAGAATGGAGAAGGGAGTCAAGTGGCTGGCTCCTAGGCAGCATCTCAGTTCTCCCCCCTGCGGCTGCTGCACACCGATGCCCCAGGGACGGAACAGAAGCTGGGCAATGTGGGTGTGGGGCTCAGGCCTACAGGCTGCAAGGTGCTCTTCGTGGTGCGGCCTGGGTCTGTGCATCTGGAGCTCTGTGGGTTCAGTGTGAAGTCGAGATGAAGAATCACTGGGCCAGAGGCTTGTACAGCCCTTATAGGAAGAAAGCACTGGTGTTGGCATTGGTGCTGGTGTTGGCACTGGTGCTGGTGTTGGTAGTGGTGTGGGTATTAGAATTGGTGTTGATGCTGGTGTTGGTGTTGGAATTGGTGCTGGCCTTAGTGATGGTGTTAGTGTTGTGATGATGTTGGCGTTGGTGTTGGCGTTGGTGATGATGTTGGCATTGATGTTGTCATTAGTGATGGTGTTGGTATTGCTGCTGATATTAGTGATGATGTTGGCATTGGTGTTAGTATTGGTGCTGGTGTTGGAATTCATATTAGTATTGGTGATGGTGTTGGTGCTTGTGTTAGTGCTGGTGGTGTTGTTAGCATTGGTGTTGGTGTTGGTACTGGTAGTGTGAGCACTGGTGATAGCATTAGTGAAGATGTTAGCATTGGTGTTGGTGTTGGTGATGATGTTGGCATTGGTGTTGACATTGGTGGTGTTGGTGCTGGTGTTAGTGATGATGTTGGCATTGGTGTTAGTGTTGGTGCTGGTCTTGGTATTCGTATTAGTATTGGTGCTGGTGTTGGCGTTGGTGCTGGTGGAGTTGTTAGCATTGGTGTTGGTGTTGGTGATGCTGGTGGTGTGAGCCTTGGTGTTGGTGTTGTGATGATGTTAGCATTGGTGTTGGCATTGGTGACAGTGTGTGTGCTGGTCCAGGTACTGGCTGCAGTAGCTCTTTGCTGTGGGCCCTCTGCAAAGCCCAGCTCACACACTCATGTGGCAGCTCGTAGAATTCACATTTTCTCAGCAGTGATGGGCAGGCAGACAGTTCTAATGGAACGGAGAAGATCAGGGCAACCTAGTCATACAATTGACTGCCTCCAGGGTGCACCTGCAGCTTT
The DNA here is from genome assembly GCF_019054845.1 of Dipodomys spectabilis. NCBI lineage: Eukaryota > Metazoa > Chordata > Mammalia > Rodentia > Heteromyidae > Dipodomys > Dipodomys spectabilis. Next base: position 2,668,024 of record NW_024870743.1, on the reverse strand, counting down.
TCCGTGTTCACACTGGCCCCTCCACCACGCTGGAGGTAAAGACATACACAACAACCCCCCACCATAAACCACCAGGTCCCCCATAGGCAAGACCAGCATAAAGAACCCTGCCAAGGGGTCTCAGCTGGCCACTCTGCCCTGCAGGCCTCCAGGGCTTCTTTCTCAGATGCCAGTGCTTTCTGTGCAGACTCATTTATTCTCCCATTAGCCCCAGACACAGCTTTAAGCACAGAGAAGAGCACCTGCTTTTAAAGGCAAATGACTTGGTGATCATTAACCAATTCCTAATAAAGAGAAACCTTTACACTGGCTGCGCAGAGCAGATGTTTCCAGGGCTTAATGAAAGAGAATTATGCACCGTCATACCGCAGACGCTGACCTCCTCTGGGGCCCCCATTAGAACAAGGCCAAACGTCCTTGCTGGCTGTTTGGATGTACTCAGTGGGACTGGCCGCTGGGTGCTGTAGGTCGAACGACACGCTTGCACGGCAAGTATGGTATGCTCACAAGTACACACCTGGTTCCGAAGGTGTGCACACACAGTCACAGCTCAGGCTGCCCGCAGGCAACACTTCAATAAATACAACTCAATCAATAACCATCCCAAGGGAACTCTCACCCCGAGGGCCAGCGTAGATTTAGGGACACTTGTACCAAGGGATCTAGAGAACAGGAGCCTGACTCAGCTCCTCTTCTAAGCATCGTGAATAGGGAGAGGGAAGTTGCTTATCTTCAAGACCATTTTTTCTCATCTAAATGTGGTGCTTTTGATGATTAAGCAAGCGTTGTGTACATTGTGTATACTGCTGTATTGTAAAAGTGTATATAACACACACACACACACAGCAGGTGAGCCCTGTGAAGATCCTCTTCTCACTGGTACCCAACCCTGCTCTTCCCCCATTGGACCAGGCCTCATCTTCTGGAGACTGTCATGGGCGGGCATTCACTTTCCAGATCAGCTGATAGACTGGTACCTGCGTTCCTGATTCACGGCTCCCAGGCAGCCGTCCCTGAGCCATGCTCTTCCAGCCCAGGCACAAAGGGGTTCAGATCTGAGCCAGATGTGAGCCGCTTCCCCCGCTGCACACAAGGGCACGGACGGCCCAGCTGCCCCCCAACAGGACTGCTGCTCCAGCCCCACAGGGGACAGAAGCCCTCTTGTCTCAGCCCCTCCCCCTCCCCTGCTCCGAGAGGCCTTCTGCCTCTGTACTGTGCAGCCTGGACGCTATCAGCCTTTCCAGGGCGAGAAGAACTGTGTTTTCTATTGAAGTGGGTTGGTTGAAAGTTCCTACTTTGGTGGTTTCCTGGCTCTTGATGATTCCGCTAAGACAATATCAGCAAGTTAAAAGAGAAAAAGAGGAGCTGCTTTGGGATCAGAGAAGATGTAAATGTAAGATTCTGTCTTTACTGGTTGTTCCAAGATGGAATTAAGACATACCTGAGGAGACACACCTCAGACTGTTGGAAAAATAGCAGAGGTGTAAGCTTTTGAGATTGCTTGTACACTATTAAACTTATTTCAAAGTCTGTTCATGGTCACCTTATGTAACTACATTTTACCTATTCAGAGTAGCCAATCACAAGCAGATTGTGAACTTGAGCTTGACCAATCTGAACAGAGGGGCGGGGCCTTCTGGGCTAGGGATAAATAGGGAGCAGCCTGCCTGCCTTGGTTTGCCTGCCAGGTTTTTGGCTGGTGGTGTACTCTTCTGCAGGAGTGAATTTTGCCTTGCAGAGACAATTCCTCATTTTCATGTCTGGTGTGACTCCAGCAATTCTTGGAGAGCGTGTTTATGACATCAGGAAGCTCCCACCCCGCCAGCACTATGCTCGGACTAGAATCTGGCTTGTGGAGACACACCTGCAGTTTTACACCTTCAGCTCTGCCACTCACTCTGCTTCCTACCAAACGTTCCAATCACCAAGAGCACAGAACAGCCCTCCTGGCCTTGTCGGGAGACTCCTCTGGGGTACGCTGCCGGTGACTTCCTGACTAATCCACCGTGACAAGTCAGCCAGTGAGATCCTGATGGATAAACCAGCAAAGCTGGGAGACAGCCAGTCCAGACACGCCCACGGGAGAGTGCCATGCCCTTGCTCGCACATCATACTCCGTATCGTAGGGCAGTCTGTGTTTGCTCGTGTGCACACCAGCATATCTCCCCATAAACCACAAAGCCCATCTCTCCCAATTCCTCCTCCACCATTCTGTTCCGGATGGTTCCCGAGGACACTGTAAGCATCACCATCTCTTCTAACGTTTGGTCTCTCATGGTGGAGGAGTGGTATTTCCAGAGCTTGCAAAGTATGCCAGGCACTCAGCCAGGCCCTTCGGCAGCCACATGCCCTGCATTGTCAATGAAACCACCTGAGCTTGGTGGAGAGCTTACTAAGACCAGCCAGGCCCAAACATTTTTGCAAGCATGATCTCATTTAAAGCACACAACAGGAATAAAAGCTCCGAGAGGGCATAGCCGAGCCACAGCATGCCAGCTGGCTGTGGCCACACTCATAGAAGGATGGTGGCTTGCTTGTGACATCATTCCCACACCCCGTTGAGCTCGGGGAGGGCCAGGTGTGGGGCTACCTCCATCCTACAGTTTGGAAGGCTCTGGAGACTCTTGAAGCGCATATTTCTCTGGGTAATAATAGGCATGCTAGTGATTTCAGAATCTTGGCAGCCACCCGCAATTCAGCTCTTCCCCGCAAGGAGGCCAAGCCTCAGGGCACTTACCAGAACTGCGAACACGCTTTCTCTCAGAAAACATTCTGAAAGAAGTAGGAAGGGAGGATGCTTGAGCATGGAGTAAAAGGACCCAAAACTCTATGACTCATGTCATACACACACACACACACACACACACACACACACACACACCAAATCAACATACAAGCAAACCACAGTGAAGTAAACCATAGCCCCCCCCCCCCCCCCATATCCTGGTTAAACGAAGGTGCTAGAGTGCCATCTGCTGGCTATTACTTGGTACTGCATGCTGGCGCTGCAACTGTCCCCACACACACACCTTTCTCCTTTCAACCTCTATCACAAACTTCAACATCTAAAACCAAAAAGCAACCAGACCTCAGGCTCTTGAAAATTCAATTCAGCCACCTGGAAGTCTGCTGAAAGCAGAGTCCTAATTTAACTTTTGATGTCCATACTAGGGGGTTTGAACTCTGGGCCTGGACGCTGTCCCTGAGCTTCTTTTGCTCAATGCAAGTTCCGAGCTACACATCCACTTCCAGCTTTTGGCGGTTAAGTGGAGATAAGGTTCCATGGGCTTTCCTACCGAGCTGGCTTTGGACTGTGATCCTCAGTTCTCAGCCTCCTGAATAGCTAAGATTACAGGTGTGAGCCCTTACCTCGGTCCCTTTGTCACGTATCCAAGCACACAAATCATTCTCGGTACTGTAGCAACCTGGGCAGCTTCATAACAGCAACAGCGTATAGTTCACTATAGGTAAAATCTGATGACTCCCATTTCATATATCTTAATCTCCAACCATCTTGCCTCCAGTAATATAGCTTAATAGAACATCTAAAACCCAGCAGCCTGCATCCTCCAGTGTTTTCAAGATCATCTTGGTTGTTTGAAGGAGAGTAAGAGGCATGGCTGGATGAACGTTAGGAAAAGAACTCTCTACCAAATAGTCCTCTGGTATATAGGTTGGCTTGATCTCAAAACAGGAGCTAGTTCTTGCTAAGAGTATGCTAGGAACCAGATGCTGGGCAGCCCCTCCTAGCTCCTCATGACGCAGCCCTTCTGGCGCATGGGCAGAAGGGCAGCTCTGGCAATTGGACAGTGGCCTGGCCACTGATGTGTGCTGAGTCAGCATCCAGCCTCCTTGAGCTGAGCACCCAGCAACCCCACCCGAAGCTAGGGGCTTTGGAGGCTGACCACGCCGACTGGCTTCCTTGCTGCACCACTGTGACCTAGGGCAACCTAATTCAGCTCTCAACCTCCACATTCTTCCCCTCGAAATAGAGGCAGTGACCACCCCCGTGGGGTTGCTCTCAGGATATGCCCCCTTCATGGCCTATAGAAGTGTGACGTAGTGATCAGGCCCAAGAGATGGCAAGCCCTTCGCCTGTGACACCTCTGGTGACCTCGGCGTCTGTGCCCGGGGCTTAGGACTCTCCAAAGCCGCAGGCCTGTCCCTGGGTTACCAGTGCCTCCACTCTGGAGACCCCTGATATCTGGTGTCTCCCTCCTGCTGGTATTTTCACATTGGGTTCAAAACAAGCCTTAGCTATACAATGAAAGGCAGGGGAGGAAAGGAACTTTGAAAAGTCTCTCTATTTTAAAATTTTCTTATGAAAATTTCCAGCAAAGCAAACTTCAAGAGCGCCTTGGTGGTGAACTGCTGCTGCTGCTGCACTCTGGGAAATAATCAGGCCGCAATTAATGAGATGAAGCTTAGTCTGCAAATCAATCAGTCCCTTGATTATCTGTGGTGGGAATGAGGGTGATTGTAGAGGAAAAATGAGGTTCCCGAAGAAAACTACACAGTGCACCTGTTATGAAATTGTAGCCCAGCTAACTGAATTTCAGGCTTTGCTCTTTCTTACAAACTGGGCTGCATTGTGAATTCCAGTTTCCTTCACTATCTGGTTACATTTCTCCAAGCTAATATTGTCAGTTTTCTCTACCGTTTTAACTTGAAATCATTGGCGGGAAAGCAGCAACAGCAACAAATACTTCCCAAGCTCTTGGAGCTGACGTAGGACAAATGGAAACAGACTTCAGAGAAACCACACCGTTCCTGTACAGACCAGCTTCCTGACATTCAAGCTGCAAGCTGGAGGATCTCCACTGGCTGGCCCACTACCTCTGAAGTAGCTTCAAATCCCAGCAACTAGAAATCTTCCTAACTGCCTGCCCTCCAGACTCAGAAAGTAGGCTCCAACTATTAATCACTTGAAAATATTTGCATAGAAATCAGCCCTCATTACACAACCCAAGTCCCAGCAGAAAATTCAGCTTGCGTTTAATGAAGAAATGCTTGCAATTGGACCTGTGATGCTCAGAAGAAAAAGTAATGTCTCTCTCTTCCCGCAGAAAAGAAGGATGCTGATACACGTTTCTCTTCGGGCCCCTGAACCTTCTCCTTGGCTGTCTGTGTCATTCTTAATAAAGTGATTTTTTTTACTTACCTTTAAGTAGTCGTACAAAGGAGCTACCTTTCAGCAAAGCAGTTTATGAATACGGTGCATCTTGATCAACGTCACCCCCCATTAATAGTGAATTTTACAAAGCACTCTTGCTGATCAGTTAAACGAGAGCCCTCTTTGATGTCCGGTGCCCCTCAGTGTCTGACCAGGACTCTCTTCCCCTCACATCTCCATGGTCTGATAGCCCTGGCGTCCTGGCTTCCCATGGAGGATTGCTTGTCTATCCGGACTGAGCTCCTTGTGCCTCAGACTCAACAGATCAAGAAGGAGTCTGTTGGCTTGGATGATTGGTCCAGCCTGGACTATGAATCCACGGTGAAGGTGAGAGAGTGTGTGTGGAGCTTAGAGGATCTCTCAGCGAATCTCCTAGCCTAAGCCATGTCCAGTCCCTCACCAGGGCCCGTGAAAACTACCAAGAAGTGCAGAAGTGCTGCGGATCCACTTCCGAGCCAAGGCTGTGGCCTTCCTATGCCAAGGGAAGAACTTCAATGCTTGCTAAAGAAGAAAACAGACGCGGGCAAGGTCCGAGAAGATGGTCGTTACGAGCTCTATGACTCTGTGGTCACTTGTGAGAGCAAGCAATTATCCTGCGTGTTTCCTCTTCATTTTGTAAAGAAAGCATTTTATATGATCGAACGTCTGCAAATCAGACGTAAGAATGTCATTCATACTTGCAGAATTCTGGAAGGACTGTGTAGGGAGGGAGGATGGGTATTTCCCCTCTGTCCCGGAAGGCACACCTCACCAAACTGCTGGAAGTTAGATCCAGCCTTAGAGAAAAAGTATTTCTCGGGCTTTTCCATGAGTCTCTTTGAAGAACAAGCAATTTTTGATTGTAGCTGATTGCAAATGCTTTCAGAGAGAGGAATCCGAGTCAAAGGATCACTGTACAAAAATGACAAGGGACTCACTGTGGCAATGCTAAGATGATTGAACTCATTACAAGGATGTAACGAGCAAATTTGGTTATTTCTGTGGTTTTCAGTAGTTGGATAGAAAAGACCAAAGCCTAGCTTTACACTGATGTATAGACCAGTGAATACTGAAGCTCCTTCAATAACCATGAGAAATGAGCGCATCCATCCTTAGCCAGCTTGGAGCGCACAAGGTAAGATTTCTTTCCCAAGATTTCTTTTTCCAGCAAAAGTTTAGCGAAGCAAAGAAACTATGTGAACTGTGAGATTCTTGCCAAAGTGAATGTTTGGTGTAATTCTGGAACTCCATCCCTGGCCCAAATGGGGAACTCCAAACAGCAGGTGTGTCCACGGCAGTGGGTGTGGGAGCAGGGGCTGTCCGACCTTGAGCTGGAGCTGGGCCCAAACGGTGCTCTGGAGCTGGGTGCCTGTAGTGGAACTCCAGCCTGTGGACAGGTGTGCAGAGCCGTACAGGAGCGTGTGAGGAAAATGGAGGAGAAAGAGTAGGCCAGACTCATCTCAATAGGCCAGAACTGTTTATTACAACATCAAGGGGCTGCAACCTTCCTGCGGGGTTGGAGGTTGTGCAATGGGGCAGGGCTGGCGTTGGGCTTGTATGGGGTCTGGGCAAAAGAATACAGGGGATATGGGAAAGGCTATCAGGGCTGGGAGGCAGGGGCTTTCCGTGGGACAGGTTCAGGGCAGATTGCCAGGCCTGCACACATCTGCAGGCGCGTACCTGGGGCTCTGGGGTCTGGGATAATGGGGTTGGGGGTCAGTCCTTCAGAGATAAGCAAATCTTCCTGAAAGCCTCGGCTGGGGTTCTTAAGATTCTTAGTTTGCTCTCTTGGGAGAGGAAGCTGCCTGAGCACCTGACCCTGAGGCCTGGTCCCCTGCTGTCCCTCTGAATACCATTAATGGCTCTCTAAATAACACAGGCCTTCCAGAAACAATAGCAGGCTACTACATCCGACCAGCCCAGCACCCACACTCAAGTAAGCCTGGGGAGAAGTTTCATTCTCCGCAGGGATCTGGGATGACATTAGAAGTGAGAAGAAATAATACAGAAGCACAAAACCCTGGAGAAGATTGTTTGCACAAGCGCATGTGCCTGGGCACTGTGACTAGTCAGACCCGAGGCTTGGTCAGAAGAGGTGGCAGCCTCTTCCCTCAATGACATGCAGCACACACGGGGCTGGGGTCCAGGTGAGCAGGCCGAGGTTGCCCAGGCCAGCTGTAGAGCAGGGTCTCTCCCTGCCACGCAGACACAGCCCGATAGCCTCTTGATTCCACAGCCAGCAGTACCTCTTCTGGACGTAATGGACAGAGCTAGAAATGCGGCCCACTCGGGAAATCTAGAAACCAAAGTGAAGGCTTAGACTAGGGCCCACTGTGCTCAGAATGTGCTCTTCATAAAGAAGGAACTGGGAACTGGGTGAGCCCAGGGGACTGGTGGAGCTGCATGGGGAGGAGGAGGGCGGGATGGAGTGGAGGGCTGGACGGGGAGGAGGAAGGCTCCATGGGGAGGAGGAGGGCTGGTTAGGGAGAAGGAGGGCTGGATGGGGAGGAGGACAGCTGGATGGGGAGGAGGAGGGCTGGTTAGGGAGAAGGAGGGCTGCATGGAGTGGAGGGCTGGACGGGGAGGAGGAGAGCTGGATGGGGAGAAGGAGAGCTGGATGGGGAGAAGGAGGGCTGGATGGGGAGGAGGAGGGCTGGATGGGGAGGAGGAGGGCTGGTTAGGGAGGAGGAGGGCTGGATGGAGTGGAGGGCTGGACGGGGAGAAGGAGAGCTGCACGGGGAGGAGGGCGGGATGGGGAGGAGGAGGGATGGATGGGGAGGAGGGCGGGATGGGGAGAAGGGATGGATGGGGAGGAGGAGGGCTGCATGGGGAGAAGAAAGGGCTAGATGGGGAGAAGGAGGGATGGATGGGGAGGAGGGATGGATGGGAGGAGGAGGGCTGGATGGGGTGATGGAGGGATGGATGGGGAGGAGGAGGGCTGGATGGGGAGGAGGGATGGATGGGGAGGAGGAGGGCTGGATGGGGTGATGGAGGGATGGATGGGGAGGAGGAGGGCTGGTTAGGGAGAAGGAGGGCTGGATGGAGTGGAGGGCTGGACGGGGAGAAGGAGAGCTGCATGGGGAGGAGGGCTGGATGGGGAGGAGGAGAGCTGCATGGGGAGGAGGGCGGGATGGGGAGGAGGAGGGCTGGATGGAGTGGAGGGCTGGACGGGGAGAAGGAGGGCTGGATGGAGTGGAGGGCTGGACGGGGAGAAGGAGAGCTGCATGGGGAGGAGGGCGGGATGGGGAGGAGGAGGGATGGATGGGGAGGAGGGATGGATGGGGAGGAGGGATGGATGGGAGGAGGAGGGCGGGATGGGGAGGAGGAGGGATGGATGGGGAGAAGAAAGGGCTAGATGGGGAGGAGGAGTGCTGGATGGGGAGGAGGAGGGATGGATGGGGAGGAGGAGGGATGGATGGGGAGGAGGAGGGATGGATGGGGAGGAGGGATGGATGGGGAGGAGGGCGGGATGGGGAGGAGGAGGGATGGATGGGGAGGAGGAGGGATGGATGGGGAGGAGGGATGGATGGGAGGAGGAGGGCGGGATGGGGAAGAGGAGGGATGGATGGGGAGGAGGAGGGATGGATGGGGAGGAGGAGGGATGGGGTGATGGCGGGATGGATGGGGAGGAGGAGGGATGGATGGGGAGGAGGGATGGATGGGAGGAGGAGGGATGGATGGGGAGAAGGGGGTCTGGATAGGGAGAAGGAGGGCTGGATGGGGAGAAGAAAGGGCTGGATGGGGAGGAGGAGGGCTGGATGGGGAGGAGGAGGGATGGATGGGAGGAGGAGTGCTGGAGGGGGAGGAGGGATGGATGGGAGGAGGAGTGCTGGAGGGGGAGGAGGAGGGATAGATGGGGAGGAGGAGTGCTGGATGGGGAGGAGGGATGGATGGGGAGGAGGAGGGATAGATGGGGAGGAGGAGTGCTGGATGGGGAGGAGGGATGGATGGGGAGGAGGAGGGATGGATGGGGAGGAGGGATGGATGGGGAGGAGGAGGGATGGATGGGGAGGAGGAGGGATGGATGGGGTGATGGAGTGCTGGATGGGGAGGAGGAGGGATGGATGGGGAGGAGGGATAGATGGGGAGGAGTGCTGGATGGGGAGGAGAGATGGATAGGAGGAGGAGTGCTGGATGGGGAGGAGGGATGGATGGGAGGAGGAGGGATGGATGGGGAGGAGGAGGGATGGATGGGAGGAGGAGTGCTGGAGGGGGAGGAGGAGGGATAGATGGGGAGGAGGAGTGCTGGATGGGGAGGAGTGCTGGATGGGGAGGTGGAGTGCTGGATGGGGAGGAGGAGTGCTGGATGGGGAGGAGTGCTGGATGGGGAGGAGGAGTGCTGGATGGGGAGGAGGAGTGCTGGATGGGAGGAGTGCTGGATGGGGAGGAGGAGTGCTGGATGGGAGGAGTGCTGGATGGGGAGGAGGAGTGCTGGATGGGGAGGAGGAGGGTTTATGGGAGGAGGAGGGATGGATGGGGAGGAGGAGGGATGGATGGGTGGAGGGAAGGATGGGGAGGAGGAGTGCTGGATGGGGAGGAGGAGTGCTGGATGGGGAGGAGGAGGGATAGATGGGGAGGAGTGCTGGATGGGAGGAGTGCTGGATGGGGAGGAGGAGTGCTGGAGGGGGAGGAGGAGGGATAGATGGGGAGGAGGAGTGCTGGATGGGAGGAGTGCTGGATGGGGAGGAGGAGTGCTGGATGGGGAGGAGGAGGGATGGATGGGAGGAGGAGGGATAGATGGGGAGGAGGAGGGATGGATGGGGAGGAGTGCTGGATGGGGAGGAGGAGTGCTGGATGGGGAGGAGGAGTGCTGGATGGGAGGAGTGCTGGATGGGGAGGAGGAGTGCTGGATGGGAGGAGGAGGGTTTATGGGAGGAGGAGGGATGGATGGGGAGGAGGAGGGATGGATGGGTGGAGGGAAGGATGGGGAGGAGGAGTGCTGGATGGGGAGGAGGAGTGCTGGATGGGGAGGAGGAGTGCTGGATGGGAGGAGTGCTGGATGGGGAGGAGGAGTGCTGGAGAGGGAGGAGGAGGGATAGATGGGGAGGAGGAGTGCTGGATGGGAGGAGTGCTGGATGGGGAGGAGGAGTGCTGGATGGGGAGGAGGAGGGATGGATGGGAGGAGGAGGGATAGATGGGGAGGAGGAGGGATGGATGGGGAGGAGGGATGGATGGGGAGGAGGAGTGCTGGATGGGAGGAGGGATGGATGGGGAGGAGGAGGGATGGATGGGTGAGGGCTGGCACTGGGCAGCACGCTGTCCTCCGTGGACACGACTAACTGGACACCCCTTACAGAGCTACGTGGAGACAGTGCAAGATGAGACAGACAAGACAGGGCGTGGAAGCTGAGTAAGTCTACCGTGTGCTGGGGAAGAGGGGTGGGAGCAGCCGGGGGAGGGGGTGGGGGGGGTGTCGCGTGGGATGGGAGGAGCGCGGGTGAGAGGAGCGTGGGATGGGAGGAGCGCGGGTGGGAGGAGCGCGGGTGGGAGGAGCGCGGGTGGGAGGAGCATGGGTGAGGGGAGCGCGGGTGGGAGGAGCCATGGGGGGGAGTGTCGTGTGAGATGGGAGGAGCGCGGGTGGGAGGAGCGCGGGTGGGAGGAGCCATGGGTGGGAGGAGCCATGGGTGGGAGGAGCGCGGGTGGGAGGAGCGTGGGATGGGAGGAACGTGGGTGGGAGGAGCGCGGGTGGGAGGAGCGCGGGCGGGAGGAGCGCGGGCGGGAGGAGCGTGGGATGGGAGGAGCGCGGGTGGGAGGAGCGCGGGCGGGAGGAGTGTCGTGTGAGATGGGAGGAGCGCGGGTGGGAGGAGCCGTGGGTGGGAGGAGCGCGGGCGGGAGGAGCGCGGGCGGGAGGAGCCGTGGGATGGGAGGAGCGTGGGTGGGAGGAGCGCGGGTGGGAGGAGCGCGGGTGGGAGGAGCGCGGGTGGGAGGAGCCGTGGGTGGGAGGAGCGCGGGCGGGAGGAGCGCGGGCGGGAGGAGCCGTGGGATGGGAGGAGCGTGGGTGGGAGGAGCGCGGGTGGGAGGAGCGCGGGTGGGAGGAGCGCGGGTGGGAGGAGCCGTGGGTGGGAGGAGCGCGGGTGGGAGGAGCCGTGGGTGGGAGGAGCCGTGGGTGGGAGGAGCGTGGGATGGGAGGAGCGTGGGATGGGAGGAGCCGTGGGTGGGAGGAGCGCGGGTGGGAGGAGCGCGGGTGGGAGGAGCGCGGGTGGGAGGAGCGCGGGTGGGAGGAGCGTGGGATGGGAGGAGCGTGGGTGGGAGGAGCCGTGGGTGGGGGGAGCGTGGGATGGGAGGAGCGCGGGTGGGAGGAGCGCGGGTGGGAGGAGCGTGGGATGGGAGGAGCGCGGGTGGGAGGAGCCGTGGGTGGGAGGAGCGTGGGATGGGAGGAGCGCGGGTGGGAGGAGCGCGGGTGGGAGGAGCGCGGGTGAGAGGAGCCGTGGGTGGGAGGAGCGCGGGTGGGAGGAGCGCGGGTGGGAGGAGCCGTGGGTGGGGGGGAGCGTGGGTGGGGGGAGCCGTGGGTGGGAGGAGCGCGGGTGGGAGGAGCCGTGGGTGGGAGGAGCGCGGGCGGGAGGAGCGTGGGCTGGAGGTGGCAGCGTTCCCCAGTGCTGGGAGGTCGGCCGGGGGTTCAGGCATTCCTGGCTGGGGGTTCAGGGCTTCCCGGCAGGGGGTTCAGGGGTTCCTGCAGAGGTTCAGGGGTTCCCTCAGGGGGTTCAGGGGTTCCCGGCCGGGGTTCAGGGGTTCCCGCAGGGGTTCAGGGGTTCCCGCAGGGGTTCCCGCAGGGGTTCAGGGGTTCCCGGCAGGGGTTCAGGGGTTCCCGCAGGGGTTCCCGGCCGGGGTTCAGGGGTTCCCGCAGGGGTTCAGGGGTTCCCGCAGGGGTTCCCGGCAGGGGTTCAGGGGTTCCCGCAGGGGTTCAGGGGTTCCCGGCCGGGGTTCAGGGGTTCCCGGCAGGGGGTTCAGGGGTTCCTGCAGGGGTTCCCGCAGGGGTTCAGGGGTTCCCGCAGGGGTTCAGGGGTTCCCGCAGGGGGTTCAGGGGTTCCCGGCAGGGGGTTCAGGGGTTCCTTCAGGGGTTCCCTCAGGGGGTTCAGGGGTTCCCGGCCGGGGTTCAGGGGTTCCCGCAGGGGTTCAGGGGTTCCCGCAGGGGGTTCAGGGGTTCCCGCAGGGGTTCAGGGGTTCCCGCAGGGGGTTCAGGGGTTCCCGGCCGGGGGTTCAGGGGTTCCCGCAGGGGGTTCAGGGGTTCCCGGCCGGGGGTTCAGGGGTTCAGGGGTTCCCGCAGGGGGTTCAGGGGTTCCCGGCCGGGGGTTCAGGGGTTCAGGGGTTCCCGCAGGGGGTTCAGGGCTTCCCGGCCGGGGTTCAGGCGTTCCTGCAGGGGTTCAGGGGTTCCCGGCAGGGGGTTCAGGGGTTCCCGGCCGGGGTTCAGGGCTTCCCGGCCGGGGGTTCAGGGGTTCCCGGCTGGGGGTTCAGGGGTTCCCGGCCGGGGTTCAGGGGTTCCCGGCCGGGGTTCAGGGGTTCCCGGCCGGGGTTCAGGGCTTCCCGGCCGGGGGTTCAGGGGTTCCCGGCTGGGGGTTCAGGGGTTCCCGGCCGGGGTTCAGGGGTTCCCGGCCGGGGTTCAGGGGTTCCCGGCCGGGGGTTCAGGGGTTCCCGGCTGGGGGTTCAGGGGTTCCCGGCCGGGGTTCAGGGCTTCCTGGCAGGCCTGGCTTGGTCTGGGGAACAGGGAGGGCCATGAGGAGAGCCGGCAGCTCAGCCGTGTTTGGAGCAGACGCGCAGGGACCTCACTGCCGTTTCCTGCAGGGCTGGGCAGAGCGGAAGATCTGGAGCCTCCTCCAGGTCAAGGAGAATTCACCCCGGAAGAAGCCTTTCCATCTCGTTCCCAGGGGCCGAAACCCCCAGAAGATGGCGTGCTTCCAGACCATAATGCTTCGCTCGGGCCATGTTCCCATGACAACAGCGCACAAGCCCCTCCCCGCAGCCACCCGAGCCCCGCCCATCTCCGGAGCCGGGGTGCGCAGCGGGCCGCAGCCTCTTAGTGTCATTAACCAGCAACAAGTCAGAAGCCAGGGAGGTGTGGCTCCCGGGTAAAGCACTAAGGCACCAGACCCTGAGCCCAAGCCCCGGTACTGACACTGTCTGTCTGTCTGTGCATATGCAGTTACTCAATATTTCCACCTCTAGTCCCTCTGTAACCCAAGCACAGAAATTAAAGTTTCGAGTAAATCTGTTCATCGACTCAAGTGTTTTCTCTTTTTCTTCCTTTTCAAAGTCTCCACCTCATCTTCGTTTTCTTTCTGATTCTGTGTTAAGTCCTCCGGGGCCGACGTCTGGACAGGAAAGTACTGCTCTCTCAGTCAGCCGTGTCTCCTCAGAATCCATGGAGCTCCGTGGCCTGCTGATGCCTGACCGCTGGCCCTGGAGAGGCCCTGGGCCCCATCTGACCACGGTTTGGTCCACACGGCTCACTGTGCATCACTGGAAGGCTTGGCTCTAGTTCCCCCCTAGGGAATAACCATCCCCAAAAACGTGAACATTCATGCTCCAGGGCCTCACTGGGGAAGAGGCACACTGGCACAGGGGAGGGGGGCACTGCACATGATCCAGAGATCAGGACATGGAAAACAGAAGCCTTGATCATCACGGCATTTCCTGACGGGCGCCTCCCCTCACCGCCTTGCAGTCTACTTTGCAATGCCCACCTCCTGTGAAGGGCCCCTTTGGATGCATGGAGCTGTGTGTAGGGGCACAGGTAACTGCTGCAGACGCTCAGGTGACTCTCATCACCCCTGGTCTGCAAATGTCTGTCACTGTGACACACATGCGGGAATCTGTCATCATCACAGGTGTGCAGGTATCTTTCACGACCCAGGGGCACAAAATCAAGCCACATCACGGCCAACATGCAGGTACCGGCAGTGAGCCATAAGCAACCAAAGAACAGTCATCTCCAGGTGTGCAGGTAACTGCAGCTGCCACGGAGAGCAGGTCTGCAAACACCACGGGGGGCTGCCATGACCTGTGACGTGCAGGTCACGGTGGGGCCCTGCAGAGATTCGGGTTAACTTGCAGTGTGGACCTGCCGGTGTCTGCCATCACCGCCTGTAGGAGATGGTGAGCGTGCATTCCACACCAAAGCATACACTTGGTATAATGTGGTACACACTGGAGAGGGGAAAAATCCTTTTCCAGCAAAGCACTGGGGTGGGGGGAGAAAGAGAGACAGAGGAGAGAGACAGAGACAGAGAGAGACAGAGAGAGAAGAGAAATGCATGGCATCAAACAGGTACGTCACAAATTGCTACGTTTGAGCCTTTCTAGGATTCTCAATAAAACCAACTATTGTAAAATCTTTGGAATCCTAGTGGCAATTGAGCACTAAAGGTATGCACTACGAAGAAATAGTCAAGTGTCTTAGGTGGGCTAATATTAGCAGAGATACACCGGAGGAAAAAGGATCTTTATCCTTAAGAAGCCTTTGCTTGAGATTGTTTCAGTACTTCACGGTTGGAGGGCATGAAGGCTGGCAGTGGTTTGAGAACATGCAGCATGGACGTTCGATGCGTAGAAATCCCCGTGACTCTTCTCTATGTTGCACTTGCTTGAAGTATTCCATAATATGAAGCTCAGAAGATCCAGTCATTACTCTCTTGTGGTAGTGCTTCTAAACTGCTGCTTCACAGTCGGGTGCTGTCACTGCCCAGCGTGCCATGCTGTGGGCCATTACTCTTCACCTTCCTTCCTTAGTTTAAACTTAATTCCTTGTTGTTCTTCACATCCCAACCCTCAGAGCTGGCCCCAAGTGCCCAGGACAGGCTGAACGTTTCTGTAGCCGCTATGCCAGGCATGGTCTGATGGCTCTGGGCACCTGCCTTGACTAGCTTGCTGCCTGGCTCATTGCCCTGCTTACATTGACAAGATACAGAGATTTCTACCTCTTTACCTTGGTGAAGATCAAATAACAGGTGCAGAGCAACCAGCTCACATCAGAGGCCCGCCTTCTTTAATTTCTTCATTCCCCCTTTGCCATTTCAACCTGCCTGTCCTTTCAACATCCACTTTCCACTCTCTTCCTCCAGGAAGTGTGTCAGAATGGCTGGGACTGCCGGCGTCTCTGCATTGTGTCCACTGACACAATCCCTGCTTCCTGTCTGACGCTTGAGCACAGAGCTACGGGAAAGTGTGCTGTGATTCTTGTCATTTCCTACTGTCCCTTCCACGAGGTTGTTCCCAGTGCTGGTAGGAATAGTTGCACGCTTGGTAGGGACTGTGAGATCTCCATTCTCCATTGGATAAGCAGAATTTCTCTCACTTTAGCACGTGAAAAGCAAATCACAGCTTCCTGCTCTTTTCTTCCATGTCAGCCAATAGAGAGGGAATTATTTGCACCATTAGGCTATAGGAAAAATGGAAATGGGAGAAAACACTTGTTCAAGTTCAGGAAGCTAGCTAGTGCTTGCACCAAGGACAACCCAAGGACAACCACCCATTGCCTTCAGGCCAAGAATTCCTCCTCGTAAAGGTGCCCTCACATGGCTCTTCTGGAACGCAGCCTGGCTCATGCACCCAGAGGCTTCCAACATGCATTAATCCCATGCGAGAAAGAGAGGAGCTGCAACAGAGGAGAACAGAAGTGAGCCACCCAATAACTTAGAATCTGTTGTAAATAAACATGAGACAACCCCCTTTCACTTCTTACAGTAGACAGGTCTCTCTGTACCTTAAACATCTAGCTCGCTGCCTGGCACGTGTGCTGATCCTAGGGCTTGCACTCAAGGCCTGCACACTGTCCCTGAGTTTCTTTTGCTCAAGGCTAGTGCTCTACCACTTGAGCCACAGCTTCATTTCTGCCCTTTTGTGGTTTATTATGGAAAAGAGTCTCACGGAATTACCTGACCAGACTGGCTTCAAACCACAGTCCTCAGATCTCAGCCTCCGGAGTAGTTAGGATGACAGATGTGAGCCACCGGGGTCCAGCTATGTGTCATTCTCTTTCATAAAGGATACACAGAACTCTCCAAAGCACAAAGACAGAACCTCGAGGTCCAAACCTCTTCTGCGGGACTGATACCCTGCAGGGCCCCCTTGCCTCCGGCTGGTGTGTGAACAGCTTCTGGGATACACACTGGACCTGGGGAGCAGGTTCTGAGGTCCCGGGAGGGGACGGCAGGGTGCTGAGCAGTGAGAGGCAGCAGGGAGAGAAGCGCTCCAAGGTGAGACTGCCGAAGGGCTGGGCCAGACAGACAGACAGACGGACCGTCAGGGAGTACTGCGGATTCTGCCAGGTAAGCAGCTCAGGCAGGGCAGGGTGAGGGCAAGCGCAGAAAGGACCTCAGCCTTGCCAGGAACTGGCTTTAGGGGCTGCAAACAGAAGGTAATCAGCAACATGGCAAGTTCCCACCAGGAGGGGCGCTGGAGGGCTGCAGCGGGAAAGGCCAAGGGGAGGACAGGAAAGGGGAGTGGAATTGGGTCAGCACCTGGAATTGGAGCTGCCAAGACCCACAGGGATGAGGAGGTCCTTCCCCTCCTCCCCTCCTCTCCTCCTCCCCTCCTCCCCTCGAGGAACATGCCCTACTTCCTGCTATCAGTTCACGGCTGGCTGCCATAGCAGACCAAGTTGGTTAACGCAGGATCTGATGTTCTTGTTGCTCTGAGGAATGCTCTGGGGACGGTCCCTGGCCTGCCAATGGCTTTGCTGTGGTCCCCAAACTCTCACTGGATTCAGCCCTCCAGGGCCAGAAAGTTCTTGTCTTGTCAGAGGAAGAACTCAAGGAAGGACACAGAGCCTACCCCCCTCTCCGCCTACCCCCCCCCCCCTCCCAGGATTGGGATTAACCAGGTTGGTTAATGCCGGGCAAAGAAAGAGCAGCAGAGCACTTCAGCTGCATGGAGCTCATCCTTGCTCTTTGACCTTTTACTGGCATCTGTGGACAAGAGTGTCAGCCCTGGAAACCGGGGTTAATTTGTCATTAGTGTCCCCAGAGCCTGGGCGATGGAACACACACACACACACGCACACACGCACACACACACACACACACACACGCGCACACACACACACACACACACACACACACATGCACACACACACACACACACACACACAGAGCAGCGCAGATCTTGGTCTCCACCAGTTGCTGGCACTCATGAGTCACCCATCATTCCTTCACATCGGCATCAACATCCAAGCCATGTTCTCAGATCTCCACTCTCCGCTCTCCTGCCTGACCTTGTGGTCCTTCGGGGGGCAGGGAGGAGGGCACCTCTGGTGTCTCTATGTGTATTCTGATCTCCTTTGTACGTAAGGACTCCAGACATATTGGATTAGGACCAGACTTCCAGCCTCAGTTTACCTTCCTCAGCTCTGCAAAGGCCTGATCTCCCAGTGTCGTCCAATGCTGAGGCACTGGGGGTAAGAATGTCACTGGGGTGACTAGGATTCATACTAAACATGATGAGGGGAGAAGAGGGGTCCTGAGATGGGGGACACTTGTAGGATGGGGGAGTCAGGAAGCTCTTGGGGATACCAAAAGGCGCACTTTTACAAGAGGTGTGTGGGCTCGAGGTGTGATGGAGTAGACATGTTCTCAAGGAATGCCGACTGTGTGCATGTCGTAGGCCGCTGTGAGACCAGAACAGACCTCATGTGACTGCTTCACCCCTGAATGAATGTTCTGGGCTGCCTGATGTCTAAGAGAGCAGAGGCCACAGAGAAGCAAAGCCATTGTCCACAATGCTGAAATCAGCTTGTGAAATGGCTCTGTGGAATACCGCACTAGTGTGTGGGAGAGAAGGAAGACTTCCCATCTCCTGACAGGTGAGTGTGCAGAACGATCTTACCGACCTCAGTGGAGGGCAGGTATGGGCTCACCCTTGCCTAGAAAGCAAGTGAAAAGGTTCAGAGGAACATTCCAGAAGCCTTCAACCAGATGTACCCATTTTGCATTCTGGATGGTTTTGATGAATGCCATTACCCACTAGTGAGGACAGACCCAAGACTCCCAGTTTACTTCGTGTAAATCAACTAAGAATTCTTATAAGAATGGCTAAACATTGGAAATTGCAAATTTCAATCAATTTGTCCAGACTGAAGGCTCCATCAATCGTACATGGTAGAGGCTGGACTCTCCAGCCTCTAGAAATAGTTCTAGCAAGCATATTGGCTTTGTTTAGCTATGAAGATAGTAAAAAACAAAAGCAAAAAGAAGATGCTTGTCTGGAATATGAGTTTGATCCCCAACATTTCAAAAGAATAAAAAACATATAAACCTAATAGGGCACTTTGGAGAGCTTATAGTAACAAGTGTGGTTTTGTTGCTCTGTTTCGTTTATTTAGACAGAGTCTATGTTCAGAGCCCAGACTGGCTTTGAACTTGCAGTCCTTGAGGGTGGGATTACAGGCATGTGCCACCACATCTACCTCTGGGAAATATGTTTAGAGCACTGAGGTCTTGCTAAATTGTTATGGGACAGAGACACCCTTGAGATTCTTCCTTCTTCCGTAGATCTCGGCAATGTAAATGTTTCCAGGCCAAACCAATATCTTAAAAAAAAAACCACGAAAGTCTGTTTTGAGACTTTCCAGTTCTCTGATTATGTATGTATATATATATATATATATATATATATATATATATATATATACATACATATGTATATATATAATATACCAGCCAGAGAAGAAAGTACAGCTCACGGGAAAGGATTTGTCACCAGTTGCAACGACCAAAACTGATTTTCACAATTTTACTAAAAACTGCAAAGTGATGTGGAGTTTAAATATACACAGATTTTCCCCCCAGAAATGATCTTCAAGGGATAATGAGGTGCTCGAGAATGCGGGGTGAGGGGTTCAAGATGTAGGAGGGAGAAAAATGCCAACTTTCTCCTATGGATTGAGCACGCAGGTGGGTGGAGGGTGGGGTTGTCTGCACAGGTATCTCCTTCCTCACAGAGGAGCCTGGGGGCAGGACAGTGGGGTCATCAGCAGACAAGTCCCCACTCCTGATATTCCTGACACGGACCAGCAGCAGGGGCGCAGAGGGTTGGTCACCTTCTGACATGAGTAGACACTGATGGGCCAGAATGCCTGAGAAGCAGGGCATACAGACTTGCATGGCGATTCTCAGAATCACCTCAAAATAACACCCCCTCCCCCCAGCCTCTGCACACACACACCCCCATTGTAGGCTGCGCTGATGGGAAGATTCTATGCAGAAAACCACCTCTGGGATGGGTGGAGACTCCTACTGGGGAGGGGGTGGGGAGCACAAAGTGCTGCGCCTTCTCGAGGGACCGGTGGGTGATGGTTCCAGAGTGATGAGTGTGTCTGTGGTCTGCCCTCCTATCAGGTTGGAACCCAGGTGAGCTGATGCCGCCAGAGGCCACTTGAGTTGGGGGGAGCTGGGCGTGAGCCCAGGCCTGTCTCTGGGCCCTGCTGCTGTGTCCAGGGACTTCGGAGGCATCCTGTCCCTGTAATTAACATGCAGGTCAGGTTGGATGGGGAGGACTGAGCACACAAGGAGAGGACTGAGCACACGGGGAGGACTGAGCACACGGGGGAGGACTGTGCACACGGGGAGGACTGAGCACACGGGGGAGGACTGTGCACACGGGGAGGACTGGGCACACGGGGAGGACTGAGCACACGGGGGAGGACTGGGCACACGGGGAGGACTGAGCACACGGGGGAGGACTGTGCACACGGGGAGGACTGAGCACACGGGGAGGACTGTGCACACGGGGGAGGACTGGGCACACGGGGGAGGACTGAGCACACGGGGAGGACTGAGCACACAGGGAGGACTAAGCACACGGGGAGGACTGAGCACACGGGGAGGACTGAGCACACGGGGAGGACTGAACACACGGGGAGGACTGAGCACACGGGGGAGGACTGGGCACACGGGGAGGACTGAGCACATGGGGAGGACTGGGCACATGGGGAGGACTGGGCACACGGGGAGGACTGAGCACACGGGGAGGACTGAGCACACAGAGAGGACTGAGCACATGGGGAGGACTGTGCACACGGGGAGGACTGTGCACACGGGGAGGACTGGGCACATGGAGGACTGAGCACACGGGGAGGACTGAGCACACGGGGGACTGTGCACACGGGGGACTGTGCACACGGGGGACTGTGCACATGGGGAGGACTGAGCACACGGGGAGGACTGAGCACACGGGGAGGACTGTGCACACGGGGAGGACTGAGCACACGGGGGACTGTGCACACGGGGGACTGTGCACACGGGGGACTGTGCACATGGGGAGGACTGAGCACACGGGGAGGACTGAACACACGGGGAGGACTAGGCACACGGGGAGGACTGTGCACACGGGGAGGACTGAGCACACGGGGAGGACTGAGCAAACGGGGAGGACTGTGCACACGGGGAGGACTGGGCACATGGAGAGGACTGGGCACACGGGGAGGACTGGGCACACGGGGAGGACTGGGCACACGGGGAGGATTGAGCACACGGGGAGGACTGAGCACATGGGGAGGACTGAGCACATGGGGAGGACTGTGCACACGGGGAGGACTGGGCACACGGGGAGGACTGAGCACATGGGGAGGACTGAGCACACGGGGAGGACTGGGCACACGGGGAGGACTGGGCACATGGGGAGACTGGGCACATGGGGAGGACTGGGCACATGGAGAGGACTGGGCACACGGGGAGGACTGGGCACATGGGGAGGACTGGGCACATGGGGAAGACTGAGGATAAGGGGAGGACTGAGCACATGGGGGAGGACTGGGCACACGGGGAGGACTGGGCACCTGGGGAGGACTGAGCACATGGGGGAGGGTCTCCTGCGGCCTTCGGACCCGTGGAGGTGAAGGCCTCAAGCATCTCCTGGCGGCTGGAAGCAGCCAGGCCACATGGCACGATCAAACCCGCTGGGCAGCCGCGCTCCGGGTGGCTCAGGTACGCAGGCGCCCAGCATCCGGGAAAGGGGCCCCTCCCGGGGCGGAGCCGGGCAAAGGGAGGCCGGGCGTCCTCGCGGCCTGCGCTGGTCTTTGGTCTGCAGTGACTGCTGGTCTCACGGTCTCCACTGCAGAGGCTGGACAGACCCACCCGTGCCCAGCACCTCGGGGACTCCTGCCCCTCCTGGGCCCTCCACGGCGCCACCACGCTGACCACTGGCTCTCCTGGGGTGGACAACAGCCAAGCCCAACCTGTCTGACGTCACAACAGGCCCCGCCCAGAAGGCCCCGCCCCTCACAGGCTCCTCCCCCGGCCCGCCCCAACAGGACATGCCCAGGCAGCCACGCCCCCGTCAGGCCCCGCCCCTGCCAGGCCCTGCCCCCACTCACGACAGGACACGCCTACAGCAGCCATGTCCCTACAGGCCCCAGCCCTAACTGACAGGCCCCACCCACGACAGGACACACCTCCAACAGGACGTGCCCCCATTGGACCCCACCCCTCCAGGCCCTCTCCTGGCCACGCCCCCTCGGGCCACGCCCCCGCCTCTGCCTGGCCTTCCCTTTGCCTTGGCCTGGGCTTCCTTTCCTCCTGCTCTTCCCACCCTCTGGTTGGCCACTCCTTTCTGGCCTGGGAGTCTCCTTGGGAGCTGCTCGTGGGCCCCCACGCGCGCTGCTGGAGGGCCTGGCCTCCAGGATCCAGGGTCCCAGTGATGGTGGTCTGCGGGCAGAGCGTGGATCCGCCCGGTGTGTTGTCGAGTTTCAGCCCTGGCCCGGCTGAGAGCGCCGTGGGTCAGCGGCTGAGGCCTGCTGACCCCCCAAAGAGGGGGCTCTGCAGAACGTGGGAGCCAGATGGCCCGGGCAGCCTGCAGGCGTGGCCCCTGGCCTGCCGTCCTCCCTCTGCTCCCCCCGCTGGGGGCCATACTCTGAGTCTTCCAGGACTGCAGTGCTGCTGCGGATAGAGCTACAGCTCATACCGGAGAGCAGAGCGGTGGGCGGAGGACCCAGTCTTTAGGAGAAAACCTCCACACGGCGGTAGACAGAGGAAGGATCTTGTACGTCCAGGAGAAGAACTGGACTAAATCACACCGGTAATGCCTTGTAAGAGAGTCATGGAAAGACAGGAGGACAGCATCCTACAGATGGAAGTGGGTGCTGGGGACACAAGAAGCAGAAAGACAAGTCAGAAGCCCCATGGCAATCCCAAGATATTGAGGAGGATGTGAACCCAGGCCTGATTAGAGTTCAAAGCCACATCTCGCTACCAGTGTGCAACATCAGGCGTGGGAAACACTTTCAGCAGGAACTCAGGTGAATTGTGCCTGTTCTCCCATTGGCACTTGTTTTCAACACAGGAGTCTCGCATTTCCAAAATCAGCTGCCTCGGGACTGACTGTAAGTCTTTGTCTTTGTCAGCCAGGCCCGCTGGGTTTCCACACTGCAGGCAGTTTTTCGCAGGTGCCTTTGCTTGCATTTTGCAAAACAGAAACTTGCTTTGTGGTAACTTTTCTTCTTTTGTGTCTCCCTTCATTGTCTGCATCTCCTAATTGGTGTTTGTAATAACTCCCATTGTCATCTTTTCTTCGAGCTTCATTCACATGCTGATTGCTCCATTGTCATTAATAAAAACATCGAATTATTATTTAACATTCATTGTGCACCAACTGTGCATTAGGACTTGTGCAGAATGGACAACCTAGTTTTCTCATCTCTGGAAAGTTCTCAAATAGCTGAGCACAGTTGGGTTTTTGTCCTTTCTGGAATCCAAGTGAGTCTTCATTGAAGACTGGACTGCTGGCTGGAATCAGCAAACAAAATCTCCAGAGGTTCTTTCTCCTGAGAGCGATTCATGATTCTAAAGCAGTCTTTCCTCATCTGTTGCTCTTACTGTTGATCACAAATATCTATCCTGCTAGTGTTAGCTCATTCCCAGACTTCAAACCTATGAATATATATTTGCTCATTCAAGAAGTTGAGCCCTATGTGTGCTCGGCCATTGGGTGCCA
Organism: Dipodomys spectabilis; assembly: GCF_019054845.1. Classification (NCBI taxonomy): domain Eukaryota; kingdom Metazoa; phylum Chordata; class Mammalia; order Rodentia; family Heteromyidae; genus Dipodomys; species Dipodomys spectabilis. The sequence continues at coordinate 2,644,953 of NW_024870743.1, read as the reverse complement.
TCCCTTCATACCTCCATTTCTCATCTCCTAGCTCCATCCCCACCTGAGTACTCTTCATCCGCAACACTTATGGCCTTCGCACTTGGAGTTTCTCCAGTGCAGCCAAAGGGCCTTTTTTTCCTCTCATTCAGTGTGATTGCCAACTCTCAACCCTACCAGGTTTTGAGCATGGTGAACACAGGAGCTAGGTAGCACCACACCTCTTTATTTTGGTTGTCATGGTGATCTGCACAGCAGGTGTCCACAGAGGAGACCCAGGCACCCAGGCCAGCAGTGTGGTCATTCCTGATCTCAGGTCAGTCTGGTTCCTAGGGTTTGCCTGCACTCACTTCTGTGTGTTCCAAACTCATTCTGGCTCACTTCCATCCTACTTCAGATGGCAGGGAATGTCCGGTTTCCAGAGTGGTTCTTTCTTGTGAATTTATTTGCTGTCATGGAAACACAGTTGGGAAGGAGCATACTCTGTGCTCAATCCTTGCTGTCCAGACCCCAGCCTCTTTTCCGCAGCTCTGCAGGGCGACCCCTCGGAGCATCGTTACCTGGCCCACGACATTCAATGATTTGGGGTGTCTGGTGTGTCTTTCCACAGGCTGAGGGCTGGGGCTGAGTCTCTGTGGTCTCCCAGTCACCTGTTGGGCAAGGCTCTGAGCTTCTGAGCTTCGAAGGGTTGGGAGGATAGCAGTGTCTTCCTTTGCAGGTTGGCTGAGAGGCAGCTCCTCCTCTGGACAGAAGGTTGAGACCGGAAGCAGTGTTTGTCCTGCAGTGAGCACCTCTCCTGCCAATGCTGGTCCCGAAAACTCCGGGGAGCCCTGAGGGGTCACTTGGGGGTGAAGGGTACTGGGTCCTCAAAATCGCAACGGCAACCCCTTCCCCTCAAGAGCCCAAGAGTCGTTTTCTCATCGTTCTCACCGATGGTTTGCACCGGGGCAGCCACACATGAATTAATAAAGCAGAGGAGAGGTTTCAACCGAGGGCGCGTGGCGCAGCGCGGTGAGGCGGAGGCAGGCTGCGGCCTGCTCTGTCGCTCTGTCCTTGAGATGAAATCGTTCCCAGCCTCTGCCTGAGTTTCGCAGGCAGCTGCGGCACGGCACGGAGCGTGACATCTGCGCATGCGTGGTTTGTCCTCCGCGTTCGCTGCGGCGCTGACACACCCCGCGCATGCGCGGTTTGTCCTCCGCGGTGCTCCACCGGAGTCTACTGTCCGCGTGCGGAGTGGGTTTTCTAGGTCAGTGATAGGAAACAAAGGTGGATCCATGGAAAGCAAACGGAAATGACCCCGATAATCATGCAGGAAGCAGCGGGTGACGGACGTTTATCTGTCCCTCGGGAGGATCGCACCGCCTATACTCTTCAGGTTTAGTTGTCCCCTGGTTCTGCCTTAGAAAGATGCGTTTGGACCCGTTTCGCAGTGCTCCCGGGAGGAGTGCCGTGCACAAGAAGCCACCTGGCGCCTGCGCGGCCGCAGGTGAGGACCTGGGTGGGGAGAGCACTCGGGTGGGGGGAGCACTGAGGTGAGCACTGGGGTGGGGTGAGCACTGAGGTGAGGGGAGCACTCGGGTGGGGTGAGGACCTGGGTGGGGGGAGCACTCGGGTGGGGGGAGCACTGGGGTGGGGTGAGCACTGGGGTGGGGTGAGCACTAGGGTGAGCACTGGGGTGGGGTGAGCACTGGGGTGAGCACTGGGGTGGGGGGAGCACTGGGGTGGGGGGAGCACTGGGGTGGGGGGAGCACTGGGGTGAGCACTGGGGTGGGGTGAGCACTGGGGTGAGCACTGGGGTGGGGTGAGCACTGGGGTGAGCACTGGGGTGGGGTGAGCACTGGGATGAGCACTGGGGTGGGGGGGCACTGGGGTGGGGTGAGCACTGGGGTGGGGGGAGCACTGGGGTGAGCACTGGGGTGGGGTGAGCACTGGGGTGAGCACTGGGGTGGGGGGGCACTGGGGTGGGGGGAGCACTGGGGTGGGGGGAGCACTGGGGTGAGCACTAGGGTGGGGTGAGCACTGGGGTGAGCACTGGGGTGGGGTGAGCACTGGGATGAGCACTGGGGTGGGGGGGGCACTGGGGTGGGGGGAGCACTGGGGTGGGGGAGCACTGGGGTGGGGGGAGCACTGGGGTGGGGGGAGCACTCGGGTGGGGTGAGCATTCGGGTGGGATGAGGACTACAGTGGGGTGAGCACTCCGGTGGGGTGAGCACTGGGGTGGGGGGAGCACTCGGGTGGGGTGAGCATTCGGGTGGGATGAGGACTACAGTGGGGTGAGCACTCCGGTGGGGTGAGCACTGGGGTGGGGTGAGGACTCATGTGTGAGGACTGGGGTGGGGTGAGCACTGGGGTGGGGGGAGCACTTGGGTGAGGTGAGCACTGGGATGGGGTGAGCACTGGGGTGGGGTGAGGTCTGGGGTGGGGTGAGCACTCGGGTAGGGTGAGCACTGGGGTGGGGTGAGGTCTGGGGTGGGATGAGCACTCATGTGTGAGGACTCGGGTAGGGTGAGCACTCAGGTGGGGTGAGGACTCGTGTGAGGACCGGGCAGCAGGCCGTGACCCTCCAATGGGCCCAATGGCCCCACCCTGCCCCGGGTGGAGAGCTGCTCCGGGCACTGGACCCGGGTCCTGTCTCAGTGTCTGGCCATCCCTGTGGATCCTGACGCCAGCTTCCAGGCAGCCTTCCCCACGACCACAGGAACCCCAGTAGACCTTCCCTCCCTCCTGTCCCGCAGGAACCTGGGCCTTCAACATTGCTAACCACTGAATGATACCCAAGGTTTTCTCCATCCGCCCCTTCCTCCCTCCCTCCCTCCCTCCTTTCTTCCTTCCTTCCTCTCTTCCTTCCTTCCTCCTTCCCTCCCTCCCTCCTTCCCTTCCTTCCTTCCTTCCTTCCTTCCTTTCTTTCTTCCTTCCTTCCTTCCTTCCTTCCCTCCTTCCTCCTTCCCTCTCTCCCTCGCTCCCTCCCTCCCTCCTCCCTCCCTTACTTCCTTCTTCCCTCCCTCCCTCCCTCCTTCCCTTCCTTCCTTCCTTCTTCTCTCCTTCCTTAACTTTGACACCAAATGTTTATATTCACACATAGCTTCATTTTGCTCTCCAGCAGAGAACTTTCTGGTTTAATCCTTCAAATCCAGTTTGGCTCAAGGAAGGGAGTGCAGGAAGAATTGTTTCTAGATGTTTCCTGCCCTCCCCACCCCCCAGTACCATCTGCAGCTGAGCAGCTGAACCCTATTGCCTTTGCTATAGTCTGCCCTCTGGCTGATCCCTCAGGCCAGAATGTCCACTCACAGACCATGGTTCCTACTCTGGGCTGAATTGTGCTCCCCCAACAGATGTTGAAACCCTCTCCCCAAGATCCTGAGAATTATTATTTTTTATTTTGTTGGTTGCAGGGCTTGAACTCTGGGCCTGGGCTCTGTCCCTCAGCTCTTCAGCTTAAGGCTGGCACTCTACCACCTGAGCCACAGCGCCACTTCCAGTTTTCTGGTGGTTTATTGGAGATAGGAGTCTCACGGACTTTCCTCCCTGGCTGGCTTTGAACCTTGATCCTCAGATCTCAGCCTCCTGAGCAGCTAGGATGACAGGTGTGAGCACCAACGCCTGGCTCTGAGAATTAATATTTTGAAAATGAAGTCTTTGTTAATGATCCAGTTAAGATGAGGTTATTAGAGTAGCCTGACTCATTGGTCTGTCCTAGAAGGAGAACCACCATGACTCACACAGGGAGGGAGAGAGGATTCCCTGTGAGGGCAGAGGTAAAGGTCGGTGATGGAGGCTCAAGTTGGAGAATGTCAGTGATGGCAGACCACTGAGCAATCACATGGGTTCTCGCCGCCGCCCACCCCCTTCCCCGCGCCCAGCTCTCAGAAAGACCTATGCTGACAACACCTTTCCCATTGAACTCCCAGCCAGCCTCCACTGTTAGGAGACTGTGACAGTATCCATTCTGGTCGCCCTGTGTTGTGATGTTTTCTTTCAGCAGTCCTGGGAGACTGACTCTCTCAGAGCCTTCATAATGAGACCTCTGCCAGTCCCAAGCTCCAGTAACTCCACCCCAACCTGCATATCAAATGACTTTGTGCTCACTTGTTGGCTGCAGCCACAGCCTCACAGTTTGTGTTCTTGGCTAAGATCTACCTGTCTGAAAGCCCCAGCGCTAGCCCAGTGTGTCTGGACCCTCACTGACTTTGCAATCCAGCCCAAGACCCAGAGTGCCACTCCAAAGATGCCGCACATGTATCCAGAACAGCACTTGCCGCTGCTCATCACAAATGACTGTCTTCTTTGTCCCTCCTTCAGACCAAGAGCTTGAAAGCAGGCACACCGATTCTCCAGTGCCCGCATGAATCACCACCTAAAAAAAAAAATACTTCTCCCTCAGTGTTTCTCCTTGTGCCTTAGGCTACCCAGCAGGATACCCCAGAGATACATCCAGGACAAGGAACTAATTGCCTATGCCTAGCTCTTAGTTTCATGCTGGTGAATGTGGTGTGTATTCTCCAGCAGAGTTTAAGATGAGGCTGATGTGAACAGAGGTGACACAGTCCAGCCTTTGCTTTACTATTACAGCTGGCCCTCAGCATCTGCAGGTACTGAGTCCATGGAGTCTACCAACTGCAGATTAAAACACTCAAGAGGGCTGGGAAGGTGGCTCAGTGGTAGAGCGCTTGCCTTGCATGCGTGAGGCCCTGGGTTCCATTCCTCAGCACCACATAAGCAAAAAGAAAAAAAGCCGGAAGTGGCACTGTGGCTCAAGTGGTAGAGTGCTAGCCTTGAGCTGAAGAGCTGAAGGAAAGTGCCCAGGCCCAGAGTTCAGGCCCCACGACTGGACCCCCCCAAAAAAAACAAATAAAAAAATAAAACACTCAAGAAAAAAATTAACGTTGCAAAAAAACAAATAAAAAAATAAAACACTCAAGAAAAAAATTAACGTTGCATTTGTCTCCCTTCAGTTAGTCCCTAAACAAAAGTGTCACAACATAGCACTGACATTACGGTAGGTTCATGAGTGACCTGCAGATGATTTAAAGCATGTAGCAGGGCTGGGTGCTGGTAGCTTATGCCTGTAAATGCTAACTACTTGGGAGGCTGAGATTCTGAGGATTGTGGTAAAGATGAGGATAAGACCCTCATCTCCAATTAACCAGCAAAAAGTGGAAGTGTGGCTCAAGTGGCTCAAGTAGAGCACCAGTTTGAGCAGAAAAAGCTAAGCAAGAGTGCAATCCCCCAAACCAGCACACAATCCAACAAAATAAAGCACAGAATATATGACAGTACTTTATACAAGGGATTTGAGCATATGAAAATTCTGGTCTCTCAGTGGGGCCCTGTACACATGGTTTCTCAAAGCCCTGTGCACATGGAACAGACCACTGACTTTATTATATCAGAAGTAGCCAGGTCAATTATGCATCATCGCTGACACCATGATGCTCTCTGTAAAACAGGACAGGTATGTCAGGAGTCTGTTGAAGTGCAGAGAGGGAGAATTCTCATGAAGCGCATTTGCCAAAACTGCAGCACTAAATGGTACCACAAGGCACCAGGGCATGGTGCACAGTTAGACACACTGAGTCCCTGAGTGAGCTCGATGATTCTGGCATCTACCACTTTTAGTAAAGTCTCAGAACACAGAATCTGGGTTCCCAGGGGCAAACCCCCCCTCCCCCGCAATCCTTCCTCCTTTTCCCCTCTGTGGCCCGTCCTCTTTCTGGTGTTCAGGCTAGCAGACAAATGAGCATCATCTACAAAAGACAGAGCCAAGCAGGATTTACAAAAGTCACCTGTATTCCAGCCAAAATATCTTTAAAAAAGAAATCCCTTCAAAAGGGGAGAGAAAGGACATAAGACTCCATACACTGAAAATATGTATTGAAATTACAAAGTCAGACTATTCCATATGATTCCAAAGTTACAAAACACAACAAGAAAAGGCATTCAAACATCTCTTTATACATCACAGTGTTAGTGGCACAACACGGACCGACACCGCACAAAAACACACACCCAATTTGTTTTGCTTTTGTTCTACCACCACTTGTCAAATATACATGATGTCTGCAGATGCGTGAGTCCTTCATGCATATTATTTTACAAGACTCAGATACACCCAGGCCGAAGTGAGGAAAGCACAGAAGTCAGGCATGTGGCACATGGCGACCCCTGGCCGAGGGTCATGGAATGGCGGAAGACGGGATTTCACATGTCAGATGGGGGCTGAGGACCAAAACAGCATGCGCTCCAACTGGAGGTGCACTGGTAATTATATCTTAATGCAAGTAAGAGGTTCCTTTGCTCCTTTTGGGGGGTTTTGGCAATAACCAGTCATCAATCTGTTTTGTTTAGCTTCCTAAGGGCTTAGGCTAATTATATGGAATAAACAAGCTTTGGTATTTTTTTTTAAAGAGGCCTTCATGAAGCTTTTTACATGCAAAATGTTCTCCCTTGATGATTTCATTGTGATTTACATATATACACAGGTGTCTTGACTTATAACGGGAATCTGGGAAATTTACAGAAAGCCCACCCCAGTCCTTTCCAATCTTGTGAATTTTAAACATTACCAAGGGAAAAAAATTCTCTTCCAATTGGCGAAATGATGTTGGTAACATCCAGGGATAAACACGTCGTGAAGTTCTGTGGTTTTGGTATCTGACAGCCTGATCCCGAGTCTCCAGGTCCTGTGTCCTACCAAGTCCTGGCTGGGGCCCCGCAGCGGTTTTTTGAAATATGGAACATGCTGTGAAAATCCGATGCTGCAGCTGTCAGCTGTGGGTTCTTTCGTCTGAGCTCCTGGGAGCTGAGGAGGAGGAGGTGCTGTGGACAGAAGCTGATAAGGCTCAAGATTTTGCTCTTGCTTGGGTGCTAAATCAGCCTCCACTCTAGGAACTCCCACAGGGACGCCTGGGAGGAGGCAAAGCCCAGCTAGATGGACTACAGGATGCACAGCAGAGATCAGACACAGCCAGAGAAACCCACCAATGTGGTCAGCTGCTAAGGTATCTCAGGTACCCTTCCAGGTCAGTCAGGTGTCCCCGCAGGGCAGCCTGCAGTGGCCCTGGGCCTGCCGCTGAGGGCCTTTCCCTCTACCCTACCACCTTCACTGTGGTGAATGAACAGCACAGGGCCTCGCTGGGTGGAGTGGACATGCTCTGTAGGAGATCAGCCTTCACAAACTTCATGCTTGGCTTGGATAAGCCATGCTGCGTGTCTATCTGAGTCTGCTAAATCTGCTGAGCTCACACCTCTCCATGTTGCCCTGGGAATTGACAAGACCCACTGCTGTTTGCAAGCAGCACGCTCCTGGACATTGGCAGCACTTACTGAAAGAGAGGGAGGCCCCCAGAGTAAATGGGGGTTTATAGCCTCAGTGTGCCTTGCTGGTGGCTCATGATCGACTCAAACCTAAATGTGCTAGAAGCAAAAGCTCAGAGCAGGTAGGAGCAAATCAGACAGTCCCTGGCTGACCCCGGAATCACCCTGACCCTACCTGGATCAAGCATGTGCTTGGAAGACACACCGGAAATAAAGGCACAGCATGGTTGGGGCTGCTGATGAACACAATTCGGTGAGAGACATTCCGCTCCTTTGTGGATGAGGAAGAGAGCCAAATCCTGGGCATCCAGCCTTCTCAAAGGCTCCGGCTCCCACCGCCCCCACAGGACGGTCTGCAGTGGGAGGGACTCGCACAGGTACAGTGGGCAGTTACTACCCTGGGTGGGAAGGCTGGAGCAGTGTGAAGACAGGCCCCGGGCACACCGGACAAAGGACCACAGGCTGACCACACACCCACAGCCAGGCAGCCATACTCCCAAATTACAGATGGAGCTCTCAAGCCCCGGCCTCTTGCCTCGGGCTAGAGTGGTCAGCCCATCCCAGAAAAACCAACTCAGTTCTTCACAGTGTCTCTAACCAGAGACTTGGGGCCTGAGGGTCACCTGTGAAGACGCACTCAGGCATGTTCTTATCCAATTTGTTTGTTTGTCCAGGTACTGGGGCTTGAACTCAGGGTCTTTCCCTCTACCTAGACCATTTCACTCAAGATGGAAAACTTGATTCACATCTTCACGTCTGGCTTTTTTGCTGGTTAACTGGAGATAGAGTCTCATGGACTTTTCTGTCCGGGCTTCAAACCTCGATCCTGAGATCTCAGCCTCCTGAGTATGTAGGACTGCAGGTGAGAGCCATCAGCACCCAGCTTCTTATCCAAGTCTTGGACTTTGAACTTTGAAGCTGTAACTACACAGAGAATGTTTGGGCCAAAGTTTTGACACAGGACGGATCTTCTAAATGGCTTTAGTCTCGTGAGAAAATGGGTTTCAGCCATGAAAAGAACAAATGGTTGTGTTTTTCCTCAACTATTCACTGTCAAGAAATGAAGATGACCTTTCGGGACAGGGAGGGGCACCAGGACCTGAGACTGATCACACACCGTGGACTCACACACGCAGACACAGAAAACCGTATTTTAAAAATGAGCTTGCAATGAAAAAAAAAATAACAGATTAGAAAGGATTTTGTTTTGTTTTACTTCTTTGTAGATTCCTTAATCTGCCTCCGGGAATCCCTCCATGGGTACTCCACAGCACGTGCCTTTGTTGCTGGTAAGCACGCTTGGCTTTGGGAGTCAATTCTCCTTAAAGGAAGCATGTTGTCCACTTGTCAGATTCTAAGGACAGAGAACAGTGCAGCTTCATATCCATCCGGGCTTTGTGTTGCTGTGGAAACAGTCCCACACAGCCCTGGGAAAAGCCACGTGGTCCCATCCCACGTAGAAAGAGCTAAGCAAAATGGCGGGTGATTTCCCAGCAGCCATGGTCGGCCGGTTAGCAACAAGGCTGGGCTCGAACTCCATGAGACACAAAATTTTTCCAAGGAAAAAATGTGAAAATCCAGAAAACTCCAGCTGGCCTCTTAAGAGCCCCTCAGCTGTTAGCAGAAACCCTGACTTACAAGTGTAAATGATGCACACTTCGAACTGTGCACTTGAAAACAAAAGCAAGAGGCCAAACTACAGTGATTCTGAGTGGAACTACTTCCAAAGAAGATATTTGGTTCGAAGATATGCGAAGGTATGCTGTTGATGAGCAGGGAGGCGCCCGCCCTGTGAGCTGGCTGAATCACCAAAGAACAAAAGGCAAACCTAAGTGGGAATGACGTTCCTCTAAACGTGTCAATGTTTTCAAAGTGATGTAGTGTATATGACCCATGTTTATAAGAATACGCAGCTTATAGCATTCAAAAGGTATTACAGCAAGTTTCAGGAAAAACACAGAGTGCATAAGGCTTTCTAAATCTCCTGAAAATGGGTCAAAGCCAGGAAAGTCATTTAACTCTAACTTCTTAAAATGCACATTTCCAGAAAGGCATAGGATGGCATATATGCACCTTGTTGATTTTTCACTACTCAGTTGGAAGAAAAAAAGCCTCCTAAAAAGGATTTTACTAAATGCCTTGAGTAATAAAAACAAAAAAAGTTGTCCTAAACAGAGTGCTTGTCTCAAGTGGGAATCACTGGCTTCTGTCTGAAGAGAGCTGGAATCCTTAAGACTTCGTCCTTCACCAACAGGACGCCATCTTGAAGCAGAGGAGGAAATGGACAAACCTTGTCTAATCAGAACTCTTAACCTATACCAGACAATTCCCAGTCTCCAGCCGTGGTAGGAAACTGCCTGGGAAACTGCCTACCAGGCCATCGGCCTGGTCTGCAGAGACTGGATCTGTGGGACACGCTACTGGGCCTCGCTGTGCCCACGCCCAGGTGACCGCGCCTGCAGCCTCAGCGAGCGTGCTGATGTCCCTGACATCGTGGCATCCAGCCTGACACTGTGAAGCTCCATGGGGCACATAAGGCAAGATACACGTTTAGTGAGAGGAGAGTGGTGGGCTGGGGAGCCGTGCTTCTCGAGGCAGGGGTCTCTCCCGGCACCCGGCCGTCGTCTAGGTGGGTAAGGGGTCGTCATCACCTTTGCCGCACTTGCATTTGCAGCAGAGTACGAAGGGAGTGGCCAGGAGCAGGAAGGGAGAGGCCACCAAGAGTAGAAGCCCAAATCCAGCAAAAATCCCCACGACCTGGAAGAAGAAAACCAAACAGGAAAGAGGTAAGAAGGGCTGGTGTGTAGGTTCCATGGCTGAAGTAGAAACCACACAGCCACCTACCTACCCATCTATCTATTCAGCCACCATGCATCTGCCCATTCCTCCATCCTCTTCTCTCCATCCATTGAAACACCCATCCAGCCATCTACCCACCTATCCAACCAACCATCTATCTATGCATTCATCCACCATCCCCTCCATCCATCCACACATCCAGATATCCATCCATCATCTATTTACCCAGCCATCTATTTCTCTATCAATCATCCACCCGCCTTCCCACCAGCCTGGAGGCACCCACCCATTTCCTTCCCTTCCCTTTTTTCCTCCTTCCTGGATCCCCTTCTCCTCCCTTACTTTCTCTCCTCTTCATCCATGCCTCTAATTAACCAAAGAGAGCCCCAAGATCTCACTCTTATCTAGACAATAACCTAAGCACCATATACACAAAGTACTTGTATACAAGGGCACTGGATGCTTTTGCCCTCAAAGACGGCCTTGTCTGGTAGAGAGACCAAGATTTCATCAGTGGATGACAATGTATCTTAGGAAATTGCCTTCAGGTTGTGAATAAGCGATGGATGCTTCCATTTGTTAAGAGAAGTTGAGCTCCCAGGGGATGGAGGCTGAAGTAATGACCCAGCCCTGGACTTTTCTAGGGTTTGAAGCATAATGATGAGTGTTACACAGTTTAATTTTTGTTTTAAAACATATTTATCCCTAGCTGTGTGCAAATGCTGGAAGGAATAAGCTTCTAATGTAGACATGCTGTTGTCTAAATCAGGCAGTACAGTTGTTCCAAGGACGCTCAGTTTGCTTTTGAGTAGCCTGTCCATCATCTGTGTTCCTCCCAGCTCATGGAGTTAGACCACCACCCAGTGGTGACAGAGATGAAGTACATGCATGCACTGGGCATGGGGCTCAGATGCTGTCATTCTCCTTACGTCTGTGGTACCCTTCAGCTGGACCCCAGGAGATGCCCTTTCCAGACCTGCACACAGGTATTGTGAATAACAGTCAGAAACTGTCTGTCTGTCCTTCCCAAGGGTCAGCCTCTGGCTGAAACGAGCTGCCCACTAGCTACGCTGGACCTGGGTGAAACATCTTTTCCTTATTGCTCAGAAGAGCCAGCATTGGATAAGGCTTTCCTCTGGCAGGTGCCAGCATCCTAGAAGAGAACATCATCAACCTGCCAGCTCTTCTACGTGTTGGCTTGATTCTGGGATGGTGCTTGGATAATGCCAACACACCCTCCACAGCTCAGCAGTGGTGGGGTCCAGGGTAAAGGTGCAGGAGGTGGATGATCAGCCACGAGCATGACAGACAGAGGCCCACACATGGGCACCGTGGAACCCTAGAGGTTGTGGGAGCTATAGCTGGTATGAGAAGTGTAACAGGAGAATACGAGTGGAGAAAGCCTGATACATCACACAGCGAACTTGTCCCAAGACCAGCAGAGAGCCTGCCCTTCACTTTGCCTGATCTCTGCCACATCCTGATAGCCATTATCTATCTTCTGGTATTTGCCCTTTGTTCTGTGAATGGAAACCGCCCCAAGCTAAACATGTATAGAGAAACATGTATTGGAGAAAGCTCAAGAGCTTTGGGGTTCTGTCTTGTTCCTCTTGACCCTAGTATGCTTATGGGTCTCCAGTACCCCCTTCCTCCTCTCCCACTATCCAGTGGATGGCTCCAGCAGGGAACTCAGCAGCTAGTGACACAGGAGCCAGCTCTCCGGCGATGTGCCACAGAGCCAGCCCAGCCCCACTGAGATCTCTTTCCTGTTTCTTTCCACAGGAAGCACAGGATATCAAGTACAAACTCTACCACGGGGAACTAAATAAATCATGCAAAACCTTGAGGGGACAAAGATGTCATTTTTTGTTTGTTTGTTGTTGTTTATGGCACTCGGTCTCCTTGTTCAGAAGGGTACTGAGCAAAATACGTTTGGTATAAAACATGATAACTCCATACATAGAGTAAAAGTGAGCTGCAGTAGTCTCTAGAGGCACAGAAGATGCAAATCTCTTGGGAAATTTTTAATCACTTTCACGTGGTGCAAAGGTGGGAAGAGTCACCGAGACAAACCCCACAAGAATGACAGATTATCCTGTGAGGGCGTCACCTCCAAAATTAGGGGAACAGCAAAGGGAGGTTCGGGTGTAGTTTTGAGACTCTCGGGCACTGCCAGCAGGGCACGGGCCTGCATGGTAGAGAAGGGTCCTCCTTGGTGCACAGGAAACTGGTGAATCCTAGGCATGGGCCTCTCTGCCAGGGGCTGTGCACTTGACCCGCTGTGGTCAGGATTGGGACTTGGGAAACAGAACCGAGTAGGGGGGCGAGAGAGTTGAGCATGGCATCCATAAGGGTTACAAGGTACATAACCCTCAAATACAATTCAAAAGCTTATGACCTGCCGTGGTCTAGCTGCAGGAAGTGGGGTGGGAGCAGACCTTAAAGACGATGGAGGAGATGTAGGCGGGAGAGAAGAGAAGCAGCTAGAATCAGATCCGGGGTGGAAAAGGAGGATGGCAGGCCACTCCAAGAGAGTTCTTCAGAGAGACCACCAGGCTGGCACTAGCTGCTCTGTAGAGACGGAGGTGCCTTTGGGCCTCCGGTGGAGCTGACTGCTGCAGAGAGGCCACAGTGTCGGTGGGACCCTGGGTGCTTCCCAAGTGCCCCTCGCAAGTCAGGCAGTGCACCTGCTGCAGGCACAGATGTGCAGCTCAGCAAGGCGCCGGGCTCCGGTGGCACACGCCTGTCATCCTAGCTACTTGGGAGGCTGAGATCTGAGGATGACAGTTTGGAGTCAGCTCACCCAGAAACGTCTGTGACATGCTTATCTCAAATTAAGCACCAAAAGCTGTGGCTCAAGTGGTAGAACACCAGCTTTGAGTTTGAACGAGCTAAGGGACCACATCCAGGCCCTAAGTGCAAGCCTCAGGCCTGCCTGAGGAGGAGGAAGAGAAAGAAGATCTTTATTCAAAGTCTAAGCATCACTTTGCACAAGGGCCTTTATCACCTCCCCAAGCTGCAGACATCACCGAGTCCGAAGTAACTGCATTCCTCACTCTCTCTTCCTTTTACCAACTTGCTGACCTCAGCCCCTGCTACAAGGTTCTTTGCTACAGGGAGCACCAGGATTAATAAACCATGGTCAGCAGACAGACAGATCACAGCCAAGGTCATAAAAGTCTGATGTCAGAGACACTCCGAGTGCGAATTGGGCAGAGATTGCCTCGAACCCTGGTCTAGGTGTAAGTTCAGCCCAGTGAGGGGCTCTTTCCAGATTTCTTTCTGTATAGCAGACCCTCAACCAGCTGGCAAATCTAGAAACACACATACACATGCATGCACACGTATGCACACACACTTCCTCTCTCCCCGGGAGAGTGAAGTCATGGGTGAGCCACCTCTTACCTGCGTCCGATGCCAGATCACGGATGCGCGGGAGTGGCCCAGCTTGTTCCGGCAGGGCCCCTTATCATAATGGATCAGGAGGAAGTCGTCCTGCGAAGCACAGACAAGGCAGGGGTGAGTGGGGGTCAGCGTGGATCACCGCACTGAGCATTCTCTATGTGTGGGATAGGTGGTCGCAGCCGGGGAGGCCCACACGCCACTCCCGGCCACCAGAGGGAGCTGGCCAGCTCTCACTGTGCGGCCCAAAGAAGGGGCTGGGAAATGGAAGCATTTCCAGGGTGTAGAAAAGAGGATGTTGCTGGAAACACCAAGAAATGATGGTTTCTTTACATAGAAATACTGATCTCTCTGAGGTCCCCTTGTAAAAGATGCATCAAATTATCACACACCATAAATAAGAAAGATAATGTGTCAATAAATTGTTCAAAACATTGAACTAGCTGAGAGAGAGAGAGAGAGAGAGAGAGAGAGAGAGAGGGAGAGAGAGAGAGAGAGAGAGAGAGAGAGAGAGAGAGAGAGAATGTTGAATACACAAGGCTCAGGCAGGCACGGGGGCCTGCCTGTTGGATCCCACGTGATGGGTTTCTGCACCTCCTTCCAGCACCCCACCTGGGAAGTGCTGCCCCTCAGCACACGTGCCCAGTGCTGTTCCAAGCACCTCCTCCCACGATTTCTGTTCAGAGCGCGCACGATCCCCTCCTGTCTCATAGAGCGTCTAGTTCGTGCCTTCCTCCACACGCGGGCATGCAGCTCACCCGCACTCAGCTCACCTGCTTCCCATCACCGGACCCTCAGCTGCCCGGCTCCACGTGGCAGATCCGACCTGCCCTGTCACTGCCCGAGGCAGAATCCCCACGGGCATTCCAGAATGCAGAGAACACTCAGCGGCACCTGCACCTGGGCCCGGCCCAACCTACCCAGACCAAGCACCCGTCAGGACAGACATGTTTACTCATTTCACTGACTGCAAATAAGCAGGAGCCCCAGGTGATCAGAGAACTCCAAGGCGCTTTGCTGACATCAGGCAGAGACAGGGAACAGGTGGTGTCTTCTGGTCTTCAGATCAAAAAGGCAAGAGTCCTGTAGTAGCCTAGACCAGGCCTGGCCTTCTCCTAAAGGCTGGGTGCCCCTGGTTACTGGTGCCTGGTGAATGAGCCCGCCTGGTGAATGAGCCCTCACTCAGCCCACACTGCCAGGGGCACAGCAGCTCCACCCAGGGCCCGCTGCTTGTTCTCAGCTACCGCGGGCCTCACATCCATGATAAAGTAATTTTTCTGGGAAAAACAAAATTGTTGAGGCAGCAGATAAGACAATCTGTGGCTGGTATAACCACGTATAAGATCCACCCTGCCTGAGAAACACCCCAAGACTCCTAATCCCACACCCCACGACCATCAGATCAAAAAGCAGGAATAATGCCCTGCAGCCAGACAAATGGGTGTCACAGCCCGATGACAAGGCAGATGCTTGCCAAGCAAAATGAAATTCCCCTCATGGAACATGTGCAGTATGCGTTTAGCTTATCTTTAAGGGAATACTTGGGGAGACCCCTAATTAAGGCCTCGTGTGCTGCTTATCATTAATATCACCATAACAATGCATTCTGGGAATGTGCAGTTGAAAAACTGTCATATAACCACCACTTGCCATTCAAAATTTTCCGTCGTGAATCACACCCCCCTTGCTTCCTCTCCCCTCCCCCCCACCCAAGAGAGAAACCCTGCAACCCTGCCCTAGTCTCCCCACATCATAGTCCCCACATCAGTCCTCAGAGCCTCAGAGCTCCCCAGCTCCGGGCGGCTACCATGCTGTGGAGCATATTACCACGTTACTTTTACGTCCACAAACCTGTTATTTCTCTTATTACTGGCACACCTAACAAATACCACCACCCTCCAGTAACAGTATACTAAAATGATTTATGTTGCCAGGCACCAGTGGCTCATGCCTGTCATCCTAGCTACTCAAGAGGCTAAGATCTAAGGATCATGGTTCAAAGCCAGCCCAGGCAGGAAAGTCTGTGAGACCCTTATCTTCAATGAACCACTAGAAAACCAGAAGTGGCGCTGTGACCTCAAGTGGTAGAGCGCTCGCCTTGAGCTGAAGAGCTCAGGGACAGTGCCCAGGTCCAGAGTTAAGCCCCATGACCGACAAAAAGAAAAAGAAAAAAGAAAATGATTTATGTAACATGGTATATAACTCTTAGGTAATAACTATATAATTCATACAAATAAAATACTCAATGCTTTTAAGAAGGGTAGATATTTGTGACTCACAAGACTCACAAAATGCTTTTGTTTCCATGCATATTATTTTTGTTCTTCTATCATACATTAATTATGTTTTATTGTGATATTTCCTTCCCTGCATACAACACACTTTGATTAAATTCATCTTCTCTATTACTAATGCTTAGCCTCTTCCCTCCATGGTTCTGGGGCTTGGATTCAGGGCTCTGCCTTCGCTAGGCATACACAGCTATAAACTTTGTGCTGAGCCACTGCTTCTGCTTTCTCAAAGGTCCTGGAAGGCCGGGTTTGCATTTTCATTTGAGTCTCTGTACTTTATTGGGTTAGGGTCCACTTGTGCTTTTCTGTCTATGGTGTTCATTTTATTTGGTGTCTGGTGCATACGTGTTTACAATATATCTCTTCATGTTGAATCATTCCTTCATCAATATCAAGTAAAATTCTTTGCCTCTTCTAGTTTTGGCTTCCATTGTACTTTCTCAGAAATGAAGACAGCCACTCCTGCTTATATCTAGTCTGTACATACTTGGAACATCTCTACCCATACTTTGGCTTTAATTCCGTCTTTACTTGTATAGCGTATTTCTTACAGGCAACAAATGATTGCTTTTTAACCAAATCTGCCACTTTGTATATTTTGTTTACAGAACTAAGACATTCAAAGTTATGCCTGAAAGGTATGTAATAATTTCTGTTTGATCATTCCCTACTTTCCATTTGCTCATCTACTCATCTACAGGTGATTCTTTCTTGTATTTCCATCGTTGTTTACATTACTCCTCTGCAAGTTTGATTTCTTTAAGCCAGCCAAGTGACCATGACTTCGTTTAGCTGCAATTTATACAAAAAGGTTCCATTGCTTCTTTGTTTATAAGGACCATACTGCTCAGTATAGTTATCTGGGTTGACAGTATTTTCTTTCAAGGCTTGTAAAGATCATTCCATGTGTACCTTGCTTGTGATACGTGTGTTGAGGAATCTGCTATTATTCTGAGAGGTGACTTGGTACTTGTGTTCTGCAGCTCTAATTAAGCTCTGCTTGTTTTGCATGCCTGGCATTGTATAAAATGCCTTCAAGAAGTTCTTTTCTTGCCTTTTCACTTTAGAGTCCCAGGAGCCACTGCGGCAGGATGACCATCTGTTTCTCAAGAGTTTAGCTATTTGCTGCTGTTCATTCACTGTGCATTTTCATGCCTTTGCTGGTACTTCTTCTATGCCCATCATCCATGGGTTTAGTCTTTCACCCATGTCCTACACATTCACTCACGGTTCTTTTTAACTCTTGGAGTCACCTGCATATTTTAGTACATCTGTGCCTTTTCTTCAAGCCCTGGGGAGATTTTCATCTGAGTTTTTATTTGATTTATTGAGGTTTTTAGTTTCAAATTTTTAATTGACTCTTCAGAATTTCTGCGTATTTAATTCTTTTATGTCTCACATTGTCTTCATTTCATCCAATCCTCTTCAGATTCATGTCCTCTTTAACCAATCATTCTTAAAATTACAAAAGCTGGAAGTGGCGCTGTAGCTCAAATGGTAGAGCGCTCGCCTTGAGCTGAAGAGCTGAGGGACAGCGCCCAGGCCCGGAGTTCAAGCCCCACGGCTGACAAAAAAAAAAAAAAAAATTACAAAAGCTATCTAAAGTTACGAAGTTATTACTGTGTCCTCTGGTGTACAGTCGTCGGGGGAATAGTTGTTGAGTTTTACAGGAGTCATGCCGTCTTGTTTTTTCACATCTATTTCTTTGGTTTGATGCCAAATCATTGGCTGGGGAGTTGTCTCAGCATTCAGGCAGGACAATGTGTGGTGGGCTGAACTGCTATTGCTCACCACTGGCTGGGGGTATGGCTCAGTAGCCAAGCGTTCATTCATGCTCAGGCACTGGTCCCAGTTCCAGGAATTGCTCAGATAATGAATGCGAAGCAAACTGCAATCGTTTATGGAAGTGTCTGCCATCTATCTCCTTGGGAGCGCTTTCACTACAGAAGCTTTAGGTAGCTGCAGATACTTTCACAGCCTATGGGCCAGACAGTTTTCTATTTGCTCCAAAAGGGCCCCCTTCCACTCATTACTAGCTTGTTTTTCTAAATCAACAAATACCCAGGCTTAAGAGTGTTCCCCAAATATGCCACAAAGTGTTGTGCTGGGGGGGGCGGGGGGGTACAGAGTACTGCATTCTGCACTGGCAGATGAAGAATTAAGGCCTCTCAGCTTCTGACCTTCATGCTTTCAGACCCTGCTACCAATCTCCTTTCTGTTGGCAGGAGGCAGAAACTAGAGAAATCAGGAGGTTTTTAAGAGCCGGGTCTTGGGTTCTTGGATCCACCTGCTAGAAATCCTCACTGGAATGTAGGTTCTACAAGCAGGGTTCCATGGCCTTAGATCCCACCCAGAATGTCTCAAGTAGACACTCCTTTGCTTCCTAACAATCTACTAGCCTGTTCAGAGAAGGACAGGCAAACTTTCCAAGTTCTTCCATTCTTCCTGAGATGAAGGAAGATGTGGAAACTATGAGGTTCAGAGGGTCTAGGCTTATGTCCTTGGAGGGGGGGGACCTTCCTTAGCTAGACACAGTTTCCAATGGCTAGTCTCCATGTTTTGGAACTACTGGATGTTTCTGTGAGGATAGACAAAATGGAGCATGCTCTAGACAGCAGCCATCACAGAAATGCATAAAGATTAAAAAGGAGGACTCAGAGGAGTGCCAGCACACTAAGGTTTAAACTTGGCTGTTAAACTCTGGCTCAAAGCAACCCTAGTCTAAGCACTGAGCTTGGATTTTAGAGTCTGCAAGGCTGGATAGTGGGCCCCTTCCTGTCATGGGTTTCAAAGAGACAGTGACTTCCTCTCTAGAAAAGGAAATGATCATTCCAAATCACAGAAGTGCTGCATGAGATGATGACCTCAATAAATACTAACTACTTTCTGCTGGGTGGAAGGAACTACCCTGCTGCTACAAGTAGCTCGTGCTGTGCTGGAGCCATGTGGACAGCTGAGAAGCAGCAAGGCTTCCTGGGGAGGCAGGCATGGCCAGACGCTGTCTGGAGCCATCGATGGTCCTGCAGCCCTGTGTGTGCACCAAGAAAAACCCAGGTAACTATGTCCTGAGAGAAGAGGAAGCCACGTAGTAAGCCCTTTGGGCTCAGCTGCCCAGGGCTCACGGCTGCATCTCACTGTGCAATTAGGATCTCTCCTAGAATGCTGCTTAGGTCCTTGGCTCACAGCTCACACAGTGGACTCCTGCTGTGGGGATCCGCCCCCCACAGCAACAGGGTCACTTTTCAGCAGCCCTTCATCTTCACAGGACAACAGGAAGCTCCTGGCAGTGAGGAGGCTGTGCTGCTGTGGTGTGGGTCAGACAGAGCAGTAAGGGAAGCAGGAACTGGGCTGTGGGGCCAGGACAGGCAGTGAGGGCCACTGCAGGAGACACAGATGCCCACTGCTGTGTGGAAAGGAAAGGTGTGGGCTTCCTTCTTCTTCTCCCCTGTCCACTGGCTCAGGCAGCAAAGGAGCAAGCGGCAGAAACCACAGCTACTTCAGAAAGCAACCTTTATCTCCATCTATTCCTGCTTCTGCTCCTGAGTCCCAGGGGCTAATCTCCTTCCTAAGTGCAGGCCAGGCATAAGCCATTAACTCATAACTCAGTGATCAGTTTTCAAAATGCCCAGAAAATAGAGAAATATATAAAAGATTTTGAAGGGTGGAAATGATGCTGTCCTGCTTTAGTTGATCTTCTAAACATGACCTCAGTTGCAGCACAAAACCAAAGAACAGAAGTTCCAACTTCAGTTAACGAAAACAAATCATGTAGCTGAATCATTAGGCTTGACCCCAAAGTGCAAATGAAGCCTCTGAAATAGAAGAATGGTGATAGTTTTCCAGATTTATTCAGCCCCATCAGACTGAACAGTAAATCACACCATCCAAAGCTGGTAAAAAACAACAGGCTCTGCAAAGGGACAATGCCAGGAGACGCTACCCTCCGCATCTGTTACCTCATTTAATATGCTCTCTCAAGTAGACACTCCTTTGCTTCTTAACAATCTACTGGCCTGTTCAGAGAAGCCAGGCAAACTTTCCAAGTTCGTCCGGGCTTCAGGGTTTTAAGGCCACTTTTCTGTCACCTTGGCAGGCTGAACTGGCTGCTAAGATCCATCAGATGCTGAGGTCAACCACTGGCCTCACACAGACCCTCACCCACATGGCATTAGATGGCCAAGGTAAGAACAAACAGGCAAACGCTTCCGTCACACAGGTGAACTCCCAACAATGAGGCTAAGGAGCTTGAACTCACCTCCTTTAGATTAAATCCCAGGGCTTTATACTAATATTGAAGAATCGGATGCATTCACCTTTGCTGCCCAGAACAGAACAAAGATATCTTTTCGTTTTTGTTGTGACCCAGAACTTGATTTACTGGGACTTTTGCCAACTGCAATGCTCAGTACATAGTTAGAGCTATATTATATTCTATTTTATATTATTATTATATTTACTTATAGTCTTGAAAAGTATGTACAAATGAACTCTTCTTAAACCTGAAGCTAAGCTGTCACCATTTTGGCAAGATTCCCCCTTCCAATGTGAGCAAGGGAGGAGAACGGGAAGCTAATAGAAGCACCTAGGACAGCAGGCCTGAAACTCCAGGGCAGGGGGGACTTGGAGGGGGCTGGCTCCTGGGAAGAAGGGTCGGAACAAAGTCATGTTTTACACTGTAAGTTCTTCTGTCCAAAGCCTGCACTCGGTGCCTGCCACACAGGCAGGGAGGGGCTGCACACTCAGCATGGAAGAACTTCGGGAGAAACCCACGTTGGGCTAGAACCCTCCATTCTGCACACAGAAAATGGCGTACAAGCCTTTCCCTGTCCCGTGGAGAACAGGAGTGTGGGTGTGACATGCAAAGCGCCTGGTGCAGCCTGGCTCACTCCGCCCCTGCCTCTCCTGAACCCCACTGTCCCACTAACAGTCCCTGCTCAAACCCACCGGTTGAAGCCCTGAGCCCCTTCCGCTGTGGGGGTGTCAGGTTAGGTAGATAGTGAGGGTAGGATCTCATGATGCAATGACTGCTCTCCTCCTAGGAGAAGGACAGAGCCTGCTGCCTCCCCCGTGTAAGAACTCAGTGACAAGAAGCCTGGAAGGAGCCTGAAGTGGAGGTGCCCACTCTCAGACCTCCTGGCCCGAGCCCTGAGACAGACCAGGACATGGCCCTGGCTGTGGTGTCCCAACCCAGCAGGGAACCTGACACCCCTCCCCCCAACAAACCCAACTCCTCAGCCCGGCTGACCCCAAGCCCGCACCCAGCTTCCACCGCCCGCAATGCTGACAGAGCTCCTGCCTCTGACACCATCACACCCAGCAAATTCACCTCTGCACACGCACAGAATAAGATCCCTGCTGCCGGACATCGGTGGCTCATGCCTGTCATCCTAGCTACTCAGGAGGCTGAGATCTGTGGATTGCCGTTTGAAGTCAGCCCCGGGCAGGAAAGTCCATGAGACTCTTATCTCCAATAAACCACCAGAAAACCGGAAGTGGCACTATGGCTCAAGTGGAAGAGCACTTGCCTTGAGCTGAAGAGCTGAGGGACAGCGCCCAGGCCCAGAGTTCAAGCCCCAGGACTGGCACAGAGGTGGGGGGGGGGGGGGAAGAGAAAAGAAAAGAAAAGAGAAAGACCCTACTGCCATGTTCTTCCATCGCAGACATAACTGCCTTCCTCCCTGGAGGAAATGGCCGCTCTGGTGACGCTCAGGCCCCGCCCCCCCCCCCCCCCCCCCGCCCCCGGTACTCACATCCAGCGACTCCAGGCAGTACCAGCAGAAGGCGTGCTTGCAGTTCTTGCACATCATCTGTGCGCAGCCCTCATCCCGCTCGATGTACACCTTGCACTTGGGGCACCGCTTGATGGGCGCATCGGGCTCTTCCATCTTGAAAGCAGAGCTGTGTGTGACAGTCAGTGAGGGCCGGTGTGCAGGGACTGCCAGCACCCCGCAGCACCAGAGGGCAGCAGGTCGGACCACCCAGTGAGCCCTGCTCCACTACAGGGCCCGTGTGTGTACACGCGCGTGTGCACGCGCTCATGTGCATGCCAGTAGTGGGACTTGAACTCACAGCCTCACCCTCCCACTGAGCTTTTTACCTCAAGGCTAGCACTCTACCACTTGAGCTATACCTCCACATGTGGCTTTCTAATGATTAATTGGAGATAAGAGTAGCCTGGGCTGGCTTTGAGTCCCCATCCACAGATCTCTGTCTCCTGACTGGCTTGAATTACAGGCATTGGCCACTGGTGCCCAGTTCTGGCTCTTGTTACTAAAGGAAATAAAATGAAACCAAAACTCTGAAACTCCAAAAACCAAGGAAAGCAATGAATCTGTGTGGTGGACTAAAGATAAGGAGCATTAGCACATATCTAAATCCAGGGATGTATAGAAAAAATAAAATAATACAGCAAGAGGCGTATAAGAGAGGCATCTCAGTCATGGTGTCCTGGCCAAATACTATATCCTTATTCATACCTGCTGGTACTTTTCAAAGGTTGGTAGTAAGTTTTAGGTACTTTGCTGGGGTCAGAATAAAGTAAGTTATGAACACATACCCCAACACACATATTAATCCACCTGTTTTAACTGACAGTGCCGTTCTCTGGGGAATGCTGTCTGGGTTTGTGTGGCCATGAGCATGAAGAGAGTTAAGCCTCAGGTGGAAGAGATGCTGAGCAACCCTGGCTTCTTTTGGGCCTAACAACTATCTGGCAGCAGGAAAAGGCCGGGTAGACTCCTCCATTTCCCGTCTATGACCTTTGCCCCGAGCCACTCTTTCCTGCGGTCACTGTGCAGCCATCTTGGAAGCAGACAGAAGAAAGGAGCAGACAGAATATCTGACCAGCTGCCAGGTGCAATGGCTCTTCCTGTGACACGGACGCTCCTGACCAGTCTGTCAGATGACCACAAGACTGGCTCGACCCCCTCAGAAGCCACCTCTGACCGCGCTGGAGATCTGGCACTATTTAACTCTGAACACTTTGCTCATCCAAACTCATTTATCCCTCACACTTGGAGCATTGAGCCAAGGGCCCTCACACCTGTAGCACTGAGCCGAGGGCCTTCATACCTGGAGCACTGAGCTGAGAGCCCTCACACCTGGAGCACTGACCCTAGAACCCTCACACCTGGAGCACTGAGCTGAGAGCCCTCACATCTGGAGCACTGAGCCGAGAGCCCTCACACCTGGAGCACTGATCCTAAAACCCTCAACCTGGAGCACTGAGCTGAGAGCCCTCACACCTGGAGCACTGACCTGAGGGCCCTCACACCTGGAGCACTGAGCCGAGGG
Source organism: Dipodomys spectabilis (assembly GCF_019054845.1). Classification (NCBI taxonomy): domain Eukaryota; kingdom Metazoa; phylum Chordata; class Mammalia; order Rodentia; family Heteromyidae; genus Dipodomys; species Dipodomys spectabilis. The sequence goes on along the minus strand of NW_024870743.1, from coordinate 2,621,875 downwards.
CCCTCACACCTGGAGCACTGACCCTAGAACCCTCACACCTGGAGCACTGGCCTGAGGGCCCTCACACCTGGAGCGCTGACCTGCGACCTCCACCCCTGCTGCGTCCCTCCCTCTATCCAGCTTGTTCCCCCCACCCAGGAAGAACAGACTCCCTGGCTGACAGTTTTGCTCATCGGGGCAGCTGGTTCGATGAAAGCATTCCTCCTGCTCGGAGCCCAAGTCCCACACAGCAAGGCACACACTCGCCGTGGCTCTGCCTGGCTCTGAGCTTTCGGCTGGTGCTCCTCTGTGTGGTCACACCTCCAGCCTTTTGCTGCTTTAATTTCCACCCCCTGGGATGGAGTTGGCCTGAGACCCTCCTACCTGTGACTTACCCATAGCTTGCCTTACAGGCATGTGTGCCAGCCCCACACTCAATGCTCCTGATCTTTGATTCCTGAGTAGCTGGGATTAGAGGCATGAGCCACGTGCCCAGCCCTAAATTCTTTTCAATTTAAAAGCAAACTGCAGGCCAATGTGGCCTCACAGACTGTCCCTGAGAATGGACAGGGGCTGCCGCTACAGTCAGCGTTTAAAGTGCACCTCCCAGTTCCCAGGCTTCACACAGTCTCCAGCAAAGAGTCCTCACAAATTAACCATCAAATAAGAAACAGTAAGTCTGAATGAGACACAAGAAGAGGAGCAGATGCAGAGGCTGGTGCATGGACAACAGCATCCTCTGCGGGCACCTTCCGGAAGGAAGCACCCCTCCTTCCCTGAGGCCCGCCCCGCCCCCACCTGAGGCAGCCGCGCTCATGGAGGGTACCTGGTCTCCCCAGGAAGGAAGGTGATCGGCATGGACTCCGAGCAGCCTTGGCCAGGGTGCCAGCTGGCTTTGCAGAGGGAGCAGAACTCGGTGCTGCAGGCTTTGCACTGCACCCGCTGTGGGGTCTGGAGCCCCGGGTCCTGCAGCTGGCACACCGCCTGGCAGGAGGACACTGGACACCATGTCCGGCAGGGGTCGAAGAGCACCTCTGGCAGAAGGAGAGAGAGCACAGGCACATCAGACGCAGCAGGACACGGGGCCGGCCCCAGCAAGACACTGCCTAACCCGCCCAGCGGTGAGGAGGCCAGAAGTGCCCTCACACAAAATCAGCCCGCTTTCTTCCTTGGTGTTCCCTGCCCCCCCCCCAGCTTCCTCCCTGGCACCCTCAGGAAGCTGCCCTCACACGGGCTGATCGTGCCCGTGGCTTTCTAGATGCCCTCTTGCTTTGCAGGCCGGGCTCACAGCCCTCAACCGGAGGTTGAGCTGTGCCTGCCTGCCAGGCTGGGCTGTCTGCAGGCAGCACCATGACTCCATATCTGTCTCTTCCCCCAACCCCCCAGGACTCAGCCTCCTGAAGTGAGGCCTGCATCCTCTCTTGGGTCCTCACAAAGAGGCCCCATGCTCAGACAACACCAGCCCTCAGACGCAATCATTAGAAGATGCACGGGAAGGAAAGGCGATAGCTGGATTATTCTTCCAACCAGATGCTTCATCTGCCTGTCTCCTCTCCCAGCGTAATGAGTAAACACAGCAGCAGGGTTTACCTCTAGACTTACACCCCAGTCACTAGGAAGCCTGATTTAATGGAATTAGTCAGGAGGTTTATTTTGAAAAACAGGATACAGTGCCACTCCTATTCCTTCACAATGCTGTCCAAAGCCATGTTTAAATAGAAGGTCCTGAACTGCCCTTCCTAGGCAGCCTGGCTAGAGTTTCATTGCCTGCTGCCCACCCATCCTTCTGTGCAGCCGACACTGAATTTTCATGAGGCCCGGGCACGGAACACAGGGGACCCAGCACACTGCCAAGCAGCCATCGGAGGCCAGAGGACTCGGCGCTCCTTTCAAAGGCCTGCAGCTAGGCCCAGGATTCCATGGCTGATATCTGGGCAGGATGTAACCTCAGAAAAACCTAAATCCAACTGAGGAAGCTTGGATGGTCACAAAGGTGACTTGCAAACTCCAGAGCTGCAGAGCTCTGCATCTGGCGGCCAAAGGATTTCGGCAAACCTGAGTGATGGACCAGGGACAGGCAGAGGCCATGAGAGCCCCATGGTCACCTGACACACCAGCACAGGACAGGCAGCAGCTCAGCCTCCAAGCTGTGGTATCACATACACGTATGCATGCACAATTACGTGCACATATGCATGTGTCCTGTGGGTTTCACGTTCCCCTAACACTGGGGAAACCAGAGTCCATGCAATGGCCTCACGCAGGGTGCAAACCGGGTAGAAGGCCGGGCGGGGATGAGTGAGCTTCGTGCACTCGGCCGGCTCTGAGTCTGGGTGGCATCTGCTGGATTAAAACCTGTAAGTGAAGGTTCCAGAGGACCTTAATTACAGAAGCATGGGGTGGGGCGGGGTGGGGCTCAGCCCCACTTGCTAAGCTCTGATCCCGTGTGAGCAACCCTGCTTCTTATCTGAATGTCATTGACGGGGAGCACAGGGGACTAGGCAGCGCCGGGCAATACAGGCCTCAGGAGCCTGGGAGCTGCCTTCCTGTCTGACCGGCTTCATGGACCAGGCCAGACCCACAGTATCTGACAGCCAACTGTCAGCTGTGGGCAGCTCCCACAGCCTCCAACCGCAGGACCCTTGTCCTGCCTGAGTGCCTGTCCTGCGCATGCCCTTCTATGATGGCTCCTGGTTGTTGTTGGTGGGGACATGGGGCGCGGGGCAGAGAGCTGAGGGGACACAGTCCAGGAGAGGTAGGAGGTGCATACCCCCGCGGGGCTGGGGTGCCAGGCTGCCTGCCACCTGGGAGAACTCAGGCCAGTGAGGGAGGAAAAGTTCTAGCCACTGGCCTAGCCCGGGAGCCCCAAGCCGCTGGCTCTGCCTGGCAGAACCTGTGTCCCCTGCTTTCGCCCAGGACTTTCCCTCCCCCCGCACCTGCCTACCTTCCCCCTGCCTTCTCCCCCTGCCCGCTGCAGGGCAGAGGCCCAGACTACCCACACAGCTCCTCACGCACACTTCATGGGGTGTCAGGCTCTGACCCATGACACAGGGAAGACGCCCAGGTCCCGCTTCCTGTCCAATGAGACCCTGTGAGCATTGCCTGCACACAGGAGGCGGCCTGCCTCAGACTCCCGGGGACTGCTGTGATCTGCCCAGCCTCCCTGCATCCCGGAAATCTGAGGTCTGGAGGGACCAGACACCCAGAGCTGGCCTTCTCCACATCCCTTCCTGCGTTCACACAATGGGAAGAGGCCATCTCATCTCCCCTTCATGGAAGACTCCAGGGTGTGGAGGGTAAGGGAGGCGTGGGGAGGGTTTCCATGGCAATGACTCCACTCCTGCAACCCTGACTGGTCCCATGGGGTTGTCACACATGGAGAGAATCCACAGGGCAAGATGGCCTGTCCAGGACAATCATCTGCCATCATGCCAACTGCCGTCAGCCTTGCTGGGCTGCGGGGTAGGTCCCAGACAGCATGGCTGTCAGCTCCAGGTTTAGATTTCTGCCAGCGCCCACGGTCCAGCAGCGGCTGCGGTGCGTACGCAATGGCCAGAGCCCAGGCATGCAGCAGGCCTCAGCCACGTGCTTTTTCCACAGTGTCTGTGGAAAACAGGGTCATGGCAAACCTGCCCTCGGCGTGCTCTGCATCTTCCAGAGCATATTTCTCTACTGTATTGTGTTTACAGATAGGGGAAATGTTTGCAAACAAGGCAAACAATGTGTTTTCTGAAATGGCGGGAGAAACAACTCCTAATTCCAGCCTCCCATAGATGTGTTCGTGGCACTGTAATTTGTGTTCGGAGCACTATAATTCGTGCCATGGCACAATAATCCATGTCATGCCGCAGTAATTCGTGTGTGGGAGACTGGAATTGTGGTTAATTTCTCAACTAACCTTAATGAAGCAAGCCCCCAAGAGATCTTTAATTATCAAAATGTCTGAAGCTTCAAAGAAACGGCTGACTTTTTTAAAATAGATTTTACTTTTAAAGCACCCCCCCCCCGCGCCCCTAGTCACAAACACTGGCTGCCACTGTGCTGCCTGCCTGGAGAGCGGGGAGAGAGGGCTCACACATGTGTGGGGGAGGGATCTCAGGAGCCGTTGGTTCTTATCAGAACTGTTACTAGTCAGTAGTGGGCACACCACATACTGCTTCCCTTCTCTGAGCCTTCCTTTCTTATCCTTTTCCCTTCCTTCCCTTCCTCTTCCCCTTCCCTCTATCTCTTTCTTCCTACCTTTCTTTTTCTGTTGAGCCAGTACTGGGGCTTGAACTCAGGGCCTGGGCACTGTCCCTCAGCTTTTTTGCTCAAAAGCTAGGAGTGCTCCACCACGTGAGCCACAGCTCCATTTGTGGCTTTTGGTTGTTAGTTAACTGGAGATACAGTCAGTCTTAGGGACTTTTCTTCCCTGGCTGGCTTTGAACTGCGATCCTCAGATCTCAGCCTCCCGAGTAGCTAAGGTTATAGGTGTGAGCCATGGGTATCCACCTAATTATGCTTTCTTAAAAAAAAAAGTCCTAAAGCTGAGACTCAACTTCAGCCTACCTTGGACCAGCGCCTCTACCGTAGATAGGTTAGAGAACTCCAGCAGCTCCATCCCTATGCGGCTAGAGGAGCTTCCAGACAGACATATGGACATGGAGAGAAAACACCCCTCCTTGCAGGTGGTCATGCAAACAGATGCAGCAGGGTGGGCACAGCTGGGCCTCGCCAGGCCTGGCCATCACTCCATGGATGTGTGAACCAGCCAGCCACCACCGGGGAGGGCAGGTGCTCAGGGAGAAGAGGAAGCCTGTCTCCCCACCGCCTTCCACTTCTGCTGGCCAAGGTCTGGGCTGGGGAAGTAGAGAGGTGTACGGGAAAATCCAGGCTAAGCCGATGTACCAGGGCAATGCAAAGACATGGTGGCAACTTAACCTCGCTCTTGGGCTTTGTGGATGTTGTTGGAAAATCATTGAAATTCGTCTCCTCCTAAGACCTCCTCCTCTGACTGTGCTGGCAGGGAGGGAAGGAGGTAAACATTTGCCTTCTTTCTGGTGGTATCTCCAAGCTTGTGCAAGGGCCCGGATGTAATCCAAAGCCATATTTTAACTTCCAACATTCTCACATTTCATTTAGACAGCACTTTTGCAACATGTCTAAGTCCTTCATTTAAAAAAAAATAAACCTTTAGTGTAACGTTTGTAAAATATTTTCAAGGGAGAGGTTTGAGGGGTATTTTCCTAACCTAAGTCGAGTTGGCTTCACTTTGATGCAAGATAAAAGAAAAAGTACTTTTAAAAAAGCTAAAATTAATAGGTAGGAAAATTTACCCAGCTGCATTTTAAAATTAATTTCATGTCATTGAAAAGTCATACGCTTATAACTCAAATAACCCCTCCCTCTCCCCACAGTTCCTTTCAAGATTCTCTCTGGATAATATTTTCAGATGAGGGCAAAAGTCCTAGAAATCCAAATTAGTTGATTTATACCTAACCATACTGAATTTAGCACTGTATCACATTATAGTTAAGGTATAAACTTCCACAAAGCAAATGATATATGGCATTTGAAGAAGTGGTTTTCAGGCATCATCATGCATGCCTGCAGTATCAACTAACTGGGAGATGGAGACAAAAGGCAATGCTGGAGGCCAGCCTGCACAAAAATGTTCATGAGGTCCTGTCTCAAAACAAGCCAGGTGTGGTGCTACGCTGGTGTAAATCCCAGCAAATGGAGAGGCAAGGACTGTGGTTCAAGGTCAGCATGGGCAAAAGGCAATCAGCGCCAAGACCCCTCAACGGTTTAACAATTCCAAAGCCCAGAGAATGTCAGTAATGCACTCCTCCTTTGCTTATTTTTCCTGTACTCTCTCTCTTTCTTGACTTTTTCATTGATGACTAGTGCTCTACCACTTGAACTACATCTCCACCTCCAGCTTTTTGCTGGTTAATTAGCGATGCCAGTCTTAACAGACTTTCCTACTCAGGCTGGCTTCAAACAAACCTTGGTCCTCAGATCTCAGCCTCCTGAATCACTAAGATTACAGATGTGAACCACTGTGTCTATTTTCCCGTAGCTTCTTATGGTTGTCAGCTGACAGATCCTCTTACCTCCCAAACAAAGTCCCCTCAAACAAGCCACATTCTGGTACATACATCATAGCTGGATCATTTTCCAGGCCACCTACCTCTTTCAAATTGTAGCTTTTTATATCTTTGCATAATTTCAGCTGCAACCATGCACTCGATCTAAAAGAAAAAGACATGAACAAGTTGTGTAACAAGCAGAGTGCAGGAATATAACTCAACATAACCCTTTCTGCGCCCTCTCCCCCCGGCCAGAAGCCTGGCAGGACAGGGCCTCCCACAATGCAGTGATCAACCACAAGCACACACGCACACGTACCTCACTCTCCTGAAGGTGGCCCTGTTTAGGACAGGCAGCGTCAGGACAGCTAATCGCAGTTTCTAGCCCTTCTTTGATCAAGAGCTCAACATACTGTTTCAGGCACTGGTAGAAAAACAGAAGAGAGTCTGTTAACATCTTTACTTCCTGAAAGCTGAGGACACAGTGATCCACTCAGAGAACAATCGAAGCCAAGTGCCAGTGGCTCACACCTGTCATCCTAGTGACTCGGAGGCTGAGATCTGAGGATCACAGTTTGAAGTCAGCCCAAGCAGAAAATCCATGAGACTCTTCTCCCAATTCATCAGAGGAAAGGCCTGAAGTGGTGCTGTGGCTCACATAGTAGAGCACTAGCCTTGAGCAAAAGGAGCCCAGGGACATGTCCAGGCCCAGAGTTCAAGTCCTAGCCCAGGCCCAGCCAAAAAAAAAAAAAAAAGATGGGTCAAGGGCTGAGCCGGGTAGCTCATGCCTATACTCCCGGTTTTAGTCAGAAGGCCGGGATGGGATGGAGGGATCATGGTTTGGAGCAAGGAGCAATTCCAGGGGAAACACTAGTATTTCAACCAATAAAGCTGGATGCGGTGGTGCTTGCCTGTCATCTCAGCTAGACGCGTGGCACAGGTAGAACTGGGTGGTCAAAGGCACAAAATACAAGACCGTGTCTAAAAACAGTGAAAGCAACAGAACTGAAGGCATGGTCCAAGTGATCAAGCGATTGTCTAGCCAGTGTGAGGCCCTGAATTCAAGCCTCAGCATTACATGTGTGTGTGTGCATGCACAACACCACCACCACCAGTCAAGTGTCCTATTCCTTATCATTTTATATTTTCCTATGCAGCTCATTACCACCCTAGGTTCATTCATTTGGTGAGTATTTACAGGGTGTCTGCTCTGCACGGGGTTAGCTCTGGAGGGTGGATCGTGAGCTGAGGCTGGGGGACCCTCAGCACAGCTCCAGCAAATCCACACCCAGCACCAGGGCACAGGCCGCCAGGGTGGTAGACAGCGAACCTGCTCACAGGCATGGCCTGCGTCCACCGGGGCTAAGGTCCTGTGTCTTCTGCATACTTTCACTGGCACCCTGTGGTTGTACAAGAGGGCTTCACTCTGACACATCCATAAATGCCGACAATGATCAGAGACATGTCCCCCGGCACTGCCCCTCACCCTCGCTCCAGCGCCGTGCTACGTTCTTTATCTTCCATCCTTGTAGTTAACCCTTAGAACACTGAGGAAAGGCCTGGCCATCTCATCATTCTCCTGTGAAATTCCACCACCCAGTAAGGAACCCATTGCTTTAACCAGATGTGAGCTCACATTTACTTGGCTGACACACACATGCTTTCCTGGAAGACCAAGTCATGTGCAACCGTCCATCATGGCATCCTGAGGGCCATTACTGACCCCTGACCTTTCCTGGGGGGCGAGATAGGAAAATCTGAATGGATCCAGTCAAAGACAAGCACAAGCTAACGGGAAATATTTCGTGGCTCTTCTCAGTTCTGATTTGCTCTTGCTTTATAAAGTATGCTAGCCTTAGAAATTCAATGTCTAACTGAAAGCACATTTTTTTTCCCTTTTTTATGCCAGTTCTAGGGCTTGAACTCAGGGCCTGTTATTCTTGTTCGGTGTTGTCACTGAAGGTAATGTGAAACATACTTCCACTTCTAGGTTTTTGCTGATTAATTGGAGGTAAGAATCTTATCTCTGCTGGGTGCCAGTGGCTCATGCCTGTAATCCTAGCTACTCAGGAGGCTGAGATCTGAGAATCACAGTTCAAAGCCAGCCCAGGCAGGAAAATCCATGAGACTCTTATCTTCAATAAACCACTAGAAAACTTGAAGTGGTGCCATGGCTCAAATTGTAGAGCACTCGCCTGGAGCTGAAGAGCACAGGGACAGCACCCAGGCCAAGAGTTCAAGCCCCACAACCGACAAAAAAACAAAAAAAAGAATATTATCTCATGGACTTTTCTGCCTGGACTGGCTTTAAACTATGATTCTCTCAGCCTCTTGAGCAGCTAGGATGACAGGTGTGTAACACCAGCACCAGTAACAATCACATGATAAAGAATGAGGAGAGAAGTGTCTTCCCTGGGGAAGCTCACTCCCACAGAGGACCAGACACCTCACAAGATTGTACCGGATCAATTTCTGATCACAGTCCCAGGGTGACGATGACACACACAGCAGCAGCACTGGTGTGGTATTATAACATAATTAAAGTACTGAGCAAATTCGTCAAGAAAAACACTTACGCTGCGTGCACTCCTAAGCCATTACCTCCTCCTAAGAAACAGACTACATTCCATTACACAAAGGCAGATGAAGGAAGGGGCCAGCTGCTGTGCTCCCCTCCACCACTCTTGTTTCTCATCTGCAATCTGGAATAATTTTGTCTACCTTAGGTGGAGTTGTAAAAGAGCCAAAAAATACATGGGGAAAAACATATGCTGAGTATGTAAAGAATAATTTCATCAAATATTGTAGCAAAGCAGAATATTTCCTTCATCAAAGACTCCAAGCTGGGTATGGTAGTTCCAGCCTGGAGTCCCAGCTACTCAGCAGGCAGAGCAAGAGAGAATCTTGGTCTGAGATCGATGCAGACAAAATGTTAGCAAGACGTCCTCTTTAACAGTAGAGCTGAGAGTGGCAATAGGTTTCTGTCATCCACCGTGTGAGGCAGAGGTGAATAGGAAGTTGTTGGTCCAGGCCAGACCAGGAAAAAGCAGGATGCTCTTAGAAAAGTAATGAACACACTAAGGGCTGGGAGAGTAGTAGTAGTTCAAGTGATAGATTGCCTGCCTAGTACATTCAAGGCCCTGAGTTCAAAACCCCAATGGAGTTCTGGATGGCAATTTCTTTAAAAAGTGGAAATCAAGGCCATCTTCGAAGGGCCATCTTCAAGAACCATTTCTGAGGGCCAAGAGGAGGCCCTGAGACTCTGCCTAGCTCAGCCTAGCCAGCCGACCGCAGTGGCCCAGCACTTGGATCACGCCCAGACGCACCTACGTGTAACCCATTATTGTATACGAGCTTGAGCTCGCGTAGAGGTGTGCGATGGGAGAGCTGTCATAACCACCAACATGAGGTCTCCCGGTGAGCCAGGGCACAGGACCAGGGAAGACAGGAGTGTCTCCAAATCTCCATCAGGGCCCACCCCTTGGTGACACAACATAGCTAAGGCATTAGATGTCTGGGTTTCAGGGGTGAGAATGGCTTGCTTATAGCCGTTCACAGCTGACAGAGAAACGGAATGTCTTGTTTGTGATGTGGGTACTGGAAGGAAGGGGAAGTGCCCACGGGGCTACTGGGAGTTTGCTGCTAGACAGACTCAAGCGAACCCGGTCCTTCTAGACGGTCCACAGAGCAGGTATGTGGTATGTGTGGGTCACAGCTCCCAAGACGGTAAGGTGGTACGCTTGGAACAATTCCTAGAGCACAGAACCACCCAAAGTGTCTGTTACCTCATCCATCTGTCTCCGTGACCAGTTTCTTACAGGTACAACCCTCAGCAACGAGATCATTATGACTTTCTTTAATTAAGTTTGTCTGCATGGGGTCTCTGGAGGATAATGGGATGTCTCAAAGCCGTGGAATGCTGAAAACTGTCAATATTGGGCAGAGCAGTCTATAATGACAGAACAATACTCTCCCTAAGAAGCAAAATACAATTAACGCTGGTATGAAGGCTACACCCTGGGGAAGAGTGTAAACACCATTGTTCAAGAGCTTGCATACGGCAAGCAGAAGTGAGTCACATCTGGATGAACGCTAACGCACAGAACTTGTACACCATCAGAACACAGCTCTGTGCAAGATGCACAGTAATTACACCCATTTGTTTACGGCATAGGGACGGATGAGTTCTGACCCTGCCACCATCAAACTGGCAGTGTTCTTCCAGTTACAAAGCAGGTCATGACTCACAAGCCATATTTTCCAATCTAATAGCAAAAAGATGACTTGAAATAAGTACAGTACAATAAGTAAACGAGAAGCATCTGCAACAATAAATATGCAGTTCCAAAGCAAAGACGAATGCAGTTCTCCATTACTGCATCAGCAGCTTTCAGCATCCCAGTGTAAGTACCAGATTCGCTGGGTCAGTCACTTTGTCTAGCTTAGCCCTATAAACAGGCATGAGAATTGTGGATGGTGTTAGGGGCACCACTGTTTTCTAGTTGTGAGAAAAACAAAAACAAACACAAGGATCAGGAAAGTTAAAACCCAGTGCAAAGTCAGCTTTCTAAGTCCAGGCACTCCGGCTTCAAGCCCAATTCGCCTAATTCCAAGTTGGAAAGCTTGTGTACTTTGTTTTCTAATTGCCTGCTTTTACTTCAGTGATGGGGGAGCACAAAGGAAGGCTTGACATTGGTCAACATGTGTAGCACTCAGAAACAGATATGCTGAGTTGAAACCCCTTTGGATAACTAGTTAAAGGTGTTTTTTTTTTTTTTTAATTCTAAAGAACTCTTTTTTGTGTGCATGGTGATACATGCTTTTAATTTTAGCATTTGAGAGGTTGTTCAAGGCCAGCAAGGGTTACATAGCAAGACTCTACCTACAACAAATCTAAAAAGAAAAGAAGAGAGATGAGAAGGGAAGGATAGAAGGAGGGAGGGAGGCACTGTTGGAGGTGTAGTAGTGGGAATGGGAGGGAAAGGATGAACAAGTTCAAAGTAGTCTGTTTGCCCATTAAAAATAGAACTGAAATTGTCTTAAGAAGGGGAATGGGATAAGGGAGTGTGATTGAGGGGCAGGGAATTTGGGGTACATTGTATGCATGTGTGGGAATGTCACAATGAATCCTCCTGCCCTGTACAACTAATGTATGCAAACAAACACTTCATAAAACCGTCCTTCGGACACAATGGTTTAGTATTCTCTGGTATCTTAGATACTTTTTCACAGGGCAAAGCATCACATGCACTTTCCAGCAGCAAGGCCTGACATGGTTGTTACCTAGAGTGCTGTGAACTTGAGCATGAGTCCAGACAGGGAGACCTCAGGACCTGGCATGGGTGGGTGATGCAGGCCTCACACATGCTCAGCGGAGGCTGCCCATGGCCCATAGCACAGCCAGGCTCTAACAAGGTAGCAAGGAACATTTTCTGGGTGGGATCAGGGAAGGCCTAGGAGATGGAAGTTTGGCCAGAGGGACAAAGCAATTCCAAGAAAAGAGGCTTCAGCTGTGTACAGGGAGGAAGGGGGAGGGGCAGCGAAGCCACAGAATGTTCCAGACATTTCATTTTCCACTGTGCCTTCCAACTCTTTGAAACCCAATGAGGAGACATCACTGCTGATGTGCACGTATACCTCCACCGCAGCACAAGTTCCCCGCCAGCAAGGAGTGGACCACAGAGACAGACCCACGGAGCCCACGCTGGCATCCAGTCAGAAGTGTGTCCTTGCTCCTTGAATCCCATTGGCTACTGATGACCCTTCCAACAGGAGAAACGCCCAGAAACTGGGCTTCCCGGTGCCCTCGTGGTTTAGGCTAATCAGGAATCACGATTTACAAGCTTTATGTGCAGGCCAGTTAAAACAAAAGCAGCCAGACCCTCCACAGCCCTGGGTGAGGAGCAAAGCCTGAGACCACAGAGCTGGGTTTGAATCCCAGCTCACCAGCTTTACCAGCTGTTCCACAAAGACCAGGGCCTTCCTCTGTCAGCCTCTGCCCCCAGGGTGGGAGGCCAATTGGAAGGTCCTAGAGCTTAGGACACTGCCCTCCAGAAGGTCTCCAGGCAGCACCCAACATTTCTGGAGCAATCCCTCCATAATGGCTGATCTGTGGATGTTTCACCTCTAGTAGATGTCATGTTCTTTGAAAAGAACTATTTATGGTTTATCTAAAGTGCTGGTAGTAGTAAGAGGCAATCAGTGTGGCATGATCAGCATGAGAGGATGATGGAGGGGAGGGCAGGGTGGACATGGAGTAGCCAGATGCCTGGCAACATGTTATTCTGCATCTCAGCAAAGGAGCCAGAGCCCTGAGGCCGGGGGCAAGCCGTCTGCACACCACTACTGCAAAGTGGCTGAGTGGCTGAGGCCCATGCTTTGCAGGCCAGGAAGGCCGACCCTCTACCTGCACAGCCTCCACAGGGGCTGGCGGTCAACCAGACACCAGGGAACCCCATGAGAGACTCGCTGTCCAAGGAACCTAGAGCCAACAGCCACAAGCTCCCGTGTCTCGTCCAACAAGAACCTTCAGGCTCGAGCCTGCAAGTCTGGTTTTACTCACAAGCCAGAGAGTCTAAACTATGAAGAATGTTCCTGAAAATTATGGGAATGAAAAAAGAAACATAAAGCTTTCTATGCATTACTCTCTGCCCTGCCAACCTGCAAACCCTCTGTCTCCTACACAAATGCGTCCTGTGCTCTCTGATACCACAGCTTTACTCCATGCCACAGCTGGCCACAGTGAGGTCACCACTGTGGGGAAGGGGACTTCTTCCTGTGTCCAGGACCTGCATCAGGAAGGACAGCTTCCCAAGTCCCATGGCAGGCAGGAGAGGCTTCCACGATGATTTCCCTCAATGGCAGAATACAAAATAATATTTTTTGAAATGAACTTGAGGAAATGGAAACAAGAGATTCTTTGGTGTTCTTGTTGCTGCTTCTGTTGTCTTTTCTTTTGTTTGTTTGTCTTTGGGAGGGTAAAGGGGGACACAGAAAGGGTGAGACCAAGGGTGAACAAAGGCAGCGGTGGACTCACTGGACACACTGTGGGAACTGAACTATACAACTTGCGGTGGGGATGGGAGGGAAAAACTGGGAGAGAGCGAGGGGAGGGGTAGTGTGGTTCAAAAAGAAATGTACTCATTGCCTGACTTATGTAACTAGAACTCCTCTGAATATCACCTCTACGATAACAATAAAATATATTTAAAAAAAATACCAGGCATACTTTGCAGATATTATCCTGGGTGCAAGCACTGGTTTTTAGGCCCACACAAAGTAGGAGCTCAACTGGTGGCTCATTTAGGCACTCCAGCACATTCTACAGTCCCCCCCCCCCCACACCTACCACCCACTTCCTTAATCTATTTAGGCAAAATCCCTGTCACCAAAAAAATCTCTACAGCGCAGTAGTCCGAAGTGGGATGGGTCTGGTCCTGTCAAGACAGTAGGGAGGGCTGAGGAGCCCAGCGCCCCACTGGGAGGGTGGAGAGGCTGCCAGCCCCCACTGTGGGTCAGGTGAGCTGTAGTGATTTGTACAGCTGTCATCTTCCTGGTGACACATGGAACTATGGCTGTTGGTGCCCAGTGAAGGTGTGGACATGACAAGCAAGATGGTGGGAACTAGCTCCTTAAAGAGCACTGCGTGGGAATCTGCTGGGTTGGGTGTTGGCTGGACTCCGGGAGAGTTCTGAGCTCTCCCGCCTCCCATGGGAAGGTTTCGTGGAACTGGGGACACAGGCTGGAGGATGGGAGCCCCGGGCTCACAGCCACTGAGACCTCCCAGGAGCAACACGCAGATGCCAGGGAATGGGCACCGACGCTGTCTATTCAAGGAAAAAGCCATCCGGTTCGATGCCAAGTCTATCCAAGACAGAGTCACGAGAAGGGGAGGCAGAGGGCTGGGCTCCACCACCATTGCCTGGCCCGGGCTAGGCACAAGAAGCACACAGGGGCAGGGATGCCAGGCACGCCAGGCCGTGGGAGAGAAGCTGCCAGGATGTCAATCATTGAACCTGTGCGTTTTGCTGCTTCACAGTCCAGAGATCTAGGCAGGCCCTTCCTGACTTCCCAGAAAGGGTGGTGGAGGACGGACTGGGGAGAAGGAGCCTCGGGAAGGGGGGTACACTGGCCCCTCACTTTTGTGTTTCTGTGGAAGCCACCGGAGCAGCCTTGAGTGTGACCAGCATGTTCCAATTGTTGCATATGAAACACACAAAGTCAGGAGGAGCTAAAATTCATATTTGATCTAACCAAGGATTTATCTGGAAGCCTTTCCAGTGGAATTTAAGCAATGCAATGCAAGCAGCGGGCATTACACGTAACAGCAGATGCAGGAGGAGCAAGGTGAGACCCCCCACCGCTTCCTCCTGTCCACAGAGATTAATGTACTCAGCACAGAGTTAGCTATTTCTAGATGGCTAATGGTCTAGGTAGCTGAAGGTAAGGAAAAGAACAGATAAAACCTGGGTTGGTTTTGTCCAAGGGTATGTCTGCATGAGATTGTGACAGGTAAACCCCTGCACAAGTTCTCAGAACTGGCAATACCCAAGGGTGAAACTGTAAGAGGGATACTTCACAGATTTAGCCCTATCAGAAAGCATCAGGGTTTTCCAGACAATGGAGGATCATCCCCTCCAATGGCGAAAACAACAGATTTATTGGGAGGGAGGGAAGCAAGGGAATAACTGTTGTTTTTGTATCTTTTTATTTTGTTTTTGTCTTGTATTAGTCCTAGGGCTTGAGTTCAGAGCCTCAAGCTCTTTCTTAACTTTTATGCTTAAGGCTAGTCACAGCTAGCTGGGTCACAGCTCCATTTTCACTTTTTTGCTGGTTAATTGTAGATAAGAGTCTCATAGACTTTCCTGCCCACAATGGCTTTGAACCTCAATCCACAGATCTCAGCCTCTTGAGTAGCTAAGATTACAGGACTCAGACCCTAGCACTCAGCTTCAAGAGTTTCATCTACCTGGTTCTTCAGCAACGAGGAGCTGCGAGACTGAGAAACGAGCCTGTTTGGATATTGTGTCAACAGTGGGGTGAGATTCTAGGACCCTACTGCAGTAGTCCTAGAAGGCTTCCTCATAGGGAACAACAAAGGCAGACTGGGGGTGGAATATTAACCTTGACCCAGGAAGATCTGCAAATGCCCCCAGGGCAGTGCCCAGCCCTCTGTGAGAAGTCGGCGTCTTTCCAGGACTGTTGTTAAGACAGGAAATGGGGCATCCGCCGGAGCCTGTGTGTTAGGAAACTAACAAGCACAGGTGTCTATCTTAGGACAGGCAGGGTCTGGAGAGGACAGCAGCTGCTAGGCTCGTCCCGGGGCCCCAGGGAGGAAGGCGGAAGTGGAGGGGTGTCCAGACTCCCTGGCTCTGGTGAGCAAGGGGCGGAATGGCAGCATGGTGACACGGTCAGGGGTGTGCACCTCTCCTGCCTGCCGTGGGATCTGGGAAGACGTTCTTCCTGACGCTCAGGTCCTGGACACAGGCAGCTGTCACTGCACGGAGGAGCATGAGGGAGCTTGGCTTTCCTGATGGTTCTTTATCCTGTGCTGGAAGGATATGAATGGTTGCTTCTGGTTACCTGTGCCAGAACCGTCTTCCATACTTGTGGTGTGATTAGGAAACACAGACGGCAGGCTTGTGAAGGTTGTAAAGCACCCTTAGGCTCTGAGGGGACTCCTCTGCGGGGTGTGGGGGGGTGTGAATCGTGACTGACAATGAAAGCCCTATCAAACTGCCCTCTTCACCTCATGTTCTAGGAGAAAGGCCTGTGGAGTCGAGGCACCACCCAGAGAACATTCCAGAGTAGGCCATTCTCCTTTCCCAGCAGTGGGCTCCTTCCTGTGGGATACAGAATTCTGCCAGTTCCACAGGCTTTTAGAAGCAGGGAGATGACCCAGTAGGGCATTTGGCAACCAAAGCCATCAAGAAGGGTTACTCCCCAATCAACAAGCTGAAGTTTTATAAGCACTTTAAGACCAGAGATAAAAATGAAAAGCTCTGGTTGAGGCCTGTGAGTCTGGTTGATAGAGAAGCAGAGGAGTCCGGGTGCCTTGTTAAAGCACACAGGTTGGGAAGGTGTTCTGGGCACCGACACAGAAAGACCACCTGGAGAGTCAACACTGGGGTGCTCCTCCACCTAGTCATAAGGACTCCCCATCGCTTCGCCTCTCAGACCACAGAAAAGGGGTGTGTGCCTTTGGAAGGAGGGACAGGTTGTCTGACCCAGGTTAGGCAGCGTGGGATTGAAAGAGCTGGCTGTGACTGTTAGCCTTATTCCCACCACTGGTCTTCAGATCCACCCAGACCTGAGCTCCTCCCTGCCCTGGAGCTCCCGAAACATAACTGGCCACTCCCTCTCTCCACCCAGACATACCTGGGCACAGACCACCACGGCCCCAGAGCTACCCACCTGGATAGGGTCAGGCACCATATTGCTCCCTCTCCCTGGAGAGATATGGCCTCTCTGCTAAACCTTATAATAAGTGCCTGCCTCTGCGTGGTCCCCTGGGATGGTCAGTGATGGATCTTAACCGTGACAAAGGCCCATACAACAGGAAACAAAAAAGGGGCATAAATGACCTTTCTTGTCCAGAATGGGAGGGGCCCAAAGAAGAATCTACATCCAATCAGAAAGGCCTGGGGCAGTTAGGGACCCCCTACTTAACAAATCAAAGCGAAGATGCATTCCCTCAGAGGGAAGGGACTAGAGACCAATATTTGGAGGGCTCAGTAAAGAAGCCTGGGGTGAAGGAAAATCGCCGCTCTGCTAGGATAGCAGGGCCTGCCGATTATTTTTTCTACTTCCTTTCACTTTCAAATAAACTTACTCAGTCTAGACTCTTATCTGGCCAAGAAAAGGACCACTACCCTAGTCGATAAAGGGAAGAGCTAGTCCTCAGATTCCCCCTGGAGATCCCTAGCAGGGTGGGTGAGGAGTCAGCCCTGGGTCCCCGAGCTCTAGGCTGACGGGCTGGCACCAAACTCTATGAATTACTCTTTACTTGTTGGCGTTCTCCTGAACCAAGAAGCCATTAGCTCAAGAACATTTGGAAAAGCACTTCCTGCTGCTCCCTTTTGCCAGGACAGGCTGACCCCACACAGAAAGATGGCAATTTCCTTTCCCCTAGACCTAACGTTCTTATCACTCATAGAACCCCTCTCCTGGAAGAGTGAGGCGCAGAGCAGAGGCAGCGCAGAGGGAATTCTAAATTCACAGTGAGGAGCACCTCACCCTTACTTGCACCTAGCTACATGGAACTCGGATACACCACAATAAACTATTGTAAGATGACATTATGTGTCAGTTATGGACAAACAAAATGAAGCCCTTTCTACCAACATTCCCACAGTCCAGGGTCTAGAACAGGAGGACACACTTTTACCAACTGGCAAATAGTGTGAGTTGAGGCACCGGATGATTAGAGTCAGGAAGCTTCCAGCAATGTGAGATGGCTCAATGTGGTAAACTGAGGCAATGGGATGAGCCTAGGAATGGAGCTGTGAGACTGTAAAGGAAGCCAAGAGCCGAAGAGCCCTGGGTCTCACTGGACCTTAACAAGGAAGAAGCTTCCATGCTTCGAGTTAGGTGCTGATTCCACCTTAAGAAGAACACTCTGAGCTCCCCGTGGGACCCTCCTTGTCCTCCAGCCTGTGGTACAGGGAACTGACCCCTAGTTGCAGGCCAGGTTCCAGACCACTGGCTGAACCAGTTAGTGAACCCATTTCTATTATCTAGGAGTACCTGAGGGTCGTAGAGCCAATGAGGCTGACTGCCTGCCTGGGAAGGAAGTGCCTCTGGGATCCACAGGAGTTACGTTCGCTCTTCCCCTCCCCCACCTGACAGGTTTGTAAGGGGAGAGATCTATACTCAACCACATGCTCACCACCAGGAGACTCTTCTGAGATGATACAGAGAGTCTGCTCCTGATGTCCACCACCCGGCTCCTGAAAACAGGCCTGAGCCAGGAACAGGCTCTGGGCAGCATATGTCTGGTACACTGAGGAAAGGCAGAGTGGACGGTGTGTCAGGCTAGGGTCATGCCTCTGCTCCCTTCCTTCTCGTAAGTACACAGGAGACCTTGGGGTGACAAGGAGGCAGCGTGTAGCAGTTAGCAAACGCAGGGAGCCCCCAAAATGAACCTAGAGCGCATCCTGCGGGACCAGTGTTTGTGAGAACACTCACTCCTCTAAAGCAATCCATCCCCTGCTCTTTTTTCCTCCTGCAGTTGTAAGTTCAAACTCAAGTAAATCGAGGAGGAAGCTGGCCTGTGGTGAGCACAAGAAGGGGCTTCAGCACGCACCCTTCCCTGTGAACTTCCTTCCCGTGCACAACTGAGCTTGGTGAGGCCTCCTCAGGGCAAAAACACAGCTGGCCTTTAAGGTAGGGATGAGGATGCCCAGCTTCAAAGCTCACAGCTGCCTCTCCAGAGCTACTTCTTCTTTGGGATCACTTCCTTTGGAATTGGACTGTAATTCTGAGTTAGTATTGGTGTGTGTGTACGTGTATGCGTGTGTGTGTCTGTGTATGCATGTGTGTGTATATGCATGTGTGTATATGTGTATGCATGCGTGTATGTGTGCGTGTATACACACAATGGGGCTTCTACTCAGGGACTGGAAGTCTGGGCATTGTTCCTGAGCTTTTTTGCTCAAGCTTAGTTAGTGCTGTACCACTTGAGCCATAGCTCCACTTCCAACTTTTTGGTGGTTAATTGAGATAAGAGTCCCATGGACTTTCCTGCCCAGGCTGGCTTTTTATTTTTTTTTTGCCAATCCTGGGGACTTGAACTTGGGGCCTGGGTACTGTCCCTGAGCTTCTTTTGCTCAAGGTTGGCACTCTTCCACTTGAGCCACAGCACCAGCCTTTTCTGTGTATATGATACTGAGGAATTGAGCCCAGGACCTCATGCATGCTAGGCAAGCACTCTACCACTAAGCCACATTCCCAGCCAAAGGCTGGCTTTCTCTTTCAGTATGACTCAACGTTTTCCCTTTCATCTGTCCTACCAAAGGTCTCTGGTTTCTCCACTGCCTGAGCACAATGGGGTGATCTGAGGACCCCGTAAGAGAGGGACCTTTGGCAGAAGGTATCTTGGCATTTGCACACACTGCTCCATCAGCCAACAAACAGGAGCTTCACACCACAGTGAGCTACTGAAAGAGGAACGACATTGGACATTTAAACTGTTAACAACCAGCTGTGGAAACAAATCACGAGGGCCTGTACTGCTCCTCTGCACTTGGATGGAGGCTTCCGTGAGAATGCAGTGTTCCTTGTCACCTTTGGTATTCCCTGACCTGAATGCAGCTTTTGGATTAGTAAGGATTGCTTATTTATTTAGACAATTCTCTAGAAGCAACCAAAAAAATCCCCCAAAACAAAAAACCAACCAAATGAAAGCCTGGAAACAAAGGCAGGAAGACTGGGATGTTTTAGGAAGAAAACACACAAGGCTCTGGCAGCTGGCAGGTGTCTGGAGACATGGCAAATGTGCAGGAAGGTGCTTGCAGGAAAGAGGGAGCGCTACCCAGTCAGGGAATCTGGAAAGGTCCCCTCTGGCCTGGAGAAGGGGGTTCCCCAGGAAGCAGATTATTTATTGCATCTCTGTTCGCCTTCCTAAGCTTCCTCTCGTGAAGCTAGAAGCCCCACTCACTGTGCTAACTGACTACAGCTTTCCCTCCGGCCGTTCTCCATCTCGGGAAAGTGTCCAGCCCTGCGGGCTTTAATGAGGTACATTTCTTGGATGTCAGCTCCAACAGCGAGATGGATTTACTTCAGAGTTCAATCCCTGAGGCTTTATTGATTAGCTATTATCAGCTCTGCACTCAGCTAGGTCTTGGAGGCGAGATGGAGAATGAGCCAGAAAGTCTTCTTCCCTTCAGAAAGTCAGAACCCAGCATCCACGGGAAATGAAATGATGTGGACTTCAATTAAGCCTGGAAGGTCTGGGTTCCTTCTCTATGAAACAGATGATGAGTGCTGAGCTCTGAGCCCATATCCCCAGGCTGAGATGCAGCCTAAGTGAAATCGAGCCTGCCCAGGAAGGAGCGCGGGTGAGGCAGGCGGTGGGAGAGACAGACAGATCTCACGGCCACACTGGAAAAACCCGCAGCTCCGCTCCTGAGCATTTACAACCACAGTCAAACTCAGAGCCAAGGGTGTGTTATTTACAACTTGTATGAAGACTTTTTCCCTGTTCTGTACTTTTTAAAATTACACCTGTGTTATTTTCTCCATTTTTAAATTGATTGATATGTGACAAAAAAGATTGTATATTTAAGGTGTACAATTTAGTCGTTTGCTTTTTGTTTTCTGTGTTGTTTATATATATATATATATATATATATATATATAGCTGTTGCTATATATCCCAGGCTGGCCTGGAACTTGTGATTTTGCTGACTCAGCACTTAACTTGTGTGTGTGTGTGTGTGTGTGTGTGTGTGTGTGTGTGTGTGTGTGTGTGTGTGTGTGTGTGTGTGTGTGTGTGTGTGTGTGTGTCTCTCTCTCTCTCTCCTCCCTCCCATAACTGAAAGCTTCCAACCTGCCACTGACATCTCTGAAAAGCCTTAGTAACCCAGTCCCGGCCAAAGTGTTCATGAGTTGACTTGTTATTCGATTCTAAAATCAAGAAACATTAAGTGGTATTACAAGGAATTTTTCTGTTTTCCTTACTCATTTTTCTTTTCTGTAAAAAGGCTTTTGGTTTATTTTTGGACACAAATCCTGAACCTTAACTTGTTGAGCGAGAAATTTTCATATCCATCAAGAATTAATCGTTTGAAGGCGGGTGGTAGCTTTCACCTGTAATCCTAGCTACTCAGAAGGCTGATGGGAAATTGGAAGTTCAAGGCTGGTCTGAGAAAAAAAAAATGAGAGTCTCCCCTAGCAAGGGTGATGGAGTGAATCTGTCATCTTCAATAAAAAAACATAATTTAGGAGGACTGAGGTCCCAGTATGGGCCAGGGCAAATCGTGATGATACCCTACCTTAAAATAACCAGTGCAAAACAGGCTGGGGGTATGGTTCACTGGTGGAGTGGCAGCCTGGCCAGCACTGAGGTCCCAGTATGGGCCAGGGCAAATCGTGATGATACCCTACCTTAAAATAACCAGTGCAAAACAGGCTGGGGGTATGGTTCACTGGTGGAGTGGCAGCCTGGCCAGCACAAGGCCTGAGTTCAAACCACAGCACCGAACACAAAACAAAACAGACAAAACAAAAATCATTCGGTCCCTAGGGGCCCTAGGTTCCCTCACAAGGGCTTCAGGGACTTCAAGTCACACACATTCCAGTTTGGCACTCACAAGTGAACCACAACGCCAGTCTCAGACATGATTATTAAATGAAGTGTGAAACAAGATGCCCTGTCAAGCTTTCTAAAGCAAGACGCCAGCTCCTAGCATCCTGTGCACATAATGGCTTCTGCAGCCCGAGCCGCCTTCACGGAAACGTACTGTGGTCATCTGCCTGACACAGTTCCTCCAGCAACCACCTCCTCAGAGCACCAAAGGAGACCGAAACAAAGGCGTGTCATCCTAACACCCAGTGCCAGGCTCTGCTTAAACCACAGCCGGGAGTGGAGAGCCAGGAGCGTGCGCTGAAACGGCTGACCCCGTGTGTGACCCGGGAGACCCTCTGAACTGGCTGATCCCCTGCACGACCCCGAGACCCACCAGGGTACAGAAGATGCACTGGCACTGGGCCAGGGTGGTCATCTGCTCCACCGGATACTCCCCGAGGCACAGCTTGCAGGACACCAGCGGGTCGAGGGCCAGGTCCCAGGTGGGCCGGTACCTTGCTGTGGTCATTGCAGAGCAGCCTGGAATGAGACACGCACACAGTCAGACCTCCCTCCGATGGCCTCCGAGACAGATGCCCCTCCCCGGCGGTGGAGGGGCCCAGGCTGCTGTTGGCAGGGAGGGGGCACTGGACTCTACTCACTGGGGTCCCCTCAGAGGTTTAGCCAGGGGACTGTGGGCAGGCTTTCTTGTTTTTCACTATTCTGGTGACTTTTCACGTCCTCCCCCTTGCCTATCCCTTCAGTATGCAATTAATAATTACTGACACCGTGTGTCAAGCAAGCACTTAGCTCAGGGAGGCAAAGCCCCGGCAGCCTCAGCACAGAACCTGTGTTCCAATACTGACTGCTATTTGGTGGGCCGTTCCAGGTCCCCCCGTCAGTGAGGCTGGTCCACAGCCCTCTGTCCCCGCACATCCCTCCCTTCCCCACTGGCTGCCCTTCACTAGCCTGGGCCTCCAGAAACAGCTCCCTCCAAAGGAAGACCGCTGCTGCTTCTCTTCTTTCCTCCCGCCTCCTCCGGCCAGTTCTCTAATTTAAACTCATGCCTTGTGCTTCTGAAAGGCAACTGCTCTACTCCTTGAGCCACAGCCCCACTCTTCTGTGCTCTGGTTTGCAGCCAGGGTCACACTTTGTTTTCGTCCAGGGTCAGCCTATGACTGTGCTCATCAGTCTGCCCCCCACATAGCAGAGATGACAGCGGGCAACACCACACCTAGCTTGTTGTTTGAGATGGGGTCTTGTGGACTATTTTTACCCAAGCTGAATTAGAATGTTAATCCTTCCATTACTTCCCCTTGCCCCTTCCCCACTCCTATCTGCATCTAGATTTAAGATTTTCTAGAATATCGAACCCCAGGATGGCATAGGTATGGGATAGATAGGTTCACTTATCAGATCCAGGATGCATAGAGGATACCTGAAAAATAGATCCTTCCCCCTTTATCTACCCAGGATTTCTCCAGTCATATTCTAAAGCACCAGCAGCATCCAGTGCGATTACCTGTTGCCTGGTGCTTACACGCTATTACCAGTGCTTGCTAAAGGCTTTCTCTCTTGAACCACGCAGTCAGTAAGCCTGGAGGGGTAAGGAAAGACAGACGGAGAAGACACATGTCCAGCCCACAGTCAGCACCTGACCATCCAGTGTTCCAGTCATTCCCAGGAGACTGCATGAACAAATCTTTGCACTGGGGATAATTAATATTCATACCTTGAGTCCCGGTCTCTAAGCCTCATATATTTATTTTGTATCTGAAATCAGTAAGTTTGTGTTTCCTCATTCCAGGAGCCCCTTCTGTCCAAACTCATGCTTCCCAAACTCTGGACACTGAGTAAGATTCAGTTAAACTTTCCTATAGAATTTCTGGCCCTGCTATCCAAATCTTAGGCCTGTTCCTTAGCTAAACTCCCTCTCTCTCTGGGCAGAGCAATGAAACAGATTCAGATGGCAAAAATATTCACATTCCATGCTGGGGTATGAGGTCACAAGACACAAGACACAAAGAAGATCTGTCTCATCTAGCCTTGTGTATGGAGCAGAGGGCAATGCGCTCAATGACAAGGACACATGCAAAGGAAAGGGAACGGAAAAGCTGACACCCAACTACAGCCACCAACACAAGGAGCCCTGGGGTTCTGGAGACTCAGGATGAACACAGGAATTCCTCACCCACAGATCTTCAGATGCAATTCAGGGTATGAAGTTAGCCAATAATACAAGGCAGTACAGGATTACATGCTGAATCAGTGCTAAAGATACTTGGTAAAGAAGACAACGTCTAGGTCAATGAGGCCTGAATTTTGGGGGAGGTTGCCTTGGGAAGAAGAAGTAGCTATCAAATCAGGAGGAAGTAATATCTACTAATAGCTTTCACTAGACCCGAGGAGCTGAGCACCATGCCAGTTGAAGAATGTGGTCAGACATTTGTACACAGTCTCTGTCTATGGCCAGCATAAACAGCAGCTTAACCACTGCTGGGCTCAGTTTATTCATCCAAGATCAGACACCAAGGTGGACAAGCTCATCTTCGGGGGATGGTGTGGGATTAATGGAGCTCAGGAAGAAGTCCTGCTCCCTAGTAAGTAGTCAATAAAACCCCCACAATGTCCAGCTAGCTTTATCACTTTGTAAGAAAAGACCCTAGGAGGCTGCAAAGTTCCGAAACCAGGCATGAGATCTCGCTGTCATTTAGGTTAGCTACTCCAAAAACAGGAAAAGCTTGACATGCCTTCTCAAATTCTATCAACCAACACTCCCTGGGTATTACTGAGCCAAAGTCTTTACTTAGGGCAAAATGCCCATAAGTTCTTGCCTGGGGCACTCAGTGGGAAGGGAGGAACCTGCTGGACCTGAAAACCCACCCAGATAAGACACAGTGGCCCAGGACAGAGGAGCAGAAGGGCAGACGCGTGAGAGGCAGGAGAGAGCGGACAGGGCTGGAAGTGGAGCACCAGCTATGAGGGTGGACTGGCCTCTGCACACTCTCAGAACCTGAGAGGGACCTGGTCTGCAGGAGGCCCCATCTCCACTGCTGTAGGACAATGGCAGAAATCCAAACGCCTCCAGGGTGGAACCTCAAGATAAGTAAACAAGCATACTAACCTGACTAAAGCAAGGAGGCATCTCAGAGGCTCAGCTGTCTGGGGTACAGGAGGCCATCAGCTCTGACCCCAAAGTGACGTTCATGTCAAACACTTCTCTGAACCTTGACTACAGCACTATTACTAAGAATATTATTATTTAAAGTGCCCTCAAGGATTTTCTTGGTCCTGTGTACATAGAATATTTTCTCTCTCTCCCTCTCTCCCTCTTTCCCTCTCTCTCGCTCTCTCTCTCTCTCTCTCTCTCTCTCACACACACACACACACATTTTTCCCATTTTAATTCCCCTATAATTCTTTCTCCAAATATCATCTGTGAAAGTCCACTGTAAAAAGTTTGTTGAGAATGTTCACGAGTCCTAAGAGGGCTGATAACCTTCATTGAAAGTTCCAAGGCCCCAGGCAGGCTTGGAGAACACTCAAGGTTGGAAGTATCCCTGGGCCGTGGCTGCTTACTGGCCTCTCTGCGCTGGAAGTGGGGAGGGGCAGGCTGAGGCTGTCAGTGCTGGGCAGGCACAGGGTCCCGTACGAGGAGTCCTGTGGTATTGCTTTCAGGAGAGAGAAGCCAGGCAGACCTGGGTTCAAGCTCTTTCTGCCACATGGTAATGGGATTTTAGAGAATTTCTTAACTGCTTAGTTCCCCCCCCCCCCCCCCCCCCCCCGTCAAAACCTACATAGAATCACCACAGGTGTGGACTTGTAGAGTGAGAGAAAAATAACATATTTAACATTTCTGGACATCTTATCAGCTTGGGAAGTTGGGAGAGAGGAGAGAATGAGGGAAGGGGTGACACTGGTCAAGAAGCACTGTATTCATAGATGGCTGTGTTAAACCCATGTATATGATTACCTAAAGGTAATAATAAAATAAAGAACTCGAGAATGAGCCGTAGATTAAATCCAGAAGAAGAGCTGTACTGAAGGGAACTGACACGATACATTTGTCTTTTAGAAACCAATGGCTAAGATCCTTGGAGAACCATACATCGGAGTCCCAGAAGCCTCAGATGGATGAGTCTGGGTCCCGCCCCTGCAGGACATCAGCCCAGAGGTCACTCAAAGTGGACCGCACAGTGGCAGAAGCCCCCTTGGGGGGAGAGGGAGGGGGGATGGGGACCGGGAGGGGGGATGGGGATGGGGGAGATGGGGACAGGGGAGGGGATGGGGACACTAGCTCCTCCAGGGTCTTCAGGCCCCCCTCAACCCAGAGGCCTCCAGCCTGGGAAACTCCAGGAACAATTTCCCACCTCATGAAGGCCCTACCCTCTAGCCCAGCCCACTGCCCTTTCTGCCTTGCTTGTTCCCAATCTCCTGTCCCCCAAAGCTTCCAAGCCAGGCTCCTCTTGCTGTTCACAGCTTCTCAGAGTGACCCTGGCCACTGGGAGGCCCTGACCTGTCTGGCTTCCTTTCTTTCTGGAATGTAATTTCTACTTGAGCCCCAAGGGGGCTCCCCCCGCGTCCCTAGGCTCAAGTGCGCACTGGCCTGGCCAGGGCTCTGGCACACCCCCACACCTGCACCTGAGGCAGGCACCTCCCCATTTCGGGGGTTACATCTGTCTTGTTTCCCATCCGGTGTCTGACAGTTTTCTATGCTCTGCTCAAAGCCAAGCTTCAGTCGGCAACAATGATGCAGGCAAACAAGGACGTATTGTGCAGGCATATCACAGAACGTCCCTACATACTGCAGGACCTTCAGACACGACACAGCTGCACCCTTGTGAGAGGAATTTGCTAACAGAATCACAGCACCCAGGAAAAGAAAAGAAAACATTCTACATTTTCCTACTGTGAATGTCAAGTCATAAGAAAACAACAAACTATTTTAAGAACATCTGGCCAATTACAAGATTATTCAATTTAAGCAATTTGGAATGTCTAGAAGCCAAGTCACTTTTGAAGCACGGTGGTATGCAGAGGGCTGTATGTGCACTGTGACACGAGACGTGTGTGCACACGAGAACGAGAGAGCTGGAGGAGCAGGCACCGGGCACCAGCTGAGAGATGAGGCTGTGGTTTGAAGCCGGCCTGGACATCCACATCGGTGAGACTTTGATCTCTAATTAACCACCAAAAGCTAGAAGTGCAGGTATGGCTCAAATGGTAGAGTGCAAGAAAAGCTAAGGGACAGCACTCATGCACTGAGTTCAATGGCACAAGAAAAGGAAGGAAGGAAGGAAGGAAGGAAGGAAGGAAGGAAGGAAGGAAGGAAGGAAGGAAGGAAGGAAGGAAGGAAGGAAGAGAGGGAGGGAGGGAGGGAGAGAGGGAGAGCTGGAGGAGACAATGCCCTCTCCTTGTAACAGCATAGCACACGGTCAGTGTAACATGGGTGAGGTCTTCCCACTCTCTCCCCCTTAAAACAAAGCTGGAAAGGAAGTCATCCCCAGCCCCACTTCTTGCTCATTCCACTTCCTCCCATCCTTGCTTGTCCTTCTCTTTGCACACCACTTTCCCAGCCCTCCTGGCCCCCAGGCCAGCATCTGTCCCTGGAGCTCTGTCTTAAGTCTCTGCATGTGGCCTGCTAGGTTTCTCTTGCTCCTTAGAACAGCAGCAGCAACATCCCACGGGAACTTGCTAATTTGCAATTTCCCGGGCACCAACACAGACTTACTGAATCAGAAATTGAGCAGAACAGCACACCAAGCTGTGTTTTTCACTGTGGGAGCCTGGCTCCCAGTGCAGTCCATCAACCAACAGTGTGGGGTCATTCTACTTGAGAGCATTTCCACCCACATCCACCTGATTGCAAAGTCCACATGGGATCAAGGTCATCCGATGTCCGGCTCCTCAACAGAACCAAGAGTCTGGGCTGCACTCTGCATATGAACAGTCACGACTCTGTGATCAGAACTCTTTCTGGTTCAGTGAGGTTTTCAAAGTTGGCAATATGTATGCTTGCTTCTCTCTCCACAACTGCAGGAGAAAGTTCTATGCACCATCCTCCTGGAAGGGGCTTGTCATAGGAAGATGATCCAGAATGCGAATAACGGTATGTGGAGTGACATTCACTTAACATGCCTTGGGTCTTGAGCTATCATTTGCAGACATCACTCAATTATCTGCTCAGTGGCTCTGACATGCCTTTGTTGGGTGGGAGGTGACAGATAAGCAAGAGAGGCTGGCAGCATCCTCAGGATAGTGGAAGAGAGCTGGAACTATCCATAGGTTTAGCTCAAGATTGACACTGAGGGTTCAGAGAGAAATATTTACAGGTATGTGCATCCACACTGCATAGTCTTCCTGCTTTGTTAGCTGAGAGAGCACAGAAAAAATGGCATCCATTTGCAAGGAGCTTGCCTAGGGTCGATTCTGAGACTTGTACACTGGGTGGTGCATACCTGTAATCCCAGCACTCAAGAGGTTGAGACAGGAGAATCATGACTTTGCATCCAGTCAGGGCTAAAGAATGAAATCCTTTTTCTCTCTTTCTTTCTTTCTTTCTTTCTTTCTTTCTTTCTTTCTTTCTTTCTTTCTTTCTTTCTTTCTTCCTTTCTTCCTTTCTTTCTTCTTTCTTGTCCGTCATAAGGCCTGAACTCTGGGCCTGGGTGCTGTCCCTGACCTCTTCAGCTCAAGGCAAGCACTCTACCACTTGAGCCACAGCACCACTTCCAGTTTTCTGGTGGTTAATTGGTGATAAGAGTCTAATGGACTTTCCTGGCTTTGTATCACGATCCTCAGATCTCAGTCTCCTGAGTAGCTAGGATTACAGGTGTGAGCCACTGGCGTCTGACTAATAGTGAAATTCTTTCTCCACCAAAAAAAAAAATAGTGCCTCAAATTTAAGGAATCAGGGTGCACTGGACACAGAGATATTAGTAGCAGCACCAGGGCAAGAAATATCCCAGGTAAGTTTGTAATGCCACAAAGCCAGGATTACCCACAAGAAACAACACCCTCAGTGTTGGCTCAGAAGCCAGTACTGAGAGCTCTTGATAGCTAACGCTCAACAACTAAGCAGCAAAGTCCTATGAATCGTAGCCCTAATACAAAGAAATGTCCACTGGATCAGTAAATATTAGAGGGAGAAAAGGTGTATGTCTTACGTGGGAAAGATCTATGTGGTTTTGGTCACTGCACTCTCTTCCCTGGGGGAGGGGGGGAGGGTGGGATCAGGAGGTAGTGCACCAGTCGGCCAGGGAGCAGAGGGTGGATGAGGGAGGAGAGGATATGATGAAGATTAGATCTGATGAGGATTACACTCTACCTCTGAGGTTCAGCTCCCCAAATGCCCCACCCCATCATAGGCGAGGAACCGAACAGCAAAGAGATCCCAATTCAAGATGAGCCTTCAAAATGCCTAACCAACCAATACTCCTCTCAGCTGCCAAGGAAGTCTGAGAAACTCATCACCCTGACTCCTGAAGTAGACAAAAAGCTGGGCAAAAACTAAGGAAGTCTAGACACAGAAATGAAGTCTTTGGTGAATAGTGTATCGATACTCCACATTGATGAGGACAAATGGACTTTAGTCATGGATAATCCCAGAGGAGAGGGGATTCCAGCAGAGGAACTCTCTCTGATCTTCCTGCATCACACTTCTGCCTCCAGGCGGTGGTATAAAAACCTATTAATCTAAATCTCAACCTCCCTAAAATAAAAAGGTTCCTGTTTAAAACATGAGTCAGGTGTGCTTCCAGGTCGATTACCCCAGCACTGGGCAGGGGGAGGCTGGGAATTCAAGGCTGTGTAGTGAGCTCCAGGTTTGTCCTTGCTTGAGAAATATTTCAAAGCAACAACAACAACAACAACACTTGGTTGTTTTCACTTAAGTCCAAACAAACCCACCAACCAGCAGAATGAACAGGAAAGAGTAACATTTTAATTTTCTGCTACTATTGTTAAGGCCAGCACCAAAAAAAGCAATCTAAGAAAGCCAGCTTAAATGTAGTTGAAGCGGTGACTTTATTAACCATTAGACTCCTTGGGATTTTGATGTGCTAATGAATAATGAATGTTCAGTCCTGAAAGGGTGCACAGTAGGACTCAACTACACCATGAAGCAGCTTCTCTAGCCGATGCTAAGAAAGGAGGTAGTGCTTTGTCACCTCATCCCAACAAGCATCTCCACATTCAGGTGTTTCAGGGAGCAGGGGAATCAGTCATAAAGGGTAACCAATAGACCAAAACAGGCTGCCCACCTGCCTAGAATTCCATGTTGCTCAGGACCAGATGGTGACAGAGTCACTGGAAAACAACCTCTGGGATTGAGCAGAGGCAGTGGGTGCTTTGTACCTTCAACATACACCTGTCCAGATGAGGGAGCAGGTGAGTCATGCTAAGATCCCAAGGTAAAGAGCAACTTCTATGACTCCACATGGAAATGCAGAGTAGCTAAGTGATGTCTCCTCCCACACACAGCCCAAGCGTTTCCTCCTGGAGTTCTCCTTTCCCATAGAAAGCAAAGAGGAGGTCCAGGGCCCCTGTCACTGCACATGAGGTAACCTCAGATGGACACCTATGCACAGGACAGAAATCTTAACAGATTGACACACCAAGGTTTTTGACTGTGAGTTCGACTGGATTGAGTCACACCTGGGAGATTCATATAATACACTTCTGGGCATGTTTGTGAGGAGGTTCCCAGAGATGATGAGAGAGGGCTCTGACCTCATCAGTGGTGTATTCCATGGATGGATTCAAACTTTCAACGGAGTACGAGGAAATAGTGGGTCTAGTGGGAGGCAGGGGTCACGGGGGACTGCGTTAGGAGAATACACAGGGGCCCTGACCCCTTCTTGTTACTCACTCTCTTCCAGCCACCGTTGGAGTGAGACCTCTACCCCTCAACACCCCACCGCCATGATATTCTGACCTCTCAGACTCAGAGCAACGGAGCCAGCTGGCCACGGGCTGAAACCTCTGGAAGCAGAAACCAAGCTAGATCTTTTTCTCCTTTCAGAATGAGTCTCTGGGGTCTGTGTCATGGCAACCTGACAGAACCGTCTGTCCCACACACTGAGTCTCTTCTTGGGGGCTCAGTCCAGAGAGTGGGCGCCACCCTTCCCCAGAGTGCAGATAAAACACTCCACGCACGAGCTCAGCATTTCTCGGAGGCCTCAACAGGATGGTCTGCTTCCCACAGAGGGCCCCAGACACAGCCAGCTTTCTGACCCCCATTCAGGAATGAAACGCAGAGGAAGACAGAAAAGCCCTATTATTCCAACTCCAATTCATGTGCCCTGATAAACACTACGCCTCAGCTGCTGCCAGGGAGCAGCACTTTAAAACAAATCAAACACCAAGATATTAAATGTTAATGTGGAAAGGGATCTTAGGAGCACCCCTCCTGGCACACAGAATTTCCTTACCTCCAGCCCTTCAGAGACCTGCTAAGAAGTCACCACCGCCCACCTCAACACCACTTCCTTCTCTGTGGTAATGAACCACCCTCACAGCATGACTGCAAACCTTTCAGCTTCAGTGACACAGTTACAACTGCTTCTGCTTTGCTTTCAGATCTGGCACGAGGAGAACGAGGCGGATGAATGTCTGCAGAGCTATGATAAAGCCTGGACAGCCAGGGCTCTAATGTTGATCTCATTCTCATCAGTCGGCTACACAAAGAACCATTTGTAGGGTGCCGGCAGGAGCCTGGGCGGAGGGGCTCGGTTCTTCCATCATCTGCAGTTTTCATAGTTCTCAAAGTCAGTGTTTGTGAGCGTGGTTTAGAGCAGGCCTGTGGCCAGCTCAGCACGGAGCACAATAGTGGTTTCCTTCAATGCACCAAACACAAGGCCTGCTGCCCAGGCAACAGCCTGGGAAGTTCCTGGGTTTGGAGTGGGTCAATCGTGTAGTCCATGGAACAGGGTGTAATGGAGGCAGTGGGGGTAGGGGTGGCAGGTCAGGTGGAAATGGACTCAAGGGAGACTCAAGCTCTGGAGCTGCTAACCATGCAACCCCCGATGCTCACTGTATACGCAGGGGGACCAGTGGCCTCTCCTGCACCTAGGAATGCGGTCTTCAGACTGCTGGAAGCCAAGACCATCTTTAAGTCTCAGAAACTCTCTTGACTCCAGCCCCTTCGAAGTCGCATGACTCAGCTGGTGGGTGAAAGGAGAATGGATCTCAAAGTGTGGAGGTGGTAGGACCGTGTGGGAGAGACAGGGGAACAGTTAGGTCTAGGGATTAAAAGTGGCAGACATAACATGTGGCAGATAACAAATGTCTTATATAATGGTGCTTCTTGTTCCCATAGTGCCTTGGGCTCCTGCTTCAGTGCTGCTTCTTCCCATAATGCCCTGGGTGCTCACTCAACCAATGAAAAGAGCAAGGAGACATCTGCACAAGCCATCAAGCAATCGACACAAGGCCGCGAGGAGATGGGGAGGGCCCTGTACTATAACGACCGTCCTCCGAGAGGACCCCACTGGATTCCTCTTTGAGCTCCTGTGGAATGGAGTCTCCCTACTTTCCTTCTAGGGCTTTCCATTGATTTTGAAATAAACTTACTCTGTGTACCTTAAACACTTTCCTGCCTCTAATTCCTTAAAGGCTCAAACACTGATGACAAAGACCAGGTCACAAGGGTGCACCCCTGTGAGCTGTGTAGACAAAAAGACCTTTTGGGCAAATCCAAACTCCACAAGTCTCTTTCATTCTTACTCCTACATTCACATGCCTCTAATCTTCCTCCTCAGTCCTTGCAGGTATTAAAAACTGAACAGAAAGTTTCTAGCAAGTTCTAAGCACTTGTAACTACAGGATCAGAGTCATCTGCACCCACAGAGCAAAGCCTAGTCATCTTCACTAGCCCCTTGTCTAGCTGAACACTGGCCTTTGAAGAGTTCATCGCAGGGAGAAGGGGAAAACTTAGAGGTACAAAGTGCCAAGCTCTCTGTTCAAGATAGCTTTGGAGAGACAGTGGGATAAAGCTTTTTCCATTAGTACTATATTTCATCTTTTACTTACCTGATAGAAATCTGCACCAAATACAAAGCAAATTACCTATTACCTCAAGTTCCAAATTTCTTATCAAGTGTATTCTGCTGCTGTGGCTTCTTAACAGATGGAGAGGGTTCAGAAGAGGCAGGAGGAGACAACTTCAAGGGTTGAAAACAACTGACTGATGCTTCAAGTGAGGGAGACAGAAGACTCTAGAAGGCTTTCCACAACCCGCAGCAGAAGCTCCAGACTCAATGAGGAGTTTAATATGAAGAAAGGGGAAGAGGAGAAGGAGGAGGAGGTAGAAAGGAAGAGGAGGAGGAGGAGGAAGTGGAGGAGGAGGAGGAGGAGGAGGAGGAGGAAGAGGAGGAGGGGAATTGATTCTATTCCTAGAGTCCTAGGCCAAAACAAGCTTGACTTCATGGAGTCCCAACAAATGAGGTCCATCCACTGGCCCCAGAAATTAAATGGAAAAGTAATGGTGAAAAAACAGGAAAGGAACTGAATCCATATAGCCGTAATAGGAAGACAACGCCATCAGAGGTCTCACTCAGTGAGCTGTAGGTCTCAGTGGAAGAAGAAGTGGGCTTGCTGGCCAGAGGTCAGCACAAGCCCTTGAGGAAGCTGTGCTTTGGTTGGTCACTGCCTCAGCTTGGGTCACAGGAAGTCACGGTGTGAAGGAAATGGAGCTGATGAGGGAGGAGGAACCTCTACTTGGAGCTGAGGAATCTTTCTCTGCTCAGATTTCAGACTCTGTACTTTGAGGGAGGTTGGTCTTTCACACCTGTTTTCCTGGAAGGGGGTGATGTGGTCTCTGTGGCCTGACACTCTTGCTGGGGGGTAGGGGTGGGCAGATCGGCATGGGCTCATTTGCCTTCAGGTCTCAGCTGTTCCTAAAAGGTGTGAGGCAGCGACTGAAGCCTCCTAGGTGCCACACCCAGGGTCTGGATGCTGTAAGAGCTGGCGTGTGTCAACCTATTGGGAATTCGCCGTTACCTTGATGTCCTCAGCCTTGAAGGTGAGAAGGTTACTAGCTTTTAATGAACACTCCTAATGGTCGCCTAAAAGCCCAATGGATAAAGTTGAGCAGGAATCTGATTCAAAGTTTAAGGCAAGGCAGACGGATACAGAATGTGTAAGAGGCAAATTAAAAGCTGCTTTGGCTGGGCCCGTAAATTCACTAAAAGCAGAATAGAAGCTGAAGGCCCAGCCCCTGCTCTGCACCAGTGTCCTTGAACAATCATTCTCTCCCGTAGTCACTTTGTAAGCACTGCCAGGAAGGACAAGATTTACCACTGATATGCATCTTGTGATGAAAAAAAGCAAGCTGGCCCTCAGACAGGCCATGCCCTCTGCTGTCCCACGAGCTCCGCAGAAAACGTAATACACGGGGGAGGGGGCTGGGTCTTCAGTGGAGATTCTACTAACCTGGGAGATTCTACTAACCTTACCCCCCAGGGGTAAGGCAGAGTCATCAAAGGCACTTTCCACTAGGGGCAAAGGGGGACAGTCCAGGTAAGAAACTCAGCGGCTGTCCCTCGAGTACAGTAACAAATGTGGCCGACATCAAGGTACTCTGAGGGAAGACCTGCTAGGACAGGGTGTTCAGGCAGCGTGGGGACAACAGCAGGAGAAAGACAGAGTCAAGAGTGACTCCAAGACCTCCGACCCGAGGAAGAAGAGAGCTGCCAGTCTGGTCTAAGAGAGTCTGGGGGATCCAGGGTCTCACAGTCTGTGTTCTCCCTGGGGACACAGCATTACCACACCAGGCAGGCTCGAACCTGAAAACCGCAGGCCAGGCTTCTCTCTCTCTTTTCCTTCTATTCTCCCCTTTCTTTCCTTGTTTTCCTTTCGTTCCTCCTTCTTTCTTTTTTTAGATTTTTGGTACTGGCCACAAGGCCTATTTTTTTTTTTTAAAGAAATGTTTTAAAGATAACAAATCACAAGCAAACAAAGAAATCGAAACCATGGCAGCCTAAAATATTTGCCCTCTTGATCCTCTACAGACCTCTGCCCCCCGGGTCTGACCCCACGTGGTCACAGGGTCAACAGAGAGAGTCCAGAAGGAGGCTCCCAAAGCAGAGGAAATTCCAGCCAGAAATCCTCCAGGATAGGGGGTGAAAAGTCATGGCCAAAGAAAGGCAGCCGGACACCTGCATCCTGAATCCCACCCTTAGTATTTTTCTCACAATAAGAGGCCCTGTACAACCTTGTGCAGTGCGGGAGAAGAAAACAACCGGGGATGGGAGGTCCCCTGTCTGGGTCCAGCCAGACACACAGGGATTGCAGGAGGCTCCACGCAGATGGTGAGCTTCCGGACCTGCTCAGACCTCCATACCTGCTACCTGCCCACCTTGTATTTCCAAGACCTAGCATAGAGCTCTCCAGCTCTCCAGGCCCCCAAGGGATGAGCTAAAAAGAGCTCACAGCTCAAGCTCTGAGCTTCCAGGCACTTTTCTTTTTCCTTTTTGCATTTTCATAAATATGTATGAGTTACACCAACAGGTTACCATTGTGATTATGTCCATACATGCACACAAGGTACCCCAATGAAATTCATCCCCGTATCATCTTCCTCATTCCCTGTTTCTGCACTTCTTAAAACAATTTCAATAGGAGACTTCCGAAGAAGAGAAACCAAACCTGGAGAGTTGAAATCCCCTTTCGGCCACTGGAGCCCTCCCAGAGTCCAGGGACTCCCACTGGGGGCAGGCAGATATGCAAATAGCAAGCACACAGGCCACCTAGGAGCCTGGGCCTGTGGTCCCATCTCCAGAGCTGGAAGCAGTAACAGCTGGCATGGAGCAGTAGGAGCAAACCCCACTGGGGAGCACCCCTGTTTCACTGACCTGGAGATCACAGGCTCTTCTAACACGTTCCTATGCTATCGTCCAAGCCAACCCCTCTTTCTGCATTTGTGTGTAACCCCAGCTGACCGCTAATCCCTCTCAGTTAGGACCTGTTGCACCACAGATAGGCAGAAGTAGAGTGCTACTTCATAGGGTCTCAACTCTTTTCCAACGTAAGAAAGGTCTGAGAAGCATCCAGATGCCCTTCATTCTAGGAAACAAGTAAAATGAGCCAAAGGAGCCCAGGGTGGCTCAGCGCTGGGATGATTACACCAAGTGATGTTTCCAGATGGCACAGCCACTCTGTGAACGCGTCCAGTTTCTCTGCTCTCCTGTCACCTGTGTAAGACAGTCCACACCTCCCAGAGCTCTCTGCTCCTTCCACGGCTGTGCGTTACAGAGGTGTACTTGTTTCTTTATTGTTTTCTTCCTTGTCAAAAACGTAGGCTCCATTAGAAAGCCAGCAGTCATCTTGCTCTTTAGAAAAGAAACATGGCTGTGTTTTGTTCTTTCAATTCCTGCCTTGTTAACTAGGTTAGAAAAATATACTAGTCCCGCTGCCCAAGCCTGCTCCTTTGGAGAGCATGGTGACTCCTGGTGGCTCATCTGTCCAGCAACCATGGAGTTCAGCAGGTGTGATGCCCGTCGCCTCCACGGTTCACAAAGAGGGAAGTCCCACTGCATGCAGCAAGCCGCGTCTGGCTTGCCCTAGGTTCCCCACGGTGTGGAGCAGCCGCCTCTCTGAGTTAGTTCCTCCATTTGGGGTATACATGTCAAAGCGGGAGGGCTCAACACTTTTCTGTGAAAAGCTGTCGGAAGCAGCCAGACACACTCACACTTATCAGACTTACCAAAACACCAATCAAGAAAAGGGGAAAAACAAGCAGCACTTGTTGGACCCAGAGAAATGATCAAATTTATCCAATCAGAACAGAGACACTTCAGGCTCTCATAAGACAGCCTAACTTGTCCTTTGTCACAGGTCACTTCCCTGAGTAGATTACCAGGAGACAAACTCCAGATTCTCTCTGACAATGACAGGGCCTGCTGTGGCATGATCTAGTCCCCTGGCTTCAACGTCTCTGTGACAGGTTTGTTAACCAATACCTAAACGCCTGCACTGGCTACTCTGCATTACCCTTTGAAGTCCAATAGCTTCATTATCAATGATTTTTTAGCTTTTATGACTTGGGTGCTTATTAGTAATTAAGATTAGAATGAAACAAAGAACTCAGAATTGCCAGTCACGACTAAGCAAGTATTTGGTGAAATAAAGTGAATGAAATTGATGTCAGATTGTGAATATACTGGAATTAAATAAATTCAGATACCATGGAAAGATGCAAACATGATAGTCTCTAATTATTTTTACAGGACCCATGTACTCATTTTCTGATAAATAGTATCATGAGATAGCTTTAGAATAAGCTATGCTTTCCAACATTTGTATTCTATTTTATGTTTTGCGATGCATCATCAACCCTAGAGAGAGATGGATTCAACTCAATTATCTTCACTTAACAGATAAAGAACCGCGGCTTAAGAAAGACACCCTTCCACCCAACAGCTTCCCAATGCAAGGAGTGCCAAACGCAGAACTGGAAGCCCAACACCCCTTCCACACTCACTGTCTACCAACTGCCTGGGGAGCACGGCCTTTGTTCTTTCACAAGCAACAATTCCTTTGCCCACACAAAGCTGTGATGGTTAATTAGCCAGATTTCACCTGTAGATGCTGCCTGTCTAAGTAAGAAAGCAAATCCATCTCTTTTAACTTCTCACAGAAGAAAAATCCTTTCTCCATGGTAGAGTCCTCCAGAGTCCCCCAGGAACTTAATAAGGCCTTTGGCATACAGACACTAGAGGAAGGTCACTCGGTTGATCATCATGTAGAAATTAATCCAGTGCTCAGAGCTCAGCCACACTCCCCCACAAATCCTCTCAAACAAGGCCAGTAAATGTGTGTCCTGCTAGCTAGGATGGTGGGGGCTGGGGGTGAGGATCTGCTATCTACTTGGAGTGAATTTGCCTCTCCAGAAGGAAGGCAGAGGTATGGAAGGCTGCAGTATCAGTTTTCCCTAGACAGGATTGAGGACCACAGACGAAGGTCCACCTGCCACAGCAACATTCTACCCCATCAGAAGAGCTTGTCTGCCATCTCTATTGTAGAACCAGCTGCCATCTCTATTGTAGAAGCCATATTCCAACCTGCACCAAGGCAACACCCATGGCTGCCATGTCCCTCTAACTTCTGGCCCTGGCCAAGGAGAACCCAAGTGTGAGGAATTCATACGAGGATGAAGACACACTGCAGCAATGGTGAAGCACCCTCGTGTCCCTCTTTTCTGGGTGGCCGTGATCTCTCCTTCTTTTGGGGGATGACCCTATGAAACAAGACTAGAGAGAAAAACAAGCCAGGAAACTTACTCAAAATGAGTTCCGACATTTTGACAACAACTCCACAGGTGCAGACTGAGAGCTCTGGCTTAAAGAGAATAGTCCCAAAGAGAAGAAAACCCTGAACCGACAGTCAGGGCTCAGACTGCATGACCAGCTCAACGTTTCCTGGGTGTGAAGCTCTGTGCAGAAGCCAACCTGGAGGGGGCTGAGCATAATCAGGTGAGCTGATGCAATTTTTCCTGAAGGAAATCAGCTGCAAACTTCCAATTATTCCCAGGAAAACCTCAGTGACAACCAGGGAACAGTTTCCAAGGCGAGATGCCTTCCTGCTGGGAATACCTGCTGGGGATAATCATGTAAGTCTAGAAAGCATACTTATTTCCAGCCCTGTTGTAAACTTGAGTTCTTTATCCTAGAACAGTGGCGAGGTGGCTTGGGCTTGAAGCCAGCCTGGGGATGGGACACAGTTGTGGAGATGGTAATGAGTCTAGTGGGAGCAGGTGTTTCGGGGGACCCACAGCTCCTTGGTCACTTGGGAATCATTAATACAGCTTCAGCACAAAAATAACAAGCCGTGATGTCCCAGCAATGTCTTTCTCGCTCACAAGCTAGCAGAGGCCAGCTATGAGCATTCTGACATGAAGACCACAGGGCCCCCTTTTCTATGTCCAGTATGAAGAGCAGGAGGGGCAGGAGGCTGGGATGTAGTCTGCATCTGCAAGGACCCCCAACCAGCCTGACGCCTACAATGGACATCCGCCCATCACTCTCTGGGTCCCTGGGAGCTCCAGTAACTCCAAGTGGTGATAAAACTGCAAAACCATGGTCCACACGCACGCAGCATGCCCACCCACCAATGCCTAGATTCCATTCCTCTCTCCACAACCTGACTCTGAGAGGGCAGTAATTTCTGCTTACTTTGTTCACTACTGTAGCCCAGCACCTGCACCAACTATGTGCCCCATAAAGACCAGTCGGTAAATTTCATTTGACATTCCAAGACTCTCCACCTGCCAAGAAGCCCCAGCTGCAGCACTAAAAGCCGCCTCCTCCAGTATACCACGTGCCTCCCTCCCGGTACCAGCAACCGCTATGGCTGGATAGCACAGACTATGGGGTATAATGCATGACATGCGCAAAGCAATATGGTTTGATAACTGCTTACGACAAGGCGTGACTTTTGTCCACAGTGAAATAAAAATGCTCAGTAAACAAAGAATATTGAAGCTCAATGTTGAGAGGGCTCAGTAAACCCACATGGAAAGTGAAGTGTGCATAGTCACCTACACGTTAGTGTGGTGGCCGGTTACCAGCTCAGCCCTCGGCCACAGCCTGTCTTTGATGGGCTCTGTGTGCTGGGTGCAGCTTTGGACCGCTCTGCCACTCTGTTTGCTGCACATCCATGCCCAACAGCCTTTAAACCATAAGGATGTTTTTGAAAGTGTAATGATTTGGCTGCAGCCTTGGAGAAAGTGACAACCAAACCTACCTAATGGTAAAATGTAAGAAAATACCACCTGAAGAGGCAACATTGATCAAGACATTTTAAGATGTTTACATGCTTTGATGGTATAACTGCATTTCTGGGAGTTCATCAAAATATTATAAGTGTGTAAATGTTCATTACAGCGTTTCCTATAATGTGAAAAGGCTGGGAGGCCTCGGGATAGTACTTTAACATCAGACCAGTACAAGTGGGAAAACACACCAGCATGTTCCAACGAATGCCATTCGGAATATACAAAAGGGTGCATTCAGTGTGGGATCTAGGTCAGTGGCAAGTGAGAAAAAAGGCCACGCTATGCTCCTCAAGGGATCACCGCAGACAAAGAAACAGAGAGGGCCCGCACAGATAAAATCATTATTTGATTAAAAAGCAGAGAGACAGCACTACTTTCTGCAATATTTCTTTATAACTATAAACTTCAAACCTTGAAATGCTAAGTCAAGTCCAAATTAAATTTAATTTGAAATCCAATTTCAAAACTTGCAAAAATATTGCACAAAACGGTCATCTCCTTAATATTTACAAAGCATTAGTAAATGAAACAGTAACAGTTTTCAAAGACGATGATGAAAAGAGCAAGATAACATCTATGAAAGTCATCAGAAAAGAAATGCAAATATACATCTATCACGATACCATTTGGAATGGGCAAAGATGCTGGGCCACCTGTGCTGTTGGTGAGGGTGTGGAGCAACCAAGGAGTCTGATCTCACAGGGCTCCACACAAAATAATATGACCTATGAACTGGGGTCTGTGTCAATATGTACCCAAATTTTACCTATTTACTCACCGATGGACCAATCTCACTTCTAGGCATTTGACCAATGTATGTAGTCAGTCATTATGATCATGTTCCTAATCCAAGAGACTGGGGAGAACCTAAGCAGAGCTGGGTGTGGTGGCTCAAGCCTGTAATCCCAGCAACATGGGCGATAGAGATCAGATCATGTTTTTTTGGCCAGCTCTGGTAGAATAAATTCAAAAGACTCCATTTCAATGAAGGCTGAGTGCTGTGGGGTGCACCTGCTAGCCCAGCTACTAGGGAAGCGTGATGGGTGGTCGCAGTGACAGGTACCTGTCATCCCCAGTGATGCAGGAAGGAACAAGCTGGAGAATCAGAGCTCAGGCCACTAGCCGTAAAGCAAGACCCTACCTCAAAAACAGCCAGTGCATGAAGGGGCTGAGGCATGGCTCAAGTGGCAGAGACCAGCTAGTAAAGTGGGAAGCACTGAATTCAAACCCCAATACTACCGAGAGAGAGAGAAAGAGAGAAAAAAGGAAGGAAGGAAGGAAGGGCAAGAAAAAGAAAAAGAAGGAAAAGGAGAAAAAGAACCCATAACAAGATTCTCAGTACATTTCTTTAAGTAAATTATGGATATTTCAAACTGATGATAATTTAAAACAGATTATCTCTAACTTTTCTTCTGCCCTTAATTCAGTCCAGGATTTACTGGCCTCCTCATCCCATACGCCTACTTGCCTGTGTGCAGTTAGTTGTAGTTCAGTAAAGGATAAATCACACACACGTACACACACATATAGTCACATGTGCACACATACACACACGCACATACAAGTTCCCGATAATATTTGGTGTAAGCTTTCTTCTCTATACTC
The DNA here is from genome assembly GCF_019054845.1 of Dipodomys spectabilis. NCBI lineage: Eukaryota > Metazoa > Chordata > Mammalia > Rodentia > Heteromyidae > Dipodomys > Dipodomys spectabilis. Next base: position 2,581,164 of record NW_024870743.1, on the reverse strand, counting down.
ATAGCTTTTTTAAAAAAGCCTATCAGTATATTTTTGTTCTCCTGCGTGTCTCTTCCTAATTTAAAATCTGAAATTTATTGTTGAAAGGAACAATACACTTGACACTTGTTCTCATCAGAACTGAGCAGTCAGATAAGAGCTAAATTGCCCAGCGTGAAATTTCTATTCTGCCAGACTTCGGGAAGAGGTTTTATTTTTCCCATAAGGACAAAACAAATAACGTCAATTCAAGTGAGAATTAAGAATTCAGTCGCTAGCCCTTCCCTTGCTAGAGCTGAGAAGGGTAGATGTTGCTAGTTCTCATACCCTGAGGAGGCTGAGGTGTGGAGGATCTCAGGAATTGGCTAGAGGCCATGCTGTCCCCTGTCTAGGAGCCAGGGCATGGATCTGGGCCCCTTCTGATACTCTATGGAGTTCTTTTGTGAAATGACATTAGAATGCACTCAGCTCTGATTGCCAGAAGGCAGCCATCCTCCTCCTACCAACAGTAGGCCACCTGCCTTAATTCAACACTGCTCAACCCTTCTGGTGAGCGGAGGTAAGAAGTCCATCCCATCTTCTGATATAGATTGAGCTGGAGCTGGAGAGGACTGACCCAAGATGAATTAACGAACAAACGCTAACCACAACATACAAAGTGCTCACTACAGCCCTCTCGGTGAATCCTAATGCTCATGTCCTTCCTTCTAGTGATAGCCCTGTTGCAAGCCTGAGGCTCAGAAATCATGAAAACAGTAAGTCAGAAAATCATATCTGGAAAGGGAGGGCCTGGCAGAAACGATTCCAGACCCTGTGGCCCTGGGATCTCTGTAGACACCAGGACCCTGACACTGTGGTATGAAAGTAGACACAAACAATATGTAAGCCAATGGATGGCTTGATGCCACTAAAACCTGTTCATAAAAACAGGTGCCTGGCTGGATTCAGCCCCTGGACCACATGCTGACCCTTGGGGTAGATATTGATGATTTCCTGGTGGCAGAAAGGATTGGTCTTGTTCTAATCTTCTCCTTTCTCTTAATGTGGTTAAGAAATGGCTTTCCCTAGACCCCACTTCTGTACCAGAGATTTAATCTGGATGTGAAGATGACCACCTCCACAGGGTGCCCCAGCCCATCCACCTCCAGAGCTCCACAGGACTGCATGGCCTCAGGCACGGGGGACCTGGGTCCAACCCGGGCTGTCAGGGAAGGGAGAAGGAACGGCTCTCCAGGCCAGGTTGGGCAGTCAATCTGCGGGCTTGACAGCAACATGAATAGGTTATAATGTTAACCCATCCAGTCCAGTCTGTCATTAAATGGTTGGCAATTCTGGAGCCTCAGACACTGCCCAAGCCTAATGTACATCCTGCACAGGGAAAGTGTCAACTTCCCCAGATCAGGGAGCCTGGGCCCGGATCTAAGCTCAGCCACAACCATGTTGGTCACCTTCGCAAACACCAGCTCATCACTGAAGCACCACCTCAAGCTTTAAGAGCTGCACAAGGCCTTGTTCAACCCTCTTAGCAACAGGCACAGGAACTTTCAGATTGATTTTATAGTCTAGAATGAGGGAAAGCAAGGAAACCAATAGGTAGATTGGAACAAAAATGGTAGACATAAAGTAGCAGATGGCACGTGGCCCATCTAGGCCTTGCTTGTTCCCACGCAGGGCCTTAGATGTCTGCCCAAAGGCTTTTCCTTCCCATCATGCCCTGGGTGTCTGCTCAATCAATGGAAAGAGCCAGGGCCACACGAGTACAAGCCATCAAGCAATCGGCACAAAGCCCAGGGGACACGCTGGGGGAGGAGTCCTCAACTATGGAAACCACCCTTGGAGAGGAAGGAGTCTTCTGGACTCCACATCAGGACTCTCTCTGAACAGTCACTCTATTTTCCTTTTACAGCTTTCCCTTCATTTTCAAATAAACTTGCCCTGTCTGCTTGAAACACTTTCCTGCCTTTTAGTTCTTTAATGGGTGGGGAAAGGAATGCAGACCCTAGATGGCATCAGCCGAACTAAAGCATTGTCCAAGGTGGAAAAATTAACCAGTGGCAGAGTCTAGTGTCAGCAGAGGCAATCCGGTTCCAGGATCCCATTCTTGAAACCCAAATCTCCATCACTCCTGGGCCTGGTGAGTAGTGGTACCGGACGTGGTTGATTATTACAAGATTATTGCACGATCATTACATGGTGGTTAGAGGACCTGAATGAGTCTGGCCAGCAAGTGGCCTGGCTAACTCCCCTCTGCTCATCTGTTCTGCCAGATGTGAGCACCTGCAGGCCACCATCCTCTGGGAGTCTGGGTCTCAATGCATCCCTGGAACAGAACCAAGTGCTCGGCCTCATTAGTTCACCCAGTGATATCACCTAGGATGGTACACAGCCCCAGGACACAGCTGTCTGCCTTGTTAGCTGTCTTCCTAAAAACTCGTACGGCAAATGGCGAACCTCTAAGGTAAAACAGTCAATCTGCTGGAAGCCAGGAAGGGAAGGAGCCAGAAAGGAAGCTGGTCCCTCCCGGGACAGCTCCTAGCACCACAAGCACACTCCAAGAAATACCAATTAGCCAGTGCACAAAACAAACCACCTGGGGCCATTTCCATCCATCCCTACCCACCTGAAAAGTCCTTCTAAAACAGACAACTACTTTACAAACATTGGAAGCCATGAACATGGCTACTTGGTTGTTTGTTTTTTTTTAAAGGGTAAGTGGAGGAGAAAGTTACATAATGTCATTTTTGTAGCCAGGGGGAAGTTATCTCCCCACATCTGACAGATGCACATAGACGCAAAGCTGCATTTGAGACCATCGCCCAGTGTCATTGCATGGGTGCCAGCCCTGGCTGTGAAGAGATGCAGGCAGAGAAGAGATGAGCCTGGGAGACGCGGAGGCCACTGCGTTGTTTGCTTTTGCCTGGGCTTCAAGGGAAGTCGGTGTGCTTACTTGATGGCGTGACTTGCATTTCCTGGTATAAGGCTGCTAGAGGAGGGTGAAATTCTTCCCCCAGAGCCAGTGCAGAAACAAGGCTTTGTCCCCAAGACCCTCTGCTCATGAGCCAAACTGCTGCAATCTTTCTTCTTTGCAAACTAGCAAATAATAATAATAATAATAATGGGAAAGAAATCTGCGTTAAGTTTAAAAGAAGCAAAGCAAGCCTCCAGAAATAGGCATTCTGCACTTTCTTAAAGTACAATGGAGAAACAGCTCCGGTCTTATAAGGCGCATTGTGATGAGGTAAACAGAGACCAGGAGTTCAATCTGTGCTCAAACCAGGCAAACGCTCAAAATCCAGATGCATGTTGTGGGCATCCTACTAGCCACCCCTCTTTTAGTAACTGCGCACAGAAGCAAGCAGCAGAAACCAATTAGGAGACAGTTGTGTGGCTGCTTAGAGCAGAGACTCCAGGGCCACTGACAAGCTCAAATGGCGGGCAAGAGGGTACCAGGGTGAAGGGCTGGGGAAATCTTCTTCATCCTGGAACTGTCTAGTCCTCTCAGCAAACCCCATCTAGGGACTCAGACACCTTCACAGTTGGCCGGCCATGACCAGGTCCTCTGAGTTTTATCTCTGCACAGTTCTTTCCCGCACCCAGGCTGAAGATGGGGTCACCATATACACCACAATGGGCCATCACAAGGACCCTCTCCTGACCATCCCTCCTCTGTTTTTCAGGCCTTACCATACCAACAACAGCAGGTGGCCTCAGGACACCAGACAACTGGAGCAAAATTAAATTAGGTAATGGTTCACAGGCTTGGGGATGGGCAGGGACACTGCACAGGGTGGTCTTGTTCCCAGAGGCCCTGGGGCAACTTCCCGGGGAACAGCTGAGTCCAGCCAGCAGGAACAAGGACAAGGTAGGACAGTGGGAGACAAAGTAAGATAGCAAAGTAAGATAACAAAGCCGGGTACAGTGGCTCACGTCTGTACTCCTAGCCACAGGAGGCTGAGATCTGAGGGCCATGGTTTGAAGCCAGCCTGGACAGGAACAGCTACAAGACCCTCCCCTCCAATAAACCACCATGAAAAAGCCAAAAGTAGAGCTGTGGCTCAAGCAGTAATGTGCCAGTCTTGAGCCAAAAAGCTACGGGACAGCACCCAGGCCCTGAGTTCAAGCCTCAGTGCTGGCACAAAAAAGAAAAAAGAAAGGGAGAGAAACATACAGACATCAGACAGGACTAGAAACAGAAAACAGAGAAAGAGAATGCAAGAGATGCAAATAAGAAAAACATAGCAGGAATACAAAATGGCAACTGGACCCAGCGAATAAAACCCCCATCCTCACCACCTCTGGGTCTATGTGTTTTGTTTTGTTTTCCTGTAAATGATTTTGTACTCTAAAATCTGCATAGGCCATAACTCAGTAGCAAGAGATGACCTAAAAACTCTAAGCAGGATGAGGGCATTGGCCACAACGTCTGAGCCTGGAACTCACTGGGCAGCAGACACAGTATCCCTCTCTCAGCCGCACGCTCCACTGCAGGCTCTGAACGCCGAGGGCAGCATGTGGAATGGACACCCAGTTTCCCTGACAATCCTCGGGTGTATCGGCAGCGGCATGGCCAAGGTGCATCCAACACCATGGCTGACTGCGTCTGTAACAAGCAGGCTTGCAGGTGGTTCTGGGAGCATTTTGCAGAGCTGGGAAATGGTGTCTGTCAAGCGTGCGGCTCCCTGGGTCCAGGCAGGCATTTCCGGGCCAGCAGTCCCTCCTGCCACAAAGCCTCACCAAGGCCGGCCGTGCCTGGAGCGCACATTCAGCTGCACGGCTCTTTCCCGTGTCCCAGATGACATCACTGGCTGTCCCAGCCAAGAAGGTGGGGAACAGATGGCCGCTCTGTTTCTGGCTCAACCGGTCAGGAACCTGTGCTGCAGTTAATTCTGACCAACTGCTGATCCCTGCATTCTCCCAGCCCCACTTGTACATAAACCATCCAGAAAAGGAATCTGTCTATTCCCTTCTCCCCAGTCATCCCATAGGATGGGAGGATAGTGTCTCATGCACATGAGGAAACCCAGGAGGTTCTAGAACACACCTCTCTCAGCCTTCACAAGGGTACCCCCAGAGAAGACAAGGAACTTGAAAACAATGGGCCAGGATGGGATCTGGGCAGCCCAGCACTGGCCAGCCTTGCTGCTCTTATACAAGACCATCTTGGTCAACAGTCTTCTATCTTCACCCCCAATTTCACTTTGTTCCAGTCTTAACAGCAATACCCTGGGGTAGTGCAAGGACACACAGCTCCAAAAACAACTGTCCCATAAACTCCACAGACACAGGAGCCCTTCAAGGAGGGTGCCAATCCCCCCTTTCCCTGTGACAATGCACACTTCACAAAACAAAGCCATCTATTCCAAGGATCCCTCAAAAAATAAAAAGACTCCCAGAATCCAATAGTTAGCACTGGGAGTCCAAAGGCATATTTATGCTATCTGATCATGTGACTCTGCCAGGAACCCTCTGACCTTACCACACTTGGCACAAAGAGGACAGAAGTCCACAGAAGGATCTTCATTTAGCATTCCCCAAAAGCAGACCCTGGGACAATGGTCCCTGAGCAAGGGATGTATCTGAGGACTGAGTTTCCTGGGAAACTCAGCTACAGATATGGGGAGGCAAGTCAGGCAAGGACAGGAGCCAACGAAGAATGCATCCTCAGCGGCCACACAGATAATGGATGCTTAACCCCACAGGAAAGCTTGGAAAGCCATCGCCACACCCTGCCCAGTGGTCAGACCCAGTAAGAGAGGCAGGGCCCTGCCAACTCTGTCACCCACCAATTGAGAGAGCTCAGGGGCGGGCCACAGGCCCCTCAGAGCACCTCTGTGGCCAGGATGAATGCCAGTCCCACAAGTAGGCCAGTAGGCACTAAGGGGAAGGCCATAGCAGGACACGGGAGTCAGCCACAGAAAGCCCTAGCAGACCTGGACCCCTCTCTTCACCTTCCTCTTCCTCAAGGTTTTCTGTGTAAAATGACATGAGGAGTCAGATTTCTCTTGACATTCTCCAAGTCTGACATGTGATTATTTGTGAGCTGAACTAGACTGCCACTGGAGGAAGAGTGAAACAGATACACAGTGAGGTTAGAATTGCTTGTAAGCCAGGTATTGGTGACTCCCTCCTATAATCCTAGCTACTTGGGAGGCTGAGATCTGAGGACTACCGTTCAAAGTCACCCTGGGTAGAAAAGTATGCAAGACTCCTGTCTCCAACTAACTAGCAAAAACCTGGATATGACAAGAGTTCCAGCCTTGAGCAAGGGCTCTTATACAAGACCCTGACTCCAAGCCTACCTGGTGCAATGTCTACCCACAATCCCCCGCACCACAGTGCCACCCACTGCCTACTCACTTCCTATGTGCTGCCCACAGCTCATTTCCCCTTAAATAGAGATAAAATGGGTTCAACATCCCTCATTCCCTCATCATTATTTACTGTGGTGCAAAATCTCCAGGGCAGAGGCTGCCATGGAAAGGCAGATTGTACCTGAAAATCTGCTTTTTTTTTTTTTTGGCATCTACTTGGACAGTCTAGTGCTTGAGATTTCTCCACTGACATCTGGTCTTAACCCCTAAGCAAACCTCAGGGAGCAATGGTCCCAAGTTCTGGGAAGACGCGGCTGTCATGCCAGCTCTGGGCTGCTGGGGCATCCTGTGGTTGTTTGTTATGAAGAAAACACAGAACATGTGGAGGAGAATTTTAAAATAGGCCAAAGGCTGCATACAACTGCACTCACACAGCCACCAAACCACTACTGCATCTTACGACTAAACACACAGGGCAAGAAATCAGGCAAGCACAGCACCTGGGAGGCCAGAGATACAGCGATTCTTAACAAGGGAACAGCTCCAACAGTGAACATGTGATTTTGCTATTTGCTGGCTTCTCCCTTTCTTCCTTCTTCCCTCCCTTCCTTTCTTTCCCTCTCCCTCCCTTCCTTCTTTCCTTTTGTTTTTTTCTTTCTTAAGTAATACTAAGCTTATAAAATCCATAGGCTTCTCAATGCTAAAGATGTCACCTTATCCATTCACCTTTCAAACTCACCATTGTAATTACAGAACTCCCTTCAAGAATCAACACACTCAAAGACCTGGAAAGGGTGCACACAGGGGCCGATGGCCTGATTCTGGAGTATACGTGGCCTTCCAGTCGTTCATTAGCTGTAAGTGTCCTCATGGGAGGGCTGAAATAGTCATGAGTATCACATTAGGCTGCTTTAGGAAGTTGATTAAACACACACACACACACACACACACACACACACACACACACACACACACACACACACAAAGTACATATAAAACTAAACAATCCAGCAGGGGAAATAATGAATACTTTGATGGCTGACGAATTTGTAAACAATCGCTGCTTTATTTACATGAGCTCTTCGACGCCACAATTCAGCAGGATGCATGGGTTTACAGGTAAGGAAATGGACGTCAGAAGGCCAAGTAGTCGTGCGAAATTTCACATATATTAGTAAATAGAGATCAGACCCTGTATTGCATACTATTTCTACAACAGGACACAATGCCTAGGGAAGGGGACAGAGCTCTGGGCATCCCTAGAATGCCAGGAGCATCAGAGCTGCTTCATGCTGGGCTTCAAGCAGTGGAGTGAGGTATGGTATGAGTGAGAAGATTTTATCGGAAGGGTCAGACAGCAGTGGAGCTTTATGGCAGTCTCAGCAAGAGCCTGGTCTCTCCTGTGACATGCCAGTCTGGAAATACAATAGCCATTGCATCCTTGTACAGATTTCATCTCTCCAAACCCACTACTGTCTCCAGAGGCAGGATCTTCTAAGGATCCCAAGAGTTCCACTCAGTGCCCTGAGCACAAAGGGTTCTCAACCAAGTCTGTGCATCTGAAAATGGACTTTTACTGGATTTTAATCTCAAAAATAACATAGCTCCACCCCTCAGAAAGGCACAGTCCTTCCTGGCTAGATCAGGGCTACATAAGACCTTTCCCATCATAACATCTGAGTACAATCAAGACCAAAGACACAAACTGAACAGAAACCAGATATCTATGGAGCAACAGACAGTCTCCTTGTGATGCAACAGGGAGTCCATGAGGATCCTGGGCCCCGCTCCTGTCTGGCTTTGGAAAGAAAACCATTTAGTACTTCTCTCCCTGTTGCAAAAGTTTCATATGCTCTTTTAAAACATAAAGGGAAAGAAAAGGCATAAAGAAAACAAATTGCAAATCCATGATCAAAGGAAGACACCCAAAAAGACCCTTGGTTTTATTTCAAACACTAAAGCAGGGTTCTTAAGAGACTCTTCCCCATATGAAGGTTGTGTGCACATGTACACAAACATATTATCTAATGCAGGGGAGGATTCTAAGACTGTAACTCCATGGAGGAACTAACAGTTTAACAAAAATGAATAGCAGGAAGTAGGGATCTGTGTTGCTGGGAGGGGGAGGTGAGGGGAGAAGGGGGAGATGAATGGAGAGAGGAAGGACGGGTGCATACTGTTCAACTATTCAATACACTTTTGGGAAAATGGAACCAGGTAACTTGAGGGGAGGGGTGAGGGAAGGAGAGATGGGGAGACAGATGGAAGGGGTGGCACTGATCAAGATGCATTGTACTCAGGAATGGAGGTGTTGAACTAAAAACCCTTTGTATTTTTTTTGTCGGTTGTGGGGCCTGAACTCTGGGCCTGGTTGCTGTCCTTCAGCTCTTTAGCTCAAGTGCTCTACCACTTGAGCCACAGCGCCACTTCCAGCTTTTTCTGCTTATGTGGTGCTGAGGAATTGAACCCAGGGCCTCAGGCATGCAAGGCAAGCACTCTACCACTAAGCCACCATCCCAGCCCACCTCTTTGTATTTTTAAGAGTTACAAACCTTAAAAAAAAGCTTTTCTTCAGTCCTAAATATGTGAGCATCCATACATACGTTTGGTCTCACACACACACACGCACACACACACGCACACGCATGTACATGCACACACATGTACATGCACACACTCACACACACGTACATGCACACACAGGCACACACGCACACACATGTACATGCACACCCACGCATGTACATGCACACACACTCACACACCCACACATGTACATGCACACACTCACACACGTACATGCACACACACGCATGTACATGCACACACATGTACATGCGCACACACATGTACATGCACACACTCACACACACGCACACACATGTACATACACACACATTTAATTGGCATTAGGCTGACTGAACAATGACTTCATAGTCACTTCACAGCCAGTGCTAAAGTCACCTGAGGACAGCACTTTCTCAGCCCTCCCTGCATGCTGAAGGAGTAAACAAGCCACTTGTGAGTGAAGGTGGCCGAGGGGCAGGCTGCCATCCCCACAAGAGGGGACGTCTTCCCACACCACGCTGGACACCGCATCCACCACACCCCTTTCAAGACCACCTGGCGCAGACACTTCCTTTCCGAGATGGGGAAATAAATGCCTCATCCAGGAGGAAGAAGCCGGAGTCCGCTGACTTCCACCATCGCCCCCTGCCCTGTAGCTCTCCCATGTGGTAACTGCTTTCTCCTGAAATTTCCAAGGGTAATTGGAGTTACACTGTAGCCTTCACTGCCGCAAGTTCCCCAAGGCAGGGCCTTCTGAAGGTCGGATGCAAACTTCTGCTAGGCTGCCTTTTAGAAATAAGAAAAGGGAGGGTGATTCTAAGAGTTGATCTGGAAACTTCCAAGGGCTTGGCTCTGTTGTGGATTCCACTGCACAGAGAACAACAGGGTTATACATCTTCCCTAGCCTACTTGGGAGGGGGGGGGGCGGGAGGGGAAGGAAGAGGCTGCACATCTTCCCTAGTTTCCATTCAGTATTCCAAGGGCTTCGTGGCCATAAAACACACTCCCACCCTCTTGGGACAGGCTGCAGATTTCTAAAGAAAGCAAACTCTTCCAATCTCAGGATCTGGGTCTTTGGAAAACAACAGGAGAAAGCAGCATAGAAGACCAATGACCTCTGTGCAGGGCAGGTGTGGGTAATTCCCAGAGCCCACCCATGCACCTGGGCTAGCAATGTCCTGGGCAAACCGGGACACTTGATGCTCTCCCTCTGCGGGTGCACCTGTAGACGGAGTCCTGAGAACCCTAGTTTCCTACCTCCCTCTCCATAATCCTGGGAAGTGCTGTGTGTGCCTTTTATTTTGATCTTTCTGGTTCCCACCCCGGGTGTCCTCCTGGAAGAGCAGGCTGTGACTATCGCAAGGATTGGTGAGACACACCTGCGGTATGGATCAGAGCTCCTCAGAGTCCCAAAGGGGTGAGGACTTGAGTACCAGGTGCCAGTGTCACCTCAGGATCGGAAGCCCCATGCTCTGATGGAACGGCAGGGTGCTGGGGGTGGAGAGGTAGTGGGAGCATCCACACTCTCTTCTCCTAAAGGCAGCAAGAAGGCATCAGAAGAGGATGCACAGCAAGTGTGACTTAGGAGCCTGGCCCCCGGCAGAATGTAGAAGGCGGTGCAGTATGCGAAGGCCTCCATGATGTGTGTGTGCACAGCACACCCCAGCTGCACATGAGCACACGGAACATGAGACTCCAAGCCCTGGTCTGCTCCGGTCCCATACTCTGCCTTCCCTGACAGGCTGTGGTGAAAACAGAAGTTTCTCAATGTGGGTGACATGACTCTTCTCCAAGCGGGAGCCACAGAGGCAGGGGCTGAGTTGAAGGTAGCCCAGGGAGCAGACTGGGGGGTGGAAAATAACTATCCCTTAGATGACTGTGTCAGGCGAATACACGCATGTGCACTCACGCACACACACACACACACACACACACGCACACGTACACAGACCAAGGGGTGGGGTCCCCCAGTAAGATACAAGACATGAATGTTGTGGGCAACCTGAAGCTAACTCACACATGGGGCCCCTCTTTAGTATTTCTTAAATCCACACATCTCACCATACACGTAAGTGCTTTGCAGGAGCAGCTGCAGGTGTAATGGAAGAAGCCCCTCATGATGGAAGGCATCTTGAGAGCCGGAGCCCTTGGGGCTCCTGAGTTAATTCTATGAAACCCAGCAGAGCATGGAAGATGGTCACTGAGAACACTGCCAGGGCCTGAGGGTGAGCCGTGCTGGCGCTGCCCGCTGTGCATCGGTGCAGGCACCAGCGCGGGCCCTGTTCATGACAGCAGGTACAGGCCCCGCGGGGAGCCAGAGGGAGATCAGGACACAGGAAAGTGGTGGTTCTGTGCCTTCTGCCCCAGCCCTGTTAGACATAATATTTGATTTGAGGGGGGAAAAATTCAAAAACTCTGCTACCCAAAAAAGCTGCCCTGGTAAAGACCCAAAGTAAATGTCTGAGCCACACTGGTTATTCAGAAAGGCCCAGCACGACCTGAAATACCAGGGTCCCGGCCCACAGCGGAGGGTCTGGGTTCCTGTAAGCCAAGGAACCCACCTACCCACACAGCCACGATGCGGCTCTAAGACCTACACCTGTGCCACTGGTCCACAGGAGGAGTAGCACTAGGGCCACACTGCTGTCCACGCCAGCCCAGGCCACCGCCATCCTGGGCCCTCACTTCCTCATGCCAACCCAGGGCACCGGCATCTCCAGCAGCCCAGGGCACTGTGATCCACACCAACCCAGGGACCCAGAGCCCATGATAGCCAGGGCCCTCCCCTCCTCATGCACGATCTGTACACCCGATGGTGGGACTGTGAAGGAGTGGCCAGCAGGGAACCTCTGGGAAATCAATTGCAGTCACATGGACATTCCCAGAATAGTGGATGCAGGCTGTGGCCTGGCACCAAAGCAGCCACATCAAAGTTCCACACACTGGCCACTATGATTCAGAAAAAGCGGTTGCCACATACACGGCTGGTGGTGAGAGTCACAGCCCGGACCGAGCCGGGGTCCACCAAGAGCACCATCCAACTGTCAACAAATGCTCGGAGGACCACGAATCCCTAAACCTAGATCTCCAACCTTCCTTTGAAGGTTCCTAATAGACAACGTGCTTTTCTTCCCCTCCTAAACAAGGTGATAATAATCTAAGAGGAGAGAAAGGACACGTCGAAGGCTTGTCCTAGCTGCTGAGTTCTCTGGGCGGAACCTTATCATCATTCCTTTCTGCTCTCTGCCCTTCACAGCCCTTCCCTGGAAGCAGCAGCTGGGGTGGCATCCTCAGAGGGGACAGGCCCACCCAAGCTCAGTCATGACCGAGTTCCATGTTCAGGTGGAGGAGGAGGCCCTGTGGCTAAAGAAGACAGCCGCGTGCGTTTCCCTCTGTCACCTTCAAGGCAACGTGACCCAAGTCCCTGGAATTCCATCCTGATGCCTCCTCCCTCTCCTTAGTCCATCATTTCCTAACTGGGTACAGCCAAGATCAGGCAGCCTCTGCTGCAGCCCCAGAATGGAAGCCGAGAGCCTAGATAGGGAGCTGCTAAAACAGGCAAATTTGGCTGGAGCGGTGGGCGGCAGGAGTGAGCGGTGGCCCGCGGCACCTAGGAGACAATACACAGTTCCAAAACTGGAAAGGGGGTGGGATGGGGGTGGGAGGAAGTGAGGACATTTCTTTTACTTAAAATAAAAGCAAAGAGGAGGCTCGCAGAATGGCTCAGGTGTTCTCCAGGGAACCGAAGGCTTCCAAAGTCCACGTGCTCTGAGAGATTAACACAAGATCACGGCATGATCCAGCCCCACAAACACTCATGAAATCCAGCTCCGGGAAAAAGCATCTGAGCTATTAGAGAAAGGAGATGAACAACACAGCATGCTCACACCCCTGCCGATGCCACCCTTCTCCACAAAGTGTGGGTTCTCTGAGCCCAGGGACCACTGATGCCAAAGAGGGCATCAGGCAGACCAGTGTCCCTCAGAGCAACCGTGTGCACGCATTCTTCCAAAGCCACGCTTTGCACACATTTAGGGAAATTTTGGATAATGTCATGGCTTCACTCAGCAAACATTTACTGAAAGCTTATGAAACTGCCAGTATTCTCAATGCTCAAGCAGATGCACAGCTAGAAAGCTCCATGGCCACACAGTAAGAACATCACTAAGAACAGGGCAGAGGAGACAGGAGCGCAAGGCAAAGGATAGGTCTTCTTGACCAGATGGGCTCTCGGTCCATGCTTCCTTTAGACCCATGGCAGAGTCCTCGCTTTGCAGGGTAGGCTAGGGGCAGACTCTCGACCTTCCCTTCCTCCAGTCTGGATGGGCTGCGTGACCAAGAACACTGCTTCATGGGTTCAGAAAAACACCAAAGTCCTATAGACATGGAGGGAGTTTTCAACACAGGGTATCTTATAGTTTGTTCTTTAAAAATGGGTCTCCCATAGGAACATGTCTCAAGCAACAGAATTGCCTGCCCACCTAGCAACCATAGGGCCCTGAGTTCAAACTACAGTACCAGCCAAAAGAATAAGCTCTACCAAGTGGGTAGAACAACCAAGGAGACTGTGGCTGCAGGAGAATATAAATGTGAAGGCTCCCTGCTCATTTTCCTTAGCTCATGCATGGGTTAAAAGGCTCTCAGACCAGGAGTGAAGGTACACTAGACATCTCCAACCTGTCCGCAGAAGCATAGTGGGTCCTAGGATAGAAGCAGAGCCCTGTCCTAGGAAGTCTGTACAATAAACAGAATGTCTTCGAGATGGAGATCTGAGGTACACATGAAACAGACAGAACCTCAGCGTCTGAAGACCCAAATGCAAGTCATGAAATCTGGGACCATTACCTAAGCCCCTGACAATGCAGCATCATCACCCAGACTTGGGCTCTAAGACTGGCCCTGCCTTTCATAGGCTGTCATGGGATGAAGGGATGAAGGAAATGACCACTGGGAATGAAGTGCAAAAACATTACAATGGAAAGATAAGACCTCGGGGCGGGGAAGGGGGGGGCTACAGGATTTCACTTTGGGCCCTGACTCTGAGTCTGTTGCAGTGCAGCTCCTGCAGGCTAGGGTTCTGAGAACACCAAAGAAGGCCTATCCTTGGGGAGATCACTGGAGGAAATAAATGACTTTTACTGCACATCTCATCCCAGCAGAAGCAAGAAAGGAATTTACCAGTGGACAGTCTGGATGCCTGAGTGTCGGGCACAGTCCCCTGTGAATCAGCCCCCTTAACCTGTGGTCTGGGCTATTTTGGATCCCTCAAATAAGCTTTTAAAAGGTGAGGAGGGATCACCTTATTTTTAAAGGCCCCAGAGGGCTCACGGCCTGGTCGTCATGTTTTTATAACTTCTTCCATGGGTCGGGAGCTGTACGGATTTTGTACTCGCTGGGAATTTAACCCATACTTAAGTGTGCTGATTATAGCTGCAAACACACTCTAAGTTCCAGCGTGCGGTTGGTGAGGTGGACGGGGAAGCAGCTTTGGAAATTTACAGCCCAGAAATAGCATGCGGTCTGTCTGCTTGAGAAGAGCCAGTGCCACAGTGACACACCGTGAGAAGGCCCACAAACATAAGCCAGCAAAGAAAACGGGGTTTCTGTCCCCCTACACTTCACTGGACACCAGACAGATTCTTCCAGTGCTAGAGACATGAAAGGAGGCCGGCAGTGGGCTCTCAAGCTACGAACGCACACAGAGCTAGACTGGTATAGATGAGGTACCCTCCAGCAAAATGCCTAGCCCTAGGGCTGAGTCGACAGGAAATAATTAAAAGGGGAAAGGGACCAAGCATTTCCTGACTGGCTTGTCTTGCATGGAGTAGCAGCTGTGCCTGATGGGCTGCGGGCAGCAGGAGCGCCTGGAAGAGGGTGTGAAGGTCTGGACTCTGCGGCTCCATCCACTGGCTGGTCTTACGGCTGATCCAGCTCCCAGTTCCTCCCCTAACGAAAGGGAGGTGTCAAGCGCTGAGTGTTGGCGGATCCTGGGCCCCTTAGCTTTCTGTGGGGAGCCAGAGCACGTAGGACCTGGTGGACATGAGCCACAGGGACCCCACGCGGGCTCTGAAGTTAGCATGGAGCAGAGTCTGCTTTTTGACAGCTGCTTTTTGACAGCAGGGTCACCTCACTACTCTGCTCTAAACCGCTTTTGAAGACCCCCAGTACTAAATGATCTCTGTGATTTCCTTGAAGCCAAACTTCCTATGATCTGGCCCTTAGACACGGAGAAGAAAGGAGCCCTCCGTTTCACCCCAAAAGGGCAATAGACACCTACTAGACTATGCCTGATAATGAAATCTTCATGTCTTCTAAACTGTTAGGTCACTGGGGAAAAAAAAAGAAACAAAACAAAAACAGAACAAGGAAGTTTCATGGAAAAAATACATAGCTAAGTTCTAAGGGCCAAAGTCGTAGGTATCTTTGGAAATGCTACGACACATGTACAAAAAAAAAAAAAGAGTGAAGAACACATAAAGCCATGGAATCAATAGCTCTAGATACCACTTGGTAATGGCCTATTTTAATCTTCTCCATGACTGTATATGTGTGAAGATGCTTGCTACTACAAAGTAATATCAGATCCATCCACCTTGCTCAACTTGGCCCAAACTGTCTTTCCCTACCCTACTCACTAATGAGCTGCAGAAGGGCCAGGAGAACCCTGCCCTAGTGAAGCTCCCAGGCTCTTTTGTGCCCTGAATACTGGAGCAGGCTTTGAGCCAGGGAACACACACACACACCCCTTCAGTAGCATCAAAGACCACACTGGAGACACCTGTTTCCCTCTCAATCATGCACTAGGTTCTGAAGATCCTTCCCACCGGGACATAACTAATGTCCACTTGAAATAGACTGAACTAAAAAAAAGTAGTAACCTAACTTCTAAGCCCGTAGGTCAATTCAGAGTTTAGTGAGGGTCTTACGTTTGGGGAAAACAAAGGAATTAAAGGAAAAAACATCATATATTTAAATATATATTTATATATTATATATGTATATACATATAATACACATACTCACAAAAGTACAAAACCAATTTCAAATAACAGATACCAGCAGGCCAAGGATCCTAAGGTCAATGCAATTGATATGGGTTTCTGTAGTGAAAGAATTGTTCACATTTTTTTTTTAAATCTGAAAGATCGATCAGGGATGGCAGAAGAAAACATGGAAGGTTAAGGCCATGTGCTAGTGACTCATCCTATAATCTTAGCTACTCAGGAGACTGAGATATAAGAATCATGGTTTCAAGTCGGCTGGAGCAGACAAATCTAAGAGACTCTTTTCTCCAGTTAACCAGCAAAAAGCCAGAAGTAGTGACTCTAGGGGTAGAGCATCAACCTTGGGTAAAAAAGCCAAACAACAATGTAGGGCACTGAGTTCAAAGCCCCATCACCATCACGCAAAAACAAAGTTTAAAAATATAAAAAACTAAACAAGAATATACATCAACAAATCCATGAAATGCTGTTAGTGCAGTACTTACAAAAAAGTCATAATCCTAAATATTTATATTTTTAAAAAGAGGGCTAAACATTATTGAACAATTCCTAGCTTAAGAAAGTAAAGGGGGGGGGGGGGCTGGGAAGGTGGCTCAGTGGTAGAACGCTTGCCTTGCATGCCTGAGGCCCTGGGTTCAATTCCTCAGCACCCCATAAGCAAAAAGAAAAAATCCGGAAGTGGTGCTGTAGCTCAAGTGGTAGAGCACTAGCCTTGAACTGAAGAGCTGAGGGACAGTGCCCAGGCCCAGAGTTCAGGACCCATGACTGGACCCAAAAAAAAAAAAAAAAAAGAAAAAGAAAGAAAAAGAAAAAGAAAAAGAAAGTAAAGAGGCAATTGGAGATTAAATGCAAACAGAATGAAAGAAAACATGGTATAACCCCTGTTTTCACTGTATTTGATGTTGGTATAATTTGGGGAGGGGAAGGGAAAAAATGAATTGTTTAAATAGGGATATAGGTTGACCCATTGCAACAATGAGATGTACAAGATGCTACGTCGGAAAACGAATTTTACAATTTAGGTGGGGGTGGGGGGTGCTGTTGTGGAAATGGGAGGAAAGGGATGGTAGGGGAAAAACAAAGGAAGAGGCAACAATGCTTGATAAGAAATGTACTCATTACCTTGCTCATGTAACTGTAACCCCTCTGTACAGTATTTTCATAATAAAAAAACTTATTTTAAAAAAATGAAAGAAAAGGTCTTGAACATATAAAAACGAAAATAAATAAAACACAAAACATATTTGCCAATAGATAGAGCCAAGAGAGTAAAAAAATAATAATAATATGATACATACTCTCTGGTAGGTTGCTGGAGATAAAAGGAGAAATGGCCTGAAATATATTTGTAATAAAAAAGAGAGGTCAAAGTATGAGTTACTTTTAGGTTCACCTAACTTAAAAAATAGGGAAGTATGAATATTTTCCTAGAACTATAACTCAAGAAAACTGACACCAGAAAATTAGAAGTTCAAAGAATCCCATAAGCTTCAGAACCAATACAGCAGCTAGAAACCTCATGATGAAATCTCAACTTTTGATTTTCAGCTGAGAATTGCCAGTTCCAGGGACAAATTAATTCTCATTCTGCAGAAAGTCTTCTGGGAAGTAGGTGGGGGAAATGAGAAACTGAGAATGGGGTGTGGGGAAGGATGGGGAGAAACCCACTCTCTTAAATCAGACAAAAGCAGTTTCGGAGCAAAAACACACACAAACCCTAGGCCAAACTCTCTCATGAGTGAAGAAGGAAAAAATTCAAAACAAAATCAGAGAAAATAGGATCCAGATGTGTATCAGAAGTGCATTTAAACAAGCTGGGTTTGCCAAAGAGTACAAGAGAGCTCGACACTGGAATCAGCAATCACTTATTCTATAACAGAAGGAGAAAAGCGGTGGGAACTAGGCAGTACCCTAACACTCTCAGAGCAAGCCTTTGATTCCTCTCTTCGCATACTGACAAAAACAGAACTTCACAAAACAGCAGCACAGGGGATTGTTTTATCCAGCAAAGATATGTAGAAAAAAGTGACAATAAATATCACTTGTAATGAACTTAGATCATCCTTTATGAAAGTCAGGTGCAAGGAAAGAATATCTTCTATGGCTTCCATCCAGCATAGCACTATAGGCCCCAGTGCAAACCAGAAAAAGCATGAGAACTGGTCAAAAAGGAACAAACAGGTTTTTATAATCCACAGGTAGGAGGATGTATAGGCACAGTATTCATTAGCTGGGTGCCAGTAGCTCATGTCTGTCATCCCTGCTACTCAGAAGGTTGAGAATAAGAAGATCACAGATGGAAGCCAGCCAGCACAGAAAAGTTCTCACGAGTCCATCTCCAATTTATCAACAAAAATCTGGGCTGCAAGCATGGCTCAAACAAGAAAGCAAGCTGAATGAGCACAGTGCCCTGAGTTCAAACCCTGGCACTGGGGGAGAAAATACTAAAGATTTAGTAATATGACAAGAAGCAAGATCAATTTTTTAAAAAAAAGACATTTATATACTCCAGCAATATACCATTTCCAAAGATGTCAAACGAGAATGGGTTGTCAAAAGACAAATAGGAACAAATTCCACAAAAGATGAGTAAAAACCTAGAGTAAAACACAAAACTTCAACAGAAAAAGATTTCAGGAGATATATATACACAGATAGCAATACTATGATATTGAATAAGAAGGTTCTATATCACACACAAAAAGACGTCAATGTCTTACTGTTTACTTATTTTTGGAAGTACTAGGTTTTAAACTTATGGTCATGTACTTGCTAGACAAGCAGTACCTCCTGAGCCACCTCCCCAGCTCTACTTTGCATTTAGTTACTTTTCAGGTAAGTTCTAGTATTTTTACCATGATGAATCTTCTGCCTCTGCCTCCTCCGTCGCTGGGATTACAGCTTCAGTTGTTTTCTTAGTTTCCTACTGAGCTACTGCGATCTGCAACCTACAGGTCTGAGGAAATCCTCAATAGGGCTTCTACTGGGGTTCTTTCTTTCCTGCTGATGCTCTTAGTTTCATAAATTAACTCTAAAATTTTGTAGAAGGGCAAAAAGTTAAGTATACACAAACACTGCATTCTGAATAAGAGGCTGCAAATTCTCCTAGAGAATTTGCTCTCATTTGAGAGCTGCAATCATGGGGAGCAAACTGTATGGACACAGTGGTAGACAAATTAGCCAACAGATAGGGATAGAACCAAACCTTGGACGGTTTGGTTCTATAATCCTAGCTACTCAGGAGGCTGAGATCTGAAGATCCCACTTCAAGACAGGAAAAGTCCATGAGACTCTTATCTCCAATTAACCACCAAAAAGCCAAAAGTGGAGCTGTAGCTCAAGTGATAGACCATCAGCCTGGAGAAAAACAAAAAGCTAAAGGACAGCACAGAGGCCCTGAGTTCACAAAAAAATAAACAAACCAACTTCAACCTATGGTGGCTCAACATGTAACAGAGGATGATTTCAGATCAATGCAGAGATAAAAAGAACTATCCAATAAAAAGTACTTGGTATTGTTTTTTCATGTGCATAAAAACTGTCAAAATGGGAAAATAAAGGAACAAGGTTTAACCTCAGAACACAAAAGGATATATTAACTCTAAGCCTTATCAGTGGGCAGTGCCAGTGATTCAGTATGGCAAAATCAAGACTGTCTATTCATCAGAAAGACACATTACAGAAATTGCACACATAGGGCACAGACTCAGATGGTATTTTTAGCACACGCCACTAGACATAGTCTTCAAAGCAGATGAATAATGCTTTCGAATCAATGACACAAAAGACAATCTAATGGAAAACTAGACCTAAGGGACAGACAAAACAGAGGCTGACCCCTCTATACAGTATTTTCACAATAAAAGAAAACACAGAGGCTGAACAAGCATTTGAAAAGAAGAACAACACTGTAACTATGTTAATTTCACTTTACTCTTCATCTGGCAAAAGAAGACGCAAAGACGCAAAGATTGGCAAGTATTGGGATAAAGAAAGCACACACATTTTCTTTTAAAAAAAAAACTTTATTGTTATTGTAAAGGTAACATTCAGAGGGGTTACAGATACATAAGCCAGGTAAATGCATTTCTTTTTGGACAGTGTCACCCCTTCCCTTGTTTTCTCCCAGTTTTTCTCTCCCATCCCTACCCACAAGTTGTATAGTTCGTTTTCATCATAGTGTGGAGTGAGTACCACTGCTGCCTCTGTTCACCCTCTGTCCCTCCATTTCTGTGCCCCCTCTTGCCATCCCAAAGACAGATAAATGAACAAACAAGACAAAAAATAAAACAAAAACAGCAAAAAAAAACACCTCGTTTCCATTTCCTGGAGTTCATTTCAATAAATATTTTTTTGTATGATAGGCTGAAGGCACACAATTTCAAGGGAATTTTCATTCAATACTGCTGACCACGCACATAGGTACGAGAACACTGCAAAATCACAATGACACGTTTTTGTAAAACATTATTAATTCACCTTAGTTTGACCAAAATTGGCATCTTGGATAGTTATCAAGAGGAGGAAAAATGCACTTATGCACCAGGGACACGTACAAGAACATCAACAGTTGCAGGCTTGTGACAGTGGAGATGGAAATCAACCCCAGCATCAGCTGTTAGAATGGCTGCACAGCTAGAGAACTGGACCACATTATTTAATGCTGGTATGAGCAGATGCAGCTATCTCAGGCCCTGTGATTAAACCTTAGAAACAGCACACAGAGAAAGCGGTCCACTTATAGATGACATCACTGCTCATGAGTAAAATGAGATATAGTTTGATGACACAGTCCGCCTAAAATAGCATGGTAGATCAGGATAAGGTGGTCCAGCCACCAATGAGTAGAGCAGAAAGAGTCAATGGACACAGCAGTATTTTATGATGGCCTGGTTTGGAGGGCAGGCTGGTGGATCATCAGTGATTATGCTCCACAGCCTACATGCAGGGAACGGCCTAATCACGACAGCCCATCAAATAGGACTGCTTCACAGCAATCCAGAGACCAGGCCCTGGTGGCTCATACTTGTCATCTTAGCTACTCAGGTGGCTGAGATCTGAGGATCACAGTTTGAAGCCAGCTCAAGCAGAAAAGTCCATGAGACTTTTCTCCAATTAACCACCAAAAAAAAAAAAAAAAAAGACAGAAGTGGATCTGTGATGAAGCCCCGCCTTGAGCAAAAAAGCTAAGCAGGACAGTGCCTAGGACCGGAGTCCAAGCCGCAGTACCAGCACAAAAAAGAAAAAGAAAAACAAAGCACCTCTCAGCATACTATTAAGGCATAATCCTGTTTATATTAAAAAGTACCATGTTTTTACAATTTTTTTGTAGATAAGTAAATTTAAAAAAATAAAACCTAGTGGAGAGAATTTCAAACTGTTACTTAAAACTCTCTATAGTTTGACTTTCATGATTTTACTGTTTACACATACTTAAGAATTAAGGTGGTGCTGGGAAGAAGGCTCAGTGATACTGTTTGCCCTTGGTTCAATCTCCAACACTGCTAACAAAAACACTAGAAAGCAGACTTAACTGCCAACGGAAGGAATTAACTAGTAGTAACCTTTTGGAACTCAGCTACAAAGACTAAGTTATAGGATAGATCACAGGTTCAGAAAACCCAATGTTGGTTTATCATCAGTGAATTTAAAGAAAACATGGCAGGTCTGGCAAATTTAGGTCCTTAGAAGGAAGTCCTGCACAAATCTAAACCCGCCACCCCCAGAGTCCCCATGGTCTTAGAGCCAGCTGGGCGCTCAAGTCTACTCCTGCTGCTTGTGATTTTTCTTAGCACAGAGGAAGTCCTCTGGTCCCTGCTCTAGATTGGCCCTTTCCTGAAGGCTTGGGTCCAAATCTGCGTGGCTCCAGGAGCCTGAAGATAAAAGGTGAAAAGCTGTCCCTTCACTCTGTGCTATGTCTTCCCGGATCCACACAGTCCTCCAGCAAAATCAGAATATTCGCCCTTCAGATATCAAAACATGTATTGGACTGGACACTGGTAGCTTATACTGTAATCCTAGCTACTCAAGAGGCTGAGATCTGAGGATCTTGGTTAGAAGCCAGCCCAGGCAGGAAAGTCCCTGAGATTCTTATCTCCAATTAACCAGCAAAAGGCCAGAAGTAAAGCTGCGGCTCAAGTGATAGAGTGCTAGCACTGAGCAAAAACTAAACTAAACTAAAGGATAGCACACAAACCCTGAGTTTTAAGACCAAGGCACAAAAAGAAACAAAACTATACTGAGTGACCACTGAAACAACTAGTCCTTCTCGCAACTAGCTGTGAGCAACACTGCGCCCTAGCCTCTTGTCAGTTTCCTGTGTGGCACCGTGGTAAACACACAACAGCCTCTGTCCCCCTCCCTCAGGGCCCCGGATGGGGGTGAAGGTGATCACATCTCTGCTTTAAGCTCTGTCAGCTATGGTTTGAGTGTGTCTTCTCCAAGTTCATGCCAGATACTCATGCCCCTAAACAGATATACTAACGGCCTTTAGAAGCAGGGTCCTTAGGAGGCTGGGCTTAGAGGAGCATGAGAATGGAGCCCCAGGATGGTGGTAGTATCTTTAGAAGAGGAAGAACGAGTTGACTTCCAGGCTCGTGCCGGCTCACCATGCCCAGCTCAAGTCCTCACCACATGCCAAGCGGAATATGAGCCGCACCCCCAGACCTGGAAGCTAAATAAAGCTCCATTCTTTACAAATTACCCAGTCTCAGGTGTGTTGTTATAGCAACAGAAAACAGACTAAGCCTTAGCCCTTAATTGGCATTTGAGTGACTAATAGCTCAGTGGGGCTTACACCGTATGAAAAACTTTCTTTCTTTCTTCCTTCCTTCCTTCCTTCCTTCCTTCTTTCTTTCTGTTTTTGGCTGGTCCTGGGTCTTGAACTCTGGGCCTCAATACTGTCCCTACGCTTCTTTTGCTCAAGGTTAGCTCTCTACCACTTGAGCCACAGCGCCACTTCCAGATTTTTCTGAGTAGTTTATTGGAGATAAGAGTCTCATAGATTTCCCTGCCTGGGCTGGCTTCGAACCATGATCCTCAGATCTCAGGCTCCTAAGTAGCTAGGATGACAGGCATGAGCCACCAGCACCCAGCTTGCCCCATTCTTTAACACATTGCGTGCTCACTAACAACTCATTCCTAAGCTAGAAGGAAGGGCTAGGCCCAGGTCTTGCACAGTCCATGAGTCTCAACATCCATCTCTCAAAATATACCCAGAGAGCCCCACGTGTGTGGCCTTAGGAAGATCTCATTTCTTTTGGCTTGAATAGCAGTCAAAATAATTTGGGGAGAAGGGCTAGACGTACAGCTGCTTAAGCAAAGCACTTGCCTCTCAGGCCCCAGGCCCAGAGTTCAAACCTCAGTACTACCAACAAATAAATACACGAAACAAAGTAAAACAAACAAAGAAATTTTAATCCTTTAAAAATTCCTAGAATTTAGCTAGAATATAGCTTGGTAGTGGATACTTGCCTAGCATATGTGAAGTACTAGATTTACTCCCCAGCAGGGAAATAAAAATGTGTAAGAATTTCAAATAGTTGAAAAAGATGGAAGTTCTGGAATGCTGATAATATTGCCTCTTTTAAAAGTAAATCAATCACTGGGTGCCGAGGGCTTATGCCTGTAATCCTAGCTGCTCTGGAGACAGATCTGAAGATCACAGTTCAGAGCTAGCTGGGGAAGAAAAGTCTTGTGAAACTACCAAAACAAAAACAAAAACAAAAATCAGTAATAGAACTGTGGCTCAAATGGTAGAGTACCAGCCTTGAGCAAAGTGAAGCTCAGGGACAGCACTTAGTGCCTAAGTTCAAACCCCAAGGCCGTACACACAAGAAATTAGAAGCTTAATTAAAATTCGAAAGATTCAAGTTTTTTCCTCCTGAAATGTGTGTACTTATAAATAAGCATTATTTATATGTATAATAAGAACCAATTCAAGATGAATGTCATTCAAATGTTTCATCTAATAGAGAATAGATAGCAACTCTACTACCTTGCTCATGTACACCTGTTGCTGGGAAAAGGGATCATACCATCTGACAATGAAACTCAACACTTCTGAACTCTTTCTACATATAAGCCAAAAATCACAGTGTGATAAACTGGAAACCTAACGCAATCAGCCAGTCTCCCCCCAAAGAAGACCTTTGGAAACCACAGATCTGCTCAAGAATTGAATATGTCAACACTGGTGGTTCCAGCCACCAGATTTGGGAAATAGCTCCTCAGGCTGTGTGAAGCTGCACATGGCTTCACATAGGTAGACTGTTTAACTCAATAGACAGACAAACACTTTTAAAAGAAGCATAAATGTTTCCATTCTTGTGTCAGTATTATTTGCATTGTAGATCACTCAAATGACCAGTGAGGTAAAGGAAATCCTCCTGGTCAGAACAAAAAGGGTTCACCTAGTTTTTAATTACAACTAAATGTTTTTAAATTTTATTGTACATGTATATATACATATAATTACATACGTATATATTTCATATTTATATTGTATATGTAATTGGAGAAGGAGAAATATTTTAATCCACTACAGATTCTTATAATCAATAAAGTCAGGATTAAAATGAGACTGCAGTAATTGAATTATATTATCCATTTTTATAACCATTTACAAGGGCAAGATACTAATGGTATTCTCATTCATATTTAATGAAACAATGGAAAATGAAGGTAAGAAGGCAGACTGCATGCTGTTTCTTTGGTAAATGTGTGTGTGCATATGTGTGCATGTGCGCATGTCTATGAAACTGTTCTTAAGTCTTTGGGAAAAAAAACAAACATGTTTTTAAAACTGGGGGAGAGTAAGTTTGTGCTAAGCGCAGAACCCTTGCCACCTGCTCCTCATTCAGGAAGCAGAACAGCACACAGCTGCCTAGACAGGCTCTTTTTAAGACCACCAGCACCCTTCGCACGCTTGACTGGGTCTCCCGTGGACATCAGGCAGCTTCCCACCCAGAAGCTGGCACAGACTCTGGTTTCACGCACACTCAACCCCGAGCACTGTCCTCTGAGGTCTCCATCTCTGCTCTTCCCCTTCTAGCAGGATCAAGGCCTTAGTTTGAAGAAGACTCTTTCTCCCAGTCTGCAGCCACTTCTTGGAGCCTTGGGAGTTGCTCTAGACTGTGCTCGGTTTTGGAGAGCTGACGTTCACATCCTCAGTCTACTCATCACTCAAAGGGAAATATCTCCAAGAACATGTGGAGAATGAGGCTGCTGTTACTTCTCTTGACCGTACTCTCAGTCACTGTATCTCTAACCATGCCTCTTCCTAAAAGTAAAGAAAGCCCCTTTCTCCACATCAGCAGTTCTGTCTGTACTCACAGAGAGGTGGATTAGGGGACAAGGTTTGCCTGCCTCCTTGGCATTCTGGAAGGGCATTGGTTCCACTGGCGGAACAGCTCCAAAGGGAGCTGCAGTGAACAGAGAACAAGCAGCTGTGCTTCTGCAAGGTCCAGCTGTCCCCAAGGTCAAATGATGGTCAAGGCTGAGCCAAAATTTCTCAGCCAAAGATTTCCCTTTTTAAATTACTTGGAGGCAGGCAGGAAAAAGAAAACACACACAAAAGCCTGTCTTGTGCATGCAGCTACTTCAGTCACGGGAGAGTGACTAGTGTGTGTTACAGCCATAGGAACCATTTCATTTCAGTCCTAAGCAAGTGCAAACATCTTTGGTGGAGGTGGAAAGTCACTGGGAGGTAGACTCCAGCAGACACCTAGAGAAGCCAGGCTCCACTCATTCATTTTCTGCCACTCCTTAACCCCACCCTCAGACCTGGGAGAGTGTACTGTAACCCCAGGAGCCTAAGTTAACCCCACCCTCAGACCTGGGAGAGTGTACTGTAACCCCAGGAGCCTAAGTTAACACCACCCTCAGACCTGGGAGAGTGTACTGTAACCCCAGGAGCCTAAGTTAACCCCACCCTCAGACCTGGGAGAGTGTACTGTAACCCCAGGAGCCTAAGTTAACACCACCCTCAGACCTGGGAGAGTGTACCGTAACCCAGACCCTAAGTTAACACCACCTTCATGCCTGGGAGAGTGTACTGTAATTTCTGGACCCTAAGTGCATTACATACAAAGATACAGGCATGAAAGTTAAGTTTAAAAGGAGATAAAAGATTATAATTCACTTATTTCCCAAGGAATAGGAAGCAAGTGTAGCAACAAACAGCACCCTTCATGTAGCCATGATCCCGAACGCAGCAACTTGGCAAAGAAACAGGTGAGCCAGGGTTCCCAAATCACCAAAGGGCTAGACCGGTAATGAGGGTCCACAGAGTGCATGTCTAGAACATTCCCCAGCAGGGGCTGGACAGGACAGGCTCTACTCCTCTGCAAGGTGACTGCAGAGCTGGTGTAGGGGGTGGGGAGAGGAGCCAAACTCTGGATCTCCACAAGCGCTCAGATTCCCCCTCCACACACCACTCAGCACCTGCTGTCCATGGCCTCAGTTCACGTCCTCTGGCATTCTGAGCTCCACTGTGCTGACCAGGTCCCCAACACTGAGCCTGAAGTCCTCTCCTCTCTGCCAGGCCTGCCCCCACGGCGGGGAGCAGCCTCTCTCCTGCACACCCTCAGCTCTGGCCTCTCCCTTTGTCCTCTCTGCTCTGTGCCTCCAATTCTGGAGGCTCAGATGTCTAAGGGACCAGGCTGGGGACTTCTCATCTGTGGCCACACACTGGGGTGTGCTTTTTCCTTCAAGTCTCCAGTCTGAAAATCCCTCTAGCACTGTGTGCACAGATGGTCACTCTTTCCTACTGCACAAAGAAAAGTGAGGAGGCCAGAGGACCACAGAGCTCCTCACAGGAGTGCGGGTCCCTCTCTGCCCCTGCTCCCTCCTGAGGCAGGGACTCATGCACCTACAATCCACACCGCGCCCAGGCAAGGGGCCATAGGGAGCCTCCATCCTGCAGCCTCAACACATCACTCTGCCAGTCACTCCCAAGAATACACAGCCAGGTCGAGAATGCGTTCATCTAAAAAATAACTCTCCTGACTAATTCACCCCCACTCTACCCCAACCATCATCCCAATCTGAGCTTCCTTGTGCAACAAAGCTTCTCCAAACAGCTGCCAGCCATCTTACTGTGACAGAGTTCCAGCTCTGCTAGGGCCATCAAACCATCCCCATCAAAGCCACAATGACCCACATGGCTCAGATCCAAGCACCGACTGGTCCTTACCTCACCTGACCCATCAGCCCCTGGGGGCGTTGGCTGCAAGGGGCCTCCCAGGATGCACTGCTCTTGGCTCCCCCAGGGGCCTCCCAGGATGTACTGCTCTTGGCCCCTCCAGGGGTCTCCCAGGATGCAGTGTTCTGGCTTCCCCCAGGAGCCTCCCAGGATGCACTGCTCTTGGTTCCCCCAGGGGCCTCCCAGGATGCACTGCTCTTGGTTCCCCCAGAAGCTTCCCAGGATGCAGTGTCCACACTCAGGTGTCACCTGTTCAAGAGCTCCCTAACTGCCCTATTTAAAACTACAACCTGCCCCACCCACAAAGCCTGGCCCACTGTGTCCACCTCTGGGCCTTGTACACAGCCTGTCTGCCTCTGGTGCCTCACTTACCCCAGCCTCCATTCACACCTCCACTTGCAGGGTCTCCACGCAAGCAGGCTCGTGTGAAGGGTGCGGGACACACGTGGTGCTCAGTCTACAAGTCCTCCATGAATGAATGAATCCTGAATGTGGCACTTTGCCCTGCAAAACTGTTCTCCATCTCCAACATGAGGCAGGATGTTGCATGCCCATTAGGAACAACAGACAGGACTCGAGGAAATACAGTAATGGCTTAACCTATATCACATGCTGGACATTCTTTCAGCCTCATTTTGGGAGACCTGCTAGGGAAGAAGGACAGAGTTCCATTCAGGCAGGCCTGGGCTTTCCCAGCAGAGGCCTGAGACTCCACTAGGAAGTGGTAGGAAAGGTATCCCACTCGCAGTTACCTGTGAGAGGTGCAGAGGAGAATGGAGGGGTGTCTTCCAGCCTGGGGTCCCACTGTGCTTACGTGCACACGGCTGGCTCTTCCCTCCCTTCAGAAGCCCACATGGGGAGGAGGAGGAGCAGGAGGTCTCTGGAACCAGGTGTCCCACCAGGAAGGGGGAGCCCCAGGAGCAGCAGACTCAGCAAGGAGGGAAGTACCTGGAAAGCAAGAAGAGGGCACGGCAGTCAGGAAACAGGAGGGCAGTGCAAGGGAGAGGCCAGGCCAGCAACAGAAGAGGTGGCCCCAGCACTGCCCACTGCCCAGCCCAGCCCAGAGGGGAAATGTGGAATCAGCACACTGAACCTCACGGAATCGGCACGTTCAACATCACGTACGCCTTGACTGTTCATTAAGAGATACATTCATCAACACAGACAACTCTCAGAAAACGAATGGTCCCTTCCTTTGCTTAACCACCCAGCTTTGTCTCAATGGGTAGTCCACAGAAGAGCCTGATCCCCAGAATCAATCGCAGACAGTGTAACTCTGAAGTGCAGAATAAAATAAATGCAAGTCAAATTAAATGGTACATAAAAATATTTATAGAACTGAGGAAGGCAGCCAGGCACTGGTGGTTCCACATCTGTCATCCTAGCTACTCAGGAGGCTGAGATCTGAGGATTGTGGCTCAAAGCCAGCCCAGGCAGATAAATCTGAGAGCCTCTTCTACCATTAACAAGCAAAATGACAGAAATGGGGGGATGGCTCCAGTGGTAGAGTATCAGTCTGAGCAAAAAAGCCAAGCAAGAGCATGGGGCTCTGAGTTCAGGCCCCAGTTCTAGTGTGCACGTGCGCATGTGTGTGTGCGCGCGCATGCACACACACACACACACACAGAGCAAAAGAAGGAACTCAAAAGATAGAAGAGCCACAGGGAAGAAGCAGTGAAAAAGAAGACATAAAATTTCACTATTAGTCATTACATTCAATGTTCTCAACTTCCCAATCAAAATAAAAAGGTTGATAGAGTGAATACAACTGTGTGCCTTTATATATTCCACACTTTACAACAGTATTAAAACCAATAAAACACTCAGCAACTTAATGACAGAAATGTAAGACTTGCACATTAAAAACAAAAATATCATTGAAATAAACAAGTCCTGCCTAATAGAAAAAAATATGTATATACACACATACACACACACATACACACAGACTGGAAACTATGGTTAAGATAAATTAGACATACAAAACTGATTAATAATTGCCAAGTAGATACAATATAATCTCTAATAAAACAATTCCAGCTGCCTTTTATTTATTTTTTAACAAAACCTCTCTAGCTGATCAAATTTTTTCAAAAATCCAAGAGGCCTTGAATCCTCAAAAGTCTTGAAAAGAAAGTTGGAAGAGCGACAGCCCTAACATCAAATCTTACCACAAGGTTATATGAATCAAAATACCATAACAGTGACACAAAGACAGCTGTAAAGGTTAGGTGTGGAGGAAGGGGATGAGGGGGAGGAAGGGAAGGGAAGGAATAGGAAGAGAAGATAGAAGGAAGAAGGAAAGAAGGGATGGAGAGGGATGAAGATAGAGGGAGAAGAAGAAAGAGGGAGAGGGAAGGAAGGAGGAAGGGATTAGAAAACAATAATAGAGTAAGGCAAGATTGTATCAGAAGTTCCCAAATTTTGCTTTCCTCAAAGGACAGCTTAGCTGGCAGGGACTGCGATAGTGGTGTCTGAACTCGGCTTATTTTTGTTTCTGGTTGGGGAGAAAGAACCAAGTCTGCGTCAACAGCTTTATTCTCCTGCCCGATCTTGTGGCCCATCCAGCCTGCTCAGAGCCACCAGGGACCAAGGACACGTCAGTCTCTGACTGGATTCCTCCCTCCCTGCTTTCTGGCTGAAACAATGGTTTCCTGGCCTTGCAGCCTGTGGCGCTGCATGGCTCAGGAGCGCACTGCTCAGCGCCTTGGACGCCACTCCTGCCACCCCAGCACAGCCCTGAGGGCCCAGGCCTGGACCAAGGTTCTCTCCCGACCTACAGCTGCTCCTCTGTCCTGAACGGCTCTAGAAAGCAGCTGCATTGGGCTGTAAATCTATTCTCTGCCTTTAGTTGGCCATAGATTTTTGACTCAGACAAATTGCTCCACGCTTCTGCCCTTTTTCTTAAAGTAAGAAAAGCCAGTGCACAGAACTGTAGCATCTGGCAGGAAGAGAAGGGATGTTCTCTGCTTATCTGGTGAGAGTGGCATCTGGAGAGTGCTTATC
This sequence comes from Dipodomys spectabilis, assembly GCF_019054845.1. Lineage (NCBI taxonomy): Eukaryota > Metazoa > Chordata > Mammalia > Rodentia > Heteromyidae > Dipodomys > Dipodomys spectabilis. Next base: position 2,551,093 of record NW_024870743.1, on the reverse strand, counting down.
TGGAGTGGCATCATACATAATATAGACACACACATACACACACACACACACACACACACACACACACACACACACACACACAGCCTTCCAGTCCACTGGCCTGCAGAGCAATCTGCCCGGGGCTGTGCTGGGAGCCCTGGGCCCCCCTCTCCAACTGTAGGCAGGTTAGCAAGCCCCTCTGCCCCTCATCCCCAGTCCAACAGCCCACTGTCACACAACTGGCTTGCATTTTCACTGCCTCAGAGCCAGAAAGTGGGTAGACCTAAGTGTGGTCACAATTCCCTCGGAGGCCGTGTGGAGGGCATGCATGTGTGAGTCATTGCTGAGCTGTGACAGGCATCATAGACAGGTAAAGGAAGGCAAGCTCTTTTCTCAGAGTGGTCCTCCAGGCCTCTGAAGCAGTTAGGTTTTAAGTAAGACCTGGATGAGATGAGGAAGGGGAACATGGGGCCCCTCATTGAAAGCTTGTTCAACCAAGCATGATGGAGGCTGGGCCTAAGGGAACCATGGTAGAAAGAAAGAAAAGCCAGACCCAGGTAGATTCTGAAGGAAATTCTGAAAGCCACTGGTGTAGGAAAGAATAGAGCAAGGAAGGGAAGGGGGAGGGGAGGACATCAAGGGATGGAGGGAAGGAGGGGGGGAGAGAGAGAGGGAGGGAGAGGGAGAGAGGGAGGGAGGGAGGGAGACAGAGAGGCAGCAAAGGGCATGGGCGGCAACCTCACCCCTGCTGTGTCCAGCTGCAGGGCTGGAGGCTTCTTCCAGCCACATTCCCCCTACTCAGGCACAGGTACAATAAATAATAACACAAGAAAATAAAATAAACCTGCCTTTATCCAAAACCGGAATGTTACCCAGGGAATGAGAGAAGTAGGAACACAACACAGACAACATTCCAGAAAGAAGAGTGAAGACAGGATAGTGTGTCAGTGAACACTGAAAGGGGAGCAAGGCAGAAGATCTCAGGGTGGAAGTATTTCAAAGACCAGGAACAAAGGAGAGCTGGTTGCCACAGAGGAAAGGGGTCTCAGAAAGCGTGGCTGATGCCCGTGGTTCAGAACCCCTGAGTGCACTATACAAGCAGAAGTGGATGGCATACCAAAGCTGGATGACTGATCTTAGGGTGGGGTGGGGAGACCATGAGACAAACTGAGGATCCTCCTGCTACAAAGATGGAGAGCTGGCTAGAGTGGGCAGCTGCTCAATTCCTCAGTAAACATGGAGGAGGATGGGCCGGAGGGTATAGGAGATTCCCACAGTGAGGAAGAGAAGGAAGGGTGATAAGTCTGAGGGCTCAGCTTGGTAGCCTCTCAAAGACCACACATGGGAAGAGGATAAGCTGTATAAATAAAGGGGTGATATCTACATGAGTAGAGAATGAGCTGGCCCTGTATGCATTGAAACAAATGATGCCCAAGACGTACCCGCAAATAAAAGACACACTACAAACCAATTCATACGATATGGCTACATCGGCATACACAACTCTCCAGAAGAATGCAAAGAAGAAAAAAATGATAGCTGGGCACCAGTAATCCGAGCTACACAGGAGGGTTGAGAGCTGAGGATCACAGTTCAAAGCCAGGCTGGGCAGGAAAGTCTGTGAAACTCTTATCTCCAGTAAACTAGTGGCACCTATGGCTCTAAGTGGCAGAGTGATAATATTGAGCAAAAGAAGCTCAGGGACAGTGTCCAGGCCCGAGTCTAGCTCAGGACTGGCAAAAAAAGAAAGAAAGAAAAGAAAAGATGATAATCACATTAGACAAATTGGAACTTACTTTTCAATTTATTTTATTTTGAACTTTATGTTACTCATTGTATTTATCATTTCATGTGTCAAGAGGCTAAAGATTTTTGCTGCTGTAGATTTTACTCAACTCACTAAGAGAAAAGTCATTCTTTTTCTTTTTTCTTTATTTTTATTTTTATTGTAAAGGTGATGTACAGAGGGGTTGCAGTTCCGTAAGTCAGGTATTGAGTACATTTCTTTTTTTTTTTTTTGGGTCCGGTTGTGGAGCCTGAACTCTGGGCCTGGGCGCTGTCCCTCAGCTCTTCAGCTCAAGGCTAGCGCTCTACCACTTGAACCACAGCGCCACTTCCGGCTTTTTTCTTTTTGCGTATGTGGTGCTGGGGAATCGAACCCAGGGCCTCAGGCATGCAAGGCAAGCGCTCTACCACTGAGCTACCTTCCCAGCCCTTGAGTACATTTCTTTTGGGACAGCATAACCTCCTCACTCATTTTCTCCCAGTTTTTTCCGTCCATCCCTCCCTTCCCTGCCCCAAGTTGTATAGTTCATTTCCAACTATCACTGCTGAATTAGTTCACCCTTTGTCCCACCATTTCTGTCCTTCCCTTCCCTGCCCCATCTTTTTCTTTTTTTCTGACAAAGGATCACAAAACTCTATATCTAATCTATATCATATGCTATAGATAGATACAGATCATACATCACATATCTTAAGCAAAATATATTGAGTTAACTCATCAAAAGACTTCATTTCTTTGTATTCTGGCTCCTTGGAGCAGCCCTGTAGTACAGGCTCTAGTGGGAGCTACTGGGGCTCTTCCTCTCTCCTTCTTCTACACAGTGACTGGACACTGTCATTATTTTTTCATCTTTAGTAATTTTTATTGTTATTATAAAGGCAATGTCCACAGGGGTTTCAGCTACATAAGTGAGGTAATGAATACACTTCTTTTTGGACAATCTCACCCCTTCTTTGCTCTCTCCCAGTTTTCCCTCCCATCCCCGCCCACAGCTGTTTGGTTCACGTTCAGTGTAGTGTCCAGTGAATTCCACGGCTGCCTTAGTTCGTGAATGGACAGTTTAGACTCTGCTTGCCAGCTCAAAAGTTATCACTCCCAAACACTACCATAGCCCCTTATGCACACACACACAAGAGGGTCCAAAGGAATCCCTCCGCTTCTCTCTCAGCCTTCCTATTTCCAGGTGTAGGACTGCTGATCTCACAAATCAAGATTTCCAAGCACAGCACAGCTCTCACACAGCACGGCTCCTGTGGCCGCTGTCGGTGGGGGTTTTCCCATGTGTGATTTGTTTTGACTTTAATATGAATAGTGGTCTTGTCCCATTTCAATAAAGCACCTCTCTGTCTGCATTCATCGGATACTAACGAGTCCTATGTGCTGGGAAACACGAGGCCCCACAGGCCTCCCTTCAGATCCTCTGCAGTTACTTATTTTCCATTTGCCTCCTCTGGGGGAAAATAAAATATACTCTTCAGAATGGAGATCATTGTCAAATTACAGTGACACCACAAACTCATTGGCTCACTTGATATCAATTAATTAAATGAGGTTAAGTTGATTTTTTTAAAATTTTATTCTCTTGCTGTGATGAAAGATGGTTGGCTAATTCTACCATTCCTCCTAATTCTAAGAAATCTCTCATAAAAATGAAGCCGACAAAGGACCAATTGATGGACCCGACTGGATGCCAAATGAGACACAAAATAAGAAAGTTGTTGTAGTGGAGCCATTACCCTGGTATGGGGTGGGTGGGGTGGGAGCTAATAATTTATTTAGAATGGTGAGATGAAACACACACTATAAAGAACTCAGAAAGCAACTGCTTTCACAACTTTGAAATGGAATGAGCACACTGATGGAGGAGGAGCTTCCAAATAGCAATTTGCACTCTTTTCTGCCTAAGATGTGCAGATGGCAGGAGGTAGGGGAAGGGGAAGATTTGCCCCTGGTGCATGCTCCCCCCCTTCTCTCTCTCCTTGACATTTTTATTGTCTTTAAGCAGTTGTACAAAGGAGTTACCCTTCAACACAGTAGTTCATGAATACAGTGCATCTTGACTGATGTCACCTCTTTCAACATTCGCACCCCTCTCTCCCAACGCACCCGTTTGCTCGATTTTCTTAATTTTGTAAAACTGTTATTGGATATTTATGTATACAATATATCTTGATCTGTGTCACCCCTTCAACGTTTTCATCCCCCTTCGACGCACCCCTTCCCTCACTGTTCTCAGTTTTGTGATACTACATTGATTCTTGACTATGTTCTGCCGGCTTCCCCACTTCATTGGTTTCCGCCTCTCCTCTAGGCGCCACCCCCCTTGCAAGCACCCATTTCCTGGTACTTATTTTGTTGAGCTTTCACTTAGTCTTTCTAAAGAATTATTGGCTTGATGCCTTTATCTCTTTCATAACAATGTAATCATAGAGTATCTAATCTTTTTATGTCTGGCTTCTTGTGTATTTCACATTTAAGAATGTAAGTAACATCTTTCTTAAGTCTTTGATGAGTCCACCAAAGTCATTTGTTACATGTTTTTTATTCAATAATAGTTGGATGACTAATGGCTGTAAATCATTTAGGTCATGTCCCACAGATGAGAGACGAAACTTTCTGTACAAAGAGTAGCTAATTATTTCACACTTAAAAGAGCACTTTTATCCATCAGTAAAACACTCTGAACCTCCAACCTATGCAGGAGAATCATGAACAATTCAAGAGATGACTGTAAAATCCAAAGCCGATGGGAAGTTACTTACAGGTCAGCGCCATGAATGTGCCTAACGGCCTGAGGTACCTCTGCAGAGTGGAGTGCAGGGGGTCCGCGCCACCACAGCCGGTGCTACCGGGAGGCACGCTGAACACCTGTGAGGGCGACCTCACTCTCCCGGGGACACAACCATAAAAGCAGAGACCCGAGGTGTGAACAGCCGCAAAGGGGCTCCTTCCACGTTTACAGAAGAAATGTCTGCAAAATGAAAACCTGTCACGTGCTAATTCTAGACTCATCACTAAAATAGATGGCAGAGACAAGTAATAAAAAAGAAAGATGCAGGGTTGGGGATTTCACTCAGTGGAAGAGCACTTGCCTGGCAAGTACAAGGCCCTGAGTTCAAGCCTTAGCTCCAAAAAAAAATTAGTAATAACATGTAAGAAATAGAAAACTGTGTCAAATAATGCCAATAACGAATCAAGCATAGGGAAAATCACACTGAACTGAATAGCCTAAACATGTCAGTAAAAAAGACACAGATCTCAAAGTAGATTTAAAAGGCAAACCTCGGCTGTATATTGTGTTGTCTACAAGAAACCAACTTTAAATATGCAAGTGTAGATTAAAAGTAAAGGATAAGCTAAGCTAAGACAAATGAAAACAAAGCCGAACCAGCTATGTTCATTTCAGAGGAGTTCAAGAAAAAGCAGTAGGGACAAAGACACTTCAAAACAAGCAAGGAGCCAACTCTCCAAGAAGGACAAAAGCCCTTCACATGATTAAATCCTGGAGGAAGTGCAAGGAGAGACAGACAGATCAGCCATTAAAAGTACCGCACATCCAACAGCTCCCGCCAGAAATGCACAATGCCAATGGGACAGACGTGCCCTGGCGGCACCAGCCCTGCTCCTGGTCTGCTTGAGCCTGGCCACTGCCGTCAAGGACAACAGAGAACACTCTCCTCCTGCTCCTAAGACCACTGCCACTAGACACAACTCCAACGAGCAAACAAATGAGTAAGCGAGATCATGCCAGCTCTCACTTCATGATGGATACCAGTGAGAGAGAGACAGCTGAATCCTGGTGACAGTGACCCATGTCTATAAGCGGAGATCAGTTCAGCACTATCCCCCCTCCCCGAAAAAAAAAAAACTCTCAACCAATAACTAATAGCGAATAACCATGGCTCAAGTCTGTCATCCCAGCTACGCGGCAGGCCGAGATCAGGAGGAGTATGACTCCAGATCAACTCAGACAAAAAAAAAAGCTCACAAGAACCCATCTTAACAGAAAAAGCCACTTGCGCTGGTGTATGCCTGCCACCTCAACTATACAGGAAGCACAAAGAAGGGACTAGAGCGTCCAGGCTCTCAGGCAAAAAGTAACACCTTACCTCACCACTAACCAGAGCGAATAGGGCTGGGAGCAAGTAGGAGAGCATCTACCTGGAAAACATGAGCTCCTCAGTTCAGAGGGAAGCAAGAGGGAGAGAAGAAGGGGAAGGGGCAGAGGGGAGGGAGAAGAGGAAGGGGAGGGGAGGGAGAGCAGGGAAGGGAAGAGGAAAGGGAGGACAGGAAATGAAGATCCCACCGCCCTGTATCTGGACACTGAAGATGGGCCACTGGCTTTTGCACTATACATTTAACACAAAACAGCAATCGAGACAGAAAAAAAAAGCAGGAAATGGTGGAACAGTAACATTTCATTTCTTTTGGGCTATTTTGTCTTAGGTGAAAAACTAGGAGAAATAAGTAACAACCTGGCTGGGTTTAATTCCTCCCACAGTCGGCCTGCTTGTTTGAGAGGGGGCCACTTCGCCCCCTGAATTCCCCCATTGTCAGCAGGGCCGGGGGGAGGGGGGGGGAGCAGGTCCGGGACCAGGGATGATCTGAGCTTCAGCCCCTGCCTGGAGTGTTTTAGGAAATGCTTTTGGTGGTTTGTGGGGTCCCAGTTCCCACGGCCCAGCTCTGAGGCTGCCCAGGGCCCAACCTCGGGGACTGGCCGGTCATCTCTGTATTCACTTTCTGGATGGGCCCTCCACGGTCCTCTTTAAACTCTCCCATGTATGATGGCTTCAGAACAGCCCCTAAGAAAAAGCAACTGCCTCCTTAGATAGATGAATAAAACGGGAATGTGGTCCGGGATGTGAGAGGTCACTGTGCCAGCCCTCTTGGGGCTGAGGTCCAGGCCAGGATTTTCCCTTCCTGACCCCACATCTGGCCTCATTCTGCCCCAGCGCTGACCACTGCAGCCAGGCTGGGCCAAGCATGCGGACAGCACAGGCACACGGCCCGGGGGTTCTGCCCCTGACCCTCAGCCTCCACAGCCACAGGGGCCCCACAGGCAACAGGGCGGCCTTTGCCCTGTGCTTTGGACCGAGCTCTGCCCACAGGAGCTTCCTTCCTTGCCTGTGGCCTGTTCTTCCTATCACCTGGGGAAAATTCCTTCCAATAATAAAGGGAGCCCAGGATCAAGAAGCATTGCACTCACAAGCTGATACTGAGCTGAAATCCTTTGTTAAAAATTGCTTTTAAATGAGTGGTGGAAGTGGATGGATTTTATCTAAAAATGGTTTAACTAAAATAACACAGTTCACTGTGGAACAAAATCCCATGGTTACTTAGTGTCAAACCAGACATTAGTTCTGGTGTCCTGCAAGGATAGAGGTGTCCGGAGACAGCCAAACACCTTCCATAAAGGGACGCATTATGTGTACAAACATGGCGTGCATCCTCCAATAGACCTGAAATCATCCTTAGGCATGCTATAGTTCTAATTCCTAATACCATGTAAACATGTCATGTAAAGAATAATGACATGGAAAAAACTCTGTACATGCTCAGCATAGAGGAGTCATTTTTCCCCCCAAAAAATACTTTTTATCCACGGCTGGCTGAGTCTCAGGATACAGAAACAGCCAACTGTGACACCACAATAAAAAGCCAAGAGCAGAAGAAAAAAAAAGATGTCACAATCCCCTGAGTTATGATTTTTACCCCTAAGCATATTTTCCATGTTTATAAATCAAATTACATAAACAACTCTGTCTCACAATTATTTTTACTTAATAACATAAACATTTTCCCATGACCACAATCTCCAAAAATCTTATCTAATTACAGCATGATATTTACTTAACCAAACTTAGATGTTTTCCATTTGGGGCTATTAAAAAAAAATTAAAGCATGTGTGCATAAAGCATTTTTTCAACTCCACATTTTCATGTCATTTCCTGAAGCTGGGTTGCAAAGGAGGAAAAATGCATTTATCCTTCAGCCATCCCTTCTCCTAGTTTAGGCCTAAAACCTCATCCCTCCAGCTGAGCCAGATCATTTTTATCATTTCCTTCCTGTTACAGAGCCAGTTCATCATGTTAGAAAAAAGTCCCTTACACTTAATTTCTCTTCCAGAAAAATTCCCAAATAATAACAATTTCATGTTGACCAAGAAAACTTTTATCTTATCTCCCTGTTATTTATTATGGCTTCACAGAGTTACATTGTAACTAAGTGGTTCCTACATAAACAGTATAGTGTGGAAAACTACTTAGCGTCAATACAAGGAAAGATTCCATCATAACTTAAAGTCCAAGTATGATTGGGTGAGTGTCCAATAAACATTATATTATTAGCAGCCCATTGAAAGTCAGTTTATAGGAATGGGTGAATTTGTAATACCATCTAGGATGCTGTTTCAGGGAAAATAAAATGTAAATGCTCAAGCAAGATCTTAATATCCTTAATAACCTTTGTACTCAAAGGCTTGAGTACTTGCTTAGCTTTTTCTACCACTTGAGCTACACCTTCACTTCTAGCTCTTTTGCTAGCTAATAGGAAATCACTGTCTGTAGGATTTATCTGCCAGGACTGGCTTCAAATCTTGATCCTCACATCTCAGCCTCCTGAGTAGCGTCAGTTACCAGCACCTAGCAATATCCAATATCCTTTATTTAAAACAAAAATGTTGTGATCAAAGTTTGGCACACTCATGTTTGGTGTACTGTATCCTGTTCTAGAAATTCAAGGAAGACCCATCCCTCTGCTCCAAGAGCCCCGATGGCGGGATCTGAAGTGGGAATGTCCAAGTCTCGGCTGCTCCCCGAGTCAAAAGGATGGGGAGGAACAGTGCTCCACGCAGGGCTGCGCCAGGGCGCCGGGCCTCACTTCCCTCCACACCTAACATCAGAAAGCATTCTAGTTTCAGGGAAGATGGGTTCTCTCTCCAAGTGTGCATGAGTTTTTAGTTGTTTCAATGACAGTTCCATTTCACTGTCATAATAAAACACATGTGGTAATATCAACCCTGGGTGTTTTGCTTTGTTTTGTGCTTCCAAACTAATACTTACCTCCAGGTTTTAAAAATCTCCCAGTTGGCTGAGCTCACGCGCTTTGGCACTGAGCCCATGCAGGGAGGACAGCCATGCTGACCTCTTCCTGTCACACCCTAGATGCCCAAGCTCCCTGGGAAAAGACCAGGTGAGGAGGCCCCAGGGGCCTGCCAGCGCCAGGAAGATGGTGAGCCCGTCTCTAGCCATCAGGACAGAGCGGAAAATGCCAGGCAAGGCTTCGGAATGGGAAGGGACTCTACCCGGGACCCAGGCCACAGCATGTCAGGTGATGACAGGCAGGGATACCAGCCACAGGAAGCAGGCCAAGAAAAGCCACAGACTGAAGATCCAGGGGGAAAGTGGGTCAGCTGTGCACGTAAGGTCACAGCTGAGGACTGCAGCCTCCCTTAAGGAGGTCAGAGACCAGAGGAGGTCAGTTCAAGGACAGCAGTACTCGGTGAGGGAGCGGCTGGCAAGGGCAACATCTGAGAGTTGAGGATGTGCGGACCTGTGCTGTGCGCAGGGCAGGAGAGGTGGGTACGGAGGCCCCTCCCCTTCAGCCTCTCTGGCCATCTACAGGGCCACCCGTTGGTCCTGAAGGGCCCAGGGCCAGCAGAGCCCCCCCGGCAGCTGAGAGAGAGGCAGGGGCCAGACTGTGAAAGATGAAGAGGACATGTGTCCACTAGCCTGGAGCAAAGGCGCTAAACGCCCAGGTATGTTTCGGTGGTCAACACATTCTGCAAGGAAAAAGGTGAGGTTCGGCTAACCACAGCGTGTCCTTCTGCACATTAAAACCAACAACCACTACCACAAGAGAGCAAGGACAGATGAATCTCATTTAATAGTAAGATTTAATAGGTGCCATAGCTGAGTCCTAATTATAACAGGCTGTGGGAAGACGGTGCCCACGCAGGCCAGAGGGCAGGAATCCAGAACATCCCTCTCACTGCAGACACGGGTGAGGACGGGGCAGGGACAGCAGCACACCCCAGCTCAGACATGCTCGCTGCAGCAGGGCCCCGGGGGTCAACCCCCAACCCCAGAGGGACAGAGCTGCTCAGAGAGGCCTTAAACATCCAGAGAAACACAAGTCTCAAGTCAGAAGGACCCTGGGACAAAGCAGAATGCAAACTATATGTGTAACTTTGAATTGCCTGGTTGAGGAAAGAGAAAGGAAGGAGGGAGGGAGGGAGGAAAGGGCAAAGGGAGGAAGAAAAGGAGGGGAGAGAAGGAGATAGAGGGGAGGAAGAAGAGGGGGAGGGGAGGAAGGGAAGAAGGGGAGGGGAAAGAAGAGAGGAGAGGGGAAGGGAGGGGAGGGAGGCAGCCCCTATCTGCCACACCAAGTCCCTCTCTTAAGGCCTCCAACAGGTAGATAAGGTCTGAGCTGTGGCTCCTAGGGACTTGTACTTCATGCCCCGGACCTCGCCAGGAAGAAAGGCAGGCAGGACACTGTGAAGGAAGGCCAGCGGGAAGTGATTAACAGGTAGGAGCTGCTGCCGGCCAGTCTGCCTGCAGGACTCGCAGGTGTATCAGCAGGAGGAAGCAGAGGCCCAGCCTCCAGGGATGCAGGCACTCCTATTGATCAAGATGCCTTGTCCTCATAAACTAACAGATTGAACGGTAACTCCTTTGTTCAATCATGAACAGGGAATAACTTAAAGCCCAGCATCCCTCACCAGAACAAAGGCTGGCCAAGGGTGGGATTCAATGAATTTTTGATTGAGAATGAGAATGGAGAAGCGTTGATCGCAGTGCACCCCCCACCCACCCCCCCACCCCTGGCATGGTCTACCCTGCGCTTTCATCACAGAGACACTGAGGCAGATCCTAAGCCTGGCCCAGTGACCCCAGGATGCCACCAGCTGCCAGGGCCAGGAGAGCACCCAGTCTCACCCGCCTTCTACCCATCCTCACCCCGTCTCTAGAGTTCTTAGTGCACTTTCCAATTCACAGAACTGCACCTGAATGAACTAAGACACATCATCACAAGGTAGATGAATTGCGCATTGCATGCGTGACTGCATGGGTGAGATTTCTGGACTTTAAGACGCAGATTGAGCACAATAAGCACTGAGTCCGTACTGTGCGTGGCTAGGCCTCGCCACACCCCACTCTGTGCTGTTGAACAGAAGTGAGTCCCTCCTGTGTGCAGACTAGGTTCAGTCTCACCACGCCCCACGCTGTGCTGCTGGGGCGCAGGTGCTCTGGGGACACTCAAGCCGGACCTTGCCCTGGATGGAAGAACAGCGGGCGCGACCCTTCGTTCCAATCCAGCACGGTCAAACACAGCACATCTGTCAGGGACTCCACTTTGTCCAGGGCTCGAAGACATGCCCTTCCTGCCCCAACTCATCTCTTCTCAAGCCTGAGGCTCAGCTCCAACCCTGAGACTGGATCCAAGGCTGCAGCAGCGACTTCTGTCCCTTCCTCACTAAGGACAGCAAGGTAGGAAGAGGAGCCCAGGCTCTCAGTTCCGTGGCGGAACAGCTGTGCAGGCACCGCCGCCCAGGCCATGGGTTCCAATGGGGCGCTGTCCTGTGATTCTTGATTAGTGTGTGCCCTGTGCCTAGCCAAGCACATACATATTACCACGCACAAATACAGGTGAACATGTATATACACGTACACACATGACTGTGTGTTCCCACAAGACAGGCTCAACTGCCAACCCAGCACTTAGCTGGGGTCTTTGAGGTGCAGAGCTCCCACCGTGCACCCCTGAATCCAGAATGTGACTCTATATCCTTATGGACGTGCTCTACACCCTTAGGGATCCCGCTACGTCCTCCAGAACTCCATCCTCTTCCCTCTTCCTCTCTTCCCCTCTTAGTCTCTTCTGTTCTCCCTCTGCATACCTCCAGCTCATGCGGGCTGGCAGTTTGCGCCCCCCCACCCTGCCCCCAGTGAACTCTTTTCTTCCTCAACCATATGGCAGTCTCCTTTTGCCGAATCTTACAGTCCCTAGCCCAGTATGGCTGAGCCCCGACACAAACAAGGGAAGCAACGGAGGTAGAGAAGCAGCTGTGGGACAGAGGATCCAGCAATCTGAATCTGCCTCTTACCGGCATGGGCTCACTTCACACTGAGTTCCCTACTGGCTGGTGCCCTGCGATGGAAAGGCGTGGCTCAGTGACAGCTGGACCCTGTGAAGGAGGAGGAGTCTGAGAGTGGAGTAGGGGTGGGGAGGCAGGCCTAACGGCCTGAGCCTCGGGTGTTCACACGCTCATGGGAAGAAGATCTTCGTCTGTTTTCAATTCCCTGCCACTTCTCGCCCTATTGGCCAACTAGACCGGCTCAGCATTCAGGGCTGTGTTTTTAAAAAAGGTCTCAGGAATCAGGGGTCAGTTCCGACCTGCTCATCCAGGGGACTGTGAGTGTCTAACACCTGCCAAGTGATCAGGAAGAAACACACATGTTTTCACCAAAAAAAAAAAAAAAAATTTCCATCCTGAGGTGCTGGCTCTTACAGCCTGGAGCAGGACTTTCTATTCCACCGTCCTAGATGGTTAGAGCTCAGTGCCTCTACCTCCAGGATGTCCCAGAGAACACAAGGAACCCCGCATGGCTCAGAAAAGATGGCTCCTGGGGGCAACATATGGTGACAGACAAACTCTAGTCCCAGCTACTCAGGAGGCAGAGACAGGAGGATCACATTTCCAGGCCAGTCTGGACAAAAGGAGACTAATTTGAATTTGAACGCCAGTACCACCACTACAAAATAAATTAAAAGCCTGTGTCTGTTATGTTGGGACTGGTCTAAACTGGTCTCTCTGTTGTCTACACTGCCACAGAACCACCCTAGTATCCCAAGGCTTCCCTCCACACTGAGCACAGCACACCAGAACCAAGCCAAAGCCCGCTAGGGCTATGCACTGCTCTCAGACCCAGATTTCCAGAAGGGCCCGAGAGACCCAGCATCGCCAAATAATGCTCTGCTCCTGCCGGAGAAGTGAATCCAGACTCCCCGTCCACCCACAGCTTCCCTCCGAAAGGATCACAGACACTCAGGAGGAGCTTGACGTGCACAGGGGGACACAGAAATGAAAATGTTCCTGCGTTGGTACAGCGTGTAATTGAGTAGAGGAAATAAGGGTTAAACAAATCACTAAAATTAGACTAGATCAATGCAATTATAGGTTCTAAGAAAAGTCGCTATGGAAGTACCTCGGGGAGAAGCGAACCTGCCAGCTGGGAGCAGAGCAAGCCCCCGGATCAAGCGGCGGGCACTCCTGCAGTCCCGCCCCACTTCCGCTCAGAACCCCGACTTCCTCTCTCCAAGGCCAGTCCTGGAAAAGATCTCAGGAGCCACCCCTGGGGCTATGAGAAAAGGGGGGTCTCTGTGGTGGGCCTTCCTGGTGAGGGGATCCCCAGGAATCTGACGGAGCAGGGCGACAGCCAGGTCCACACTGTTGGTGATCAGCCCTGGGAAGCCAGGATGGACCCAAGGGCTAGGATTCCAGGCTGCTCCACCCAGGGCCATCCAGGAGCCTGGGGCATTGGGTATTGGTAGTGTGTGAGCAGGGAGTGACCACGAGTGCTGAGATACACCTGAGGGCCAACCCACAGCGTCCCAAGACAGTTCAAAAATATCTGCGAGGACGTGGGTTTAAAATCCACATAGTTCAGAGAAAGTTTGAGTTAAGAGGGAAAAAAGAGAGGTTGTCTATGCCAAACTCTGCCCACCGCTCTGCAAGAAGCAACCCCCAGCCCCTCCCTGCAGAGGCTGTCTCTACCAGCAGACAGAGGCGTCTCTAACACACAGCAGGCTCCCACTCTGCCCTGGGGGAGGTCCTGATGGGGAAGGGGTAGGGTCAGCCAGGTAGGAATCTGAGGATCCAGTATGGAACGTGAATTATCTATTGACACTTCATTAAGGTAGGAACAGCGGGTGAGGAGGGAGGAGTAGGCCACAGGGCATGGGCTGGGGGCTGGGTCATAGGTTTGCACCCCAAGATGTGCTCGCCAAGGTCAACTGTCTGCGCAGCCAACAGGGCATCGCCCAGGCAGAGCAGCCAGCATCAAGCCTGTCCTGGTCCAGCGGGTTGCTAGAAAACTCCTCCTTGGAAGCCTGAAAGGCTCTCCCCAGAGCAAGGTGCTAGAGAGGTACGTGTATGACTAGGTGAGATGCAGAACAGTGGGTGATCATCACCTAACAGGGAGATTGTGCTGTCATCCTCCACTTTCAGACTGAGCTCCCTTTTTGCAGTAGAGCAGTTGGCTCCCGGAGGAGACCCATGCTGGGCCCAAGGCAGCATTGAGACTTTACAAATCCCCCCTCCCCAGCCTTCTCAGGCCACTGAACCAGACAACCATGTTCCTGGACTGAGGAGGACAGTGACTGCTGCCATCCCTCCCTGGACCCTCGCCCCTACCCAGCAGAACTGGAAGTGGGAGAGGGAAATGGAGGAAACACCAGGAAAGAGGCTTCAAAGGAAACAAGACCAATGTAAGTGCACTGCCAGGATGCCACAGATGAAAGAAACTACAGGGCTTCAAAAGGAACCTCAGGTGGAAGAGCTGAGAGACAAAGGCCACGTTCTCCACCACACAAAGGTCAAACCTCTAAGTTCACAGCTGGCTGCGGCCCTGATTCTGACCTTGAGCCTCTAATTAATTTGCCCGGTGAACTTGGACTCCAGTGGACCTCCAGGCCTCTGGTGTCAAAGCCAGGCGTCACCAGGCACCTCCGACAACTTGTCTGCTTGCTCTAGGCCTCTGTCTCCCCCAGCCAGGTGGGGGTAGAAACACACACCCAGACCACGACTGAGACAGAAATCTACACAAAGTACGGATGGCCGATGCCAGCCTGGCATGTGCCCGGTGCTTAGTGAATATTAACTACTGTCTCCTCCCATTCAGGGTCAAGCACAGGAGATGACCAAAGCCTGGCTGACGTACAATATCAGGCCATCAGGAAGTGACTTCTGTCTGCCACAGCCTTCGCCCTGCAAACTCACTCCCCAGAGAAGCTGGCAGGATCGCCAGGAGGCAACTTCCAACTCAGGCATTATTAGCTTCATAGGAAGAAGATGGAAGGAGACGGAGGCTCTTCTGTCCCAGACTCATTTCTCAACAAATAACCTTGGAGAACAGCTGCCCTTCTGAGAGTTAAAATATTATCTGTTCCCCCTTAAAACACAAAAAAGGTTGTATGTGGTGGGTTGTCTGGAAAACGCTGCTGAAGCAGGGCATTCTTCCATTCTTCATGATGAAAATGAGATGTCAAGCTGACATCTCAGAGCCATCGTGAGAGAACCAGGGCTGTCCAGGGAGGTGGAGACATGGGTTCCTGGACTTACGGTCAGGCATCAAGGGTGTGTGTGTGGGGGGGGAGGTGTGAACAGTGGCTTCCTTACCTTCTCCATCTAATTAAGAAAAGGTATCTATCGTCAGCAATGCAGAAACAAAGGAGAGAGGAGGCTGGGCCTCTTTCACTTCACAGGACTTTGCCAGACTTGAAGGAAGCAAAGTCAGGCACCTGACTTTAGTTCTTTGATCTTGAAAGCTAGAAAGGACCCCTGAGCAGTGATGTCCAATGTCCTAGGAAGATGCTAGCTAGCCTTCCCCGCAGACTTCGGACAGCCTCTGATGGTCCTGACTCCAAGAAGATGGAGTCCTTGCTTGGGCAAATGCCCTGGCATATGTCTCCACAGCGAGGGTGCAGGGTGCAGATGAATATTCCATCTCATTCCCAAGAGGGAAGAGAAATTTGAACAAAAGAAGGCAGCAAGACCAAATAGGAGAGTGTCCCAGTGGAAAAATCAGCATTCTCTGGGTCAGACGGTGTGGTTGCTTGGTAGATTCCAGTTCTGCCAGAATCTTGTGGTCCCAGGCTGAGCAAGAATTCTCCCGCAGCACCAGCAGCCTCAGGTAAAGTGTGTGAAGTCCTTTCAAAGTCCCCGACCCCACACGAGGGCCCGGGAACCTTCTGGAAATTGGCATTACCATCCAGCATCCTGAAGGTGCTGAATGCATTTATAAAATTCACAAACCTGGCAGGACTCCAGGTTTCCAGAACACCAGCGGGTTGCACAGCCTGAGGGAGCCCGACTCTCTGGTACTTCGGTTCCCCCTCCTTAGTGTCCCTTGGCCGGGCCCGGGGAGGCTCACATTGGAATCTGGGCATCATCAGAAAAAACACCAACTCCCAAACTCCAGTCTCAGCATGGAGATGCCCCTCCAGATCCTCAGTCACCTACGTCTGCTGCAAGTGACATCCTGGGGGGGATAGGAGGAGGACCCTAACTCTAAATCCCCTCCCCTTCCCCTCACCATCGCTCAGGGCTCTTCAGGGGCTACCACCCCACCAGGTCAACCCCACCAGGCCAAGCCCAGAGTTTTGGTCTGAAGCTCGTTTGTAACCCCCAGATGATTCCTCCCCCCCCCCAACCTCTTTCTCTTTCCTGAAGTAGACACAACTTTGGTCTCCTTCAAAGACACTGGGCCAACACCACCCCGGGGGGGTCCAGGCACAACCTTGCCACACCTCCCCAATCCCCGGGGCTGGGGTCTGCACCCAGGGCCCCTCTCGCTCAGCCCCTCGCGTCTCGGCGCTCCGGCCTCCTTCCCTTCTGCCTGGCATCCTCCTGATAGGCGGCTATATACCGGCTGGCTACACTGGCCAGGCCGGTCCCTCGGGCCTGCCCTGCAGCTCTGGGCCCCCGCCTCCCCCGGAACGCCGCGTGCACGCAAGCGGGGCCTCCGGACCCCCCGGACTGTGTCCACGCCCGTTGCCCGGCCCATGGCCCCGCGCGGCGCTGCTCGCAGGGCACCGATCCGGGCACGGTCTGGGCACACAACACCGGAGACGCCGCAAACTTTCGGAGCACCGTCCCGAGACCCGCCCGGGAGGACGGTTAGAGGGCGCAGATCCCGCTCCCCATAGCCCGGAGGCCCGACCCGCGGGGTGCCCGGGCCCGGGCGGCGGAGACCCCGCGGTGCCGCCCCGGCGGGCCGGAGGGCGGGGCGCCCGCCCCGGAGCGCAGGCGGGCGGCGAGGGGCGCTGTCCCCCCTCGCCTCGGGCGGCCCCCGAGCGTTCCCGCCCTGCCCACCACTCAGGCCGGGCCCCGGGCCTGCGGGCGCCCCCGGGAGGGGCGATGCGGGCGGGGAGGGCCGGGCGCAGCGCCGCAGCCCCGCGTCCCGAGGAGCCGCGTGGCGGGCGGGCTCGGCGGGTCCCGGGCGGGCGCTCACGGCGGAGCGGGCGCGGGGGGGGGGGGCGGAGCCCGCGCGGTCCCCGGCGCCTCGCGGGGTCCCCCGAGGCCGAGCCCGCCGAGCCCCCGGCCGCCCCGCGCGCGCGGCTCCGGCGATGCCGACACAAAGAGGGCGCGCGTCACCTACCTGGCCGCGCGGTCCCGGCGCGCAGCTCCGACGACTCCGCCTGGCGCCGCCCGCGGTGCCGCCGTGCCCGCCCGCCCGCCCGGCAGCGCCCTTTATTCCTCCCCTGCCCACCCTCCGCCGAGCGGGGACGCGGGCGCGCCCCGAGCCGAGCGCGGGCTCGCGGGGGGCCGGCCGCCTCCCCTGCTCGCCGGCGCCCCCTGCCGCCCCCGGCGCGCACCGCGAGGCCCGCGCGGCCCCAGGGCGCGCCTGGCGGCGGAGCGGGGCAGGGAGACCGGGGAGCGGGGCTTGCAGGCCTAAGAAGGGTCAATGGCATGGGAGACCCCAAGCCTCCTCCCCCGCACCCCGGCTGCGGACGGACGAAGGCGTGTGATGGAGGCCTCCTGACCAACCAGAGCCTGGGGCCAGGAAAGAGGTGTCCCCCAAACCAGGTGCCAGGAAAGGGCGGAGAGCCGGGCTGGGCTCCCGAGAGGTGACATCGGAGCGCCTGGCTCGGGGTCAGCCTGGTCCGCCTGTCCGCGGGTCCGTGCCCGCACCGCCACGCCTTCCTCTTCTGTAAGGTGCTTATGGCTTGTCTGAGTAGAATTCCCACCTTCTGGCCACGACCTCTGGTGAACCTCAAGGTTCATGTCTGCATCAGACGTGCTCAGAGGAAGGGACACCTCGGTGTTCAGGTTCTCCATCCTCCAGAGTTATGGGGAGGGGGGATCCACGCTGGTCTCCTCCTCCCCCCTCCACGTCTCCCCTCCCCCCACAGACACAGAGCCCCTGGGGTGGAGCTTCTACAAATCCACCCAACCGTAATTCTTCCATTTTCTCAGGCGGACCACGCAGGTGACATGTAGTAAAGGGTTTCACACGGTAAATAACATCACTGATACACTAAGTTCTCCACGGTCCCCCTACTCTGTGGGTGAGCTCATTTCTCCAGTGAATTAAACCACAACCATTTTAGCCACCTTGGGGTTCTTTCCAATTGCTCTTTGTCTTCTACATGGGTATGTTTACTACAAAAAGAAAGAAAGAGAAAGAGGCTGATCGCTATTGAAGTTATTCTGCTAAATGTATCTTCTCTTCAAATACGCATGAGCACTTGCCTTCTGGGGCTTTGGTTTTAAATTCTTTTAGAGACATGGTCAGTTATTCCCAACATGAAGAACCTGAAGAGTGGAGTTTTCTTACTCTGGTCTCTCAGTAAAAGATGGAGACAGGTCTGTCCGAGGGCCTCGTTGAGGTACATGCATGCACACCGCCTTGGCCTGCTGGGCACCAGTTAGAGTTATGACTAAGCCAACCAGGAAGGCCTGGGAAATGGGACTGAAATCACTCCACACGTATTCCCAGATGAAGAGGACTGCACTGACACAGCTTCATTATGAAACCAGGAAGTAGAAATAAAGTTGGAGAGACTGTGGAGGTGTATCTGGGGTGAGGAGCAAAACCAACCCTCATCTGACTGGAGAGACACAGAGAGAGGACCCCTACATTAGGTTATAAAGCACAATTCCCAGCAGGTCATGAAGTGCACCTCGGGTATAACTTTCTTTCTGAGGCCTTCCAAATCTACCATCCTTCCCCCCCCCCCCCCCAGTAGACCAAGATCCCAATAAAACAGGGTGGAGGGATAGAGGCTGGACCCTGTCTGCCACTCTGGGTGCTTTGGCATTTTCTGTCTGATCTGAAGAGTCTACAGAATAGTGATGGGCCCATTCCTGCATGGGATTCCCCCATAGGCCCGAGCTTAGGAAGTGCTCCACTGCAAGAAAACGTGGCCCCTCTGGGACCAGGTGCTCTCCAGCAATAAGCAGCAAGCTGTCCACTCTCTCAGAGTCGTTCTGCCCATCAGGTTGGTCTTTACTTCTGCCCCCTGCACAGGCCGTGACTGACCCATCCGCCCCAGGTGGTCATGCTGGCCCTTTTACAAGACATCCATTGCTCATGTTGGTGCCAATGGCAGCCTGGCTCACCACCCCTCACTGAACATGTGTTTTTGAGACTACTTACAACGGCAGTACATAGTAGGGAGAAAGCCAGCCAGAGAAGTGGTATTGATGCAAATGGTTCAGAGGCCGGAGAACTGGAAATCCATTCTGAAGATTTTCTTACAGACAAAAAAAAAAAAAGAAGTTAAAGATTCACCTTTGTGGCTTAAAGGAACAAAATAGACAATGGAGTTTGTGTGAATGTATGTTCACACATTCTGTAAGCCCAGAAAATTTGCGTTCTGTTTTCTTTAAATTTTTTTAACTTAAATACAATTTCCTACTTCTAGAGAGTGGTAGGAAATATAAAAATACCCGTCTTCATCCTGACCCTCTCCTTAGGGACACACCAGACTCCGGGGGATTTGTGGTCCTGGGGCTGAGGGGTGTGACCTCTCATCCCTCATCTGCAGCTACTTACACACTCACCCCCAGAAGCCAGGCTGCCCTCTGCAGGAAGCACACACTGCGTTCCACGAATGTGTGGCTCTGTGTCGCTTCCCCCACTCCCAGGGCTAAGCCAACCACTGGAGAAGAGTTCCACTCTTGGGTGCTTTTTGAGAAACTTTCCCCCACTCTGCTCATCTCCCAACACTCGAACACACCCCTCCTCTCTCACCATCTCACCAGTGGGTGTAGCATCCACATGAGCCGGGGCAGAGAAGTTGTGGTCCAACAGTGTCAAACACAACTTCAAGAAATAAAGTGGAAATGAAGAAGGCACTTCACCATTGCAGTCATATAAGGACACCGGCAGTGAATTGTGTGTGTCCTCTCTGTTTCCCCCCAAAAAGTTGTGTGGAAGATGTTAACCTCCAGTAACTCAGAATGTGGCCCGTTGGGATAAAGGCCCATTGCACATGGTACCGGTTCAGATGGAGTAACACTGGAGTAGGGTGGGCCTTGAAGCATCATGACTACTCTCCTTACAGAGTAGGGAAATGTAGTCACATACACATATATATGTGTGCACACACCCAAGGAAGAAGTCACATGAACGTGACATCAGGGGTGACGTGATGCTTCCTACATACCAAGAAACACCAAAGATGGTCAATGAATGGCTGGATGCCGAGGAGAGACTTGGAACAGATCCTCAGTGTCTCACAAGGACCAGCCCGCACCTGGATTGCAGACTTTGATTCCCTTGTGTTTGTTATGGTTGTCAACTTGACTGGGCCATCGGCTGCCCACATAGCTAGCCAAGCCTCGTTTCTAAGATGAATCACCCAACCCACCAAGGGCTCAAAGAGAACAGAAAGGTGGACCAGAAACGAATTTGCTCTCTGGTGGGGAGCATTAGACTTCTTTTGCCCTCCCATGTCAGAACTCCTGGCTCTTAGGCTTCAGTTTCTAGAACTTACACCAGTTTGCATCCAGACTGCCCACCACACCTCCAGATTAACACTTGTGATCTCAAGCTGAATTCCATCACCATTCTAAGGTCTCCAGGTCACAGGTGGCAGATCATGGGACTTGCTTATAATCACATGAGTCGATTGCAACATGTGTATTAATATACATCTATGCTCTCTGTTTCTCCTGGTGTCTGCATGACACACCTCCACATCTGTGAGACAGTACATTTCTGCCATTACCTTAGCAAACTAAGACTGGCACCTGGAATGGATTCATGAGTGATTACAATTGAGAGCCTACATGTGGCAATGAAAATCAAAGAGCCATCCAAAAGTGGGAAAATACAAGGTTCATATGTTAATGAGACGGTAATGCTGTTTTTCTTGTTATTCTTCCAAAAAATAGAAACATTGTCTTGTTTTGCTATTAAACAAACTTTGCTCTTTTCTACTCTCTATCATTCAAATACAAACATCATGGATTCTTAATAGGCATTTTGAATCAAAAAGAACCAGAGGGAAAGTTTTATAATTTCATACAAAATTACTCCAGATTGTGAAAAGTGACACTCATGTGATAACTCATCAGTAACTACCAGAGGCAGATGGTCTGGGCTTTATTATGGGATTAAATCTCAATAGGGGACCAGAAACTGAGAATATCACAAGTAACAGACCCAGCCCATGGAGACTCACAGCTTAGGAACACAGACTGCTGAAGAGTCAGGCAACTCTCCAGGGGTTTGTGGGGTGCACAGGGAGCTGCACCTTGTCCCACTGCTCAGCAGTATGGGCCACATCTCCTGGCCTGGAGAAGATTAAAAGCCTAACTTGGAAGTACAATTTCTCTTGAAATACATACATCAGCCTTATAGCCTTGTTGCATCAAAATGTGTGATCTCAAACCATTGTAAGCCACAGACATCCATGCTTACCTTAGACCAGTTGTGTAAGTAACTCAAGTCCTTCCACGCATCTCGGTCTTAGGTGCCATTAGCTTCTTTTTGCCACCATGAGAGAATAGTTGACACAGACCACTTCAGTAAGCATTTATCTTGGCTCAGTTTCTGAGATTGCCCATGGCCACATAACTCCTTCACTTTGGGCCTGTGCTGGGGAAGGGGAGGAGGTGGGGAGGGCTGGGAACAACAGAGCTGCTCACCCATGGCAGCCAGGGAGCAGAGAGGAATGAAGGTCCAGGGACAAGGCCTGCTCTTTGAGGCACACCTACACCAATAAACTTCCTCCAATTAGACTCTGCCCCCTACTTCCCACTAACTCCCAACAATACCATTGACCCATGAGCCTATTCACGATTGGTCCCCTGATAAAATCAGAGCCTTCGTGATAGAATCAGTTCCCAAATTCCAGCAGTTATCACCCAAGCCCCATCACCCAGAGTGGAAGAGTTTAGATCCAGCCCTCACAGACCCTCATTCGCTGCTGAGGACATATCTTGCTGGTGAGAACCTGAGTATCTCACCCTTAATCACACAGAGGGAAATCAAAATAATCTTCTCCTCAATCCCATAACTGCAAAGATTGAGCCAGCCTTCTCGCTCCTTGGCCTGTCTCTGACTTAGCTGTTTTGTGTGCCTGGCTCTTATCCTAAGTTTCTGGATTTCTCAAAAGTAGAAATGCTGACTCCTCTACTTTGATATTTCCTGTGATGTCCAGCTCAGTTCTGGTTATACCAAGCCATTCTTGAAGTAAACTTTGGGTTCAAAAAGGTCCTGCTAGATGTCACCTAGTTAGGGAAGGCAAAGAACTAGGAAATAGCTCATTTCCCTACTATTCTCTCTACTCCCCTCACCCAGCCTGAACCTGGAGAAAAGTAGTATGTGTCTAATCTGTTCCCACCACAACTTGACAAAAATAAGATTTTTGTTTGATATTTCTCCAAACTTCTTGAGTTTGTAGGAGATCAGGTTCAGTTGTGAGGAAGACTTGAGGCTGTGTCACAGGCAAGGGAAGGTTGTATTTAACTGGAACTTTCTAAGAGTCATCAAGTCCTCCTCCTCACAGGACCATCTAAATCTGACCTTGCTCAGATCGGACCTTACCATGGTCAATGTTATGTGTGACTGAACTCTGCTGCATCAGCTTCATATGTTGGAGCCTGGCCTGAATGTGGAGAGGTATTTGGTATTTGGTAGGTAATTGCAGTCTAATGACATCATAAGAGTGGAGCCCTAGTCTGAGAGGACTGTGAGGGCATAAGAAGAGGAAGTGTGTGTGTGTGTGTGTGTGTGTGTGTATGAGAGAGAGGGAGACAGAGACAGAGAGAAAGAGAGACAGACAGAGAAAGGCTAGCACCTGGAAGGCAGGAAGAGAACACTAAACTCAATCAACACCTTGTCTACTCGAGAAACACACTCCTGTTGTTGAAGCCAACCATGTTGTGGTGTTTTGCCGGGGCAGCTAAGATGACTGATGCAAGTTAGTTCCCCTGGAGTAGACCTGAACGCCTGCCATCCGCTCCACCTGCTGCAGCAGGTCCCGTTGTCATACTTCAAGCAACCATGAGGTCATTGGCTCCATAAACAGCACCGCCTTTACATGTGCACAGGCTTTTCTGACACCTCGAGACCAAGTTCTTGGTGAGGAGGATTTTCCTTGAAAACACATTCTATCCTAGGCACTAAGAGAGAACTGGGAGAAGTCAGTCAGTCCATTTGGAATGTGAGGAGGGTGTCAGGGACACGGGGAGGGGGGGCTGAGTGGAAAGCAGCTTTGGGGAAGCTTCCCAACCCCTGGAGGAATGAGGATGCAGTCCGCGGGTGCTTGGCACAGTTGTTTGTGGACCTGTGAGGACAAAGTAAGCGCATCATGG
Source organism: Dipodomys spectabilis (assembly GCF_019054845.1). Classification (NCBI taxonomy): domain Eukaryota; kingdom Metazoa; phylum Chordata; class Mammalia; order Rodentia; family Heteromyidae; genus Dipodomys; species Dipodomys spectabilis. The sequence continues at coordinate 2,527,777 of NW_024870743.1, read as the reverse complement.
GAGAAGCACATTGTATGGAAGCAAGAAGATAAAAGGTGGGAGTCCCAGTAACTCCCCCTGGCCACGCCCCCAGCAACCCCACTTCCTTTCTGTAGACCCCGCCTCCTGAGGGTTCCATCCCCTCTCAATGTTCCCATGGGATGGGTCCAAGCCTTGGACCAGATGCAATTCACAGCTGTATATAAACATGTCCCACAGATATGTGAATCCACACGGCGTGAGATACACTCGCAGTCATAAAAAACAACGTAGAGAACATATAAACCCAATACAATGGTGGTTTTCTAGTCAGCTGTGGTGTTGTTTTGGGGGTTTTTTGAATGCTATTGAATGTCTTCACATCTATTAGTTGAACTGTTCAGGACTGGATGTTCTTATTAAAGTAAAAAAATGCTAATTAGCCCTGAAAACCTTCAGAAGGTTTTATGGAGGAAGAAAATGCTTGGGTATAGGCTCCATTTCAGTAAACCCCATGCATAACTGGAACAACATGAGCTAAATGAATAGTTACCTCTGGGTGATGCAGTGACAACGAGTTTTATTTTCCTCCTTTTGCCTCATCTACCTTTTAAACGTTCTTCAAGTGCGTATGTCTAAGTATTTCTGATGTATCTAGCTCATCAGGTTGGCATCTGAGTTGGGTTGATTATACCCGTGAGGTTTCTCTGTGAGATTTGCTGAGGACACATGTCTGTGGGGGCTTGAGCCGTGTCCCTGAAATGAGGTCACTGGAGCCTGGCCACCAGGATAGCAGACTCTGGCAGCCTCCATCTTGTCTTTGCATTCCTGAAGCTCTGTCCTCTTGGGGAGGACTAGGAGGCTTCTAGATAGGCTTCAGGGGGACACACTTTTCCCCCAAGGTGGACCTGTTGCCATCTGGAGTTCCCGTGCAGGAGGGAGCAGGCAGGAGACTATGATACATCTGAGGAGGGCCAAGTCCAAGACAGGAGGGCCTGTGGACGGAGGGGGGGAGGGGGACACGGGAGCTGGGGCGGGAGGGAAGGCAGGCTGAGAACACGCAGACAGTTCATACGCTGCTGGCTCACACGACCCAGCCATCCGCATTCACAGAGACGTCAGCAGTGGACTGGACAGCTAAAATTCAGGGTACAGTGCTACCCACCCTTGGAAGGTCGTGTAACATGCCACCTGCTGTCCCTCTGGCACTAGGTCTGTCCGCATGTCCTGCCTCCTCCCCCTCTCGGAGGCCTTGCTGGTTTTACACCACCATTTATGCCACCTGTACACCACCTCACTGAGGCCCACAGACCTTGGTGGGAACTTGCTGTCCCCGGCCCCTGGCTTGCACTGCGCTGTCACTCTGGAGGGAGAGGCAGGTTGTGAGGATCCACTGGCTGCAGCTGAGCTGACTATGATGTCTTGCACTTCTGCAGTGTGAGTCTGCTCATGGCGATGCCAGAGGCAGCTCCCTGTAGCCGTGCAGGGACTGGGTACTGGGGCTGGGAAGGGGGTTTAGTTTGATCCACGCTGTTATTTCTTCCCAGGTCACAAAAGAACAGCAGCACCCCACCCTTGTGGCGGCTGGAAGGGCTTTGGAGCCTTTGACATCCGCGCAGGGGTTGGTCCTTTAAGATGATCAGATTTGGGGGTACAGGGTCTCCAAGTTGCTGGCTTCAATTTTCAAGGAGTATTTTCCTCAGTGGTTATCTCCACATAGTATTTCTGCAGGGTGGGCTCATGAATAATTGATGACCTTGATGATTTCTAATGCCTAGTTGCCTTTAGTGGTCAGTTTGTAACAGTACATAATTATTCCAAATATATGCCAAAGATAGATTCATAACATCAAACCACCGAGAGAGAAGGAAGGTGCAAAAATATTTTAATATATGCAATGTTACAATATATTAGATCTATGCCTGAGTGTCCTAAATGAAAATGTGCATTCCCTAAAAACAACTTCATATACTTACTCAAAGCCTGAGTGCTTGGTCTCTGTCTAGGCACATTTTTCTCCATGAGAGGGTAGGGTGCAGGATGAGCTATTTTTGAAAGGAATCTGATTGCGATCATATTAGGTTCCATGCAATGATTAGACGCCAAACTCCAATGATAAAACAAAACATAAGCCCGTTCTCCAGAGATTTCAGCCAAATGACTCTTTTCACATTCAAACTTGAAAGAACACAGCAACAGCCATGTCATTGAACAGTAAGTACAGAGATGATGAGTACTTGGTATGCAGTAAATAATTCCTTTTGTCCTGTCTATTTAGGCTTCATGTGTTAAATCTTATTTTAACTTAAGCAAGATTTAGGCACACAATTTCTGTACACACTTCAGAAACTGCAGTCAATTTCCCTTTCCCTTTCCTAATACAAAGGGTTTCACAAAACCCACAGTCATATGTAAGAATGAGAAAGCAGAACAAAACACTCATCCACATTTGAAGTTTGCTCTGAAGCTAAAAGTTCCTATTTCTCTAATTCAGGAAAAAGATAGGTGGCTATTTGAAAGCCTTACAAATCCCAAGCTGCTGTGTGAAGAGTGAGGGGTTAGAAGATAAAACAGCTAGAAAATGTCCTGAGAATGGGTTACTTCCTGAGTGGCATTTTGTTTTGTTTTATATATGTTTTCTTCAGGAGAAAGAGAGATGTAGTTTCCTCAGCTAGAATGAAGGGCACTCCAGCTTGGCTTCAGGTTGAGAAACCCGCACTGACTGTACCCCTGGCGTCTGACTGGGAATCAAAGCTCACTCCCTTCTACTAAAAGTTTCAAGTTTAAGCTGATTACACACAGTCTGCATAGTCTACATAATATCAAAACCCTCAGAGAAAAATCGTTTATTTTTTATTTTTAAGCACAGAAAACACAGCTCTCCTGTCTTGAAGGGAACCATAATCATAGGCCAATTATAACAATGATTGAACTTGGAAAGCGTTTTATAAGAGAAAGAAATCACAAAAGCAAATCTTTTCAATTCACCAAGTCCCACACAAAGTACTGGGATCAATCCCCAGGGCGGGTGGAGTTTCTCACAGGTGCTTAATGATATCAGACACCAAGCGCCCTCTAGTGACCCCCACTGGAATTGCGGCTAAATTAAATGACTGGGCTGGGGGCAAAACAAACATTTCCATTGCTTTTGTTTCTCTAAAACAATGATAGGAAATCGTTATTTTCCAGGCAGTTAGATGGTTTCTAGTTACACGTAACTAAACTACATGCAACAGACCAACAAGAGGAAGAGTTTGATTAAGTAACATTCTCTTACTCTTTCTTTGGGAGAACTAGAAAAGGGACTGGGTCCTTTCATATTACACTGTATCTTATTTCCACTGATTAGGATTACTTGAGAAATAGAATAGGGTTCTGTGACTCCATTTGCACAAATCCCAGGCACATGTTCTCCTTTAATCCTGGATATTGTGGCTTTAGCTTCCAGTGCTTAGCTAGCCACTGTTACTGCACAACACAAGAAGACAGTCAGCTATTCTAAAGAACTCCTGGTTTTACTTGACAGACATGTGTGGCCTCAGTAACGGGCTGGCATAGTCTTCCATCACCACCCTTATCTTATCATCAGGAGATGTAGAGTGGATCTTGGTTTTGCCAGGAATCTTGGAAGAGACCCAGCATGGACTCCCGCCACAGTCACCGTGTGCACACTCAGGAAGTACTTTTCCCTCTTCTCTGTGCTAAGTCCTCCTGGCAGCAATGATATTCACATTTAGTGGTTCTCGAGCTTCTCTGTTTACCCTTTCTTCACTTCTGAATAAAAGATTTCAGTGGAATAAAGGCAGAAAAGAAGTGCTGCAACAAACAGAAATTATTGGTAAATATACTTGGTAATGCGTCCAGATGGGAAAGCTGGCATCTCAGTATATATTTGGTCTCAAAAGGAACTGACTCTGAGAAATTTTTTTAAATACTGTAAAAATAATAGCTTCAAGATGAAAACAAAGGAATTGCAGTAAAATTACTCAAAGGGAAAAATCAAACACAGACACTGGTCTCATAGAGATGGCTGGGGCTCATTTCCCACAATGCATCTGTGAAGTGGGTTATAGGTCCTGGAAGTAGGTGGATAATGTATGCTTTCTTTTGATTATCATTCTTCCATTCTGCTCCTTTAAAACAAAACAGAAAACCCAAATAAAATCAAACCAGAAGTGCTTTTTACAAAGCCAACCAGCTGTGGTTATGCATTGTCCACAGACTGCAGGCATTATCCACAAGACTGCAGGAGTCTGCAGGTGACTCTGGGTCCACAGGTAATCAGATGTGTTGTTCAGGAGGAAATCAGACTTCTGGCCAGAAGAAAGACCAGTGGTTTGTCACGGCAGCGGTGGTGGCTGCATCTGGCATTTCTCCCCCAGCGCGTGGAATCCTGTCGCATCTCAGCGTCACCAGTCCAACTTCAAGTCTGCCTTGCTCCATACGTACTTCCCTCCTCGCTTCAGAAACATCTTTTCATCAAAGCCACTGAATTTGATTGCTTCTTCCACGCCAACATCCAGAATGGACTTGGAAGGGTCCTTGCGTCCATTTCTGCAGTTCAGAAAGCGCATCTAGAAAATTTAAGAAAGAAGTGGCTGTGTTTTCATAGGGCTTATCCTATAAAACTTGATGAGGGTAGAGGAATCAATCTGAAATTTTGCTCCCATTACGTTCATCAGAAGGAGGTGGGGAGCAGCCCGTTTGGGGGTAGCCTTGGTCCAAATCTCCAGACAATCATTACAACCTGCATTTCTGAACTCCCCGTTGGGCCCATAAACTGAACGTTTACCAGGATCAAATTTTCCCCTTATGCTCTATCAACTTTATGCTAGAATAATCCTCGCTGATAAACTTGAAAAGAACAAAATAATCTGTATTTTTATCTATTTCTCACAAGGAAAAAATCCTCCGAATCCTGCGTAGACATGGAGCCCATAGCTCTTGTTGGAAATTACTTCTAAAACACAAAAACAAAAGGCCCCCTCACCTTTGAATGGAATTATTTGACCCCTGCTAGACAAGGGTGGTCCATCCAGAACAATAACAGAGACAGAGGAAGGTGGGAGGCGGAAGGAGAAGGGTGGGCTCCCTTTTCCTTTCCTAGGCATGCGGGGGTGGGAATCCTGACAATGGTTCTCCTTCCAGCTGTCACCGTAATCAGTGAATTATAGCTGACCATTTCTGGGTTAGTCAGGGTAAGGCAAAGAGAGAGCTGGCTTCGCTGCCCGTTCAGACCAGAGCCCCTGGGCTAAGGCTGGTTCCACGTGACAGCCGCAGATGCACGGCTTCGAGGGGTGAGTACAAATCCACAGACCCGGGTCACGTTCAAGCCGGGGAGATCTCTGAGTGCAGAGCATGGCACAGGACTAAGCTAGAGCTCAGGGTAACAGGAATCGCCAAGTACATCCAGGTCTCGCCTCCAAGAAGAACAAACCCATACAAAACAGCTGTGTTCATGTTAGCCCACTGATATAGCTGCTTAATTGGTTCTTTAGCAGTCCTTTCTTACTCACGAGAGAAATACTCACATATTCATCCAAAATGAGGTAGGAGTCTTTCATCTGCAAAGAGGAATCAAGTAAAAAGTTAGCTTTCATTTCACAGATGTATTTTTCAGTGTGTGTGCTCAACTGTGTGTCACTCGGTGTCTGTCTGTGTTACGATTCTGGGTTCAACTTTCTGTAACGGGTTCCAGGTGAGGGTTTATGGACTCTCCTTCCATTTATTTGCAGGTGACTTGGATCACAGAATAAGACAAGTCACAATGGCAAGAAAACTTGGCAGAGCTTTTATTGAGGAAGCAGGCAAGCAGAAAGGCAGAGGCACACTAAAAGGGAGACACACTGGGGTCTTTGACATTGTGTGTGTGTGTGTGTGTGTGTGTGTGTGTGTGTAATAAAGGCACATGGGGCACACTTAATCACCCTTGGCACTGCACTTTCTTCGCTTGGGCTCAGGATCTCTAAGACTGACCTGCTCGTTAGACTAAGATCATCAAGTTTCGGCATCCATTCAAAGAACAAAATATGCATTCTGCCTTACATTTTAAAGACAGCTGTTTCTCCTTGAGGTAAGTGCTTTGTGCCAGGAGGAATCATGCTCCTAAGTATTTGCTTTTCCAGGATACCTATCTTTTTTTTTTCTCTCTTAATGATGCTCAGTTTCCAAAGCACACTGATTTGGGCTTGCTGGCAAGGTCAGATAAAGGTGCTCTTTCTCTTTTTTCTCCTTGTACTAATTCCACAGCTTAAGAAGGAGCACAAGGGTTAAAGAAAGGAAGACACAGAGTTCGTTTCTGAATTGCTGGCCTCACGTTCCCTGATTTATCCTGCCTCAATTTCCTTAAATCTCATTTGAGTGTTGTGGTTCTAAGAGGGGAGGACCAATTCCAGTCTCTTCCGATTCTGACTAGCTGAGATACTCTGCTTCAGGCTACAAGCATCAGGTAGTCACCCCAAGGACTTCTCTGAGCCTGGCTGCCCTCTCCCCTCCAGCGGTCTTGCACTCAGCACTCTGTCAGGTACCCCCATACAATGACGTTCCCGATTTACAAGGCACAGTGCAAGACTCTCTTTAACTCTGTCCCCATAGGGGCTGAAGAGTAGCTTTACCCGAAGATGCCAATATTACTTTAAGAGGACCTGAGACCAGTGTGTCATGCAAGCTAGCAGGCAAGGTCAGATAAAGGTGCTACCTTGTCTGCATGCTCTTATGAGTAGGGATTGGCCAGCTTTTTTCTGGAAATGGTTAAGTAGTTTAAAAAAAGTGTTTTGTGATTTATAGACCACAGCTAACCAGCTCCACACTGTACCCCCCAAAGCGACCACAAAAGAACGAGTAAGAGAATAACGTTGGCTGAGCTCCACCATAACTCGAGTAAACACAGCCTGACAATGGAATCCAGGCTATTTTCATCAATCATGAATATTATCCTTGGCTTGATCTAACCCCACCCTCCACCTCCAATGTTCTGAATCAGGAAGCAAGCTGGGGCTTCTCCCTCAGTCAGCTGACTGACTTTTGTACAGGTCAGGTCGGGGCTGCTGTGAGTCAACAACCACCTCTTACCACGGAGTCCCCATATGCCTATCCTCCAGGGCCCGAGAGCTCACACGGAGGTGTGAAGTGAGCTGGCCAGCAGATTGGCAGAGTTATGGTTTGCTCCAATTCAAGCCAGGCCAGCGAACACCAGGACCTGACTACACTTTCGTGATGTACACGCTCTTCCCAATCTGTGGGTGGAATCTGTGCTTGCTGGATGTATCCCACAGTACCTATGGGAGACAACTGGCAAAGCATTTCCTCTGGTCGATCAAACCTCTGAAGTTATTCATAGAAGTAACTCTATGATAATGCTGATATAAATAGAACAGCATTCATCAGTTCCGCCTAGCGTCTGGGCACTGAGTCACCTATCTGGCACATTCTGTGTCTGTGAATCACCGTGTCAAGACTGTATGTGTGATTCCATGGAATCACGCCATCTACCTGTTCATGGAGAGGGAAAGTAAAGCTTATGCAACACTGCATGCGGCTGGTAGGCAGCCATCATGTATCTCATCCCCTCTCCTCCCTCCCGATTCTGGGTCCTCTAAACTAACAACACAATGCTCTTGGGGGAGGGATCTCTCCCCACTGAAATCTATCTAACTGTGCGATGGCAAACAAAACCTTTTTGCATACAACCTTCTGGTTAGATTCAGGCACCAAACAGGACACGTCTTTGTGGCGCTCTAAGAATTCTTCAAACTCTTCATCACTGATGACAAATCTTTCTGCTTCTCTCAGAGCATCTTCTCCAGAATTTTCACCCTCAATTAAGAGGCACTGGAAGACCTGAAAGATTAGGAAGAGCTGCTGGGACAAGAGTGTTCTACCATTGTAGGGAAGAGCAAACACATTTGAGAGGTTACCCCCAGCTGGGATCAATGCTGGCACACCAGCTCATGGCTGCCGGTGGTAGCCAGGTCCTGGGCCTCTCAGAGGGGAAGCAGCTCAGGAAAGCAGGCTTCGAGCCCCATGAGTGATGAGTCTGAGCATGGTACCTGACCCAAAGCCTCCATTCCATGATGATCTTGGGGAACAAGGTTCCTACACTGGCAAGAGCCAACGCCCTCCCACCAAGGGCCAGAATCCTGAAATGGTGAATTTAGAATGATTCAGAAAGTGAGGGAAATGACTGGGACGCAAGAGCAAGCCAAAGAAGGGAGCAAATATTGAAAGTGAGAAGAAAGCCATGAAAGAAAATAGCTCTCCATCCATCTGTTGAGAGGCCCCAAAGAGAAGGCCAAGGGAGTCTTCTCAGAGGGCAGCTTTGCAGTATGGGGTGCCTCTTGTATCTCCTCCCCTGGGCTTTGCACTGATCCCTTGAGGCCTGAGTATGTGCTGCCCTGGCTCTTTTCATTGATTGAGCAGACACCCAGGGCATTATGGGAGGAAGAAACATTTGAGCCAGTGTTCAAGGCATTATGGGAACAAGAAAGTACAATGACGTACCCATGTCAGGGTTCACATGTCACTTTTTACCCCTATCTACCTACCAGTTCCCTTTTCTCTCAACACTGTACATACTTTCATATCTGTGTGAAGCAAATAAGTGTGTCATGGTTGGCACCTGATTAATCATGACACTGAAAAGTCACCTTGACAGCACGAGAAAGTGAAAATAAAGTAATATTTTAGAGCGCTGTAAAAAAAAAAGAAAGAAAAGATATGAATCTATATATTTTAAAAAGGCCACGCAGAAGAATACATGGAAAGGACACTCAGAGGAAATCAGCATCAGCCAAAGAGCAGAGATGGGGGACAAAAGGGAAGAGGCAAGGAGAGGTAGCTCTGAATTAAACTCTCAGGGCTTAGAAGTTGTCCTCTGGCTTGTGGAGTCCAACTCCTCATTTTTGTGAGTCCCTCCTCTTCCTGTCATACATCTTTCTTCAGCTTTCATCAACAAAGAAAAGTACAATTGAAAGTTTAACAGGGCAGGAAGGATGACCAAGAACAAGGACTTACTTGCCCCAAAAGGTCTCAGAGTCAGGATTGTTTTCAGTTTCATTGATGAGCATCTCAATGTTTTCTGGATTGTTGAGTCTCTCCTTTTATTAAGTTTTTGGTCTGAGCCTGGGCGCAGTATCTGATGCTTTCACTCACTAGCTGATGCTCTACCTACCGGCCGAGGCATGTCTCCAATCCCTGTTGACACTCTTAATGCTTGCTGGAGTGGTCTCTCAATGTTTTCTAGATTGGTGAGTTTCTTAATGTTTTTCTGTATTAGTGAAACTCTTGGTGTTTTCTGCACTGGTGAATGTCTCAGAGTTTTCCATATGGGGACAGTCTCTGAGTGCTTTCTGGATTGTTGAATCTCTTAGAGTTTTCTGGATAAAAGCAGACATAGGCAATACTGTACACTTACCTTCCAGCGGACAGGGTTCAGGGCTCTTATCTGTTTGTTCATGTCCTCTTCCACGTTGAATCGATTAATGACAGAATTGATCTTGAAAGCTACTCGGTAGTCTCTGCACCACATCCTCAACTTTTGAAGATTTTCCACATGGTTCTTCTTTCCTTGACCACGGCCAATGAGGACATTCACTTGCTCATCGAAGCTGTCACAGGAGATGGCGAGAATGTCCAAATATTCACCTGCAGGAAAACAGTCATCAAAACACAGAGCTCATTAGTTCACTTAAGTTCCATTATGATAAAAAATAACTTGTTTGCCTCTGTGCTGTAATTTTTTTTTGGGGGGGTGGTCTGGTCATAGGGCCTGAACTCTGGGCCTGGGCACTGTCCCTCAGCTCTTCAGCTCAAGGCTAGTGCTCTACCACTTGAGCCACAGCACCACTTCTAGCTTTTTTTCTTTTTGTTTATGTGGTGCTGAGGAATTGAACCCAGGACCTCATGCATGCAAGGCAAGTGCTCTACCACTGAGCCACCTTCCCAGCCCCTCTGTGCTGTAATTTTTAAGTAACAGCTTTCCTCATATCTGAGAAAGTTGCTGAGATATGAGTTGTAGTTCTGTAAAATAATTTAAAATAAAACCCGATGAAATTATTTTAAGAAGGGGGAATGAAAAGGGTAAGAGAGAGTAATAGAAGACGATATATTGATGGGGGAGATTGCATGCATGCTCAGCTATGTCGTAATAACCCTCTCGTGCAGTTAATGCATACAAATAAACATCCCTTAAAAATGTGAAATCGTGTAATTATGGAGCTAACGTGACCATTCTAAAACTACATGTATGTGAATGAGGACTTTATATACTTAAATTAGGGTTTTTTAAACTTATATGGAAATTGTGTAATATATAAAACAAGTATATTATTGAAGTTTCTTGACTTCTCTGTAAGCAATTATAGATTTGCTTCTCCTTTCCCATCATACAGACCGCACTACTTTGTGCAAGACAGATGTAGTATATCCCCAAGCTCATGAGCTTCTTCACAGGTCTTGTGCAAGCTTTATCTGTCTAAATGTTTACAGAGACGCTGTGCCATGCCAGGCACAAGTGTACCAGAAGCTGAGAAAACCGAGATAAACGAAAGCCAGTTAAAAACAGGCCTCTCCTTGCAAGGCAACACATTAAGGGCTCTGATAGTCGGGTATTACCCCCGCAGAGAAATACTGAGGAGGGTTATTTCGGTTCTGTGACCTCACTTCTGTCTTTCCTGTGACCCCAGGGACCACTCTCGGGTCAGCTTTTCAACTCCATACTCCACATGCATGCGTGCGGGACAGTGCTGTCTGGGGCTGCTGTTCTTTACAAGCTGGCCAAGTGTGGCTGGCTTCTTGGATACGAGACTTCCCAAAGTTGACTCCTTTTTCTTAAAATTACTTTCAAATGACAGAAGCTGAGGATAAGCCACTATACGCTAATCTACATGGACTGATTCTAGTCTGATTTTAGGGTTCACTTTGTGTTACCTCTGTATAACAGGTATAACAAGCACCAAGCACAAACCAGAGCCAGAGTAAAACAATTATCTATTACTGAGAACAACTTGAAATGTCCTAAACATTGCTCTCAAGTAGATTTGTAATGGAATATCATATCGGGATGAAGCAAGTCACTGAACATGTAGTCGCTCACTAGCCTTCCATACTCCCCAACCAAAGTTCAAACCAGACACAAAGATTTAATATAGATTGCAGACTTCAGTGGTCTGAGCACCAGACCCAGATCCATATAAACTCCTTCCCCTGCCCCCATAATGAAAGGTTATAATTGGTTGTGAACTTGGTCACTGCCACAAACAGGGCCTCCTGTATTCCTGCTCGGTTCCCACCACCATGGCACTTTCTGCGTGTTTATCTGCCATACACACATTTGAGCAGTGTGAAGCAATCTTCTGATCCCCTTGCTGCATACCCAGGAGACAGGCCTGCCAAGCCCTTCCTGGAGGGGAGGGTGCTGCTGGGGTTCACACCCCAGACCCTCATTCACTGATCTCTACCCCCTCGGCTTTCCAGAGTGCTTTTCTGTCTCACTGAGTCTGGTTCCCAAAGCTCTCTTTGACCTCCCACGCCCATTCCATCACGTATCTCCCTGTGGTCTTGTCTCGGAGCTGGGAATCCTCTCTTCCTGCTTAACCTTTATCTGACAGACTGCTCCAAGCACACACATGTCCCCATGCTGGAAGGGACATCACACTTCTGGTCAACATCCTCAACACATCGGAAGGGAAGGACCAGCTCTGCCTTCCAAGAACTCAAAGCTCCAATGATTCACAAGGCACGGAAAGGAGAAGAGTTCTGCAAGAGGAGGCCTCAAACGTTTTCTGAAATGACAATCGTAAGACTGAGCACACTTTTCAGAAGCTTCCTAATGCCAAGCATGGCCCTAGAGATATCACATGCCAAGTTAACTATGGGACCTCAGGATTCTGCGGGTCTTAATCCTGGCTGCACGGAGGGGCTCCTGGGCACTCCACACCAGTCAATCTAAACACAGTGAGCTTCTGATATAGCTGGTCATGGGTCTCTTGTAGTCCTTACAGTATTATTTATTCTATGATGCAGCCAGGAAATGTGCTAATTAATGCCATAGATTTCAACCCTTGCTGAGTCAGGCAGCCCAAGGAACTCATCTTCTCCACAGTCTGCACTATCTGTTGGGCATACATGTTTATTTAGAGTCCTGCAGAATTAAAACAGCCCTACACACCACACACGACTTGGGAGAAGATTAGGGCAAGCAAGATTTGTTTTTCTTTCCTTCCGATTCCACCGAAGGCCTGGCTGAAGGCCCAGGATGGAAGGAAATGCAGGACCCAATGGTATTAATAGCAGCGCCTGAAGTGTCAGGCAATGGACTGACCGTAGTCCTTGAACCACCTCTCCCGGATCAGGCTGCCGTTGCTCACGATGCTCACACTGGGCAGGCCCAGCTCCCTCTTGCAGAACTTCACGAGCTGGCCCAGGTAATCTCCCCTGTCGTGTATAAAGGGTTCTCCTCCAGAAAAGTTGATCTTCTCCATGCCTGGGAGAGGCCACACACATCTCATAAATCAATATTTTCATTAGTTTTGTTTTGATATTTTCGCTCAGTTTGGATGGGACACACAGGGCTGTACTGAGCCCCTGTCCCATCCTTTGTTTTGTTTTGACCCAAAGTCTCACTATGTAGCTGTGGCTACCTCTCAATCCTCCTGCTTTGACCTCTGAGTGCTGGGATTACAGGTGTATGACACCATGCTTGGCTGTCATCCATTTTTACTCTAATGGCAAGAGTATATTTTTTCAATTAAGGAAAAACAAATACAAACCCCACCAAAACTGGAACAAAGATGTCTACTATCTTCCCTTTCCTGGTTCTTGTTCCTATCATCAGTCTAGCTCTACTGGAATAACCACATCTTTAATTCCTGGTTAGAACCAGGAAAAGAAAAAAAATTCCTGAAGAGCTTGTTTTTGTTCCTTTTTATTTTTTTAAACTATGTTAAAATGGAGGCACTTGAATGCTGAGAGGTAGTTGACCAGATGAACAGATTTGGCTTAGGAGGCGAAGGCATCATGGGCAATCCAGATTTCCCAAGCAGGCCAACACCCCTCATGTGCCGGTGAACACTTCAGAAGATGAGCAGAAGCCCACCAAGGCTGCACAGCTCCTAAACTCAATTCTGTCGGACGCGTGAGCGTTAGGTCAGATGGAAGTTAGATTGAAGGGCTACATTTCCATAGGATAATGCGCTTTCGGTTAGGAAAGAGGGGACAGTGGAATGAATGTACTAAAGTCCCCAGTAAGGAGACAGTAAGGATGACCAGGCGCACATTCTTACTTGGGTGCCCAGCTGTGGGTAGGGAACTAAACACAGAGCTGGGCAAAGGAAGTCAGAGCTGATAAAACACAGACTGCATGATTTCATTCATAGAACGCCCAGAAACAGGAAGCACAAATAGGTGTATGAAAAGGCACAGGGTAACAGCTGTGCACCTGGGCTCCCCATGTATGAAATCATCAAACGATGCGTGGAAGGCAGGGTTTGGGCATGACTGCTCTCCTCCACCAATAAGTTCAGCCTGGAGAGAAAAGGCTGCTGGCTGCGGAGATGATCTAAGAAAGACAAGCAGCAAGATGGAAGGAAGGACAGGATGAAGTGAAGATGCTGCATTTGAAGTAGTTTTTCCTGAACTATCCTCAAGTGACCGGCATGATAGCGTCTAGCCAAGCCAGTCTGGAGAGCAAGGTCCCTGCCATCTCTGTTAATATCATGATTTCTTTTTTAGAAGTTTCCTAGGAACAACACACACACACACACACATACACACGCACACACACACACGCAGCTCAAACGACTCAAAGCTCAATTGTTGCTACTGCTCTTCGGTCGAAGCATTTTTCTTGTCAACTTTCCTCTTTTCTGTGGGCTTCCGAGTGTGTCTGACTGTCCCAGGCTGTTTCTCTGAGGATCACAGGCTGGGATTGTGCCCAGGTGTCCACTCACTACCTGCCAGGCTTTAGGAGTAGCTGCACCTCATCGCTGCTTACCTTGCTCACCTCTGCACGGCTTCCCGCTGGGCAGTGCTGCCTGGGTGGCCAGGGGCTGGCCTCTTTCTGTCAGCCCTCCTCTGCGGGGTGCAGTGCCCCAATTTCTCCCGGCACCCAGGACTCACCTGCTTCCTTCAGCAGCCACAGCCCTCGCTTGGCCTCCTCCAGGGGCAGCACAAAGGATGTCTTAGCAGTGTGGAAACAGAATCCGCACTTATAGTTGCATTGGCGAGTGAAGTGGTAGTTGACGCTGGTGGGGATCAAAGACAGAGCCCCTTCTTCCCCCTCCTCCCTCTCCTCCTCCTCCTCTTCTGTGTGAGGCTCCCCCCAGGGGTTGTGCCCCACTCCCTGCTGTCTCTCCTCAGCACCCAGCCCCAGGAAGGCTGTCTGCAGCCAGCAGAGCAGAGCAGTCAGGCTGTCCCAGAGGGAGCCCAGTGGCTGCCTGCACAGGCTCAGGAGCCTCTCCGCCAGACTGGTGGGCAGGAGCATCCCCATGATGCCTGGCGTCCATCCTGCCCAGGACGACCCCCGGCCTCTTATATAAGGGTGGAAGGGAGCCCGCCTCCCAGCACGCCCTCACGGACTCGGGGTCGGGACCCGGTGAGGGAGGAGGGACACACCCCTGCCAGTCACTCTCAGCTGAGTGAGTTTCTATTTTCTCATGAGTGAAAATGAAAGTAGACACAGAGCCAGGACAGGACAGGGCAAGCAGGCTCCCTGGCACCCCTGCAAAGCCTTCTACAGAGGACAGTGCCCAGGAGCTCCCCAGCCTGCCCCTGTACTCAGAGAGAGACAGTCACATCTTCATAACACTGTGTGTGTGTGTGTGTGTGTGTGTGTGTGTATGTGTGTGTGTGTGTGTGTGACTGTGGCTTGAATATAAGGATCAGCGTGCTTGCTCATGGCTGGTGCTTTACCAGTTGAGTTGTGCATGCTTGCACTTGGGCTATGGACTGGCTAATATAAGTTGGAACCTACTGGGCTATTCTGCCCCAGATTGGCTTTGAGCTACCATGATCTTCTAATCCTTCCCACTCACCTGGAACATGAGCAGCTGGGAATGTGGGGACAGGCCTCCCGTGTCCCAGAAGCATGGCCCATATATATATATATATATATATTTTTCTTTTCAGTCATGGGGCCTGAACTCTGGGTCTGGGCGCTGTCCCTGAGCTCTTCAGCTCAAGGCAAGCACTTTACCACTTGAACCACAGCGCCACTTCTGGTTGTCTGGTGGTTTATTGGACATGAGTCTCACGGGACTTTCCTGCCTGGGCTGGCTTTCAGCTGTGATCTTCAGATCTCAGCCTCCTGAGTAGCTGGGATGACAGGTGTGACCACCGTGTGTTGTTGCCATAGCTTGAGCACCCCTTGGCTGAATGGCAGGGAACTGGAAATGTTTCAGATTTGTTTTTCTTTTGGGCTGGGTATAACACTCCATGGAATACTACTTAGTTATGAAAAAAAAGAAGGAAAGCATAGTGTTTGTGTAAGACATTTGAGGGGAGTGACCGAAGTCTAAACATGAGATTGTGTTTCTCATACACTTGTAAACATAGCTAGAAGGGAATGTCAAACTTTCAAATACTTTTGTGCATGAAACAAACCACAGGTGGAATTTTCACTTGTGGTATCTCACTGCAGACTCAGGCTTATCAGAGGTCTACTCCAGGACTCTCAAAGAAAACAAAACCAGTATCTTAAACAGACATCTTCCCTCCAACATTCAAACTCATTGTAGCACAATTCACAGTAGGCTACATATGAAATCAACATATGGGTCATCTCAGAAGTGGGTAAGAAAATGTTTTATAAGCACACACACCATACACACACACACACACACACACACACACACACACACACACACACATACATACAAGGACACACATACTGAATGAAATCAAGTCCTTTGACGAGCTGGACGAACATTAAATTAAGTGAAACAGCAGATAAATTAACCCATGCTGAATGACTGCAGTTACCCCAATAGTTAAACTCAGAGAATGATGATTGGAAGGTACCAGGAGGGATAAAGCTTTGTTGGTTAGAATTTCAGTTTAGTAGGAGAAGAAGTTTATGACAGTTCACAGCAATGTGCCTTCTTGGAAGCAACATAATAGAAAGGTTGCTTGACCCTGGGCAGGGTGGCAGGACCGTGGAATCTTAGCATCAGGCCCCTCCCCCAGGCCACAAAAGGCAGGAGCCATCGGGAAGTTAGGCTTTCATTTAATTTGCACATTGGGATAGTGTGAAAATGCAGACATGTTTATTCTCATACCATTTTCAGAAGTTTTTTTATTTTTTCCCAGTGAGGGTAACTGGATGCTTTCCCCAGATGCCTCACAATTGGCAAGAATGACCGTGGACTGCCTTTGTATTTTAGTTCTTATAGGAAGCAGGTGGATCCCTAAGGTAGACAGTTCCTTCTATTCCCTCTATAATCAGAATGGTGTTTCTGTGCATCTTGAGTAAGGTGGAAACACCCAGAAATCCAGCTCTCAGCTTGTAGCCGTGTGCTGCTAGGCCTACTACCTTTGAGGGCTCAGTCAGCCCTGACTGTTGTTCTTCTGAATGGAAACAGAAACAACTTGTTTTTCTGGACAGGGAAATTGAAAGTAGGCTCTGCCAACAAGCTGCACAGTAGAATTGCAAATGATGGTTATGCAACTGTTGATCTGACTCAAGCGCTTGAAATCATTTGAGCTCAAGGTGTTGTAAGCTCTTTTCCTGGGTTAGCCTTATTGAGAAAGGCTTCTGAGTCATGTGCATACAAAGTCAAGTATCAGATAAAATATTAAAAGGGAATCACACAGGTTTTGCGAAGCAAGATATTGTGAGTTGAATTACAGGTTGGTCCACTAGTACATAACTGAGAGTAAATTACTTTACAAGTATGGTATTGTGAATACTTCCGGAATTACCCATAGTGATGTCTCCTTCACACAAGGCATGTTAAAGATTATGGGACAATGTGGACCAAGCCCTATGGGTAATATTTACCACATGCATGACAGAGGCCAGACACTGTGTTTAACTTTGAGCTGATTCACATCACAGCTCAGAAAGCATGTCACACAGAGAGGAGGAATTTGAACTATGATTTAAGCACTTACAACAATAATCAATAATTGCTCAGCATGATCATGTTACACTCTCATTGTGTCCTAAGTCTGCTCTACCCCGGGCAGTTTTTTAATTAATTAATTCAGGTTATCAGGCATACTTTTTTCCTTCTTCCTCCTCCCTTCCTTTTACACGCATGTAGTCAGGTGTTCCCATGCCTCAGATAAAAATATTGACATGGATGAAGTCTAAGTGGATGCAATTTTAAAAAATCTGTTGTCAAAATGCTCACAAAAGTCACCATAATTTAACTAAGTTTGCTTCTCCAGGAGTGGGGTTCAGGCACGGCAGACTTTCCCTGGCACTTAACTGATTTAGCCAGGTTAGATGCTTTACTGCCAGTACAGTCAGAAGTGCTGCCCCTCAGCCTCCACCAGACAGCTAACATGTGTGCATCTGACTTTCTGGTCAGTTTACAGGCCTGCTGCCCACGCTGCCTCCCAGGCCAGGCCTGACAGCAATCATGGGGTTCTGCATCTGCCAGTATGCACTCTCCACAAGGCCTCTTCACCTATTTTCTGCAGGATAACCTGACAAAGCTATTCATGGCTGCTTCTCTTCCCATCTGCCTGGAGTCTCCCAGGGCTGCACACCAGGGAAGGATGCCTTCTAATATGAACTGGGGCTGACATCCAGGCTGCCCTCCCTGGGGTCATTCATGTTGAAAGGAATCCAAGCACAGCCTGATAAATGCAAAATTTTTCCATTCTTTTTCTTTGGCTAGCGGCTCTCCACCTAAACACTTGTAATTCCTAACCAGCTCCAGAAGAGTATTTGAGTCCTCTTAGAAGTACCCACCTATAAACAGAGGCTGTGGCACCTGACTGGGCTGCGGGAACTCGGAACTTCGTTGTAACCATGGCATTCTTTCTTTCTTTTTTTCTGTCGGACATGGAGCTTGAACTCTGGGCCTGGGCGCTGTTCCTCAGCTCTTCAGCTCAAGGCGAGCGCTCTACCACTTGAGCTACAGCACCACTTCCGGTTTTCTAGTGGTTTATTGGAGATAGGAGTCTCACGGTCTTTCCTGCCCGGGCTGGCTTTGAACCGCGATTCTCAGATCTCAGCCTCCTGAGTAGCTAGGATTACAGGCATGAGCCACCAGTGCCCAGCCTATGGCATTATTTCTTTAGCACATCTTTTACTGAAGCATAACATGTCTAATGTGAATAATTGAGATAGGTACAGCACAATGAATAAAAATGCAAAGGGCATTATAATAAAGATACTGAACTATCTGGTCTGGTATTTGTGGCTCATACTGTAATCCTAGTTATTCAAAAGGCTGAGATTAATCCTAGTTATTCTGAGAAATGAGATGTAGGCCTAGTTATTCAAAAGGCTTAGATTAGAAGATCAGTTGGAAGCCAGCCCTGCCAGGAAAGTCTGTGAGATTCTTATCTCCAATTTGCCAGCAAAAACCTGGAAGTGCAGCAGTGAATTAAGTGGTAGAGCATCAGGGTTGAGCAAAAAAGCCAAGGAACAGAGTCCAAGCCTTAGTGAGGTGAAACAAAACAGAAACAACACTGAATTTAGCAAGACTTTGAACCCATTAATTCACCTTTTCCTAGGTACGATACCCTATCTTGCCCTGAATATAACCCTGTCCTCTTTTCTGAAACTCTACTACTCCATGGATAGGATCGCATGGTATATATTATTTCCCGTCTAGTTGCTCCCACTCAACGTCAGATTTGTAGATTCGTCCTTATTTTTACTTTATCTGTAGCTGGTGCATTTCCCGAGCTCTCTAGGATTCCATCGGATGAATACCACACAGTTCATTAACCATCCCATTATGGTGAGAATTTGGATTGTTTTAGATGATGTGTCACTAATTACCTTTCAAAGTTCAGTCCACACATGCACGAATTTATGTTGGTATGCGTGACCATTTAATGGGATCCAGCAGTAGATCACTAGTTGATATTGTGTGTGCTCTGCCTACAGCAAGGCCCTCTACAATTTTACAAGGTGATGGACAGCCCGAATAGTGTTGAGGAGCCGTTTGTTCCACAGATTCCCCTTTGGTTAGTAGTGCCGCTATTTAAACTCTGTTTTGTTTGTGGTTAGCCCTGGTGTTTGCCGGTGTCTTCAGCAGGTTTCATTTCCTGATGATGGAAGCTCTTTTCATGTTTATCAGCCATTTGGAGATTCTCTTTTCTGATGATGCACACACTCGAGTTCTTTGCCCATTCTCGCATGGGAGTTTCTACATTGCCTCTTTGATCTGTTGAAATTCATTGTCTATTGTGATCTTTGCTGGCTATGCCTCTCCAATCATCCAAAGCTCATTGTCTTTCCTTTGTACTCATGCCACTCTAGACTCATGGGTATAGATGAAGCCCATCTTCCTGCTCACCACCAGGATGCTGGGAGGGGTAGAGACTGGAGGCTGAGCAGTGGCTAGAGGGAGCTGACTGCAGAGTTGGGAGTTAGAGGCTACAATACAAGCCTTTACTGAAGGGGTTAAGTTAAAACCAAACTGGTGAGAGGTCCTCAGCCCAACTAGAGTCCTTATCAGACAAGGAATGCTGGATGTGTAACGAGTCACTTGGAAAGTCAGAGAAGGTGGGAGGACACAGGCTGGTTCTCAGGACAAAGCCTCAGGGGAAAGAAAACCTGAAAACCTGCAGGCACTCTAAGCTCACACTTCCTGATTCCTGTAGTTAGAGAAAATGGCTTTTCTGGTGTTTATGTAGCCTGGAGCTAGGCTGGAAAGACAGAAAGCCGGAGGAACCCATAGAGGGGGTGGCCTGGGAAAAGGGCCAAGGGAAAGTTACTGGAGCTGTCTCAGAGAACAGAAAGAAACTGCAGAAGACTGCGAGGGTCACACATCACACACAGGTGAGCACATCTCCACAACAGCCAGGTTGTGCAAAGGCCAAGGTACTTGGAGAGTGGTTTTCAAAGAGGTAGGAACGCTCTAGAGTTCTAACTCAGCCTGTTCATTTTTTCTTCAACCACACAACTGTAGATCTCAAGTTATTTTCTGCCAAAAGAAAACATAACCTAAGCTTTAACCTATTTGATTAAGATGTAAATGCTCTCAGTTCATTATTTCTCTCTCTCTCTTTACTCAATTTGATTTTTTTTTTAAAGTGGAAGACTATCCTTTTTTTTTTTTGTCTTTTAAAAGCCTGTTAGAGTAGGGTGCTGGTGGCCACTCAGGAGGCTGAGATCTGAGGATCAAGGTTCGAAGCCAGCCTGGGCAGGAAAGGCCATGAGACTCTTATCTCCAATAAACTACTCAGAAAAGCCAAAATGGCGCTGTGGCTCAAAGGATAAGCGCACTGGTCTTGAGTGAGAAACCTAGGCAAGGACGCAGGACCCTGAAAAAGAAAACAACAACAACAACAATAACAAACAGAATAAGGCAGGCATAGAGCAAGCGTGCAGCGCACACGCAGATGCACGGCCAGCCTCGGTCCACCTCCGTGCTGGTAGACTGGACTTGGACATGTTAAGGCTGTGCTTCGTTGGGGGTCCCCATCTGGGCAGCCGGTCCCGGCGGGGGAGCCTGGGGCTCAGGCTCGGGTGGGGCCGCGGCGGCGGGGTCCGGGCCGAGGGGGCCGGGCTTGGCGAGGGCGGGTGGGGGCGCGCACCGAGGCCCCGCGTCCCCCTGTGGGGCCCGCGCCTCTGGCTTCCCTCCCCGCCCTCGGGGGCCTCGGCAACCGCTAGTTCGGAGCCCGGCTAGTTCGGGTCCACGGATCGCCTGGCACGCCGGAACCGGGCGGCCCCGGGGCTCCATCCCGGAGGGGGGGGGGGTGCGGGGCCGGGCGCGCCGGTCGTTTCCGGCGCCGACCGCGGCTCTCCGCGCCCCGCCCCGCCGCCGCCCTCGTTTCCCGGGCGGCCCCGCGGTTTCGATTCCGGGGCTGCGGCCGCCGAGATGCCCACGGCCCTCGCCTGCCGCGCGCGCGCCCCGCTGCTGCTCGGGCGGCTCCTGCGGCCGCGGCCGTCCCGGCGCGGGGCCTGCGCGGCGGCCGAGGCTGCGGCCATGGCCCCGCCGTGCCGCTTCGCGCTCGAGCTGCCCGGCTGCGCCCTGCTGCACTTCGCGGTGGGCGGCGCGGGGGGCGCGGGCGGCGCGCGCCCCGACGCCCGCCTG
This sequence comes from Dipodomys spectabilis, assembly GCF_019054845.1. NCBI lineage: Eukaryota > Metazoa > Chordata > Mammalia > Rodentia > Heteromyidae > Dipodomys > Dipodomys spectabilis. The sequence continues at coordinate 2,506,601 of NW_024870743.1, read as the reverse complement.
GCCGCGCTGCTGGGGCCCCCGGGGCGCAGCTTCTCGCTGTGCGTGCCCGCGGGCGCCGGCGGGGCGCGGGTGCGGGCGGCCCGGCTGCACCAGCGCCTGCGCGGGCGGCTGCAGCGCGACCCCTTCCGCGGCTGCCAGCTGTGCCCGCTGCTCGGCTATGGCGGCGGCCCGGACGGCGGCCTGCAGCGCGGCTTCCTGCTGCGCGACCCCCATGGCGGCCCCGACACCCGCCGCGCCCTGCTGGAGCTGGTGGGCGCCTGCCCGGAGCCCGAGCGCCCGCACCTGGGCGAGTTCGAGGCCGACGCGCGGGGCGCCCTGTGGCTGCGCCTGTGGGCGCTGCGGGACGGCGGGCGGCAGCAGCCCGGGGAGCGCGCGCGCGTCCTGCCGCTGCCCGAGCCGCCGCTGCACCCGGCGGTGCCCGCCCTGCACAGCTCCGTGGTCTTCCCGGACCGGGACGCCGCCAGGGCTGTGCTGCAGGAGGTAAGAGCAGCATCCCCCCTTGCCCCCCCCACTGGCCCTGGGCAGATGCATGGCTGTAATTCTAGCTACTCCAGAGGTCGAGAGCGAGGATTGTGGTTCGGAGCCAGCCCGGGAACACCAACGTCTGTGAGGCTCTTTGTCTTCGCTTGACCGCCAGTCAGAAGTGGAGCTGTGGTTCAAGTGGCCGAGCTCTACGCCTGTTAAGAGACAGAGTCCCACACCCTGATTCCAACCCCACTTCCAGCACGGGACACACACACACACACACACACACACAAAACACGCTCGCGTGCGCACACACACACCACACGCTCGTGCGCACACACGCACACGGTGCCTGGATGGTGTGTGTACTAAGGTTGATAAATTAGTGAGCCACACTATACCCAGTGGCGCTAATCCACCAGGAGTTTCCCTGGGACTTACGGCAAAGCCAGCTCCCGGGAAGACGTTCATCTAGGTGTGCTCCCGGTGAGGAAGGAAACTGGGCTCAGGGCAGGTTCTCAGGGGACTGAGGTGATTTCCGACCACACACCGGTGGTTCTGGGGGAGGCAGGGAGTCCTCTGCGCCCTGGGGAGCGTGCATAGACTTCCCAAGCCTCAGCATTGGGTTGCACACTGGTGGAAGCTTCCAGATCAGTGCTTGGGGATTGAATCCAACCACACTGGCAGTTACCCTGCTTTGGAACACTTGGTGCCTCAGTTTCTTAAGTCATAAGGTGGAAAACAATAACAGAATTTTTCTCCCCGAGGTCTGGAGACTGACTGGATAATAATAACAGCGATACTAGGATTACAGGATTCTCTCATAAAGTACTGGTTTTGTTTGCAGCGCTGGGGTTTGAGCTCAGGGCCTCCCGCTTTTGAGGTGGGCAGGCCACGGCTGGAAGCAGGCACCCCCAGACTTGACCTCATTAATTCTTGTAAACCGCTTGGCAGCCTTCTAAGCCCAGAGATGATGGTCTGTCTGGGCCTCAGTGGGATGTGCTGGGTGCTGAGGTAATGGAACTTTGAGTTCCTGGGGACACAGCTCCCATCACGCTGGCGCTTGATCCAGCACCCTGAGGAGCCGAGGACGCAGATCATGCAGAGAACAGTATCCTCCACACCCGTGCCGTCCAGGGCCAGACAGGGCCTGTAGTCCTGCCGGGGCTGAGTGGTACAGCCTGTGCTGGGATGCTGGGCCTGGCCTCATCCTGAGGGGCAAGCGAGACCTGCAGCCCGGGTGATTCAGGGGGCCGCCGCCCCATGGGGCCTCAGCTACTTGCGGTCAGGTGATGGAGGCCAGCCTGCCTCTGCTTCAGAACCAAGCCTGGCATGGTGCTCGGTTCTACTTAGGGCTCATCAGGATGGTGGTCTGTCTCTCCCGTGCCCAGTGCTCTGCCCTGATGTGGGTGGATGTTGTTTTGCAGTGTGTATCCTTTATCCCGGAAGCCCAGGCAGTGCTTGACCTGGTGGACCAGTGCCCAAGGCAGCTCCAGAAAGGAAAGTTCCAGGTGGTTGCCATTGAAGGACTGGACGCCACTGGTAAGACGTGTGATTTTGTCATTATAAGTGCTAACTTTAACTGATGAAGGTGCACCTGTGGGCCGAGCCTGGCATGTATATCTTCTTTGTCCAGATCCTTTGCTACGTCAGCCCTGGGCTGCAGGGTAGAGTGAGCATGTGATGTAGAGAGAGTGAGGCAGGAGAGAAAGGCCAAGCCACTTGCCAGACGGGATGCAGGAAGACAACCCGTGGCCTCTGTAGGGTCATAAAGGTCCAAGTGGTACCAGGTTGGGTGCTAGGAACAGAGAGAGGTAGGTCAGGCGACCAGAGGACAGAAGGAGCAAGTATGTGGAAATCCAACCTGAATGTGTGCCCAGGAGCTATCGTGGTTCAGAGACTCCTCTTGGAGCAGAATGGAAGTCAACAAGAAAATGGAAAGCAAGAGCTTCCTGTGCTACTCATGAGCTGTCAGTACACGGAAGGAGTCTCTAAGGATAGCAGAGTACAGGGCAGGGGAGGATCGCCCAGGAGAAGGCTGGCACGGGTCTCAGAAAGGCGAGCTTTTCCTCTCATGCTGACTAGAGGGGCTCAGATGATCATTTTGAGGGACATAAAACAAAAGGTAGTTTCCACATGGGACTATTTGTGTTTAGCCAGGTGGACTGGCACAGGTAGTGGCTAGCATTGTCCTGGCTTTGTCTGAGTGATCAGGGAGGAGAGGACCTGCACCTGCAGGAGCTACGCTGTGCTGTAGGTTTGCCAGCTGCAGAGAGACTTTGAACAGCATCCGTCGGTCATTCAGCCGGAGTGCTCTTGTGATCATCTCTTTTGGATTGCTTGAGCTAACTCACATGCTATGGAATTACAGAAAAGGTACAAAGGTTGAACCTCAAGGCAGGTATGTGTAGGTACAGAATCCACTGGCAGCGTGAAGTGGAGAAAGGAGCAATGCTCTTGCCACGTTTGCATCCTGGGTCTGGCCTGTCAGCAGAGAGAGTTTGGGTATATTTGCTGCCTTCTCCCAAGCTCAGTTTCTTCATTTGCCAGATGGTTAAACAGTATTTTGGAGTCCTTGGGAGAAACTGGCATGCTGTGTGGGAATTTATGTCCTAGTAGACTCTCTGACATGATTGTGGGTTTTAGGATCCATCTTGACAACCCAAGGGGAAAAAGAAGAGTGAACAGTAGGTAATAAAGTCTTGATAACTTCACGTGTTAAGGATGATTGAAAAATATTAAATGTAAACAGAAGGAGCTCAGAGAAACTAGAAAACATCCTCTGGAGTAGATTCTATTCTTATCGCCCCCCATCCGTCTTGTGCTCCAGGCAGATGAGACCAGGAAGTAGATGAGTACACACCCATGGCGGAGCCCAAGGGGCCAGGCAGGGTGGCACCCATGCTGGGACTCGCAAAAGGGGTAGGAGAAGTGGACAGAGGATGTGAAGGTGTCAGCAGGGGAGGCTGGGGCGGGGGGAGGAGGTGGAAAGAGCTTCCTACAGGGCTCTCAGGCTGGTGTTGGTCCCAAAGTCAGATCAGGTACAGGTAGAGTCAGAGGAAGCTGTCTCAAGAGTTGGGTGGCCACCAATGTGGCCAGGAATCAAAGTAGCAGACAACATGGGCTCTGGCTTCTAGAACTCATACACAGGAGCAGCAGGTTCTTTGCCCTCTTAGGCTTCTAAGAACAGAGGCATCCGGAGTTTCTCTGGTTCCACAGCATGTCAGGAAGAATCTGGTTCTGTAATCGCCTCCTTCAAGTTACAGGTTGAGAGCCTGTCTTTGCTCTCTCTGGGATGTCATTAACCTTCGGGAGTGTGATGGAGGCTACAGCTGTCTCCTGTGTGTGACTTGCAGGTAAAACCACAGTGACCCAGTCGATTTCCAAGGCCCTCAACGCTGCCCTCCTGCAGTCACCGCCCACGTGCATCCGACAGTGGAGGAGCATCTTTGATGAAGAACCACCCATCGTTAGAAGAGCTTTCTACTCTTTGGGCAATTATCTTGTGGCTTCTGAAATAGCTAAAGAATCCATCAAGGGTCCTGTGATTCTAGACAGGTAGGCACATTTTCTCCCTAACACGAGTGTATGTGTGTCCACCTGCAGGTGCACACAATTGTTTATCAAGTGGAATGGTCTTATGATTCTAATAGCACCAGTGTCTATGATTTATTAGTTATCTGTACCAGTTAGTGGCTTGAGAGTCACCTATGTAAGCTCTGAGTAAAAAGAGGCAGGAGTAAGAATTCCTGTGCTGAAGAAAAAGTTGTGGAGCAAGAGCAGCGCCAGAGACAGGAAGGATCTTCTAGAAGAAGGGCAGTATGCTAGAAACACGGTGGAGGAGGGGTGCTTTCTGCACAAAGGTGGCGAGCAGTGCAGGGGAAGGCAAGAAGCCAGGAAGAGTGGATTCTATAGAGAGCCTGAGGAGCCGCCGAAAGGTTTACAAGATACTTTAGAAATTATACACATAAGAAAGCCATGCCTATAATCTACTGAAGAGGCTGAGACCTGGAAGATCACGGCTCGAAGCCTTCACAATAATCAGCAAAATGCAGGCTTAGAAGTAGGGCTCAAGTGGTCAGGGACCAGCTGAACTCACAGCTAGCAAGTTTGAGGTCCTGAATTTGCACCCGAGTAGACCCTGAATTTAAAACTCTGAAACAAAACAACAACAACACTAAAAAATCTGAAAAAAAACAAAACTAAATCAGAACTAGCTGCAAATACAACAACATGAACAGAGAGCATAGCAAACAAATCATACTTACAATCACCATGACTCAAAAGACATGCAGTTACGTGAGATTCTAGCCCAGCTGGTGGAGACAAATTAGAATTACCTAATACCTACAGTGCTAGACAGTCACATGGGGTGGGGTGAGGTGGGATGGCTAGAGATCGATGCTGGTATAATCACTTGCAAGTTGAGATGTAGCAGAGGAAAAGCTGTTTCCACCTACTGAAGAAAAATTCTCACCAGAGTTTATTCTAGCTTTGATCACACTGTGAGATGTTTAGAAGCCGGAAGCCCAACAGGAGAAAGGGTTAGTGCTGGTGTATTTATAAAACAGCAGGCTGTACAGGCACATAAACAAGTACTGTGCTTCTGTGTGTGCAGGTTACAAAGTCATAATTCTATCTGAACGAAACAGTTTGCAGAAAGATGTTCTGCAGAGTGCATGTAAAGCCATACTGACTGCAAACTGTGGAAACAGCAAGGGACATTGAGTCCCAACATCAAGAGCACTATCCTCCCATGTATATAAATTAGTTGGGGAAGCTGGGAACTGCTGGCTCACACCTGTAAGCCTAGCTACTCATGGGGCTGAAGATCTGACAATCATGGCTTGCAGCTACCGCCCAGACAGGAGTGTCTGTGAGACTCTTACCTCCTCTAAACTACCAAAAAGCCTGGAAGTAGAGCTGTGGCTCAAGTGGTACTATTAGCTTTGAGCAAAAGCAGCTCAGGGACAACACCCAGACCCTGAGTTCAATCTCCCAGACTGGTACCAATGGAAAAAAAAGTTGGTGAGGAGTTCACAGATCTCACTGTAGAATGAATAATTAACATTACTTATTGTAACAGCTTTACTAATTACAAAATTAATAACAAATATCAATTATAGTTATCAGCATTGTTAATACTACGTATGATCAATAGTGCTGTTAATATTGCTATAATGTGCATTTAATTGTTTTCTCTTGAAGTATACTTACTTTGGGAAAGATGAGTAATTGAATTGGCGAATGTGCTATTAAGAAGAGCATTAGTCATAATGTGAACGTGGAGCTTTGGGAGGTGAACACATCTGAGTTGTCTGTACCTGATTGAGGAGGAGAGCTTCACCCCAGCCAGCTCTTTCTCTCTCTGCATACCACGTTCTCTCCTCAGTGGGAGCCACTTACCCGAGTGCCGTCATCCTGTTCCAGTTTCTCCCCTGAGAACTGCCTATAAAATCCCCTGCCCGTGAGGTCACCCATCAAATGCGGTGTGTACTTCACTTCTTTGATGCCACATTGTGCTTCTGACATTCGTCACCTTTACTTATTGTGATTACTCTAAACTTCCTTTTATTCGCTTTGGTGAACATTCTGTTTCATATGAGTGGAGTTTCAGGGATGTGAGTTTCAAGTATATCCAGCTTGAGGAGGCACTGCCAACTTTCTAGAGTGGTAGAAACAGTGAAAACCTCTCCCCCCCACTCCCCACTCCCAGGAGGACTGTAGAGCTCTGGTGATTGCAGCCTGACTGACCTTCAGTACTGCGGCTTGTAAGCTGTTCTAGCCTCTGTGCTGGCTCTGTCCGCTGGTAGATGGGGCATTGCTCAGTTCTTTGGGTTCAGGTCTAAGATGAAGACATGGTCTCAGGTGCCACCCAGAGCAGGAAAACAGCAAGAAATGATTGGTCAGTGTAGTGGAAGTATGCCTCAAGATTGGAGGAGAGCAGTTGTGATCAAGGTCGAGGGGTCTGAAGTCCTCAAGGCTTGGAATGTTCACTGTTCAATAAAGTGGTGGCCCTTCCTTCTCCAAAGGGTTCATTGACCACACAGTGGCTACCCCAGGGTGGGAAGTCCTGGACCTGTGCTTCTAGAAGGTAAGGGCAGGCTCTGTGCATTTCCTGCCTTCTAGGTACAGCCTTTGCCAGTGACAGGACATGGGCCCCTCGTGAATCTATCCATATTCAGGTACAGGAGAGGTCTGGCTATGGGGCGTGGTCCATGTAAGGTGGATGTGGGCTGCTACCTCAACGCTACCTGAAGCCCAGGTGCAGGGTGTGGTGACATCTGGGGTTCAGGATTCTGTGTGTTCAAAGGAGAATGGCATCATGAGGCATTGCCTCATTCCCGTTCACATCTCCCCAGATACCCATGCTAACAGTTAGTGCTGGGAAAGTGGCTTTGCTTTATCTGGAAACATAGCTGGTGAAATACCTTTCTCGTTTACTTTTCTATGTGTTTGCAGTGTTCTGTGAATAGATTCCCTCTGGTGGTGTGTGGAGAATGAAGAGTCTTGGTGCTGGAGGGGTATGAAGGAAACAGCATGTATTAACAGTATATATTAACTATCCTAGCCAGAAAGTCTTAATTTGGAGAAATGACTAGCAAATCCAGCTGAAGTCAAAAAGCTATAGGCAACCCTCAAGTGACCTGAGCAGCCTAAGAAGTCTTGTTACCTTGGGAGGTTCTTTTGTCCAGTGACGTGTGTACCATGTGGTCAAAGTGCTCAGGTTACCATGTTTGGTTCCACCTTTGACCTGGGACATAGACACGTTCTGTGGATTGTGACTTCCTGAGGCTTTTTCCTTGTGCAGGTGGGTGCCTGCACTGTGTCTCCTGCTTTCCCGATCTGTGGTATCATAGTCCTCCCTGCCTGCCCCCCAGATGTGTGATGTGCATCCCACGTGTAGATGCAGGTGGAAATGCTTGGAAACCAGCACTTCAAATACAGTGCCTTGGCCTAAGAGCTGTGTTCTCTCTGCCATCAAATTGCATTATATGTGAACTAACAGTTTCCCTGGTGCCTGGGAAAACTAGCTAGAAAGAATTGATGGTTGGCTACAGGCTGTGATTATTTACAAAGAGCCCCAAGAAAGGACTCTATAGGAAACAGTCTCTCCATTCTTCCCTTGACTTTTCTTCTCTGTGCCTGTGAATTGTCTGCGATTCTGGTCTGTGAAGAGACTGTAACACCTTGTCAGAGGTAAAGGGCAGCTGTGTGTTGTCCAGGTGGGTTTGCTTATGTTTAAAGATTTTAAAAATGAAATCCCTTTGAGACGTGTCCCTCCTCTCACTGAGAACGGTGGGTGGCAGTCTTCGTGGAGGTGCTGACTTCCTTGCTTCCGTTACTTCTTTGCGATGCATTTCTTTGTTTGAGACAGAGTCTTCCCGTGCAGACCAACTTGGCCAGGAATTTGCCATTTTCCTGCCTCAGCCTCTGAGCACTGGGGTTACAGGAATTAGCTATCATGTTCAGCTCCCAAATGACTACTTTTCAATGTCTGTTTTTATTGATGATTTTTCCTGCAAACAGAAGACTGTAAATTAAGAGATTAGCCTCTGTTTTTGTTCAGAGAGCTCCAGTCAGTGAATAGGGTGAGTGCTCTGAGTACTCAAATCAGTGAATACGGTGAAGGTGCCAAGGGAAGTCTTGCTGGAGTTGGGGCAGAAGGCGTCAGATGGAGAAAATGGAAGGGTAGGTTCTGGTCTTGAGTGTGGTCAGTGATTCACAGGAAGGTATCCGGGCAGGGTGCAGTGTAACTGGGGGCTGCTGGGGCCTGGAGTTCTCAGAGCACTTGTATGGAGGAGCACGGGGGCTTGGAGGGACGGGTGACAGGAGCACCCATTGACTCTTCACAAGCTTTGTCCTTTTCAGTCCTCTCTGTACTGGTTACTGGAGTCTGAAGTACTGCGGCTTTCATTAGACGTTGCCTGGTAAGGTTTAAGTATTGTCTTCTTACACTGATAAGGTGCGATGAGGTTGTTTTCTTTTTTTCTGTTTTTGCAACAGCTATGAGGGAAGGTGGAGCTCTGTGTCTTCCATTTGTGAGGCTCATGTAACCACACTGACTTAAGTGACTTTTATCAGTGTTTGCGAAGCAAGTAGGTAGCAAGTGCAGGGATTTATGTCAATACCCCTTGTCCTTCACACTGTGGTTAGAAGTTTAAGTCTAAATCTGTTAAGAATTTAAGATTTCTGGACTGGGAAGGTGGCTCAGTGGTAGAGCGCTTGCCTTGCATGCCTGAGGCCCTGGGTTCGATTCCTCAGCACCACATAAGCAAAAAGAAAAAAGCCGGAAGTGGCACTGTGGATCAAGTGGTAGAGCGCTAGCCTTGAGCTGAAGAGCTGAAGGACAGTGCCCAGGCCCAGAGTTCAGGCTCCACGACCGGACCCCCCCCCCCCCAAAAAAAAAAAAAGAATTTAGGATTTTTGCTTAGTTATTGGAAATTGGGAAGGTTGTGTTTTTTTTTTTTGTTGTTGTTGTTTTGTTTTGTTTTTTGTTCGATCATGGGGCCTGAACTCTGGGCCCGAATGCTTTCCCTCAGCTCTTCAGCTCAAGGCTAGTGCTCTACCATGTGAGCCACAGCACCGCTTCCTGTTTTCTGAGTGGTTTATTGGAGTTAAGAGTCTCATGGACTTTCCTGCCCGGGTTGGCTTTGAACCGCAATCCTCAGCCTCTTGAGTAGCTAGGATTATAGGCGTGAACCACCGGTGCCCATCATGGCTGCATTTTGAGGCCAGATAGGGTAAAAAAGTTTGCTAGATCCTATTTCATGCAGCAGTTGAGTGTAGCAGCCTGCCGCTCTCATCCAGCTACAGTAAGGTTTGTGAAACAGGAGGATCAGAGTCTAAGCCAGCCCAGGAATAAAAGCTAGATACTTTCTCACAAATAGCCACAGCAGAAAGGGCAGGAAGTGCAAGCAATAGGGACCTGTTGAGGGAGCATGAAGCCCTGAGTTCAAACCCAAGTATTGCCTGAGAGGGAGAAAGGAGAGGAAAGGGAGAAGGGAGAGGAGAGGGAGAGGGGAGAGAGAAGGGATTTTAAAGGAATTGACAATGTAGAGAAGGAAGCATGGTGCCTCTTTACATTCCATCAGGAATACGTGTGTAGGCAGGAGTCCTTTGATGATCAATTTGAAGTTTCACATTGAGTCACTTCAAATCAGAATAGGCCACGAACAGGGCAAGAGTATTGTTGTTACAAGGACCAAGAAACTGTTTTGTTTGTTTTTTTTCCCCTAAAATCACCAGTGCTTCACTTGGGCGTGCCCATGCCCAGTGAGCGACTAAAAGCAGAGTAAAGGTTGGCATGTCTCCCTGTAGCCTGCTGCTGTCTCTTTTGCTCTAGGTCATCCCCTACTGCTGTCCCTTGGGTTCTGGGACGCATCTGATGGATAAACATCCTGTGATGAGCGTAGAACCTACCTGCTAGGCAATGCTGGCTTTCTTATCTCAGATAAAGCCCCGCTTGGCCAGTGAGGCCCACACTTGGACCAGGACCAGCTACCATAACACACTTTATCCTCCTCTTCCTTCTGTCCTGTGTCTGTGAGCTCTTGCCACACCCGAGGACACAGATACCCCTGGTCCTGTCTTCCCCAGGCACCTAGCTAGCACTGCCTGGTGTGCCTTTTCTGCCTGTCACCATGGCTTTTTCTCTTTGATTGTGTGGCCAGTGGCTTGACCTGATTTGCTGTGTCCTCCAGAGTCAGGCCTCTGACTTGGGAATTCATTCATATAATGAGTTATGACAATACATGAGCTAGTTGTCATTCACTCATTCACACAGTTAACTATATTCATTTATTACATATCTAGTATGTATCAGATATGGTTTTCAGATTTGGAAATACAGAGATGACTGGAAGACATTTCCCACTCAGGGGTGAATTTTCCAGTGGAGGAGACATGTGTAGGCTATCAGCTCAGTCAATTCAGCGAGAAGCTGATAGGAAGATTTCATGCCAGGCCACAGAGAGGCAGACCAAGAGCTATCCATCCTGCCTGGGGGCCACAGGAAGGGTTTTGCTGGCTGAGAACTTCACTCTTATTAGGGAAAAAGGCCTGGAGACAAAGCCCACTGCGGTCTGAGAGGAGATTCCTCGCTGTCCAAGAATGCGTTTTGCAGGCAGTGACACGCCATCAGACTTCTACAAAGAGTAGACACACTGGCATTGTGTTTCTTGTTATGATTTTCCTTTTACTGAGAAACAAGCTTGTCTCCACCTCTCCAGTAACTAAGCAAAGCTCCTAAATTCCTAACAGATTTAGACTTAAACTTCTACCCACAGTGTGAAGGACAAAGCGGGTATTGACTTAAATCCCTGCGCTTGCCACCTACTTGCTGAGCAAACACAATGTAATGACTTGGGGCTTGGGGAAAGACCAGGGGTCTTTTGGCTCAAGGTTTCCTGAAGGAAGCGTTCACAAGGCAAGTTAAATCTCACAAGGAGGAACTAGATGGGCTTGCTAGATTTTATTTGGTCAAGACACAGCATTCAACACAAAGGAGCTACCAAACATATCTGTCCTCTCCACTGTTGTCCTCCAATGCCAGAAAACCCATCTTGCAGGACAAGGCACTTTTAGCTCAGTACGTGCTTGGTCAGGAGCCAGCTTGGCTTTCTAGCTGCTTCTGATTTCTTATATTTGATGGTTTTGAGGATGAAATGCAAGTGTCTTTAGTCTGCTGAATGCTGAGAAGCCTTCTGTATGGCCAGCCTGATTTCGGGGTCCTGAACAGGCCCTTCTCTGGTGCTATCTTCACCCCCTCCTTTGTTCTCAGGTACTGGCACAGCACGGCCACCTATGCCATCGCCACCGAGGTGAGTGGGGGCCTGCAGCACCTGCCCCCAGCCCACCACCCCGTATACCAGTGGCCGGGAGACCTGCTCAAGCCCGACCTGGTCCTCCTGCTCACCGTGAGTCCCGAGGAGAGAATACAAAGGTTGCAGGGCCGTGGCCTGGAGAAGACCAGAGAGGAGGCTGAACTTGAGGCCAACAGCATTTTCCGTCAGAAGTAGGTGGCCCCAAGGCGAGGTGGGGGTGAGGAGTGGGTGTCCCCACCTGGAGATGAGCCTGGGTGGGCACTGGCTTTACGAGTGACGTGGTCCCCAGGTTTGAAACACAAGAGGCAGACACCAGGCTAGGCAGGCCCAGCCAGCCGGCTCCTACTGCAATAGCAGAGCATTGCCAGAAACAGCAGGGACTATCTTTTCCCTGGACCTGGGCCCTGACTCTGGGCTCCTAACCTCTTTGAGCGTCACCCTCCTACTCTGCAGAATGAGAGTTCTTCCTAGTTCACCTTGACTATAAAAATGGGAAGCATTGGACAGAAGGCTAGAGCTTGGCAGGTAACAGGGATTCAGGAAAGGCTAGCTATTGAAGAGCACTCCTGATCTGTCATGTATCAACCCAAGCCCGTTGAAGTTCTTCCTGGGGGCCTGGCTGGTGGCTGGGCAGGAACACTGATGAAGGGAGCACTAATAAAGGGAGCACTGAGAAGAAGAGGGTAGACACCTTGCTTCCGGCTGGTTGTGTCAGTGTAGGAAAGTCAGCTCTGCAGGGGTGGCTGTGTGGAACGTAAGGCCGACTCCTCCCTGTGCCTGTCCCCAGGGTGCAAAAGTCCTACCAGCTGATGGAGAATCCAAGCTGCCTGGTGGTGGACGCCAGTCCCTCCAGGGAAGAGGTCCTGCAGAAGGTTTTACAGCTGATCCAAAACCCTGGTAATTAACTGGAGTTGCTCTGGCCAGCCCACCAGGACAGATGTCTGCTTCATCTTAAGCCAACCCTTTTCCTATGCAACTTCCCTTGATGTGTCTTCCATGCTTCCTGCAGGGAGAGAGCCCGGGTGTTTTCATTTTACTTTTACCACTGTCCTCTTTTCTGACTCACGGATCCATCCAGCAATCGCTTTCGCCTTAGTCTTATGAACCATCTTCTTGGAGCATGTTTCTGATTTCATGACAACTAAAACTTGCTAAGGTTTTTCTTAGCCTGCGAGCACCCGGTGTGCTGAAGCAATCAGGAGTACCTTCCAGCCCAGTGGAGAGTCCGCCATCTTGGATGGAAGGCGGGGTCATCACTGGATCATCAGGATCTCTGAGCATCCTTGTGATGGGTTTGCAGCCGCTCCCTCCCCTCCAGAGCCTACAGCCAAGTGTTAGCTGTCAGAGGACATTCCTCCTGAGCCATTTGCCATAGGGATTGCTGACAAAGAAGCTGTTGATGATGTGTCTGAGGCTCAGAGCCTCTGGAGTGTGCAGACACATCCACGCCTCTCACTGTTTTGCTGTTTCTATCCTACTCTTTTCTCAGAGATGCAGCTCTGAATGTAACGAGCAGTTTGCATCGAACCCAGCCAATCCAGCAATTTATTTATATTGATGTTTATGTCACGCGCTTCCTTAGTGTAGGAGCTGTGAGTCACTAATTAAAATTGAAGCCAAGATGTGAAGTGCAGTGTTTGTTATGTGTTTTCATTACACAGATTTACTTCTTACTCAATAAGCACAGTGAATTTGAGAATGGGAATTTTTTTTTAACTCAAGTAGCTTGAACTTGAATGTCTTATGATTACATATGAAGTTGGCTCTGAGATTTGTTTGATTAGAAAAAAGCTGAGAAAGGGGAAGTTTAATAGCTGTGTGTTCCTGGCTGAGTCACTTCACATCCAATAGCGCTTCGTTACTCAGTCCAAACGGGACTAATAATCCTGTCTGAATGGGAGGCTGAGCCAGGTGATTTATTTAATTTCCTTCCCGTTCTAACCATAGATGGATCAATAAATTATTTTGATCCTGCCTACCACTTCTTAGGAAGACTTAACTCAAAACAATTAAATGTAAGGCCTTACCAGATTTATCATATGCCATCTTATAATAAAGTGTGGTATTGATATTCTACTGCCTTTCAAAAGAACTGTAGATAATTTATATATAATGTATATTAAATGTGACATTGATTTCGATTGAAAATACTTTTGCAGCTAGTAAATAGAAGTAGGGTTCATTGCAAAATATGGCATCTAATTATACTGTTGATTTTATTTAATTAAGATGTTTTGAAAAACTCACACCAGTGGCCAAGAAAAATATTCAATGCTTTCTTTATGTTTCTTGCAAATGAATAAACTTGCTATGGGTTTCCAATCCATGCCGTCATCCTGGGTATTGATTTGTCTGGAGAGCAGTTTCTCTTTTCAGTATTGTACATCTGTGATACAGAAGAGAACTGGGCCGTGGAAGCAGAGTAAGTGAGTGAGTAGCTATGGGGAGTTTGTGGGCTTTGGGAGGGGAGGAAGGCCCTGGCTTTGCTCCCCCTCCTTTAAATTGTAACAAGATTAAAAAAGAAGTCTCTGTTTGTGCACGTGATGGGTAGATAACAGACTTGATCTGATAACTTCTGTTAGCTGGAGACTGCCTCCTACCCCAAGACCAGAAGACAAGAATCACGTGCTTGCCTCTGCATAGGCTATGTGGGCGTCATTCCCAATCCTGGATGGGCCACACGTGGGCCTAGGTACCAGTTCTCCCTTCCATCTTGACAGAATTGTAGCTTGGCACCGGTGCAGCATCCCCTTCTACGGCTCTCCAGCTAACTGTGGGTACCTGGCCAGGTTGTTATCATTAAGCAAAGGAACATGAGCAATGTCAACTGGATACTGTCCTCTTCTTTCACTCTTCCTTCTGGCTGTGTTCAGAGGAACGGGTGAGCCGCGTCGAGAGCAGGAAGTTGATGCCAGCACGGAGAAGGAGAACAGCAGAAGAGGTAGAGCCATGCCAACCACACTACGGGAACCTTTGCTGTCCTCCTGTTTGTCTGCACACAGCCTGTGATCTGTCTCCGGTGCTTTCTCTCTTTTGCATTGGTTTGAATGATTTGATTACCATGTGCACTGGTGTAGGCTTACATGTTTGCAGTGTATTAATCTTGATGGATCTGTAGGTCTCTAGTTTCCTTTTAAGTTTTCTTTTTCAGTTTCTCTGTCACTCCTCCCTGTCCCCACCAACTCCAGTTACATATTAGATTGTGTGAAGATGTCCTGCCACTCGCTGGGCATCTAGGTGAAAACTGTTCCTTTTATATTAGGTTTCATTTTGAGGATTGTTGTTTCATATATATATATATATATATACACACACACACACACACAGATATTTGGTATATACATAAATACATTTAATTTACATTTATATAAACATTTTATATACATTATTTTATATACGTATATATATATAACTATACATATACTTTATATATATAGTGTGTATGTGTGTGTATGCATATGCATGTGCGTGTGTGTGTGTGTGTGTGTGTGTGTGTGTGTGTGTGTGTGTGTGCTGGTCCTGGAACTTGAACTGAGGACCTGGACTCTGTCCAGTCTTGGGGCTTGAACTCAGTGCCTGGGCACTGTCCCTGAGCTTTTCACTCAAGGCTTGTGTTTTAACACTTGAGCCACAGATCCACCACACCTTTTTTTTTTGTCAGTCGTGGGGCCTGAACTCTGGGCCTGAACACTGTCCCTCAACTCTTCAGCTCATGGCTAGTGCTCTACCACTTGAGCCATAGTGCCACTGCCGGCTTTTTCTGTTTATGTGGTGCTGAAAAATTGAACCCAGGACCTCATGCATGCAAGGCAAGCCCTCTACCACTGAGCCACCTTCCCAACCCCACACCGGCGTTTCAGTAGTTTATTGGAGTTAAGAAACTCATGGGCTTTCCTGCCTAGGCTGCTTGAGCCACAATCTTCAGATCTTAGCCGTCTGAGCAGCTAGGATTACAGATGTGCTATACTTTGAATTTTACTTTGCTAGATAACAGAGATTTGTTTTTTGTTGTTGTTGTTGTTTTTCAGCCTGGTTTTGGGTTGCACTTCAGTGTCTTGGAAAGAGATGGATCCTTCTGAGCATTGCATTTAAGATTTGTTAATTGTCCCCCAGTGTTGAGGCAAGGCTCTTGTGAGTACTCTCCTAAATCCTACCAGATTCCAGAACGTTCTTGTTGGGGGCTGACATAGACCCTCCTGGCCTGTCTGAGTGACAGGTATGCCCCCTCCAGCCTGTATGTGTTCCTCACCTGACCTGGCTCAATGCTCAGCCAGGACTTCAGACTCGGGCTCTCTGTGCGTTCTTCATTCTTCATAGGTCCAGCTGCCTGGATCTGAGCTCACACTCCCCAGCTCAGGCTGTCAGCGCAAACCTCTGGTCACGGACCAGATTTATCTGTTCCCCTCAGGTTGGGGAGGTGAATCGAACTCTTGTTACTTTCTCTTGCCAGGTCGGAAGCCCTTAGAGTGTTGTTTCCTGAGAGATACACCCAGCTTAGGGCCCTCACCTGACTCCCTGGTGTGAAGCTTTGTTTTCTTCTTTTTTTTTTTTTTGGTTTTTTGGTCGGTCTTGGGGCTTGAACTCTGGGCCTGGGCGCTGTCCCTCAGCTCTTCAGCTCAAAGCTAGTGCTCTACCACTTGAGCCACAGCTGGTTTTCTGGTGGTTTATTGGAGAGAAGAGTTCCACGGACTTTCCTGCCCAGACTGGCTTTGAACTGCGATCCTCAGATCTCAGCCTCCTGAGTAGCTAGGATTGCAGGTGTGAGCCACCGGTGCCTGGTGCTTTAAGTTTTTATAGCAAGGAAGGCAGCAAGTATGGCCAGAGAATCCCTGGACTAGACGCTGGGCCCAGCTGCGCCCACTTGCTGGCACTCAATAAGATGCCTCAGCCTTGTGAGGTTTCTTTTTGTTTTTGTTCTTGTTTTTGTTTTTTAAGTTTATAAAATAAACTTAAAACACAGGCTTAAACCTGTGATCCTAGCTACTTGACCTCTTAAGTAGAGGATTATGGTTTGAAGGCAGCCCAGGTAGGAAAATCCTTGAGACCCTTATCTCCAACTAACCACTCCAAAGCCAGAAGTGGAGACGTGGCTCAAGCACCAGAGTGCTAGCCTTGAGCAAAAGCACTGGGGACAGCATCCAGGTTGGGTTCCACCCTCAGGACTGGCACAAAAACAAAACAACGAACTGCCACCAACAAAACAGAAAACGATGATAAAGATGAAAATGGATTTCAAGGTGAATATAACCCCGGTGTATAATTGGGATTTTAAAATAGCAATGCCTCTCCTTTTGATTTTAAGCAGGATTATTTGCAGCTCGTGTGTCAGTGCTGTGGGTTACTGAGAGGCCCCTGTGTGGTGGAGGTTGCCCTTCAACCAAGGCCTGTCATGTGGTGTGGGGTGGTAGCACTGAAAGGGCTGGTCCTAATGGGTGTGGTTGTGTTGAGATAGGTTTCGGTTTCAGCAGAAATGGGAAGCAGCCTGAGCCATTTGACTGCTGCGCTGGGATGGAATACTGGATGCACACTGCACTGCGATGACGGGCCGCTTCATCGCAAGAGCACGGCAGTCCTGGATGACAGGCATGGTTCTGGCTTTTTGTTGTCTTCTCATCAAGCTGTTGCTTGGGTTCAGTTGTGAATCAAGCTGCGCTCCACACAGCACACACGTGTGCTGGCAAATTATCTCTAATCTCCAGGCTTATGTCATTTACTTAACAAACTTCCTTCGTTTCAAGCAGTGGAAAGAGGTAGTTCTCCTGGGAGGCATGGTTCTCCCCCTTTAAAAGTGCAGTCAATGGGGCTGGGCAGGTGGCTCAGTGGTAGAGTGCTTGCCTCGCATGCATGAGGCCTTGGGTTCAATTTCTCAGCACCACATAAGCAGAAAAGAGCTGGAAGTGGCGCTGTGGCTCAAGTGGTGGGGTGCTAGCCTTGAGCTGAAGAGCTGAGGGACAGCGCCCAGGCCCAGAATTCAAGCCCCACGACCGACAATAAATAAATACGTAGAAGTGCAGTCGAGTCTCCTTACTCTTGTAGCAGGGCCATTTCCCATGCCGAGCAGTGGAAGCTTGAAGCCATGGATTGGTACTGAAATCTCTCTATATTCTTGACCATAGCTTTGTTCTATGTACTCTTGATCATAGGTATCATAGGGGTGATTATATGATATACTTTTCCCTTAAAGAAAGCTCATTATGACTTCTCTTTGACCTGTCTGAAGGATCAGCATCATGATTCTTGCAGTTTACAGCCATTGTTAGGTAAAATTGTAGTTAGTAATACCAGCCCAGCCACACTGGGACAGTTGTGGTAATTGAGGCAGGCAGTGAATATGAATCCCGGGGTAACCTCTGGACAGAGGGTAGGGTGGACCAAGGATGTGTTGATGGCTCAGTTAAGGGGTATCATGGACACCAGGACTCACCATGCGGGAGGAGTTTCATTGCTTGAGTCTTCATACTTGAGATTTAATTCGTGTGGCTCTCTTACTGATGGAATGTTCCGTTGAATGTTTACTGATAGACGCTGACTACCGACACCTCGGAAAGTGAGGCTGTGGATTGGAGGTGGTGGCTGTGGTTTTGTGGAATTCCTTCGGTCTACAGCTACAGGAGGAAAGGTTGTCTCTTTCTGTTGGCCACGAATAATCTGCTCTTTCTCCTGAGCAGTCCAGATTTTGTTAGCAGAGGAACATAAGCTTAGACCTTGTTGAAACGGATGAGGGGAGCATATCAGGTTGTTCTCTCCCCAGCAGAGTGCAGTCTTGCTGGTACAGGCTGTTGAAAGTCAGGTCTAGTAAGCCTGCCGTACTAACTCGGTCTCAGCTCCTGTCTCCTTGGCCTTTGGGTTTCTGGCACATCTGGTACGTCTTCCACCCTGCGTCTGATGCTGTGACCTGCTGTCAGCCTGGGCCCCATGTCACCCAGTCACCATCTTCTCCATGAACAGAGTTCAGAGTTCAGTTTTGTACCACTGGAGGCTCCTCTCTGGGCTCACAGACCGTAGGGTATATTCCAGTGTCCAGGAACTGTGGGTAGTTATGACCTCTTGTGCTTAATCAGTGTTCAATATGATTGATTGAGATGTGACCAGGTTCTAGGCTGGATTGGAGACACCTCAGCTCCCATGAGGCTGCTGAGAGCTTCTCCTGTCCTCAGGTCCTTCCCTTCCTCCCTCCCCTCCCTTCCTCCTTCTCTCCCTCCCTACTTTCTTTCCTCCCTCCCCTCCTTTCCTCCCTCCCTTCCTCCCTTCCCTCCATCCCTTCTTCCCTCCTTCCATCCCTCCCCTCCTTTCCTCTCTTCCTTTCTTCCTTCCTTCCTTCCTCCCTCCCTCCCTTCCCTCCTCCCTCTCTTCTTTTCCTCCTCCCTCCTTCCCCTCCCTTCCTCCTTCCCCTCCCTTCCTCCTTCTCTCCCTCCTTCCATCCATCCCCTCCTTAACTCCTTCCCTCCCGCCCTTTCTTTCTTTCTTTCTTTCTTTCTTTCTTTCTTTCTTTCTTTCTTTCTTTCTTTCTTTCTTCCTTCCTTCCTTCCTCCCTCCCATCCTTCCATCCTCCCTCTCTTCTTCCTCCCTCCCTCCCCTCCCTCCCTCTTTCTTCTTCCCTCTCTCCTCTCCCTCCCTCCCTTCCTTTCCTACTTCCTTACTCTCACCCTCCCTCCCTTCCATCCTTTCTTCCTCCCTTCTTCCCTTTCATCTTCCTCCCTTCCTCCCTTTCTTTTTCCTCCTTCCCTCCCTTTTTCCTCCTTCCCTCTCCTCTCTTTCTTTCTCCCTCCCTCCCTTCCTTCCCTACTTCGTTCCTCCTACCCTCCCTCCTTTTCATGCTTTCTTACTCCCTTTCATCTTCCTCCCTCTCTCCCTCCCCTCCCTCCCCTCCCTCCCCTCCCTCCCCTCCATACCTCCTTCCTTCCTTCCTTCCTTCCTTCCTTCCTTCCTTCCTTCCTTCCTTCCTTCCTTCCTTCCTTCCTCCCTCTCCTCCCTCCCTCCCTCCCTCCCTCCCTACTCCCTTTCATCCTCCCTCCTTTTCTTCTTTCCTCCCTCCCTGCTTTTCCTTCCTTCCCTCCTTCCTTCCTTCCTTCCTTCCTTCCTTTGTCTTTTCCTCTCTCTCCTTCTATCCTTACCACCATTTTCCCTTCCTTTCTCTCTTCCTCCTTCCCTCCCTCCTGCTCTTGCTCTCATTGTCTAGATGTCATTTGTTAATGTCTTGTTTTTACTGAATGTTTATCATTCATGTTTATAGTTATTCCTATAAAATGTCAATTTCCTTGAAGCTGGATTTTGTTTATATTTGCATTTCCTAGGTAAGTGCTCCTCTCAGATTCTGGTAATCCTTGCCAACTGCTCTGATTAGTAGCAAGACTAAAACTTATGAGTGACTTCTTTATTTGAATACAACTCATACTTCATAGGTCATTACATAAGATCCACAGCTGACCTTGTATCCAGTGTGCGTTTATCCTGCTCACCTGTTCACGCACAAGTCTTGCTACAGCACCTCCTTGTGGAAAATCTGTCACTTTCTCTCAGGGCCAAGCAAAGTTGTTGGGTTGGCTACTAGGACAGACTCAGACCAAACAAGATGATTGATTGGTGTCCTGCACTCTGTAACTGTATTCCACTCCTTACCTGTCTATAAGAGATTAGAGATTCTCCCCAGGGGACTGGGCGGTGGGGTGGCTGACACTGACCTTGTTCTCTTTACGCTCCTGTGATGGGTGATAGGACAAACCCAGATGCCAGGGGTAACAGCAGAGGTCCTGAAAGGGTGGAATCAGATGACCTTCCCACAGAATAGATAAAATGCATGTTAAACTGAATTAAAATGAGCAGATTATCACATACTCTAATTTTGGACATCTCTTTTTGTTGCTTCCCATTGAAAGGTTAAAGTTTGAGGCAGTGACCACTTGTTGCTTGTTTCTGTCTAGCAAAGCAACATGTGGTGGTAATCCAAACACCTGGTTGATTGTGTGCCTTTAAAAGACCTGCAAATCCTTAGCTAGGGGCTCTCCTCCTGGGCTCCACTGTGTTGGAGTGTAGGATGAGGCCCGAGCTGCAGCCTGTTTAAATAAAACAACTGTAGAGTCTGAGTCTCAGTGGTCTTCTTGGAGGGGGTCCTGCGACCTTGGCATAACATATTAGTGGGGGCTCATCCGGGATACCCCCCAAAGATCCCCTAGACCTCAGACTCCAAAGGTAAAACAGCGCTGTCTTTGTTAATTTGTCTTGTCCTGTTGTTTGTCTGTTTTACTTTTGTTTTCCCTTGTGAGGATGGCCACTCCGATTTGTAAAGGGTTGTCAAAGCGGACGTGCTTGTACAACAACCCTGGAGGAACTGGGAGACGTCCCAGATCCTCTTGTGGGGCGGGGGTAACCCTGCTGTGTGGAGCGGGGGTCCTTGGAACCTTGCTGTATGGGGCAGGAGGGGTCCTTGAAACCCCGCTGTGTGGGGCAGGGGGGGTCCTTGGAACCTCGCCCGTGTGAATTGTGGGGCAGGGGTCGATTTGGTGTTGGGCCAGAACTGACCAAGAGGGCCTCCTAACTGAGGCCCAACTTGCCCACTGTGGGTCTGCTCCTTCTGCTGTGGGGCGTGGGTGTACCATTACAGGAGTCAGGGGACCAATTCAGGAGATATCCACTTCGTAAGCTTTTTTTTCATAACTGTCAGGCCTGCATGTGTCTTGTTTGTACTGTTTATTGTTTTTTGGACTGTACGACTGACGGGACTGGAAACCATGGGCACCACTCCATCTAGCCCCCTAGACTTACAAAAAGAAACTAAGAAAGAGGAAAAGAAATTGTACCCCCCGGTTTTTCAGGGAGACAACTTGGAAGAAGAAGTTTCCTCCCCCATACTCCCCTTCCCAGGTTCCTTTTGCAGAACCTGAGAATGATCAAGAGGAGGAGGGAGCTATAGAACCCTCGGCACCTGCCCTTAAAGTTTCTGAGGGGCCAGTCACTCGACGATGCCGTGGGATCAACCCCCCTTCTAATGCAGCTGTTTTTCCCTACACGCCATAGGTCCTGTGGATGCCAATAGTCAACAGCAACTCCAATATTGGCTATTTTCTACCAGTGATCTATACAATTGGCACACCCAAAATGCCCCCTTTTCTGAGAAACCCCAGGATTTAATTCGCTTGTTTGAAACTATTCTCTTTACTTATCAGCCCACTTGGGATGATTGCAGTCAGCTTTTACAGGTCCTTTTTACCACTGAAGAGAGACCATATCCGAGAGGCAGCCTGGAAGCATATCCCTGGCCCCACCGGAGTGCCCATCACTGATCCTGCCCTGATCACTGCCTATTTTCCTGAGATCCACCCAACATGGGACTGAAATACAGTTGAAGTTAAGGAGTGACTCCTCATCTACCACCAGGCTCTGTTGGCAGGTCTCAAGGTGGCGGCTCACTGACCTACTAATATGGCCAAAGTTTATGATGTTAGACAGGGATGAAGTGAAAGTCTGGCAGCATATCTTGAGCGGCTCATGGACGCTTTTAGAGAACATGAAATTGAGCATGAAAAGAGAGACCGGGCCAAGGAAAAGAGGCCAGACTTGTTGGACTCGCCACTATCATATGCTCAGCATACCTGGTTCACAGACGGCAGCAGTTTCATTCAAGATGGAAAAAGGTACGCAGGCGCAGCAGTCACCACTGAGATAGTGTGGGCAGAAGCACTCCCCCAGGGAACGTCTGCACAAAGAGTAGAACTAGTGGCACTAGCAAAAGCCCTACAAATGGGAAAAGGGAAGAGACTAAACATTTACACGGACAGTCGGTATGCTTTTGCCACTGTGCATGTCCGTGGAGCCATTTACCAAGAGAGGCGGCTGCTGACAGCTGAGGGAAAGACTATTAAAAACAAACAAGAAATTTTAAGCCTCATCCCGGCCTTATGGGAACCAGCAAATATTGCCATTATGCACTGCCCTGGCCATCAAATGGTAACTGATTCTATAACCAAAGGAAATAACTTGGCCGATCAGGCAGCTAAGGAGGCGGCCCTCCAGCCCAGAGCGGAAGTACTGACTCTAGTAGACCCAGAGCCACAAGCTTTGCCTCCTGAGCCTCAGTACTCCCAAGAAGACTTGGAGTGGATAAAGAAAATTCCCATGCCCTATAAACCCCCGGACAGAGAAGGAAACAAAGACTGGTGGAAAACTGGTGAGGGGAAACTTACCTTGCCACAAAGATTGGGCAAGGGGATTCTTAAGAGAATCCATTGGGTCTCTCACATTGGAACCCGAAGAATGCAGGACTTGCTCGGACACTCAGAAGTAAAACTTTGGCAAGGAAATCAACTCATTGAGGACATTGTTAAAAATTGTAAAGCCTGTCAGCTCACCAATGCCCCCAATCAACCGGTTACAAAATGAGCTCGCCTCCGTGGAGATAAGCCAGGTGTGTATTGGGAAGTAGACTTCACAGAAATTAAAACTGGAAAATTTGGATATAAATATTTGCTAGGTTTTTTTTTCTGTTTGCTTATGTGATGCTGAGGAATCGAACCCAGGGCCTCAGGCATGCAAGGCAAGTGCTCTACCACAGAGCCACCTTCCCAGCCCAATATTTGCTAGTTTTTGTAGACAGTTTTTCAGGATGGGTTGAAGCCTACCCAACAAAGCATGAGACTGCGAATGTCGTGGCTAAGAAGATCCTGGAAATAATCCTACCCAGGTATGGCTTCCCATCCGCCATCAGGTCGGACAATAGACCAGCCTTGTCTCAAAAGTAAGTCAGGGAATAGCCGTGGCACTGGGGATGGATTGGAAATTGCACTGTGCTTATAGACCCCAGAGTTCAGGGCAGGTAGAAAGAATGAATCGGACTCTAAAAGAGACCTTAACTCAATTGGCCTTGGAGACTGGCACAGACTGGGTATCGCTGCTTCCTTTTGCCTTGTTTAGAATAAGAAATTCACCCTATCAGCTTGGCTTTACTCCTTTTGAAATAATGTATGGACACCTTCCACCCATTATCCCTAGCCTTCAGACTGAATTGCTTGCTGATTTGGATGATACTGAATTTCTGTGTAAGCTTGACTATTTACAGCTGGTGCATAAGAGTATGTGGCCCCAGCTTAGAGCATTATATGATTCTGTTTCTATTCCTACCCCCCATTTGTTTAAACCAGGGGACTGGGTGTTTGTTCAAAGGCGCAACTTGAGATCTCTGGAACCACGGTGGAAGCGACCTTACATGGTGCTACTGGCTACACCCACTGCCCTTAAGGTGGATGGCATTGCTGCTTGGATCCACTGCTCCCATGCCAGACCTGCTGACCGCTTTGCCCTGGATGACCGTGGGGAAACTTGGGAAGTCTCCAAGCATCCTACCCAACCACTCCGCATACGCCTCAAGAAAAGAAAAATGGACTGATAGTTATTGCTATACTCATTCAAGATCAAGAGCTGTTGGAGTTTAGTTTTGGGCCAGAGCCACAAGATTGTGGCTCAGGACCATAAGTCAAGGGGGGGAATGAAAGGTTAAAGTTTGAGGCAGTGACCAGTTGTTGCTTGTTTCTGTCTCGCAAAGCAACACGTGGGGGTAATCCAAACACCTGGTTGATTGTGTGCCTTTATAAGACCTGCAAATCCTTAGCTCGGGGCTCTACTCCTGGGCTCCGCTGTGTCGGAGTGTAGGATGAGGCCCGAGCTGCAGCCCGTTTAAATAAAACAGCTGTAGAGTCTGACTCTCGGTGGTCTTCTTGGTGGGGGTCCTGCGACCTTGGCATAACATCATTCTATTATTTTGATTTGTTTAGTCATCTATTTTGGCTTGTTGATTTTTTTTCACAAGAGAACAGATTTTAAGATGCTTTGGGAAAAATAAATATAAACCTTCTCATTTAGGTCTGTGTTCTTTATTCGGAGATCATGTGTTGTTCTAAACCGACCTTGCAGCTTTTCACTGTTAACCTTGAATGTCTTTGCATGAAGGAGAATATTAAAGACATTTCTGTGGAAAATTGTAACGTTGGTTCCTGGTTATGACTTAGTTTTGCTTGCTTTTTCCTTTTTATAATTTTTATTTATTTTTTATTGTGAAAATACTGTACAGAGGGGTTACAATTACATGGGCAAGATAATGAGTACATTTCTTATCAAGCATTGTAGCCTCCTCCTTTGTTTCCTCTTCCCATCCCTTCCCAATCTCACCCCCCAATACTCCCCGCCCCCCCCACCAAAGTTGTAAAGTTCGTTTTCGACATAACAACTTGTACTTCTCATTGTTGCAACGGGTCCACCTATATCCTTATTTAAATGACTGTTTTTCCTCTTCCCCTCCACAAATTATACCGACATCAAATACAGTGAAAGCAGTGGTTATACTGTGGGGGAGGGACATACAAAGCAACAAAGAAATAATCTTATAAATGCATTAGAAACAATCGCATGAAAGAAAAAACCATTTGAATACATATCTTAGGGTTCATTTTCCTAACATCACCTTATCTGACCTTTTCTGCTTGACTCAGACATATACTAGATATTGCAAATAAGGGAAACCATGGGACCTATGTTTTTTGGGCTTGGCTTACTTCACTTAATATAATTTTTTCCAAGCCTTTCCATTTCCTAACAAATGGGGCAATGTCATTCTTTCTGATGGAGGCATAGAATTCCATTGTGTATATATACCACATTTTCTTGATCCATTCATCTACTGAGGGGCATCTGGGTTGGTTCCATATCTTAGCTATAGTAAATAATGCTGCAATAAACAGTTGTGCTGATAGCTTTGGTGTGGTCTTGTTTGTAAACATTTGGGTAAATTCCCAAAAGTGGGATTGCTGGGTCATAGGGGAGCTAAATATAAACCTTCTCATTTAGGTCTGTGTTCTTTATTCGGAGATCATGTGTTGTTCTAAATTGACCTTGCAGCTTTTCACTGTTAACCTTGAATGTCTTTGCATGAAGGAGAATATTAAAGACATTTCTGTGGAAAATTGTAACGTTGGTTCCTGGTTATGACTTAATTTTGCTTGCTTTTTCCTTTTTTAAAAATATATTTTATTAAAAAAATTATCTTTAAGTAGTTGTACAAAGGAATTGCCTTTATCAAAGTGGTGTATGAAGATGATATGTCTTGATCAATGTCACCTCTGTCAACATTCTTACCCATCCCTCCTACCCATCCCTTCCCTCACTCTTCTTGATTTTGTAGGACACCCATTGGATTCTTGGCTGCATTTTCCTCCTTTTCTCCCCTCCATTGTCTACTCCTTTCTCCTTGACCCCACTCCACCCCTTTTCCTGGTGTTTTACTTTGCTGACCGTTGACTCTGACATTCTAAGGAATTACACTATTTGAGGTCTCCTTTGAATCTACTGTATTTCAGTGAATACTTTTGTATACACTTGCGTA
This sequence comes from Dipodomys spectabilis, assembly GCF_019054845.1. Taxonomy (NCBI): domain Eukaryota; kingdom Metazoa; phylum Chordata; class Mammalia; order Rodentia; family Heteromyidae; genus Dipodomys; species Dipodomys spectabilis. Next base: position 2,480,942 of record NW_024870743.1, on the reverse strand, counting down.
CCACCCGAGTACTTACAAGTTTAATGACCAATTCTATTTAGATCAAACACAGGCTGTTTCCACTAGGGGGAGGAAAAGTGCTAATTTCCTAGGGAGCTGTTCTTGTACTGAGCTCACTCCATACAGACTGCTTGGGAAAAACAAAAAACAAAAAAACACTAGTCATTTCATTTTTTATTTAAATGTCTACCCTAATGAAAAATCAGAGAACAAAACCTGGAATGTTTCTAGGTCAAAGAAGCAAATCTTTGCAAGTGGCTAATTTCTTGCTTCAAGAATTCTAAATACAGCCGTGGGGTCAGAAAAATATTCAAAGCAAGACCTTAGTGATCACAGAACCTCGTCTCTTTCTTTAATAGTTGTACAAATGAGGTTCTTGGAGGGACCTGCTCACCCTGGGTCATATACTTTGTTAGTAACAGAAGCAACTAAGGGAGCGAAGGAACTTGTGCCTGTTGTTTCCTAGTGCTCTTCACATGCGTTGTATTGTGTCAGCAGAGCAGATACAATAAATAACACACATGTATTTATGTGCACACACCCACACCTGCACGTTTTCCTTCCTGTGAAGTTTATGGTGTAGGATCTGGCATTAAGAACCATTCTGGAGTTAGGTGTTCTCATTCATTTGCTATTAAACCTTCCCAACCCAGCATCCCCATTCCATGGTACTGGATGTAGATGGCACTGCTTATGTTGGACTCACCTAGTGGAGTCTGTTAGGTCCAAGCGCTTGTAATTACTGAGTGGTCATCAAAATACCACAGTTAGAAAACACATCGTAAACTTTGCTGGGGAGTTTCCAACTTTTATATGAACATACACGACATTAGTGGTGGTGCTTGGTTAGCCATAAATGAGGGTGTGTCCCACTGCTCTGAGAGAAGAAGGGATTCCAGGGTGCTATCACATTTCACTGTTGGCTGAACCTGGTCTGCTAGCTCTTCCAAGCCCCTGCATTCCGAGTTCATTAAAAGAAAAAAAAAAGGCTCATATCTTCTATGGTGAAGTTGTAGCAAAAAAAAGAAAAAAACCGAGCAAATGTGAATTTATTAAAGAATAATTCTCTCAATATTTCCCATTAGTAAGACATTCTTGGAGAAATGAACTTCGTGCCTGGAATACTCTGATGAGTAGTTCTGGTCTACTTTTAGTTGAAGAGAACTTGCATTGAAAAGTTAGGGTTGGGGTCTTGGAGATACTCTGTAAGATATGGGAAGATGGTGTTCCTCTTTTTAATTGAAGTAATGAATATCACTTTTTTGAGGGGGGCTCCGGTCATAGGGCCTGAACTCTGGGCCTGGGCGCTGTCCCTCAGCTCTTCAGTTCAAGGTGAGCGCTTTTTTCTTTTTGCTTATGTGGTGCTGAGGAATTGAACCCAGGGCCTCATGCATGCAAGGCAAGCGCTCTACCACTTGAACCACCTCCCCAGCCCTCACTTTTCTGATTTGCATAAGCACAAAGTGGTGGAGGGAGGGAGGCGCTTTAGCTGGCAGGCACATTTTTGTATCCTCTGGCACTAAGAGGGTATGTGCCTTGCAGAGCTCAGCTGCACATTGCTGTTTGATTCCAAGCAGCCCACGGTCCCTTCATTTCTAAAGGCCAGAGTTCATGTCCACAATAAACGGACTTCACTTCAGTTCCCAATCCCTTACCTTTGTTTTTAAACAGGATTATAACACGATATATTTGGTGTGTGTGTGTGTGTGTGTTAGGGTTCTAATAACTGGAGAAAGCATGCTTGCTTTTTAATATAGTACATTCTGCAATGCATGGGTGTCACAAAACCTTTAAGTAAATCAACCTCTTGTTAAAAGAAATCTACTTTGAGTTCCCAGCTGGCCTCAGCATCACCAACGAGTGACCACTTCCATGACTCCCTGGACATAGCGAGGATACAACTGCCACCATCTCTTTCTTCCCAGGTGGGAAGTGTTTTGCTGGAAAAAACTCTACTGCCCCCAACAGTCTGTTCTTTAAACAGCACTCAAAATGATCTCTACAAAACTCAGATCAAATCACCCACTAGTTTGTCTCTCACTGAGTGCTTCTTAAAAGTCTTTATTTAGTGTTACTCTGACCATCACTCCTACTACGCAGTATAAAATAGTTCACTTCACCAGCCTCTCCTTGCCTCAAATTCCTTACTTTGTCTTGATCTAGGTCTCCATCCATACACCTAAGGCTGGTATTATAATTATACCTACACCCATAGTCACAATTCCACTCACCTTATATCCTACCACGCCCCCATCCATACCCACACCCACGCCTGCATCTACCTCTGTATCTGTAGTATGTACTTGTTTATTTCTCCTCCTGCTAAAGTGTGTAGACTCTGTACATGACTTCAGGAATGGCCAGGCCCCTCTCTTCTCCCGAGGACCAGCATGCTCCTTTCCTCCCAGAGGTGGGCCTGGCATGCTTTTTGTCTTCAAGTCTTCCTCTGTGGCAGATTGCAGTCTTCCTGGCAGAGATCACATTTCCCAGAATATCTGATCCTTGTGTCCATGTATGTGAGTTATCTACAGGGCACTTAAATGTCATGGAGCTGCACTAGTCTTTTTAATTAATAGGATTCATAAGTGCTCTCTGGAAGTCTGTGTGATGAAATCCGTTTTTCCCTATTTGACATTTATGTGGCACTCTTTAACATTTAAAATATATGATCTCAATTTACTGTCACAACAGCCTGTGAACTAGCTGAGAAGAAAAGAAAGATCCTTTTTCCCTGTTCTCCTCTCCCCCTTTCCCTCTCTTCCCTTCCTTCCTCCCTCCCTCCCTTCCTCCTTTCCTTCCTTTTTCCCTTCCTTCCTTCCTTCCAAAATGGAAAGTGATTTGATGGAAAAGTCCTGGAATTCTAGTGACCCCCATTTTAAAATTTACAAGATACATTTTTCTAGCTATGGAAAACGAATGAGTACCTAAAGAAACGTAAGATTTGCTTGCTGAGATTATACAAGACAGCAAACTCTGCAGTGGGAAATGTACATGAGGCAAACTTTGTAGAACTAGAAAAAATGTATTGAGAATTGTTAAAAAAAAAGGTGTTGCCCTTTTGACATCAAAATCGTATTTGTAAGGATTTTCACTAAACGCATAATTATAACTATAATAAAACATTAATAAACCAAAAATTCCAGCACTGTTTACACAATTTTTAAAACATTTTATTGTCAGGGTGATGTACAGAGGGGTTACAGTTATATATGTAAGGCGGTGAGTACATTTCTTGTTGAGCTTACTAGCTCCTCCCTCATTTTTTCCCATTTTCCCTTCCCAACCCTCCCCCCAAGTTGTACAGATCATTTCCAACATATTGTCCTGTGAGTATCTGTTGCATTGGTTCCCCCTTTGTCCTTTGTCTCACCATTTTGTTGTTCCTCTTTCCTTCCCTATTATATACAATATTCAGAGTACTAAAATCAAATACAGTGACAGCAGCGGATACACCATAGGAAAAAGAAAAAAGCACAAAAGAGAAAAGAAATCACAAAGTAGTACATTATACATCACCCTGTACTAGAATCAATTCCAAATGGATCAAAGACCTCAAGGTAACATTACAGGAAGGAACAGGAGAAACTTTAGGGCTCCTTGGCACAGGCTGAAATTTTCTTAATACTCAAAAACACAACAAAACAAAGAAAGGTTGGACAAATGGGACTGCATGAAACTGCAGAGCTTCTGAATGGCAAAGGACATAACTAGCAAGATCAATAGAAAGCCCACGGATTGGGAGAAGATCTTCACTGGCCATATAATAGACAAGGGCCTCAAATCTAAAATATATTTAGAACTCAAAATATTAAATGTCTCCGAAGCACATATATGAAAATTTAAAACAAAAAGCTAAGTCTCAGGTCTGGCATAAGGCTGGAATGGGACAGCCTGTGGGCATGGGAGTGGGCTATTCCCTGGAGAAGGCTGGTGATACCCTGGTGTCAGTTAGTGGCTTCTTTCTATTCTAAACCGCTTCTGCTTGCAGGTGGAGACAACAGGTAGACCAGGACAGGTTGTCTGAGCTGCTGCAGTGGGCAGGCCCGGGAGAGGCAGCTTGCTGGTTAGAGACACCAGCTCCTGCTCAGTGAGAGGCAGCTGGGCTGGGTTAGGGCCCCTTTCAGTCGGGATTCTTTGGGAGGTCTCACTTGCTCTTGAGTGCATAGAATCTGGAGAACCAGGTTCTCAGACTAGCTGCGTCCTTAATTATAACATGCTTAATCATAATACACTTTTCTCTTCTGCCGTGTTCTCATCCAGCCAAGAAAGGGGTTGGCATTTGAACCAGGCCTGCACCATTGCTACTGCTCCCGTCTTTCGCCAGTCGTGCCCTGCGCTAAGCAGGTGGGACAGCGGCTCTTCGGTGGCCATGTTCTCCTTACGTGGAATGTGGCAATCTGCTCTCTCCATTTACTCCCCAGCAACTAGCATGGGGCTCAGTCGCCTGCTGTAGGCCATGAGCAGGTGCCTGAAGCCAAGATTGCAAACACTGGGAGAGCTTCATGAAGGGAGTCTTCATCCACCATGGGAGACCCCTGCTCAAATTCCTGAGTCAACTCTGGTCCCTGACCCCTTACTCCTCTTCTCGGAAGTCAGGCGAGATACCCGTGGTATTTGTTCACGAGGATTTGAACTCACACACGGGAATTGTGGCTAGGTCATGAGACACTTCCAGGCCTAGAGCCCAAGACCCTCAAATGCCCCAAACTGGCAGACCCAGAGGCTGACAAATTCCCCATCCCAGTGCTCCAGGTTTGAGAAGCTAGAGTCCTGGGGCCGTGGGGGGAGCCTTGTTGCTGTGGGCTTTAACCACCAGCTGCCCTGACTCTTGGCAGCTACCATAATCTTTGGCTTCCAGCAGCATTGAGCAGCAGCAGGCAGTCACCGATGGTGCCTGCTGTGGTAGGGCTGGCCAACAGAACTTGGATGCTGGGGCTGCAGCCCAAGAGCGACAGTGCTACAGCTCTTGGGCCCAAGAAGGCTGGCTGAGGACCAGATTAAGGCCTAGCAGCAACTCAGATGTCTTCCGGAACCAAGGACCCACAGTGTCTCCTCTTCAGCTCTTTATTGCCTTCATCTCTATTCTTCTCGCTGCTGTTGCTTTGGGCTAGCTTGCTGTGTGTTCCCTGGAGTCCAGGACTATTTCCTTGTGAATCTGTCCTTAGTGTGCTGTTTCCCCCTCTACTTACATGACCTTGGAAGTGTGTCCTCCCGTGCTTCCTCTCCCCATCTTTCCATCCCGGTTTAGCTGGCCATCCATCTCGGGACTGTGAATGAGACCTGGCAGGGCAAGGCCTGCTTCCCAGGCAGGGCATCCTTCCCAGAGCAGCCGCACTGCCCAGCTGTCCCTTGCTTCCCTTGGTCTGTGTCCCCCCCTCTAGCAGGGGTCACCGATGGGTGTGACCATGGCACCTCCCTCAGTGCCCTCTGTGCTGGGGTCCCTGCCCCTGCCTAGCCGGCCTTTCTCTACTCTCTCCTTATACACTCACACTCTCCTACAAGCCCTGCTCCCAAAAGCGTCCTCATTGCAGGGAGACAGGGAGACCACACTGCTTTCCTCCCTGTCAGTCAACGAGGGGTTTTTCTTATCTGCCACGTTTAATTTTTGTTGGCCTTAGTCTTGCATCTATTCATTCTATTCAAAATGTTTGTTTTGCAAAATAACACTTGCAAGACATTCATGGTGAGTGGAGACATCCTCCCCCCACCGTCCCCCCTCCCTAACCCTCCCTCTCCCACCCTCCAGGCTGCTGTGAGCTCTCTCCCATACAGAAAAACACTCCTGGGGACTGCAGATCAATATGCTATTCTTATCTCATTCCTACAACACTTGGAAGATTTCAGGGCATATTTTCTATACTTGGATTTTCACTTACAAATGGAGCTTAGGAAAAAAAAATATGTATCTTGGATTTTTCACATGAGAAGAACATAGCTACTTCACTTAATGACATATTTGTTTAATGTTTCATTGTATGGACAAATCATTATTTTCTGCAGCTGCTTTCAGAGGTTAGTCATCATCAGTGCCATAAATGACCAGGGTATGTGTGTGTGTGTGTGTGTGTGTGTGTGTGTGTGCATGTACATGCACGTGCTTACACACACACATTCATGCATCTCTGTGAGCTTGTCTGTAAATGCAAGAGCTGAGAGCACATTGAGTCCAAGAGCACATTGAATTCACTCATTCCTAATTTGTTCAGAATGGATCATTTTGGTTTCAATTTAGTTACATGAATTAACAGCAAAACTGTTCTACTCTAATTTTTGAGAGAAATACATATATAATTCTGATTATATTATTTTAATTTATATATTTAATATCAATGAACCTGAATACCAACTTATAATATTTGTGAGTCTTCTGTATGTGTATTTCTTTTGTTACCATAGAATATTGATTTGTAAAATTTGTTTACATAATTGTCATGTATACTGTACATGTTTTTTTGTCCATTTGACTTTAGGTTATTTTTTTAGGAGGTAGTAACCCTACTATGTATTGAAAAGGCCTGGGCTGGTATGTAGCTCAGTGCTTGTCTTGCAAGTACAACATCCTGGGTTCAATCCTCTAGTACCAAAAAAGAAAAGACAAAAAAATGCAGCTAAAAAAGAAAAGTACTAATCTTTCCTGTGGTGGCTTTAGATTTTTATGCTTTGCTTAGTATACTCTGTGTGTGTGTGTGTGTGTGTGTGTGTGTGTGTGTGTGTGTGTGTCAGAGCTGGGGATGGAATTCTGGGCCTGGTGCTTGCTAGGTAGATATTCTACCACAGTGGTATACCCCCAGCCAATGAATAACAACATTTTTTTCTTCTTTCGAGCTTTTCTTTTTTATCTTTTTGTGTTAAGATATATGCTGATTTTCCTACTCACCCATCTTATGACAGATTTTGATGGCAAGGGCTGTATTTGCATTTTAAGTGCACTGGAGATGTAGCATTCTTGGTGTAACAATGTGCTTACATAGCCTTCTGATGGGCTGTGGTGAGCGTGTTTGTGTTAATCCACGGAGCATGTGGCTCTGATCAGAACTGTTCTCTGTGCAGCCTCTGTGTGCTGCTAGACCCTGGGAGCCCTTTGTCCATTTAAGCCTTACCCCCCTTTGGGGCATATGCCGTAGCTTCTCTGTGTGCTTCTTAAGATTATGGGCGATCTTCAGATCACAGGTCATGGTAGTGGCAGAATAGGGTTTTGAATGCAAGTCTGAGTGTTTTCAAAACCCCAAGATTTTCATGGTGGCAAGTGTGGTGGCTGCTTTCTAGTCCACTCACTGAAATTTACAGTCCTAAGGTTTCTGGCTTCGCATGAAATATTTTGTTGAATTGTATTTAAACCTCCTCCCATGCACTGAACGTGGTGAGGTAAGGCTCATAAATGTTCCGCGTTGGCTCGTGTCCCAGTGCAGGAGCTATGACCACCTTTCAGTGATAATTTCCTTCTAATTGATTGTAACTAATGCACTGTCATTCTGGAATTTGTCACTTACTGAAATGTACCTTAGCAAATGGAGCGTGCTCCCCATCTAAATGTAAATTTACACACACTAAAACACAGCTTGCTAAGAGGTGGATTAAAGGTGACCGGAAGGTCCCAGAAGGTTCTCAGAGCTGGCCACCTGCCGGTCACAGCCTCAAGGGAGGGAGAGGCAGACGGAGATGGGGAGACTGAGGAACAAGGCCTTGTGGAATGGAGGTTGGGGGGTACCCCTTGGGTGTGTCTCCTTCTAGCTGTTTTCCTCCTGAGTATCACAGAGACCTGGCTGTATTATCCACTCTGCTCTGTGGAGGTTCTGGGGGCCATGTTACAGAGGCGGGGGGACCCGGCACCCCCCATCCTCCTTTTCACCATCTCTTAGTGCTTCATAGATAAAAATACTTGGAAGCACACATTTGAACCCAAGACTGAGTCCAGCTCACACATTCTGAGGCCATCTCCAATGGCCATGGAGGTACCTGCTCCCACAAAGCTGGACACCCTGCTCTTACTCTGAGCACTGCAGGTGACAGAGCCTCCCACACCATGGCCCTGGTCCCCAGGACCTGCCCATCAGCCAGGAGAAAGCAGGTCACCAGCAGTGTCGCAGTGCCTAGCCCGCCCTTCCCTGGGAGGGAACTGAAGCCCTGCAGGGTGACACAGATGCTTGGTCCTGTGTGAAGCTTCGAGGGTTGTCAGAGGCCAGGGGCCTCAGCCAGCTGCTCTGGGGCCAGGAGGCCTCCATGGTCACAAAGGGCGGGTGAGCAGCTGGAAGGGCAGGCTGGACCCATGAGGGGTGGTCACTGAGATGGCATACCCACGCAGGGATGGAGGGGGCTCTTTGCTTTCCCTTCTTTTCTTCCCCATCTCTCCTTTTTGTCCATCTGCATTCAGAGCTATGATTTTAAGACCTCCAAGACTTTTAAGATATCTACACCGAGTCACATTATACGAGTAGAATCGCAGGGTCAGATGAATTCTTATTGTTGTGGGGCCAACAACAAGATGGAAAGAATGAGACTGTGCAGTGGAAGTATCCTTGAAAGACAAAGTATGTGTGTGTGTGTGTGTGTGTGTGTGTGTGAGAGAGAGAGGGTGGGGGAGAGAACGAATTGAGAAAGATTTGCAAGGCATCTCATTTCTTCTTTTTATGAGCTAGTGAGAAATTAGCAAGTGACTTAAGTGGCCATTTCCACTTTGCGCTTCTGTAAGAAGGGGGTTTTGATTAGCTTTCTATTCCTAGCGCGAACGCTAGTATATCTGTCTTCCAAATTTGTTTTGGGAATTGTTAGAAAGGGCTTGTCTTATCTTACATGTAAAAACAAATCTTTGTTCAGTTGATGGTTGCTGTGATTTTACACTGGGTTAACACCTGCCCTAATGGATTGATACACATGGAGCGGCATTGTTACCGTTATTTAATTTGTATTTTATTCCCTCTGGGCAGACAGAATCCATCATGTACATAGTGAGTTTTGTCAGCTGGTAATTTCTCTGTTCTTGTAGAAAGGTCAAGAACACAATTTTGGAGAAAAACTTAAATATTTGCCCTACAGAGCAGCTTTCTACCTTCCTTACTAACATTCCCACTGGATTTCCAGCCTGTGCAAGGAGCCTGTCTGAATCCTGCAGAGATCAGGGGTCTGTGCTGGTCCTACAGGAACACTCGGACACCCTCATTGGTTTCTCTGTGTGAGATGCTTTCTGTTGGGTCTTTATTTCCTCTGCTGGATATAATGATTCCTATATCTATTCAGTTCATAAGGAATTCCATAATTCTCATTTTCTGTATCCTGAAACCATGGTTTCTAGACTAAAACTTCAGAAACAGGGACAGGCCCAAGCTTATAATGGAGGAAATAGAAAAAGCCATTGGCAGCCACAAATGGCTTAGAGATTTCTTACTGCTTAAGCTCAATTCCCAGGCAATCTACTGCAATGTCTCCTATTTGTCTTTTTTTTGCATTTAAAACTGTTTTTTTCTTGTAAAAATAGTGTTCAGAGGGGTTACAGTTACATGAGTAAGGTAGAGTACATTTCCTATGGAGCATTGTTACCTCCTCCTTTGTTTATCCCCTACCATCTTTTTTGTCTTGCTTGTGTGGCAACCTTAGTACTTCTGATTTTCCAAATACCCCTCTAGGCATGTGATGCAGTCTGCACGTTCTGTTCTAACTCACTGTGTTTACAAAGCAGGCTCTGGAGATGAGATGTAACCTCCCAGACTTCCTCCAATGCGTGGAGGCCTGCCGTTCCCCTATACACCAAATCAAGAGACATGGCAGAGGGCATGTGTCTTGGTGAAAGGGGGTGGATGCCCTGACATGGGGCATGCTGTGGGAAGACAGCATTTCAGCCAACCTTCAGCCATCTTCTGGGTACAGACACAAGTTCGGGTTTAAATAGACAAAGAACTGAGTCAGAAGGTGAACAGCATACAAATGATTATACCTAATACACAAGATCCTTATCTCAGTCTTTGCTTTGAGAAGGTTCTAGTAAAACTGTCAGTGTTGTCATCACCAGAGGAGAGCATAGTAGGTGGTCCTTCCTGAGGGTCTGTGCTGTTTTTCCTTGGAAACGTTTCTTCCCCATCCCTCTTTGTTATTGTCAACCTCCTTCTTGGACTCCAAAGTGATTGCCAGGTGGCTTGGAGAATGGTGTAGACGATGACAGATACAAAATAAAGGTAAAGTTGCCGAGCTTTTCTCCTGCTTTTAGCTAATCGGGGGCCCATGAACACAGTATTTTTCAGCAGAAGTATAAGTACAGATACAGAAACACATGCTGTGGATCTCATGCATCAGTTTCTAATAAGTGATTTAAGACTGAGAAGGTATTTCTGTTAAAATTGCAATTTCAGTTATTGCATTCTTGGTGTTCAGAGATAAAAATTATTTATTCATTGTTCCTTTCCATCATTAAAAATGAATTATAAGAACATTTAGGCGTAGATACACATAGCAAACCATTTATCCTGTCTATTTTTTGTTTATAGTACTTTTTTCTTTTATACTAGTTTTTTTTTCTTTTTAGTACTGGCATTTGAACTCAGGGCCTTGAATTTTCTAGGCTAGTGCTCTTTCACCTGAGCCTTGCCCTGGCAATGTTTTTTATTTTTTTTTAACTTTTTGTTGTTGTTGTTGTTGGCTATGCCTTTTATATACTGGTCCTGGGGTTGGAACTCAGGATTCGGGCACCGTCCCTGAGCTTTTATTCCCTGAAGGCTAGTGCTCTACCCTTGTAACTGGATATTTTTGAGATTGAGTCTCATGAACATTTTTATCTGGGCTGCCTTGAACTTTGATCTTTCTTTGAACTTTCATCTCAGTCTTCTGAGTAGCTAGGATTATAGACATGATTATAGCCCTAACTAGCTCAAGATTTTTTAGGTCCATAGTTAGTAATGTTGAGTACTCAATTCTGTAATTAAATCTGTATTCATTAAACAACTCACTTTACCTTCTCTTCTCAGCCTCGGCAGCATCCTGTCTATTCCCTGTGCCTGTGAACTGGGCTGCTCTGGATTCCCGGTGAATCGGTGAAATCACACACTGCTATTCCTCCCGTGCCCAGCCGAGCTCCAGGTTCACCCTGTTGTGACATATTTCAGAATTTTCTTCCATTTAAGGTTTAGTAATATTCCATTTCATGGTTATAGCAAATTTTGCTTTTCCTTTCATTTGTTGAAGAACATTTGATTTGCTTTCTCCTTTTGCCTTTTCTTCATAAAAATAACAATTCTGTTTCAAAGGAAATAAGAAAGTAGTTTATTTGGAGCCTAATTCAAATAACCATGGCTTAGAATATGGCTTCAAGGTACTCTGAATGGAGTGTGCTTCCATGAAAGGTGAATAAAGAAATCGATAAAGCCATACATTCAGGTAGACAGGGGACACTGCAGGAGGGAAATCTTCGCTGTAGGGTTCAGATCTTACAGGATTCTTAGGGCTTTGGGATGAAGTTGCTAAGCTCTGAGATGCTTACCTAACAATGATAGGATGTCTGGTCAGACTAGAGGTTGAAAGTGAAGGGTTATCAGAGGGCCTGAGGTAGCCCAAGAGAGCAGACCAAGCCTGTAGCCTCTGTCTCTCCATGCCCAGGGTGTTCTTGTCAGCCAAACTCAAGTCTGCTACAGGATTTTTAGTGCAGATGTGGTTTAGAGTGTCATCTCCCTGGGCTGTTGTGAACCATGGTCCCCTTTCCCTTCTGGAACATTCCATTTACATCAATAGATCCAACAGCTGCCTTCTTGTCCTCTCTAGTTTATGAGAGTTACATTAGTTACATTTTCTGTACTTTTAAAACAATTTTATTTATTTGTTTTTTTGTTTATGTGGTTCCAATGAATCAAACATAGGGCCTCATGTATGCTAGGCCAACACTCTAACACTAAGCCATATGCCTAGCCCTTTCTGTGCTTTTCTTGGGGGGGGGGTCCGGTCGTGGGGCCTAAACTCTGGGCCTGGGCGCTCTCCCTCAGCTCTTCAGGTCAAGGCTAGAGCTGTACCACTTGAGCCACAGTGCCACTTCTGGCTTTTTCTTTTTGTTTATGTGGTGCTGAGGAATCGAACCCAGGGCCTCAGGCATGCAAGGCAAGTGCTCTACCACTGAGCCACCTTCCCAGCCCCCTTTCTGTACTTTTTTGAAAGAAATTTCTCCCCTTCTTCAGTCTCTCATTTTGTTAATGCTCTTCCTTTCCTTCTTTTCTTCAGGGATGGGTTGGATAGCTCCTATGATGCGATTCTAGATTGGAACCCAGTAACTTGCCTCCTTATTAGCTAGGGATGTTAAATTAGGGGTCCCCAGAGTGAACCTCAGTCAGTACAGTGTCCTCAGAAGATGCTGGAAGGCTGAGCAAAGGCCATGTGAGGACCCGAATGTCGCAGCCAAGGGTTTCTCAGGCTGGGAGAGCCGGGGACAGATTGCTTATAGGCGTGTGGGGAGAGCGGTGCTGTCCAGCCTCGAGACTCTTCCTGACAGCAATCTTTTGTCGTGTTGTATTTGTCCTTTAAAACCTTTTTTTTTTTTTTACTTCTAATGCTTTACCTTAATCTTAATGGGTTTGGCGAGAGAAAGGATATTGGCTTTGAGTGGAAAGAAGTAAGCACACACACACACACACACACACACACACACACACCCACACCCACACCCACACACACACACGCGCACACACACCCACCCCCCCACACCCCCCCACACCCACACCCACCCACACCCACACCCACCCACCCACCCACCCCCCCCCCCCCCACACACATCTACTTACTTCTTACTGAACTTGGCTGTTTCAGGATGGAACCAGCTTCTGTATGGCCTTGTCCCCAGCCACCACTGAACTGAGCAGCTTATCAGACACCCCCAGCTGCCACACTCCTCAGACAACGTCACAGGCTGCAAATGGTTCTGGGCACCCAGTACAAATCCACTGGAGCTAGCTGGTTCCCTAAGAGCCGGGGATTCCACCGATGTCCCCAGCCATGGGCCTGCAGTCAGAGGGAGCGGCCTACAACACTCTACCCTGTGGGACAAGGACGTTTCCCTCATATGTACACACCAACTGCTGTCCTCGGTCTTTCTATCCCTTTCCCTCGGGATGTATGTCTCAGCCTCCACAGCACCCATCCATCAGCCACACCAGCGCGGCATGCACGGCTACCGGCAGGCCCTCTCCTGCTGTTCTAATGAAGCAGTTGTGGAGTCAGTTGCAAACCTTGGGGAAGGAGTATGGGATGTGGGGACCTAGGGAAAACATGCTGTGATTAGCCCCCGACCTTCACCCCTGACTGCACACAAATGAGAGACAGCCTCACTTGGAAGCTGTGAGAAGGGGAAACTTCACGGGCTTTGCCTACGGAGTGGCTTGACTTCAGCACAGGGTAGAGACTCACTTCTCTCTTTTCTTTAGAAAGTGATTTCCAAACACTATTTGGAACAGGACCTAAGAATATGTGAATTAAAAAAGCACAGCTCAGGCTGGGAAGGTGGCTCAGTGGTAGAGCGCTTGCCTTGCATGCATGAGGCCCTGGGTTCGATTCCTCAGCACCACATAAGCAAAAAGAAAAAAGCGGGAAGTGGCGCTGTGGCTCAAGTGGTAGAGCGCTAGCCTTGAGCTGAAGAGCTGAGGGATAGCGCCCAGGCCCAGAGTTCAGGCCCCACGACTGGACCCCCCAAAAAAAGCACAGCTCATGGCTACCTGGGCTTTCAGTCCAGTGGGGAAGGCAGGAAGACAAGCATGGAGGGAGTAATGAATGGGGCAGCTTTGTGGGGTCTTGAAAAACAGGCGACAGAGGCACCACTCGGTCTGGAGAGGAATGGGAAGGCCTCTACTGGGGAAGGAAGGAGCACCCTGAGTGGGAGGGCTCAGAGAGGGGCTCAGAGAGGACAGGGGATGATAGGATGGAGATTTCCAGGAAGGGCAGTGCTGAGTGAGGATTTGGACCACCTTGGACAGACACCATGCTATGGGGCTGTCTCCTGGCTCCTGAAGAAGGACCTTGCCCTGGGGCCCGTGGGATTGGATGTGATTTCTGTGGAACGTTTTGGATGGAGTGTGTGTGATGAGTCCTCCACAGGACCAGGGCAGGAGCAGAGGATGAAAGAGATGAGAGAGAGGCTGCGGACAAACAGTCTGGGCCGCTCCAGGGTAAGCACAGTGGACATGAAGGCAGGCTTCTTAACACTATAGAAGATGGCTGGGAAGGTGGCTCAGTGGTAGAGTGCTTGCCTGGCATGCATGAAGTCCTGGGTTCGAGTCCTCAGCACCACATACACAGAAAAGCTGGAAGTGGTACTGTGGCTCAAGTGGTAGAAAACTAGCCTTGAGCAAAAGAAGCTCAGGGATAGTGCCTAGGACCTGAGTTCAAGCTCAAGGACTGACCCCCCAAAATATTGAAGAAATGGCATACAGGCAAATTTGATGCTTTGTCCTCAGCTTTGGAAGTAGGCTGTGTGGGTCAAACATTTTTACCAAAGAAATGAGGAGCATTGTCTATTATGCCTTCCTCGTTGGAAGCCCTTTTGGTTCTGAGCATCTGAGGGATTGAAGGAGAGGTGTAAAGTGGTTACTCTGATGTACTACATGAAAATCTCATTAATTTAGAACACAAGGGACCAGACAAAATAGATTTTGAATTAATTAGGTTTGCAATCTGCGAAACTTTTACTCAGAAATATAGGACATCTTGCAGACCGAGGAATCCCCATTCATCCTATTAACTGATGCTACATTTTAATTCAACTGTATTAATGAGAATGAGGTTCCCTATATTTTGGGGCAAATGAGAGATAGTTGGGGGCATATATGATCCAGGCTTTGTGGCTGTCGAAAGGCATGGGATTTTTGCCTGTTATAGCTGTCGGATATATCTTGTCTGCTTTCAATGCCTATACTTTAGAAATGTTTTTCTTCCTCTTTCAATTCTGACAGCTTACCAGATAACCCACATTGCCTTGGATTTGTGGATTTCTGAAGATGCAATATTTTTTTTCTTATTTTTCATGTCACACTCTTTCATCTTTCCTTCAAAGGTGGCTTGTGTTTATCAGAGAGCCCTCGGCCTCTCAGAAAAATTTTAAAGGCTGTGTGATTTGCATTCCATTTGAAGCCCATGCCATGCCTGTAACAGGTTTCTGGCACACAGCTGGCTGCCCGCTGTCCCCAAAGCCATGGCGGAGACTCCTCCCTGTCAGCTTTGCTTGCTGTAACGTGGCTTCCTGGGCATGTGGGGAGATGCACGAGCAATTATTATGTCAGCTCTTATTAACCTTTCCTTTCGGTGTGAGAGTCAGCTTCCCAGGGCTCCGTGATGATTAAGCCATCGGGATATAGAGCACTTTCTATCACTGGGCCGAGCGCCTATTGGGGTTGGGGAAGGGTACTCAGTGTAGAGAGGGAAGGGAAGAACACTGGGAGCTGGAGGCTGTTTATCCTCCCTGTGACCGCAGATGCTCCCTCCCACCTCTCACCTAGTCTTTCTCATCTCAGTGTCTTCTCAGTCTCCTAGTTGGCCCTCCATGACCCTGGAGGCTGAGACTCGCCAGGGCTTTCCTCCACAGCTATCCCTCAGCTGTACTTGAGCCCCTGGATAGTTTCTTTTGAGATGAGCTCCTCCCTTCAGACAGCTCATAGCTCACACTTCTGTTTGCAACCCCCAGAACAAGGCTTGGTAGAGTTGAGGTGCTTCAAAGCCATTGGCCAAACATGCCGGGGAAAGGCATAGCACTGTCCTGGGAGGGTGAAGAAGGCCTTCTCTCCTTATTGCTACTTCTCCGTTCATTGCCTCTTTCCTCTAGTCAAGTGCCCGATATGTGGATGAGGCCCAGAAGGAAGCCAGGGGCACCCCAGTCAGCCAAAAGGCCGTCTCCCCATAAATCAGGGGAGGCAAATTTCTGGTGGCTCTCCAAAGTGGCTGACTTCCCACTGCCCAGCCACACCCTGAATCATGGTGGGCTCCATGGCCCTTGGTGTCAGTGGGTTTTCTTTCTTTCTTTTGTTCTTTGTGCCAGCCCTGGTGCTTGAACTCAGGCCTAGATGCTGTCCCTGAACTTTGTTGCTCAAAACTAGTGCTCTATTACTCAAGCCATACCTTTACTTCTAGCTTTTGGATGGTTAATTGGAGATAAGAGTCTCAAGGACTTTCTTCCTAGGGCTGGCTTCACTTGTGATCCTCAGATCTCAGTCTCCAGAGTATCTAGGATTATAGGAGTGAAGCACCAGTGCCTGGCAGGATTCCTATCTTTTGATTGGCTTTTTGGTATTAGAGGGAAGAAGGAGAAGAAGAATCAAGAACCAAAGCAGAATTAAAAGTGGATGACTGTCATTTTTCTTGTTCTTTTGTTTAAGCTAACCCAAGGTTTGGGAAAGTAAGTAATTTTGAGTATCAGGGAGGAACTGAGAGAAGGAAAAAGGCTGAAGATAAACAGGAAGGACAGAGATTTGGAGTAAAGACCTGATATTTAGTGCAAAAAATGGACCCGGGGTTTGGCGCGGTGGTTGGAGAAAGTGGGTAGGGTGGGCAGGACGAGGATTTTCTGTTCCCATCGGCTGGCAGCGTGCCCTCTCATTTTGGGCTGTCCCCCATGATGTCTTTTAGAGAACCTCATGGTCTAATGGATTCAAAAACAACCTGTACCTCAGCCAACTTACTTCAGGCGTTTTAGCCCAAAGGCACTGGGAATTTTGTTGTTCTTGAAAACATTGTATAATTAAATGCAAATTCCCTATAATTTTTCACAATCTGCAAATCATGTCTTCTGAAGGCAAAGAAAGAAAATCCATGAAGCTTTTCTGAGAGATATTGATTGAGCCTGCACAGACTCCAGCCCTCCCCATGAAAGTGTGGCCTGGGAGGGCAGGGCGGGGACTGGGGCTTGGTGGACGTCCTCGGGCACTGGTTGTAACTCAGTTTCCCTCACATGGAAAGAAGGAAATGCATAGATGAAAGGACCATCCTGCCTGCATGCTGTAAACTGGATTATCATAAGCTTCCTACCAGCAGTTACGAATCAAACATTTGGCTCAAACTGAGCCAAACCAAGTTGAGTGAAAACCTTGAGCTTTGCAGAATCTGTGACTGATGAATGGAAACGGTACTCCTTCTGCGGGATGGAGACAAGGAATACTTGCTACCCATCCTCCTCTTCCTCCCTCCTCCTCTCCCTGCCCTTCCTCCTCCCCCTCCTTCTCCTCCTTCCCATGATCCTACCGGAAACTTGCAGCTCTGTGGACTCCACTCCTCCTCCTTGCTCATAAATTGCATAGCACATCACCCGGCCTCTGCCAGCCCCTGCCTGTCATGTGTCTGCCATCCATGGAGCCTCTCAAAGGGAAAGATTGTTCCTCAGGGTTGAGCCCCATATGGAGAGAAGCCCAAGGCTGAGCAGGTGAGCCAGGTACCTCACAGCTCACCAGTCAGAAAATGGGACTTCCGGGGAGGTGCTGTGACGTTGGCTAAGGCAGAGCAAGCAGTTGCCTAACTCGACACCAGCCTCTGCTAGCTGAGATCCAGACTTGAAATGATTCTAATGAAGATCTCGGCCGCTAGCCATTGTGGTAACACACCTGATGCTAGGCCTCTCCACTTCTGTGCCTTCACCCCCAGTCCTCAGAGAAACCAGAATTCAACCTTGCTTTGTTTGTGTTATTTGTTTAGACTTGCTCTGGCTGTGTAGTTACTATGTGGTTCTGGCTGACCTTCAATTTTCTACACTTCTGCCTCAACCTCCCCAGTGCTGGGACTAACTACAGGCACGAACCGCCACAGCCAGCCCTCTTATCCCGTTACTTGGAAGAATTTCCCGATGTGCACTTTTGCACCCAAACAGGCCCAGTAGCATTCCACTGTCTACACGGATGGTGTAGAAGACTTTCTTGTTTACAAATCAAAAACAATGGGAGCCCTCAGAGATCCTGAATTGTTTCTTGAGCAGTCAGAAAACGTGCCCAAACAAATCTGTTTCTGAGACAATGGGGCAGAATTTGTACTGCAAAGGAACCCAGAGAATCCTGAGTCCTGAGTGGCTGGAGCTGAGCACTGAACTCTCTAGCAGAGAGACGGGATGAGGGAACTGATGCTTAGAAAGGGCACTGGGGTTGGGCACGTGGAGCCAACTCCAGGCCGGCCTCTGACCGCAGTGTTTTCCTGTACAGACTAGCACTGCGGCCACAGCCACGTTCATACAGCCAGACTCAGGGAAGCAAACTGCCCCAGCAGGTGCCTGTGACTCCAACCTGGTTCTGTCAGATGATGAGGTTTGGGTGCTTGCCACAGGGTCGCATGCCCTGTCATGCCCGATCGATCCTCCTCCTGGACCAGCCACCCCTTCTCCGGACCGCCTGCCGTGTGCCCAGTCAGACAGCATTTGCCTCCACCTCTGTCCAGGACATGCCCTCCTGCCTCTTTCTGTGCCTGAGTTCTCAGCTTGCATTTCCTTTCTAGGTTTCTCCAGGTTCAGATGGAATTCATACTGTATCTCCTTCTCCAAACTCTCACTCTGACCAATTTTGTTTTCCTTCTGTTTTATGATTCTTAGTGCGTCACGTTCAGGAAGTCTCTGGTTCACGCTGGAGGTCTCTGGCTCCTCACATCCTTGACTAGAGACCGGGCATGGTGCATCTTCTCTCAGGTATCCTGTGTTCTCTAACTATAGTCTCAGTAGCTGGTTAGGTGATGGTGAGGCAGAACTCCAAGAAACACCTGCAAGAGGCAAATGAGGAGAGGAACCCACAGCAGCAAAGCTGCCCTTGGAGGCCTGGTGACGGTGAAGGGGGGTGGGGCAGAGGGAGCCGACTGCAGGGGGCCTCCACCCTGGTGGCCCTCAGGGTCTGGGCTCTCAGAGGACAGGCTGCAGCCTCTAGGAAACAGTTGGAGCCCTCTCATTACTGGCTGATTGGCCCTCTGTCCTTCTGAGGGGCTCAGACTGATGCCCTTGCTGCGCCCTTGTTACCCTGCGGTGTTATGAATGGCCCGCCTAGAATCTGACCTCTTAAATGCTGACTTCCAGCATTTGCAATTTGCCTAGTGGAAGCAGAGAAGACCAGCTATTTCAGAATATGCCAATAAAATTGCTCATGGGCTGTAAGAGCCACTGGCTCTCTTGATTTACGTCAACACACAGTGCTGTATGTCAAATATGCTTGCAGGGTCTTCTCTCCAAACTTCAAGCTGTAAAATAAGATGGGTATATTTACCTAGGGAATACTGGCCTCTATACACCAATTTTGATAATTAGTATTTGAAATCAATATGAAGGAAACTGAAGCCTGACAAGATGAGAGATGGTATGGCTAGCCCTTTTGATTTCACCTTGGTTTACACTGGATAGGAGGCTGTAGATGACTAGGTCAAGGTTTTATGATAGCTGTTTTTAAATCACTAATTATTATTTTATAACCAATTTAAGGGTTTCCTGTGTTCTCTGTATCCCCAGTGTAAAGAACCAAATCATATTTTCGCAGTGTTTGAGGGTAAAGTTTCAGGTGCCAGGGACTCACCCACACCCACACAGAAGCACCCTGGTGCCCGTAGGATAAGTATACTGTGGGCCTGTTCTAAGATCACTTAGAATGGAGATTCTCCAGCTTGTGTGCTAGTCACATACAATAGGAAAGCAGAAGATGGAATGCATGAAGAGGTGTCTGGTTTTGCTCTCCCATGACTTTTATCTGACAAAGCAGAGCCACTCTGGGACAAGAGAAATCAAATTTAAAAAGTACATACATCATCATTCAACTCCTGACACAGTGAAGGAAATGTAGAAATCTTCATAAGCTTATAACAATCATGCACATTTCTTTAGATTGGAATCAAACCTATGGTGTTTGGGCTGCCTGGTTTTTGTGCCGTGGTGAACATGTCATGCGGGATGATGTTTAGGAATAGATTTGTTCCTTCCACATCACTTTCTGTGAGAAGTTAACAGAAGATAACATTGCTATATCAAAGAATGGAATTTTGCACATGTATGCATTAGTAATGTGATTGTTTTTTTGTTTTCCACTAACAGTCTTTCTTTGGGCTCACACTGTCTATGCATGCTTTTCTAAGCTGCAGAGTCTATGGATTTAAGACATTTGAAATTGCATATAAATGTTTGCAAGAATGTCTTTATGCTATACAAATACACCTAATTTTTATACACACATGCACACAAACAGACATACAAACATCCACACACAGACATACATACATATACACAAATATACATACATATGCAACATACATATATACAAAATGCCTGCACATAATACATGTACAAACATACACACACAAAAGCACTCGTGTATGAGTGCACACATATACATGGACTTTTGTCCTGACCTGTTTTGCATTTCACATTTCCATGTTCTTCCTTCTGGCACCTTTAGTTCCATACAGCTTTGTTAAAATATTCTGTTGCTACTTTCATGAAAAGCATCATTCATGCCCTTTAATACATGGTTCTCTGGCCTAGGACAAATGCTTGCTGTTGGAATGCTTGGCTCCCCTATAGTCTTGTTCTTCATGGAGCTTTTTTCAGAGTACCACAGCCCTGCACAGATTACTGTTGCTTAATCAATATGTTGGGAGAGAAATGAGCCCATGAGTAGTGGGAGGCACCATCCTTTAAGTGCTTACCTTGAAATAGAAACTCATTACGGTACCTATCATACTAGATAAGCACAGCTGCTGCCCCTACATTCCCCTTCCCATCTCTCCACGTTGCTACGCTGACCTTTCTGCTTTCCTTTTCCCCCCTCTTCCTTCTCCCCTTTCTATCCCTCCCTTCTCTATTCTCTTATCTCTTTTCCTGTATTCTCCCCTCTCCCCTCCCTTCTTCTCATCTTCTCTTTCTCTTGCCTTCCCTGCCCTCTCCTCCCCTCTCCTCTTCTCTCCTCCCTCTCTTCTCTCCCCTCTCCTGTCTCCTCTCCTCCCTGTCCTTTCTCTTTTCTCTTCTCTTTTCTTTTTTCATGTTTTGAGTCCTAGTGCATGCTACACCTAGTACTTGTTAGGTAAGCACCCCACCCCCACCCCATCTCCAGCTCTGTCACATTGCTATTTTTAAGTTTCAAAAAGATTCTTGGCATAATCAATTAATAACTTGATGTGTGCTATTTTCTGTGATTTTACACATTCCCAATCTGCTTTCTGTTTGTCCTGTGTTCAGATATATCCTATTGATTAGACATACTCAAAGCTCTTGTCAGGCCTTTCTGGAGAATAAGATATAATTTCCCCGTCATGCGTTGGCAGAGACCCAGCTGATGGGATCCATTTGTGTGGGGCTACACTTGTGCTTTGGCATTTTCAAAACATTCTCATCTTAAAAAAATCTGGCAGAGACAGTTGATGCATCTTCTCCATGAGCTCTTGATCCAAGCATCCCTGACATTCTCCAGGGAACGGTTTTTAGGAAGAAAAAAGTTCAGTGCTGGGAGCTGTGCCTGAAGTTGTACAGACTACAGCCTTGAAGAGGTGGGTGGAATGCAGGGTATAAGACAATCCCAAGTGTCAAATCACCACCCTCCAATGAGTTACTCTGCATTTGCACCTATGCACACACGTGCAAAGATGAATCCTGGAGGCAGCGTCGTGTGGAGGTGGACAGGAAAGAGCAGAGTAAGACCGACTGGGAGAGAGAATGGCTAATTGGCTCAGTTCTGCACTTCCCATCAAAACCCAGCTCTTTACCCACCTAGGTGTATAGCAGGTGTGCTGAGTGGAGCGCACCGTGCATGAAGACAATTTGTTGCTAGTAGGAGATAAATTATAATCCAAGAGTCCCGCTGGGAACTAAGGGACACGAAGGAGGCACTCAATGGGAGATTTTGCAGCCCTCCTCCACTTTTATTTCCCCGATCAACCTAAACCCTACTTCTTAGAAATGTAGTCTTGGCATTACTAAACTAAATAAGTCTAATGCTGGCATGTGGTGAAGATTTTAATTTGTCATCCGATTGAAGAGTCCAACCTGAGTGTGTGATCGGCAGTGTTTGGCATGCATACCTCTGGGTGCACACTCAGACATTTCCCACAGCGGCCCTCCCCCACCTAAACAAGTCTTCCCTCCCCCAGCACCCCTCCTCTTCTTTCCTTTCCTGGAAGTGGGAACAGATGGGGAATGGATCCTGGGGTCTTTTTGCCTCCATGTGATGTGTCAGACAGTTGGAATGTCATTCCGCCAATCCAACTTCTAAACCGTGCGTGAGGACTTGAAGGCATCGTTGCATGGTGCCTTTGGTTTTAGACTGAAGCAGCGCATGCGTCTTTCCACAGCTTTTGTGTCCATGAAGTCGAGAAGTATTAATTCTGGTTCCATTAATATCAGTGGAAGTCAGTGTCTGGAGAGAGAACTCTGCGCTTCCTAAAGTGCCCTATACTCAGTGCTCTGCCAAGTTAAGGAGAGGCATCTTCCTGGGGGACCCAGCTCCCTGGCCAGCAGGCCCACCCTGGGTCTGACCAGCACTTACAATCACTCTTCCTCTCCCAGGCCATTAGGCTGTAGATTCCTATAAGCCACGCCCCTTTCTGCTTGCATTTCCCTCTTGTCTCTAGCTCACAGGACATCACCATTGGGAGAATTAAGGGAGATTTTGTGTAAAGCAGTCCTGGAGTGTTTGTCACTTGGAAGAGTCTATTGAGTGTTAACTACGATTCCTAAACCTCCCATTTTCTGTATTTTAGATGCAGAGAGTTAAAAAATGGCCCCGGACCCAGGCAGGGGATGTGTAGCTTTTCTTTCTTCATTCCTCGAGTGGTTCAATGAGCATTTTCAGTCTTCACAGAATTTTCTGGAAAGCTGTAAGCAGCTGGCTCCTGATATCTCCTGACAGACCTGTCCCCTGCTGTGGCCAATAGGTTCCACCCCACGTCACGATTGGCAGATCTTGTACTTCCCCAGGGGAAAGCTTCTCCAGTGAAATGCTTTGCTGACTCCTTTGGTACGTACTTGCTGGCCTCACTCTTTGACCCGTACCCTGTATCGATCCTGTGTCCATCTGAAAGACCGCGGGAACCACAGCACTCTCCATTTCTGTCTCTGGTCGATTGTAGACATTTTCTCATCTTCTGCAGAGGGCCCCTGCACAGTTAGAATCGCTCTGACCTGGTCAGTGTCCTTCTCCAACCCTTCAGTAGTTTAGCCAGAAATGAGGGAGCCCGTTCCTCAGGCATACACTCTTGCTCAAGGACACTGACTGGGTCGCTCTCTTTTGCTCACTCTCACCCAGGTCTCCAGACAGGCAGCCAGGCAGCACCGGTCACTGTGGCTTCCATGGAGATGGGCTTTCATTGAAAAAAAAAGGGTGCTTTCTGCCTGACGCTTGGTGATTCAACCACAGATAGTGCGTGTCGCCACGCTCAAGGCTCACAGAGGTGGAATTTCTGTGCTGGGCAGGGCGTATTGAACACACTCGGGCTTGGGGAATCTTACTCCCCGGCCACCTCAGCATCCTTCTTTCAACCCTGGCATCGGAGACGGCTCTAGTGTCATCAGTGGACAAGCTAAGCAAAGACACACAGTGCTGCAAACATGCATTTTTAAAAGTGGGCCACTTCTGTTTGCGGGATGAGACGTAATCACTTGTAGAAGGGCCCTTCTACAAGTGATTACGTCTGCTGCTGGTTTGAAAGAAAAATGGTCTTTTTTTTTATCACTAGCAAGAAAGGGAACTCTTCTGGGCAAAGGTGCCCGATGTTAAGAGCAGAATTTAGGGATCAAAGCCTTCTATGTGTTGGGAAAGTGGAGTCTAGAGCTCTGGCAGGAGGCAAGTGGAGTTTGGTGGCTTAGAAAGTCAAGGTTTTCAGCTTGAGTGTTTCCAAGTCCCCTGGCTTCTGGAAATGGCTTTTCTCTAAGATCCAAATGCAAACCATCAAGCCTGATGCTACGTTGTACAGGAGGCTCCTGGGCAGGCATCTGTGCATGCTCGTGCCATTTTCCTGGGGCATGCCCCAGACCTCTGTCACTGCTCCCTCTCTCCCCTCCTCACAGCCCCACTCCCCTCCTCTCCTCTGCATTTCATCTTCCATTCAGTACATGCGGGCCTAGAGATGCCCGTCATGCAGGTGATTCTGGTTTTCTCCTTGCTAGTTTGCAGGAAAGCTTCTTATTTTTGTGGCTAGATTTTATACCCTGCTAATTTACCAAGGCTTTTAATCATCTCTCATAGCTTGGGGGGAGGAATCTTATAGGGCCTTTTCCATATAGGATCATGTCATCTGCAAATAGGGATACTTTCACTTCTTCCTTCTCTGGTTGGATCCCTTTTATGCCTTATTGCTTTTGCTAGGAATTCCAGTACTGCCCTGAAGAGGATTGTGCTTTCCCTTCAAATGTATTTCAGAGATGTTTCCCCCCCCCCCCCCCCACAGTTTCATGGCACATTGAAAAACAAGACTGAATAATGCTGGCAAAACAAGCAAATAAACAAAAGCCCCTCATGCTTTTTCTACCTTCACTTTGTGGCATTGAAAACATCCGAATCTGTAGATCAACCCAAAGGAGAAGAAACCAAGACCACTTGCATCTCCTGCAAGGTCCCGCAATGGTAGTGTTTCAGGGCTTTTGGAACATGTGGCTTACTACATCTGTGTAGTCGCAGGGCAGGACACACTTCTCCTCCCCCAACCTGTTCCTTTGAAGTTGCACTTTCATTTCACATGAAAGAGCAACCAGCGGACAATTCCTGTGTGGCCTCATTTTCTTCATGGATGGAGACCCACAGAGTAAGGCCCAAACCCTCTCCAGTTCAATGTGATGAAGCAGAAAGAGAAAATGACACAATCTTGGGGCCTTTGAGAGTCTTGGCCCAAGGTGTTTAACTATTATAAGTGCTTCTGAGTGCTCTGGTGTCATTCCTGCCATTTGTTATTTTGCCAAGTGAAGAATTTGAAGAGCTTTGATTTTCCCTGAGCTACACAGCAGAAAGTGGGGAAAGCAACATCTAAACTCCAACGGTCCTCATGACAAATCAGATCTCTTCCCCAACATTGTGAAATACCCCTTTGTTGGTTAAACTAGAAAATATTTATGGAGTCCTTATTCTAGTGTTCACTATATACACACTCACTATTCTCAGTAATCCCACAGGGAAAACTTTATAGGCTACTCTACCCATTCTTGTGTACTAAAGAAATTACACCACAGAGCAGGTGAGTAGCTTGCTTAAAGCAAGACAGTTAATAGTGTTAGGGTTAGCACTTAAAGTCGGCAGCACTCCACCTTTATAAAGTGCTATGCTGTGTAAACTCTTAGTTTTGTCTCGAATATTCTTGGTCTGGTCACAACTTACATCTCCATTGACAAATTGAAGCAATTATCCAGTTTTCTGCCCTGGTTTCTTAATAATTCATGGGAAAGCCTCAGTCTGTCAGTGAGGATAACACATTTCCTGTATGGACAAATGAAGGAATTAATTCTTTGAAAATATGAGGAAGGAACAAATCCCAAATCCGTTCTTTGTGTGCAGGACTACGTAAAACCTGAAACCAGTGAGGTACTATTTATAAAGCTTGTTTATAGCTCCTCGTCTCTTGTATGTTGGCATTCCTGGGTTGAGTAAAATTCCCAGAAGGACTTTACTTCTTCTTCTTTGCCATTCCTCAAGGCAGAGAGTGACAGCACAAATTGCATGTGAGCAGCAATTAGAAGTATCCTCATTTCATGTCATTTAGAGACAGAGACAGTCTGAATGGCTCGCTGATTTAATTACAGGATGTGAAAGTGGGTGATGCAAGGCATACAACTGACAGCGGATGGAGGCCTTCACTGTACGCCCTTGTTTGCATCTCCTGGAATCATTCAGACACATCTCAGGGGGAAATTCCGGTGTGACAATAGTAAACAGACACGTTTCTTAAACTGCCAGGGTAAATTATGAGGTAATTTTGGTGGGTACATGTGTCAATGGAACATGTTCTCTCTTCCTGTCTTTCCTTCTATTTCCTTTTTCTGCCCCTTTCTCTCCTCAGAAGACTTGTCTCTTAGCAGGAAAATTGAGCAGCAGACATTTCTCTTTTTATAAAGAATGTTCTTGAGAT
Source organism: Dipodomys spectabilis (assembly GCF_019054845.1). Lineage (NCBI taxonomy): Eukaryota > Metazoa > Chordata > Mammalia > Rodentia > Heteromyidae > Dipodomys > Dipodomys spectabilis. The sequence goes on along the minus strand of NW_024870743.1, from coordinate 2,454,944 downwards.
ACAATTGGCTCATTTGCAGCCACGTGGCATGGCTGAGCCGAGTGTAAATGAATAAGTCCAGGGGATGGAAAAGTGGTGGTCACAGCATATCTTCTAGTGATGTGGCTATACGTTCTGTTCCTGGTTTTACCAGACCTGATGGTTCTACCCAAGGATAGAAGAGGTGCTATCAAATTTTGAGAATAAAAAGAACCAAATCTCATTCTACCCTGGAAACCCCTCCTCCCACACACACTACTCTCCACTACCCCTAATCTTTATATAAAAATTGTTTCCTTTTAAAATGTATCTTTAAGTAGTTGTACAAAGGAATTGCTATTCAACAAAGCTGTTTATGAATCTAGTACATCTGATCAGGGTCACCCTTTTCAACATTCTCACTCATCCCTCCATTACCTACCCCTTTCCTCACTCTTCTTCAGCCTCCTAAATAGCTAGGATTACAGGTGTGAGCCACCGGCCTGGCTGTGCTTTTGGATCTTTACTCAGAATATTTCTACCTGTGTCCATGAGCCCTAATGTTTTCCCTACTCTTTCCTGAAATAGTTTCATATCTTTTTTTTTTTTTTTGGGTCCGGTCGTGGGGTCTGAACTGTGGACCTGGATGCTGTCCCTCAGCTCTTCAGCTCAAGACTAGCACTCTACCACTTGAGCCACGGCGCCACTTCCAGCTTTTTTCTTTTTGCTTATGTGGTGCTAAGGAGTCGAACCTAGGGCCTCAGGCATGCAAGGCAAGCGCTCTACCACTGAGCCACCTTCCCAGCCCCAGTTTCATATCTTATATTGAAGTCCTTGATGCATTTTGAATTGATGCTAATGCAATGTGAAATATAAGGGTCTGGTTTCACTTTTCTGCATGTGGATATCCACCAGTATTTATTGAAGAGGCTATCTTTCTTCTGGAGTATGCTTTTAAGTTATTTTATTTTTTTTTGAGGTTAGTAGAAATGGAGTTGCTTTCCTAATTTCAGTCTCCATCTTCTAATTGTTGATGTACAGAAAAGCTACTGATTTTTGTGGACTGATTTTATACTCTGCTATTGTACCAAAGGTTTTTTTTTTTTTTATCAGCTTTAGTAGCTTGGGGGAGGAGTCTGTAGGGTCCTTTAAGTACAAGATCATGTCATCTCCAAAAAGGGACAGTTCTACTTCTTTCTTCCCTATTTGGGTCCCATTTATGTTTTTTTTTTTCTTTTATTGTGAAAATACCATACAGAGGGGTTACAATCACATGGGCAAGTTAATGAGTACATTTCTTATCAAGCATTGTTGCCTCCTCCTTTGTCATTTATGTTTTTCTTGTCTCATTCTTCTTGATAGGAAATCTAGTACTATACTGAAAAGGAACAGACATTGAAGAGAGAATGGGCATCCTTGTTTATTCCTTACTTTAGAGGAAATGTTTTTCGTTTTTTACCATTAAGTATAATGTTGATTGTATGTTTTCCGAACACAAACTTAAATGTATTCCTAGCTTCTCCAGAGCTTTTATCATAAAGGGATGTTGGATCATGTCAAAGCCTTTTCTGCATCTTTGAGATGATCACTTGTTTCTTGAGCTTACTTCTGTTTGCGTGTGGTATTACATTTGTTGATTTACTTATTTTGACCGGTTTTTCATCCCCAGGATGAATTCCACTTAATCATAGTGTATGATTTTTTAGGTTTCTATTTTTTAGGGTGTCTATAGTTCTCTTCCTGATTAGTGTTATGCTGGCTTCATAGAATGAGTTGAGTAGTTATCCTTCTCTTTCTATTTCATTGAAGAGTATGAGGAGTATTGGTGTTAGTTTTCCTTTGAAGACCTGATAGAATTTAGCTATAAATCCATCAGGTCCTGGACTTTTCTTGCACAAAATGTCTTTTACTTATTGCTATTTTAATTTCATTGCTTGCTACAAGTCTATTTAATTGTTTTATATCTTATTGATTCAATTTAGTTATATTGATGGTCTGCCAGATGCTCCAGTTTATTGGCTTAAAAGTTTGCAAAGTATTTCCTTGTAATATTCTGAATTTGCTTGTTTCTGCCATGATGCTCTTTTTTTTCTCTCTGATTTTATTTATTTGGGTAATTTCTCTTTTAGGTTTGCTGAAGGCCTGTCAATTTTGTTCACTTTTCAAAAAAACTTTTGTTTTGTTGAGTCTTTGTATTTTTCAAGTCTCCAATTCATTGTTTTTTTTTTCTGATCTAATTATTACTTTTTTCTGTCTACTGATCTTAGGTTTGGCTTGTTGCTCTTTTCCAAGGAGCTTGAGGTACATAATTGTGGCACTGATTTGCTATTTGTCTGCTTTGTAGATGTAGCTACTCATAACTATAAACTTTTGTCTAAGTATTGCCTTTTCTTTGTTCCACAGTAGGTGATATTTAGCATGTTTATTTATATTGAATTGCAGAATTATTTGAATTTTCTTTCTTATCTCTTTCCATTCAATCAGCAATGCACTGTTTGGTTTCCATGAGTTGGAGCATTGTCTGTGCTGATCTTCAGTTGTTGAGCTCTAATTTTATTCTGTTGTGGTCTGACAGGTTGCAAGGAGTTAAGTTTGATTTTCTTGAATTGGCAACGATTTGCTTTGTGTATTGCCTATTTTGGAGCATGTTCCATGGGTTGCCAAGAAAAATGTATGTTGTGACACTGCTAGGTGAAAGATACTGTTGATGTCTCTTAGGTCTCTCTCATCAATGCAGTTATTTAGCTCTGAGGTTTCTTTGCTGTAAGAGATGTAAGAATTCTTTCTTTCTTTCTTTTCTTTTTTTTGAAGTTCTTGTGAAATTCTTTGCTGAGTTTTTGCCTAGATAATCTATCCAAACGTGATAATGATGTGTTTATTTATCAATGATCAATATGCTTTAATTTGTGTGTTTTTAGGTCAAGTAGTACTTTTTTTTGGATGAAGTTAGGTGCTCCAGCATCTGGTGCATAGCTATTGAGAATTGCTGTGTCCTGGTGCAGAGTACCCTTTATTAATATATAATGTTCTTCCTTGTCTCTTCTTACTAATTTTAATTTGAAGTCTGTTTGATCTGAAATTAGTACTACTCTGGCCTGTTAATGAGGGCCATTTGCTTGAAAGACTTTGTTTCAGACTTCCATCTTAGTGATTTGTTTTTGTCAGTTAGAGGTATCTTTTGCAGGCAGAACCTGGATGGGTCTTACCTTTTGATCTAACAATATCTTTTGATTGGAGAATTGAGCCCATTTATATCAAGTATTTGAGCTGAGAGGTATGTGATAGTCTTGTCATGTTACACTCCCCATCTCCCAACCCTTTTATAGGTTTTGCCTCTTCTATTCTTACTATATCATCTGCTCATCTGGTAGAGTCTGTTTTCTCTGCCTATTTATTGTTCATATTTTATGTATGTAGGACATCTTTGAGTATCTTCTTTGAGTATTTGTCTTTGGTAGTGATAAATTATTTTAGTTTAGTTTGTCATAGAATGTTTTTAATTGCCCTTCAGTCATGAATGGAAGTTTGTCTAGATACAGTGTTCTTGTGAGTTGTTATTCACATTCAATGCTTGGTATACATCATGTCAAGCCCTTCTTACTTCTATGGTTTCAGCTGAGAAATCTCCAGTTATTCTGACCAGTTTTCCTTTATAGGTAATTGATCTTTTTCTGACAGCTTTAAGTATCTTCTCTTTGCTTTCTGTTGAACCAGCTTGAATCACAATGTAGCGGTGGAAGGTTTTTTTCTGTCCTGGTCTCTTGGGTGTTCTAAAGGCCTGTTGTACTTGGATGGTCTTTTATTTTTGAATGTTTGGGAAATTTTCTGCTATAATTCTGTTCAATATATTTCCTATACCCTTATTTGTCTGCTCTTCTTCTTCCTCAATACTAATCAGCTGCAAATTAGGCTTTGTGGTTGAATCTTGAATTTCTTTTTTCCCTTTAAATTTTTTTAATAACAAATAGACAATAAAAAATGTATAGGTAATAGTATATAGAATAGCTATATAGCTAATACTCAGATGAAGGCACAAAATATCACAGATATATTGAAGGCCACTCTGTACATCTCACTAAGCTCCACTCAGATTGCCACAATGAATATCTACTGCTACAGTGAAAATTCTTGTACATGTTTCTGTGTCCAAGATTTTTCTAGCATAATCCTAGGACTGGATTGCTGGGTTACAATCTGGGTTACCTAGTTTAACTAGATGACACGAACTTGCTCTCAAGTCTGTTGTAACAGCTTGTACTATCCCTGTCTCCACTGAAAGAGATGTAAGAAGAATTCTTTCTTTTTCTTTTTCTTTTGAAGTTCTTGTGAACTCCTTTCCCGTGGCATGGATTCTTTCTATATGGTTCCCTCCTCTTTCCCTATTTTATTATACTTTGTCTTCAAGCTCTGAGAATCTGTCTTCCATGCCATCGATTCTGCAGGAGAGGTTTTCTACTTTTTATTTCTCTGACTTCTATTTCTCTGCCTTCAGGCTTCTATCTCTTTATTGAAATCTTTTCTAAGATCTTGTATTGACTTCTTTACTCATTGATTTGTTTATCTGTGCCTTCTTTCGTGTCTTTTGAGTGGCTGTTTTTTAAAAAAATAATTTTATTATTTAAGGTGATGTGTAGAGGTCCTACCATTTTATGTCAAGTAATGAGTATATTTCCTTTTTGAGACTCTGTCACCCCTTCCTTTACTTTCCCTCAGTTTCTTCCTCCCATTCCTGCCCACAAGTTACCCGTCATTTTCCCTATAGTGTATATTGATTAGCTTGATTGTGTTTGTTTGCCTTTCCTCCCTCCCTTTCTGTGCCCCCACTTTATCACCTAGAAGAAATAAGATACAAAGCAAAAATGAACACCACCACTACTACCATCACCACTAACAAAGAACCCCATGTTCCCATTTAGTGGAGTTTATTCAATAAATAGTATTTTAAATGTTTGGAGAAATTTCACCTTTGTGTTTCTCTCCTAAGGGTAACGTCCTTTAGTCTGAGAGTGTGTGAGTGCCTAGATGATCAAGTTCAGTTATATTTTAGATCTACTTCTGCATATCAGAGAATACATGTGCCACTTTTTCCTTTCTGAACTTGGCTTACCTAACAGCATGATTTGTTCTAGGCCCATCCATTTCCCTGCAAAAGATATAATCTTATTCTTTCTAATGGATGAGTACATTTTAATTATGTTATTATATTCTGCATTTTATTAATCCATTCATTTTTTGTAGAACATCTGGGATGTTTCCATGACTTGACTATTGTAAGTAGTGCAGCAATGAACATGAATTTGCAAGTGTCTTTACCATTTCTTGGCTAGTAATGATGTGGGTAGATGCCTAAGAGTGATATGGCTGGTTCACAGGAAAGTTCTGTTTAGTTTTTTGAGGAACCTCCACCATCCTTCCAGAATGCTTATACTAGTTTACATTCTCACGACCAGTGCAATAAGGTTCCTTTTCCCCCATACTCCACAAGAATTCATTGTCATTTGAACTCTTGATGGTAGCTAATCTAATTGGTTTGAGTTGGAATCTCAGAGATATTTTGATTTGCATTTCCTTTATGGCCAAGCCTGTTGAGCATTTCCCCGTGTATTAATTTTCCATTATTTTTCTTCTGAGAAATATCTCCTTAGTTCCTTTGCCCATAATGACTGTTTTCCATTGGACTCATTTGCTGTAGTTTGCAATTTGCTTAGGTATTTTTGTCTTCTCCATGTATTCTTTCATTGTTCTTTGATAAGTGTTCTCACCTTCATGAAATATTTTGAAGAAGTTTTCTATCTTTTCATCAATCATTTAAATCAGTAGATCTTTTAGCTCTATGTATGAAGTTCCCTCTACTTCCTTGTTTTTCTGATCTATTTCTCACATTTCTTGTATTTCTGTGATTGGTTTTATCCATTTAAAGGCCTTTTTGGTATTGACTTTTAGGTGCATGAAATCTTTCTAGAGAGTTGTTTTCTGAGTTTTCAATTGACTATGTACATGATACTGCCTCTAATCTTACCCTTGGGCACTTTGGTGTCCTGGGCTGCCAGCTTGTTTGACCCAGTGTCTTTAGTCAGCAGCCAAGGCAGTCCATCAGCTACAGCTCAACCTGATTCTTCTGTTTGAGCTTCAGTGTGTCCAGAGAGACACAACTCTATGAATAAATTATGATCATTGACAATGGGTTAGAATTTTACTGATGCCGCCAAGAAAGAGGCTGTGGAATGACACAACAGAAGAGCTCTCTAGTGGAGATGTGACATCACATGGGCCATTGTCCTGACACTATCCTATCCTTGGAATGCAGAAGTTCATGTCTGACTGGCTGGCTTACTGGCTTACTTTTATTCTACCATCTTTTGTTTTTTTCCTATCACTATCTAAACCCTAAAGATATACACTCTCCCTTTTGCTCAGGACAGGGGTCCACCAATGCTGGCTCCTGAAGTGGTGGGCAACTAGAACCAGACTTCTATACCTCCTTGCTCTCCACGCTGTTCTCGTGACAACACTGTGCATCACACCCTTTCTGGAGCCTCCCTTTGGCCCAAAGTGATGGATTTCAGTGGTGAGATGTACTCAAAACTTCCTTCACAAGCCTGGATCTGCTGTTGGATGGAGCCACCACTCTTCATGTTATCCAGGATTATGCTAGAGTTTCCTTCCCTGAAGCTAGCCTTAGGCTAACAGAAACCTCAGCCATCACTACCATTTCCTGTCCCACAATAATGCTTGGCACAATGATTGTTATTTCTGTATTGTAGTTAGGAAAGTTGGATCTCAAAAAGGTTATGATTTGCCTAAATTCAGCAATTGTAACCCAACCCTCAATCCAATAAAAGAATGAAAGAAGGCTGATATGTTTATCAAGAGCTGTATAGTGAACTAAATTCTTCACAGCTAATCTCATTTAATTCTTTAAAAGGCCCATTCAAGAGGCAGTTCTATCTTCATCTTACAAAAGAAGCTGAGGTGGAGTGACAGAGCCTGGGTTTGGATCTTAATGATGGCGGTTTAGTCATCTGTTGAGCTCCTTAGTTTATTTTCCCAAAATTTGTGCCAAGACAAGTCAGTAACTGACAGGTATTATTATAATGATCTAAAAATATGTTAGAGATATTTGGGGAAATCTCCACCATCTTCCTGTTCTTTTTCCTGAAGGCTGCCCTCTCTTGTGAGAAGTGTTCTTGGATATTTTAGGAGGCAATCAGACTTCCTGCTTTCCTCAGAGACAGGGCTACTGTCAAGCAAGCTTAGCACAGGTAGATTCAGATCCCAGGTTGCCCATAAATTACTAAAAATTGAACCAAATAAAACAACATTTTTCTTATCTCACACTTGTTTACTTATCCTAGATGACATGTGAATGTAGTGCCAAAAATAAAACTTCTCTTCACTCATATTTTGCATCTTGATTCCTCCAGTTCAGTTTTTTCTGCCCCTAAGTAACTCTTACATACTTCAGTGCTTTAGAAATAGCCTTATCCAGGCTAATGACATGAAAATAAGGAGTAATGCATACTCAATTGTACATAATAGGGCTGTAATTCCACAGAGGGATGCCTGAGTGCTTTGCTAATGCCATGAGAAATTCAACATGGAGTTTCAGGCTCTGGTTACCAAGTAGCAAGACTGGATTGGCCTGTATGGGGATGGATGAGCCAGCTTTCCTGGGAGAAGCTGGAAAGAGCCAGGGGCCCCTATAGAGCTGGAAGGCAAGGAGGAAAGAGAGGCTGCTGGGGGCTGATTACTCTTCACAATGCACCCGATTATCCCATTCCTCCCCCAACCCTGAACTCTCATGCTGTCTGTAAAGAAGACAATGACAGAGAGTTTAGGAATGTGAACTGTATTAAATGAAGATGGACATTGTTAGGTCCTAATGGCGCAGTGTTATTTTCAGAGTTATTTGCCCAGATTTTATTAGTGATCAGAATCCATGAAGTCATTCGCACCCCCAGCAGAACTTTCTGCCCTAATTAATAAGTGGTCAACCACTATGCCCAGGGAAGCGTATACAAGTGCTCCCTGGAAGGGTGAGGTCCTACAAGAGGCACCCACTGTGAAAGTCCTGAGGGCAGGAGAGCCTGGGACTGTACAGCTGAATTCTGGAGTCACTATTGATTGGGAGAGGCAGAATAATGGACAATAGGATCCAAAAGTATGAGTAGAGGCACATGTGACTTACGGAGGGCCAGAAGAGGATTAGAAAGAATGGGTGTCAAGAATGGACAGTCATCTGGGAAGTGAGATGGGCTGAGATGTCTTCAGTGGCTGAGGAAAGCAGTTCGATCTGAGGGGAGAGATGGCGCAGGGGCTGCTACAGCAACCTGGTGTGTCCTTGGCCTGAGGCAGCCGCACCAGGGCTGACCAGGTGGGAGGAGCCAGTGGTGGGCAGTAGTCATCAGTTATAGCTTGAAAAGTATTTTGCCTTCAGGAAGTGATGCATTTCTTACAAGAGTCCATTTTAGTAATAGCATTGTAGGCCACACAATCTACCTCAATGTCCCTTAAATCGGGATCTTGATGTCTTTTGAACCACCTAGTATAGACTCATGATCTTCATACCTAAAATTAAAACTTAAAGTTCCACTGCCTTGAATTGCAGTGATGATTAAAAGAGATTCCAGGTAGAAAACCCCAAGCACCACTTGGTGCCTACTCAGCTGGGCTCAGTCTGCTGGCTTCCTCCCCCCTCCTCCAATGTCTTTTCATTGGAACCCTCAGTCATCTTTCCAGTCAGTTTTTCTCCCTGAGGTCCATCTTTGTTTGGTTCTTTAATGGTAGAGCAATACAAAGGCAGAAAAACCAGTTCTTAGATTGATATACTGATTTCATACATCAGTTAACTATGTCATAAATGTATTCTCCTTTGTTTAATCTTTTAACTATGTCTTCAACAGACAGCTTTTGGTTTTCTTTTGCTTTTTGCTCGGTGTGTCTACTGGACAGCATCTTTGGTAGCATCCTTTGCAGGTGTAGATGTTGAGCTGTGGGATTGGGGTGAGGGTCATACAGGAAGTGACATCTCAAGGTCACACAGTAGGAATGGCCAGGTCTTCTGCTGCTGGTGCAGTGTTCTTGTCTCCAGAGGATTTAATGAATCTCAGTGCAAAGCAGGGATAACACGATCAGGAAACTAGTAGCTAAGTGCTCTGTAAAAGGCTGTGTGCCTCCTAAGGAGTTCTCTTTTCATTAGAATGATTTACACTGGGTATTTCATTCTCAAAAGCTGCCAACTGTGGAATGATATTTGTGAAATGCTTAACCCCATGGGGATTCCTTCTCATATGAAGACAAGAAAAACACCATAAATCATTTTGTTTCCCTGTTTCAAAGTGGAAAAGACATGAATTGTGCTCTTACGAGGTATGCCAAATTAAGTGCCCAGGAAAATGCATTTTTATTAAAAATTTTGACTGAAGAATGCAGTAAACTGGCAAGGTTTCCATTTCTCTCTGCACAGACCCCTGGACAGTGGTGGGGAAGGAGGTCTTGTGTTTGTCCCAGGTTTCTGAGCAGGACTGCTGGTACCCGGGAGTGACGTGGTGTGGCTGGGCCGGGTGGGTGTTCAGGTACACATCTGACATGCCTGCACCCGACCAGAAAACTCACATGGGCTGTCAATCAAGAAAAAATCTTTGGTCCAAAGAGAAGAAAGCAAATGAAAACTGAGAGCTGGATATATGTCACAAGAGACAAGAAATGGGTGGTCTTGTGTTTGTTTTCCCCAGTGGCTATGTTGGAATTTGACAGTAGCTCATGGGCACAGAATGGAGGTCAATCTGTATCTCTTCTTGTGTGAAGTAGATTCTGTTGTGTGCCATTTTGACTTAGAAAGAATCCCCAAAGCCCAAACCTACAACTCCAAAGGACCTAAAACAAACTGCCCTTTTTCTTCCGGACTCTCCACTAATCTTCAGCCCACACCAGCCTTTGAGCCAGCAGTGTCCTGTAGCACGGACCCACCTTCTAGTCCCCAGGGTTATAGTGACCTCCTCTTCTGAAGGAGGGAGGGCCAAGCAAGGCCTTGTTCTAGATCCTCTACTTCCCACATACCGGGAAGGCATAAAACAGGGAGAGAGTAACTATAGCAGCAGCAATCCTACAGGAAGCAAACCCAAGTTTTGCTAAGCAACCCCTGTGTGCCAGCTGTGGATTGAGTGCACAAGCAGTAAGTTATGTAGGTGTAACCGTAGGCAAATTAGACATTGTATCGTCTCATGCTGAATGGCTGGCTGTGGGGCGCAGGACTGAGGCCCAGTGCCGCACTAAGTGTGCGCTTAGGAAACTGGCCTTCCTGGGGACCGGGAGTGAGAATGGCCAGCCCTATCCCTGCCCCATCTCCAGAGAAGAGCTCCAGGCAAGGACCCTGCCAAATGTGCAGTCTGTGTGTGTGTGTGTGTGTGTGTGTGTGTGTGCCAGGTAGGTGGGTGGTAGGTATGAGTGTCGTGTGCATGCATGGGATGTGTGCATCGTGTTTATGAGTGCAGATGTGAATCTGTGCTTGTGTGCTTGTCCAGAGTGGGGTCCCTCCCTGTGCTGTCTCATGTTCTTTATGGGCAAGAGGAAGCCTGATTGCTTGCTGTGGGCCAGGCCCAGGATGGCCTGGGAAGCACTGCCCGGCCTGCTGTGACAGTGGTGGTAACTGAACCTTTGGAACCAAGGAGCTCAGCACCGCCCTGCTGTGTCTCTCCCTGTGTTATGGGTTCTGGGGCTCTGAGCGTCTCGCTCATCCCTACAGGCTGCTGCTGCTCCACCCATATCCCAGGGTCACACACTGGCCTGCCTCCTGTCTCTGTCCAGTAGGCTGGAGAGGGCACCCAGCTTCCCAAAGCTGACACAGGCCAGGAAAGGAGATGAAAGAATGGGTGTCAAGGACGGCAGCTGGCACATCACGGCAAGGATATACGGTGAGCTTCAGTAAATGTGAAATCCCGGCCGCTCTCATCAACTGTATGACCTAAAATAATGGGCAGGACCGGGGAGTGACACCCTCCCTGCGTCTCTGTTAACTTTCTTCTCAGCCTCCTCTTCTCAATTGGAAACAGGGGTATGACTCAATGAGCTCATGGAGCTGGAAGCTTCCCATGAACCCGCCTAGAGCAAAGAGGAGATGCGTGAGCGTGTGTGCCGGCGGGGCTAGCGGCTGAGCACACGGGGCTCCATCGCTTACCTTAACTCTCACACTAACTGTGGAGAGCTGTGCTGCTCATTCTATTCTATTCTCTAGGAAACAGAAGCGAAGAGAGTGAAACTAACCTCCCCGAGTCCCCCTCAGGGCCTGCTGCCGTAAGGAAAGTCGCTGCCAATTTGGCCAGCAGCCAGAGAGAACATCTGTTTCACTAGAGGGGGGATGTAGATGCTCTGAGCATCTCCCATTATAGCAGGTACGGAGAGCAGCTGCTTCCAGGTGTTCTGCTTCCCTTTGAGCAACCCAGCAGCTCTGTCTCTGTTGACAGCGGCTGCCCTTCACCGTGGCCCACAAGCTGGTTTGGGCAGCAGGAGCCTCCTAGGGGAGCTGTGGGTGGAACTGTGGGGTAAGTGCTGGTCTGTCCACTCCGCAAGTCCAGCAGAGCCGAGGCCGGGCAGAGTGGGGAAGCGGTTTCGGGGGAAGGACCAATGGCCCACCGGGGGCCTCTGATCTTGTTTGGCTTTGCTGGTGGATATTTCTCATTCTGGAATAGTTGACCACTTACTGGTAGGCCATTGCTTCTTTCTGAGCAGTGAAGATGGTGCTTTCTATTGGACCAGGACCTCTGGTGTTGATCCGTGCCAGCCAATCATGGCAGAGTGGAGCAATTGTGGGTGTTGGTGTTTTAATAACTGCACATGCTGAACGACCTTCAGGCAAGTCCTTGACAGCCAACCCAGAGCTTGCTTCCTGTGTATAAAGTGAAGGCACTAATGTCTTGCACACCAGGCTGCTGGGAAGATTAATTGAAATGATGGCTGGAAAGCACCTGATACAGCATGGATGAGGTTTCTGTTTCCTGGCCTCAAGCCCTCTTCCTTCCTACCCTTCTGCTCTCAGCTTGGATGCCGCTTCTTCCAGTTATCTTTTCCTGGCTCCTTGTGACGAGTTTCAGAATAACTCAGGGATGTTTCTGACTGGGAGTGATGGAAGAGACGAGAAAGGAGAAAGTTTCAGTTGTGCATTCATTTCTAAAAATCAATATATCATGCAACACAGGCAAGCCACCCACAGAATTTATGGGAAAACATAAATGTGGGGAGAAACATTGCTGTGAATTGTCATAAAAAATAGCAGGTGGCTCAAAACAGTCTGTAGTGCTATACATGTTAAATGGTTAAGACGGTAGCTACCATCAGGCATTTCACCCAGAGAAAGGCCTGAAGTTTGCTGGAGGAAGCAGTGGTGGGGGTGGGGTAGGGAGGGGACCTGGTTGGAGCAGGAGGAAAAGGGTGCTGCGCATTTCGGATGCCTGTGGTCTCTCAAAGCTCATGTATTGAATCCGGTGTGGTTGTCGGAGAGGGTGGGGCCTGGGGAGGTATTAGTCACGTGGCATCAGTTCTAATCCAAGAGTTGTCTGTCCACCCTGCTGCCATGTGAGGATACAGCAGGCGCCGTGGACCTGTTGCTCTCTCCAGGAGCCAAATCTGCTGGAGCCTACATCTTAAATTTCCCTAGCTGGGAACTCTGGGCAATGATCTTCTGGTCTTCACAAGCCAGCCAGACTAACGTGGTATTGTTCTTGTTTCAGCATTCCTGACTGAAGCAGAGAGGGGGTCTGCAGTGGGAGAAAGTTCTAGCAGCACAGGTGGGTGGTTCCTGACACATTGAGAAGGGTGGGAGATGCTGGTGTGTGGGTGTGTGTGCGCACGTGTGTGCACTGTGGATTCCTTGACTTGGATCAACCCTGTTCAGTTCTCTGCATTCACCTCATCTTTCATACAGATGAATTCATACCTGTGCAAGACCAAAATTTATGTGATTATCAAGTTTTCCTTACTCTATCCGCCTTATTGAACAAAGGTGGGTGCCGGAAGAAGTGCTCAAGAGCAGCGGGCCTGGCCCAGTGCCCCGGCGTGGCGGGCACCTGGCGTGGCGCCCGGCGTGGCGCCCGGCGTGGCGCCGCCCACCCTCCCAGGGGAGAGCTAAGCATCTGGGGTGGGCAGCTGCTCACTGCCACTCACGCATTCCCATCGTCACTGTCCAGCGCTACACTTGCAGCTTTAATTTCACCAGTGCTCCAAAATGGGTAAGTAGTTGCTTGAAGAGAGAGGAGGGGGGAGAGCGCTCCTGGAAAAAGTCACGGATTGGTGTTTGTACACAAACACGTGAACAGACGGGGAATAGACGGGTGTGTGCGTCCAGGCTCTGGCCCGGCCCTACGGCAGGATTCCAGCAGCCAACACCGCGGTTAAAACTGTGACAATAAGATCTGGCAAGTCAAGTCTTGCCATAGCATGGACCAATCTCAACATCATGAACACTATTTGAAATGTAATCTTTCTTCCAATGTTATGAGCTGTGAGCCACATTCTTGGTGTGCACTGATGTCTTGGTATGTGAACTACTGAACATTCACACCCAGTGCAGTAAGCCATTCAACACGGAGTCCCCAAACACGGAGCTCAGCTTGGGGACATGGCTCTGGTCATACCAAAAGTTTTACCTGATTCCATCCTATGCGCTGAGAAATTCCAGTAACTCAGTTAGCAAGTCTTTAGCCGTCTCTGACTATTATTTAAGTTTTGTTGTGGTGTTGACCATCAATTAAGGACTGCTACCCCTACAAGCCTTCACTGATTTTTCTGCCTTGATAGTGAAAGGTGAAACCATGCCAATTAATAAAATACCCTTTTTCTTCTGTAATAAAAAGGGCTGAAAAAAAGCATAGGGAAAACTGAAGTGAGTAGAAAATGGTGCCCTTTATCTTCAGACACTCTTGGAGGAGGAATAAAAATGTATTGAAGATTGGAGAGAGCCCACATGCCAGCGGATTCTGAGCTCTTGAGAGAGCGGGGTAGTGTGCAGATGGGCAAGGGCATGGGTGCTGCTCATGTGCCCAGGCCTCCTGGTATTTGCTAAGTTCAGTGTCAATCAACTTGTTTGTGCTTTACTAAACGTACACATTTCTGAGAAGCTCTCTTCTGGGCAGCTGGCTGTTTATTTAGTAGAAACCCTTATTGTCTTTGTTGCAAGTATTTTAGGGGAAAAGCTACACAAGACTATGGGGTGCTTTGTCTAATTAACACCTGCCTAAGGATGGGATTCGGCCTCCATCACCCCCTCCAGCCTAGTGCTGTGTCCTTTAAAGTGCCGCAGTACTTTAGAGACAGGGGAATGAAGATGAAATCTTTTTTAGCACACCGATGTTTGCTGTTTATCACATTGTACAATACATAAAAGAGTTGAGGTATGGAAATTATTATATTTTTTCAAGTCTAGAGATGCCCGGAGAAGCCTGCAGTGAACACTAGCTATCAGCAAATGCTCCCAGCTAGGACTTTAAAGATTAATAAAGTATAAAAAAAAAACCATGCATACATGAATAACAATCGAAAGCATCTAGCTTTGACTTGTATGTAATTTTTAAATAATGAATGAGAAAGTCGCTTTTTTTTTGAGAGAGAGGAATGTATGTTTAGAGAAAGGACAAGTGATGTGGAATTAGGATTTTCTGTCTGGGAATGATGCTACCACGACGTGATTTCATTTTCTTCTTTCTTTTGGTAAGAAAACTTGGCAGAGCTTTATTGAACAGGCAGGCAAGCAGACAGACAGACAGACAGACAGAGGCATCCTCTATACCTCAGCAGCTGTTGTAGAATACACCTGGAATGCGTGCTCAAACAACCACACCTCCATTGTTCTTTGCTAGCCGACTGTTCTATGGAGTAGATTCTGAATGAGAAATAAAGACCCGGCCCTCCACCGTACGGGCTTGCCCGGTGCACAGGGCCCTCGTGGGGGCAGAGAGCAAGCAAGCAAGGAACACACGGAAGGGCCTCAGGAGGAGGTCGGGCTGCTGGTCACCAGGTTTCATTTCCAGAAATCTCTGCATACATGACTCCAGAGTCTCATCTCCAGTGGTGTTTTCTTTCCACCTACTGTTTACCTTCTCAGAATGAGGAGAAACACTAGGTGGATGATAAGTGTGTGTGTGTGTGTGTGTGTGTGTGTGTGTGTGAGCATCAGGAACCTGTCTCACCCTCGTCTGAGGCTCCCCTCCAGACGAGTCGCAGGAAGGAGCCCTGTGCTCTCCGCTCCCCGAGCGGGAGGCTGTCCTGTCCCGTTGCAGCCCTGCGCTGGCCTTAGAGTTTCTTGGGGTGTGGAGGCATCTTGTGCTGGCCCCGTGCTTCTCCTGCAGGCATGGTGGTTGGGTCTGATGCGGGGGTGTGCGTGGGGGTCTGGGTGTGCAGCGCCCCCGGCTGCCTGACGGGGTTCAAATCCGAGGGCTGTCCTCTCCTCGCAGTGGCTGGCCTCGGCTTCCCTGGCCAGTCTGTGGCCCTCCGTGGGCAGCGGTCACCCTGTCGCAGAGCGGTGCCGGGCGTCTGCCTGGCCTCGCTCAGTCTTCAAGGTGGTGCCATTGGTGAGCGTTTGCCTTTGTGTCATGGAGTGTCTGGAAGCAGCCAGTCTCGTGTGGACGGATGTTTGTGCACAGCGGGAACAGGGTGAGGGCCACCTCTGGGGCTCTCCAGGGTGTGTTCGAATCCCACCCTCACTGCTCAACAGCAGGGTGACTTTTGGTACATTTCTCACCCCCCTTGAGTTTCATTCGTCCATGCATGGGGAAGAGAGTTCTCAAAGTGCCCGTTTTACCAAGTTACACAAAGACCAGTGAGATCAAGAATCTGCCTTCCCTGGCAGTCTGAGAAGGAGAGCAGACCCCACACCCGGCGGCCAGCACCGGACAGCTACAACCATAGGTAAGGGTCACCCCCCCTCGCCCCCCCCCCCCCGGCTCTCCTCCAGCTACAAGTTCTGTAAGGCTCCAACAACAGCGGCCTAACAATGGGAGCTGAGGCTTGGGACTTGCCGTCCTGGGCTGGTGTGACAGAGCTCCAGCAACCCAGGCGAATGGACACCGGCCTGGTGGGCACCGCCACCTCGCTCCCGCTGAAAGGCCTGCGTGGCGGGTGCCCTATGTTTGCGAGCAGAGTGTCTGAGTGGTTTTCATTTAATGATCTAGTTCTCCAGGAAGAGCTATTTTAGATCATACCTTGTACTATTTCTCACAATGGATGATTTTTTTAGGCCCCCAAATGTCAATTTTACATGACTTGATCTAGTAATTTATAGTAGCACTAAATAACCTTTTCTAAAATAACACCCTGTGAGTTCTTTCAAAGGCTTCTGTAATTAATTGGTTGAGGATTTCTGGTAAAAAAAAAACACCATAAATTGTTCCCCCCAGTATGTTACTTAATGTATTAGAAAAAGAAATAGTTCACAGAAGCTAAGTGATTTCTCATGTTGATGGAGTGATTTGGTTCTGGGTTCAAGTATTTGCTGTTGGGCCAACTAATTCATGAATTATATATATATATATATATATATACACACACACACACACACATACAAACACATACACACATATACACACATATACAAATATATGTATACACACATACGTGTGTTAGGGTTTGAACTCTGGACCTTACACATACTAGGCAGGTGCTCTTCCACACTTGCTTTTACATTTCTTTTCTTTCTTTTTTAACAGGCTCTCTTGTTTCTGCCTGGGTTGTCCTGGAAGGAGCAGAGATCCTCCTACTTATATTTCCTGTGTAACTGGAATAACAGACACACGTTGCCATGCTTCGTTTCTGGTCAATTCTCCCTAACATTTTTCCCAGGAGTGCTGTGAACCTCAATACTCCTGATCACAGCCCTCCAGGTAGTTAGGATTGTAAGTGTGAGGGGACTTTTTTAGGCTTATGCCATGCGGTCAAGGAGCGTGTGGGTCTGAAGCAAGGGGAAATCATATAGAGAAACTATCCAGCCCCAGTCACGACCCCTGCAATGCATTGATCACTCCGGGTGGGGGTGGGGGTGTGGAGAGGGGAGGAGGGAGGGCATCTGAGGAGAGAGACCCAGCACAGCCCAGGGCATCAGAGACCTGGGTAGGAGCTCAGCAGCAGCTGCACCATTTGGTGACTTCCATTTCAGCGATTGTAGGGAAACTACCATTTTCACGGGGATCCATTCTCACAGGTGTGCCAATAGAAATTTTCATGTGTTTTGACCAAGAGTTACTAACCAGGGAGAGTGGACTTAGATCAGGATCTTTACCTACCTCTGGTTGGCTGCAAATCTGGTAGTATTTCTGCCATTTTGGAGTCAGGGAGACATAACCTCATATGGAAATGCAGCTGTTTAGATATTTTAATTAGCATTACACACACACACAGACCACACATAATATGTACATGTTATATATGCTCCAATCATAACCATTTGGGCATACTGTAGTTACTTAAATTAATTAAAAATTACGTAAATACATCCCCCCCCTCCCAAGATGTGATCACCAGTATGGCTTTTGGGGGAGAGGCCCCCGCAACACATAAGACTTATTCCTTCATTCTGTGAGTGTCCTGGCCTTCACAAGTGTGCTCCCATTTCCTTCTTAAGGTCGCTTTGATTCAGGAGCATTCCTGTCTATGGGCGGGGCATTTCCCCACTGACATCCTCTCTGTCATCTCCTTAGAAGAGCAAGGGGACGGGATTACCAGAGATGGCCACTGGGTGGCAATGTTGCTCCATAGAGAGCTGCCTCTGCGCCCCAGGACAGGGCCAGGTTGGGCACAAAGGTAGGGTTCCAAGGTGTGCACAGGGACGCGTTTCCTGACGAATTTACCTCTTTCTGAGCAGTTCTCTTTTGTGCACACCTCCCCTTGCCCAGGCAGAGTGCTGACTGGCGTCTGGGCTGAGCACCGGACAGGCAGCAGCCCAGAAGGGAGAGCTGCAGCCCCGGCATCGACATCACTTAGAAGATTAAAAATAAATCGAAGCACATGTCGCTTCCAAGGGGGCACAAAGAGGACATCTCCATGATTTGCTGCAGTAATGAGAAAAGGCTGCTGGCCCTTGATTTGAACTATCTGGAAAGAGCTAGGGTTCTAATTCGTGTCAGCTGATGATATTTCCAAATGATTGATTGATTGATTTGTTTATTTATTATTTAACCAAGGAAGCATTTCTTGCCCCGTTTCTACTCTCTGTTAGCGTCTCAGCGTTGGTTCCCATTGAACTGGACACGGGGCGGGGCAGGCGGGGAGGGGCCCTGGGGGAACAGGTAGGTAGGAAGGAGAGATGGAGAAGCTAGGGTGGGGGTTCTGGGTTCCCAGAGCCTTGGGGCGGGGGTGGGGCACAGAACCCACTGTCTGATGGAGACCAGGCCAGCTTTAGTCTCCACCAGCCTCTTACCGCAAGCACACCCAGGTTAAACCCATTGTGATGGGTGCTTTTGTTTCCCAAAGGCCCTCCTGGGCAGGCCTGGGGTGTACATTTCATGTCCTCTCCAAGTCAGTGGGCAGCTGATGGGGCCTGAGGCCCATCCTTCTTGTTTATGCTTTGCCAAGAGGCAGGCAGAGGGAGGGGAGGGGGAGGAGAGAGAGAGAGAGAGAGAGAGAGAGAGAGAGAGAGAGAGAGCGTGCATGAGCAGCTTGGGAGGAGGGAAGTGTGGGCAGATGTCCTCATGAAAAATTAACAAGGGATAATCAGAGGCCCCTTCTCTCCCCCTGCAGCCGGAGCCCCTAGGCCGGCAGCCCGGGCCACTGTGAGCACAGAGCACCATGGGAAGAGCAGCAATCTGGCCCTGGGTGGGCTAATGCAGGGTGTTTGATGCACTTGGTGGTCCTCCTGGGACTGGGTTGCAAATGCAGTTCAGGCAAAATTGATGAAGTATCAGTTAATCTAAAGCTGGCAGTTTAGAGAGGTCACAGCTGTGGGGGCTGCAGGGGTCTCCTGGAGACGGGACGGAGAAGACTTAAAGGGAGAGCGTGCCCAGGGAGAGGCAAGTATTTGTCTTCTCCTGACGAGCATTTCTCACACGTGTGTGTGAGTGTGTGTGGGTTACCGGCACGTCTGACCCTCACCTCACCCCCGTGTGGGTAGTCCGAGGAGGGAGCAGGCTCCTTGGCATTCTGATTCCAGCTTGTGTGTAATTACACCTCTTCTCGACAAGAAGACAATCCAACCCCACAGCCCTGATCATCATAGGAAGGAAGGGGGAGAAAGCTGCTGCTCCTAATTGAAACAGGCAGTTAGATCTGGTGATGCAAATTTCCTTTCCTTTTTTTTTTTAATTGGCTCTCTGAGTCATGTCTGTATCTTCCTCCGCTTCCTGCCCCACCCCGGGAAGGTCGTCTAGGTAAGTGGCCTTCTGCAGATGCTGGCTAGGAACCTATCACAAGGAATTGTCTGTGAGTGCTATAAACCCTGGGAAAGCATCAAGAAGGGAGGAGAGGCTCTGCCCAGGTGCTGGGTTTTCTAAGTGGGAATCCCACCGCAGAGAGACAGCCGTGGTGGGGCCTGGTGTTCGAGTGGCTTCTCTACTCTGTGGCTCTAAGGTTAGCTTCACCAGTAAGCTCGGCGCTTGGGTCTGGCTTCCCCAAGCTTTGAGACAGAGACAGCACCAGCTGCTTGTGCATATACAAAGCAGGTGGGGCGTCCGGGCCCCTGGTGAAGGAAGGGCTGCACCTCAGGCTGGCATTCTAGCTCCACCTCTCACTTCCCATCATCCCCTTCTTTAACCACTAGAGTAGACCTGGGGCGGGGCTATGACTCAGTGGTAGCTCAAGCACTCCCAGACCAGGCCCGGAGCCCCCTGGCTTTCATTCCCAGAACCAACTGAAAACGATGGAAGAAACAATAGTGGGGACTGACAATGACACTGGAGGTGGCTGGTGCTTCGCAGCTGTGTGCCGACTCCCCCACCGCACGAGCTCACACCTGGACACTGCCATTGGCATCGCTGTCTGCAAGCTGTTCGCAAGAAAGGGAAAGCGAGGCTTGGAAGGAAATTTGGAGCTCTTGCCCGGTGTCCTAGGAGGCCGGGCGGCCGGTGCCTCTTCGTGTTCTGGAAGTGTGTGTGTGTGTGTGTGTCCATGTGCCGGAGGCCTTCAGTGAAAAAGCATCTGAACAAACCCATGGTGACACAGCCAGACAGAAGCTACTGTGGTCAGTCGCAGAAAGTAAAGGCCCCGACCAGCGGAGCACACAAGCCTCCACTTTGGGTCTCCGGGGAACGTGTGGTCCTGCCAGCGAGTGAAAAGCCAAGTCTGTGTTCTCCTCACTGGCTACTGGTCCCATGCAGCAGGACACATGGTCCAGCTGCCCGCCGCCCCCCAGCACAGCTGGGAGGAGAGGAGCCTGCAGACACCAGACCCTGGAGCACTTCCACTGAAGGGAGACAGCAGAGTGCTGGCCTTAAAAGATCCCGTGCAGTCAAGATGGTTTGGATTATCTTCCTTTGGCACTGGTAAATAAAATCTAAGACATTCCACCCGGGCCCTCCTGGACCATTTTGTTAATTATTTCGCATTGCTATCCAAATGGTGAACCGTTATTACAGTCACTCCCACATAAAATGCCCTATAAAGTGAGCACAGAACTCCAGAGTTCTCATTTTCTCATATTATCGCCTGATAAAATATATACACACATGAGTCAGAGAACCAAATTCTAGATCCACAGATATCTCCATTTGTTTTTATTTGCTCTGGGAGCTCAGACAAGAGCTAAGTCTCCAAGCAGCCCTGGCCTGGTATTGACATGTAAATGAGCCCACGGTGAAGCTGGTTGGCTCCGTGCCTGATCTCCGTGTCAATACCTGACTGTCCTCTAATTTATGGACGTGGAGGAGTCAGAGAATAGGCACCATTCTTATCACCGCTGAACACATGTTCGAAATCTACTCCTTGAAATGGGTACGCTCCAGTACAATCGAGTAATACAGGCTACTGTGCCTCCCAAGATGATTCAGAGGCACACTATACTTTGAAGCTATTTATCTTCTTCGAAAGGAAATCACTGCCTTAAAAGGTATTTCTGGAGCCAGGGGCCTGTGGTTACTGCACTCACAGGTCCAGGCTGCGTCTCAGGGAGTAGAATCTACCATGCCCAGGGGTACACTTGGAGCTTCCCAGTGGGTCCCTTCCCTACCCTGGTTGGTGAGTGTGTCAGGCCTCCTGTGGCTGGGTTGCCAGCTTGTCTTGTCCCACTGTACCCCATAAGATCAGCCTCACTGGCGTCCCTCTGCTCAGATGGGCGGGGTAGGCATGCGGCAGCAGAGGCCCAGCTGCGTGGCCTCCCCGATCTGCGGGCAGGTTTCCCTGCGGCTCTGTCTTCGGAGGGCCTGTGTGGAGGTGGTGGGTGTGGGGCGTGGCCTGGCAGGCCACTGTCCTCACCTCCTGGCCCTTGGAGGACCGGAAGCAGAGCTCCGCAGCAGCCTCCACCTGCAGGCAGGCGAGAGCAACTGCAGAAGAGCAGCTTCCTCCTCACGAAATCCGGCTCGGGAAGACAGCAAAGAACCACGCTGCAGCCAGTTCTCCAGAGCCGGCTCTCCACTCAGCCTTGCATCTGAAATCGTAGAGTCGAGTGCCGGAGAGCCACTGTGATCTAAGCGGCGTGACAGGGTCTCCCTGGTGGACACGGAACTGAGATGGGGGTGGGGCTGATCGTTGTGTGTGTGTGTGTGTCCCAACTCCAGAACAGAAGCAGAGGGACAGGGTTCCCTTCCTTCTGTTTGCTTAGAAAGTAGTCTTTTCTTTTTCCTCCCTCCTTCCCTCCCTCCCTCCTTCCCTCATTTCTCCCTTCCTATCTGCCCCCTCCTATCACTTTGTTTTGTGGTGCCTGTACGGTGGCTTGAACGTAGGACCTCATTCTGTCTCTTACCTTTTCCGTTCAAAGGTGGTACTCCACCACTTGAACCACACTTCTACTTCTGATGTTTTTGTTCCTTGATCCCAGCTTCCTGAGTAGCTGGGATTATATGTGTGAGTCACCAGCACTTGGCTAGAAGCATTTCTTTGCTTTTTTTCTTTTCTTTTTGGTCAGTTGTGGGGCTTGAACTCTGGGCCTGGGCACTGTCCCTCAGCTCTTCAGCTCAAGGCTAGCGCTCTACTACTTGAACCACAGCGCCACTTCTGGTGTTCTGGTGGTTAATTGGAAATAAGAGTCTCACAGACTTTCCTGCCCGGGCTGGCTTTGAACCACCATCCTCAGATCTCAGCCTCCTGAGTAGCTAGGATGACAGGCGTGAGCCACCAGCGCCCGGCTACTAGAAGCATGTCTTTAGGCAGAACGCTAAGCACTGGGCACTGGGTGTCGTCACGTGCTTCTATTTGGCCATCTCCGTTTCATTTCTGCTTGTCCAGTCCACATTTCCACTTACGTCTGATGGAATGTGTTCATAATACATTTCCTATGCCCACACGCTGTGCTTTAGAATTCGTTCGTTTCCTGAGCGAATGATGGGCAGTGTGCCTCTTGCTCCTGACCGCGTGGTTGTGGAAGAAGCTGTAGCGTTCAGGGAGCCCCGGGACAATGCTGGGGCCCGCGGGGCTCCTGGTGCTGGGCTGCCGATGTGGCCTCCCCTGCATCGTGGACCTGGGACAGCTCTTCCTTTCCATGGCGTTATCCGTGGTCATCCCCACGCTAAGTGGAGGAGCTGGGTCCAGCAGTATCGAGACAGTAGCAGGGGGAGACTTTAGACAGGCACTTTCGTTTGGTGTCTTCCTTTATCTTAGTGTTGTTAATGAGAACGGGGAGTCCTGTCTTCCAGCAGCCTAAGCTTAGGGTAGGCCGCGGAGGGACGGCGTGCGTTGCTGGGGTGCTGACACGCTTTCGGTGCTCCCTTGGTGGGGTGCTGCCGTCACCTGGATGACGTTTGATGGACATTCCTTCTGCCCTGCGCGGTGAGATGCCAGGGGCGGCTCAGAGCCGATGTCCCTGTGGGCAGAGGCCGAGGCCAGGGTCTCTGTGCTCACAAGCAGAATGGAGAGGACTCCAGGAACCTCTGGAAAGGTGGGGGAGGTCCTGAGACCGGGGAGAATTGGGAAATCTCGCAGGGAGAAGGTTCTGACACTGTTCACTTCCTGGTCAGCCAGGCCCACCTCCAAGTAAGGCGCGAGGCTTCAGGTGGTGAGCCACGGTGGGAGACTGAATCGGGTAACAGAGTCAGCGCAGTCCCGCAGGCAGGCCCTGCCGAACGGCTTCCCTAGAGGCCGGGCAGGGACCCAAGGCAGCACCAAGAGCCTTGGTGAGAAAGAAGAGCCAAACCTTGAATGTAACATCAACACCCTGATCTATGGCCATGTTTTTAATTTACTACGTGTCTTTCTTTTGTTTTTTTCTCTCTCTCTCTTTCTTTCTTTCTTCCTTCCTTCCTTCCTCCCTCCCTCCCTCCCTCCCTCCCTCCCTCCATCTCTTCCTTCCTTCTTTCCTTCCTTCTTTCTTCCCTCCCTCCCTCCCTCCCTCCCTCCCTCCCTCCCTCTCTCTCTCTTTCTTTCTTTCTTTCTTTCCTTCCTTCTTTCTTCCCTCCCTCCCTCCCTCCCTCCCTCCCTCCCTCTCTCTCTCTCTCTCTCTCTTTCTTTCTTTCTTTCTTTCCTTCCTTTCTTTCTTTTGTCTGTTGTGGGGTTTGAACTTTGGGTCTGGACACTGTCCCAGAGCTCTTCAGCTCAAGGCTAGCATTCTACCACTTGAGCCACTTCTGGCTTTTTCTGCTTATGTGGTGCTGAGGAATTGAACCCAGGGCCTCATGCATGCAAGGCAAGCGCTCTACCACTGGGCCACCTTCCCAGCCCCTGCTTTGTTTCTTTTGTCTGTTCTTCCCCCATGGCATACCCCTGTTGTCACTGTATTTGATTTTGGTACCTTGCATCTTGTATATACATTTATCTAATTTGGGGAGGGGAAGGGAAATAACAAAACCCTGAAACAAGGACACAGGATGACCCATTGCGACAATGATACTCACAAGACACTATGTTGGAAATGAACTTTACAAGGGGGGCTAGGGAGGGATGGAGGTGGGGAGGGGAGGGATCGTGGGAGAATAACAAGGGAGGGGGAACAATGCTCGACGAGAAATGTGCTCATTGCCTTACTCATGACACTGTAACCCCCTGTACAGTATCTTTACAATAAAAAACAACAAAACAGTGGCTTATTGTTGTTGTTGCTGTTTTTTAAATTGGCCCAAACACCTGACAAACATCGAAGTTAATGTGACACAGTAAAGTGAGTTGAACCAACTCCCATGAGAAGTCTCTGGAAAGCAGGGCCCCTCTGCCCTCTGGCTGGAGCTGTGCACACACCGTGGGCCTGGTACACGAGCCCTGTGCTTTTCAGCACCAAGTCCTGCCCATCCTGCCGCTCCTTCTCAATGTCTACGCTGGCCTGCCGGTTCTTCTCCCGCGTTCCCTGACACTTGTGCAGCCACAGGGCTAAGGGGGTGCCCGCGCCTTTCCTCCCCCCAAGAGCCAGGCTTCCTCCTCTGCCTTTCCTGCGGGTGCTACCCACCAGCCCCTCTTTACATGGACTCCTGCATGTGCAGCCCCGTTCTTACACATGAGCCTTCTCATAGCTCAGTCCCCCTTGGTGGGCCAGTTTCCCAGGCCCAACTTTATTAGTGATCTCTAATGCTTTCCCCTCCCCTCCTATCTTAAAAGAAGACTAACAAGCCATGAGTGAAATTCACAAATGATGAAACCAACTTCTGTCCATACCACCATAGTACCCCACAGCCGAGGCCCACACGCTGGGTCTCTCCAGCCCCACAGCCCCCGATGTGGTCACCTCAACCGGGACCTGGGCAGCGGGTCAGTGTCTTCCTTGTTTTCCCTCCTCCCTCTCAGCAGACCACCCCCACTTCGCTAGACAGGGGACACTCCCAGGGGATTCCTCTGTGATCCAGCTCCCGGGAGAGCTGGCACTTCCCCTTTTACACCGAAGTTCTCTGGGCCTGGAAGCCACCTTGTCCCCTTCCTGCTCCTGCTCCCTCCTGCTTGATTCTCCCTCCCTCCCGCCTAGTTTATTGAGCTGTAATTTCTTCCTTTCACTTGTTGATATAAGGAAGTATCCTTCTTGTTGATTTTGTCTTGGTGAATTATGTATTCTGCCACAAGAATACAAAGTTTGCAAACATAAAATCCTGTCTAGTTCACCGTTGGGTCAGGGAACTGTGCCTGTTTCAAGGCCGGCTTTCAAATATATGAGGAATGAATGAGTGAATGAGTGAATGAATGAGTGACAGAGAGGGTGATGCAGCTACGGAGCACACCCACCACACCTACATCACAATCTATACATTTATCCTTCTACACCCCCCGTGCACACAGATGCCACCCCTGCGGTGCCCACCCGCACGAGAGAGCGCGCGTGCGCGCGCACACACACACACACACACACACACACACACAGCCGCCAGGCCATCCCCAAGAGCGGGAGCTGTGTTTCCGTTTGTGCCACCTTCCTTCCGTGCTGCTGGTGCCGCATAGGTCCCACTCTCAGACAGGAGTTCTTCAGTCCAGCCCAAGTCTGTTGATGGAGCAGAAGAGCTCACGACGAGGTCCCAAAGAGACGGATTTGTCAGCGGAATTCAACATGCTTCATTTGCCCTGCTTGCCAAGATCTCTGCAGAGCTGATCTGGGGTGTTGCTGGACAGGATCTGCAAGCACACTGTTGGGACAGAGCCCCGTTATTAGCTGTGTTCGTGGGGCAGGGCCCCGTGGAACCAGCGGGACTGTCTCTCCGGGGACCTCACTGAGACTCTTCCTAAATGGTGGCATGAGACATGCTCTCGACACCCTCCGCGGGAGGGGAGTTTGCCACTGCCAGCATTTCTCAACTTCTTAAATGAGCTTCATATTCTGAAAGTCTTTGAAAGAGAGGAGGAACATTCTGGAAAAGTAACATTTCCTTTTGTATTCACTGCAATTCCTTGCCATTCGTGTGGCTCAGACAGATCTGGCGTCGATGGTGATGAGTTCAGCTGAAATGGAAGGGAACTGAGGGTGATGTGTGGGGCATGGTCAGTTCTCCCATCTCCTGCCTTTTCTGGCCACCAGGCTGCCTTTGCTCCTTGCTCCTGGCCCATTGTCCATCCTCAGAGCTGACAGGGTTGCATGTCTCGGTGCGTCTTCCGTAGCCAGCTGTATCTCTGACTCTGCTCTGGCTTTCGCTCACTCTGCGGCCGCCATGGGCCCCCTTGGCTCACACGGGATCTGTTCTAGCGTGTGCTGATTCATGTCGTTGATTCCCTCTGCTGCTTCTTCTGCCCTGTGACACCGCATACTTGTGAGATGCTGGAACTGGAGGTGGAACAGGGCCTTCCAAGACCTTCTGAGCTCCACGTGCGGGAGCCCTGCTCTCTCGAAGACCCAGGTTCCCTTTAACTCACAGTGACTTCATATTACTGCTGTGTTCTCAGGCCGTGACTCAAGTCATCTTAATGCATCTCACTTACACACTCCCATGAGCATGCACATGTGCATGGAGACACACACACACCCCACACACAGACCACATGCAAACCAACTCCAAAAGACAAATTATGGTCCAGCTCCCATCAGAGCTGGGGAGTTTCTTTGCAGAGGGATGCATTGCACGTTGCACATGGGATGCATGTTCCTGGTTGGAGAGGGAGTTGCACTCCTTCCACTAGAGAGGCCATGAAGAGAGCTGACCCCGGGAGGGTCAGATGACCCCTCCTGACTTCTGAGGAGGAGTTGTCTTGGGGCTCAGGCTGCCGAGGAGAACAGGGAAGGAGGCAGGGGAGCAAACACGTAAACATTTTCTTTCTCTCATCTGCAAATCCATTATGACCAGGGCTTTGGTGGTCCTGGGATGGAGCCGAGTAGACTCCTCCTTTGTTTTTCCCCTACCATCCCTGCCCTCCCACCTCCACAACTACACTTCCCCCCACCTAAATTGTAAAGTTCGTTTTTCAACATAGTGCCTTCTACATCTCATTGTTGTAATGGGTCCACCTGTATCCTTATTTAAACATTTTGTTCTTTCCCTTCCCCTCCCCAAATTATACCAACATCAAATACAGTGAAAACAGGGGTTATACCATGGAGGAAAAACATACAAAGCAACAAAAAACCCACATGGTAGAAATAATAGCATGTTAGAAATAATAGCAAGAAAGAAAAAAGCACTTTGTTCCTATCTTGGGGTTCAATTCACTTAACTTCATCTTATCTGGTTATATGTATATAGCTCTTAACCTTTTCTACTTGTTCCAGATATATACTAGTTATTGCAAATAAGGGAAACCATGGGACCTATGTTTCTTTGGGCCTGGCTTACAGTAAATGGTGCTGGCAAAATTGGTTAATCACCTGTAGGAAAACTAAAGCTAGATCCTTATATATTACCCTGCACCAGAATCAACTCCAAATGGCTCAAAGACCTCGGAGTCAAAGCAGACACCCTGGAAACATTACAGGATGGAATAGGAGAAACCCTAGGTCTCCTCGGCACAGGTGGAAATTTTCTTAATAGAGACCCAGAAACACAACAACTCAGAGAAAGGTTGGGCAAATGGGATTGCATGAAGCTTCCGAGCTTCTGCATGGCAAAGGATATAGCTAGCAAGAGCTATTCCTGAAGATGCAGAACAAGCCAGAAGCAGGCATGACAAGAAGCACAATTCATGTATACGAAGGTTCATTTTAAAGCTGGGAATGGTGGAGTATGCCTATAACACCAGCTTTGCCACAGTCTAGGTAGGAGGATTGAGGTCTTAGGCCAGCAATAGTCTAGAAGTGTGAAACTTTATCTGAAAAATAACCAAAGCCAAAAAGATTGTGAACATGGCTTGCATAGTAGAGAAGAGGTTGAGGGGGAAAAGGACAAGGAGGACAAAGAAAGAAAAGAAAAGGGGAAAAAAGAAGAGAAGGACACCTTAGAATAACGGTGTAGCAGTCTATGCTTGGCCCCATTTTGACTGGACAAGGGAACACATCCTGGTGTTGCTCACGTTCCTAATACAGAAAGATGGGGTAGAAACAAGGAAGGAGAGAAAGGAAATTGGTGGTGACCAACTGGCCAGGCACTCACACACGTGTTTTACACTCTGAGCCAGTGTGCTTTCAAGGTAGGCTGAGCAGGTCTGGAAAGCAAGCAGAGTCCACTTTTCCTAAAAACGATCCCAGCAGATGCGTGGATGGACAGCCTGGATGATCAGCTCTTTAATTCTGATAGTAAATTGATATTGATTAGGATGATTTGGGGTTGTAAGATTTTAACATTACGTGACACAGATTTAAAGCTCTCCACCAACACACATGCTAACAAGATTTTATCCTGATTAGAAAATAAAGTTGTTTCTTGATAGGAGAACTCTAGACAACTCTCCATAATGTCCTGATTAATTGGACAGGGCCTGCTCTGATTTATCACGTTTGGTTCATGGAATATAAATTCCATCTAGGTAAAACGCTGACTTGATTTTAAAAAAATCTTATCCAGGCATTGGTGGCTCATGCCTGTTATTCTGGCTGCTTGGGAGATCATGAGAACACAAAGACTGTGGTTTGAGACCATTCCAGGCAGAGCAGTTTGTGAGATCCCCCCCCCCCCCCCCCCGCTTCTTGACCCAAAGACCAGGGCAGTAGCACATGTCTGTCTTCCAGGGAAGACAGATACCAGGGAATCTGATATTTAGAGGACTGAGGAGCCAGGCTAACCTTGGACAAAGAAGTCTGAGAGACGCCATCTTGATGGAGGGAAGCTGTAGGCAGGGCAAGTGCTTGCAATCAGTGACTACAGGATGCTATCTTAGACAGGTCCCTGCTCAAACTCCTGCCTGAGGCCAAAGCAAGAACCTGGCCCAAAACTGACCTGTGAAAATCAAGGTAGTATTATACCAATGGAACACACACACACACACACACACACACACACACACACACACTCTCCTGTACTTCTCTGAGTGTGCGTGTCGAATACAAAAATCCAACCTTAGGAAAGGCAGCATGTAAAACTTTGTGGACTCTCTTTGAGAACATATTCCTCAATTCAAAGGAACTCGAATGTTCCCTGAAAGTACAGTGACTTTTCTGCATGGTTCATTTGTTCTGGGGACAGGTTAGATCAGTGGCGTTTCTGGTGAGCTGTCTCACGTGAATGTGTGGAGGGCAGGATCCGTGGTTGTCTCCCAGGCTGTGCTGCTACACACATCTCCCCCTGGCATTGCAGAAAGCAAGTTCGGCTTTGCCCAACCCCTCCCTCCCCCCACCCCCAGGAGGAACCAATAAAACAATACTGAAAAAAGAGACAAGAATTATTGAGAAGTCTTTGTTCAGCTACTGTGGGCAGATGAACATACTGGAGAAGAGAGTCCATTCCTTTCAGAGAGCGAATGTACGTATTTCTTTTTAAAAGGTAAAAAGTAGGATTGGTCACCCTCGCCCAAAATACAACCACACTAGGCTATGTGTAAGATCATGAATCAAGTTATTCCAATGAGCATAGAAATACAGTATCAGACATCTCTGCTCCTTACGTTGGAAAGGGGTGCATGGGATGGTGCCTGGAGCTTGCCCAGGCATGGCCTCTGTGTCTTTTCCTAAGAAACACATTCAATATATCCCAGAATTCCATAGGGAAGATAACCCAAGTGGCTCCAATTCTAAGATGCAACTCTAAGCTAGGGATGCTTCCTTTTTCAGTGCAGTGCTCTTCATTTTTTGAACTTTTCCCATTACCAGCTGATGCTTGGATGTTATTTATAGTTCGGTCTGTTTAACTGTGTTCATTTGTACTGATCAGTGACAGATTTATACAGTCCTAGATTCGCACCATCACTCTTTATTATTTATATTTCTATAAATTAAAGTCATTATTATCAAAGATGGCCCCTGACAACAGGATGAGGTAGTTGGAAATAGCATTTAATAGTTTCGTAGCCCTGATGAATTCTCTATGGATTGCGTCCTGATGCCGACTAAGAAATCATTGTCTTTGCTGGGGGAAAAAAGGAAGTCTGGAGTAATAATAGTAATAAGTCACTAATGAAAAACAAAATTTCAGGACTATTTGTAGACACTGGATTTTAGTCTTTCAAATATAGCCCTGACCATCAATAGAGGTAGGTGATAAGGCCAAACAGACCAACTCCTTCCCTCCCTCCCTCTCTTTTATCCTTCCCTCCTTCCCTCCCTCCCTCCCCCTTCCCCCTCCCTCCTTCCCTCCCTCTAGGACAGATTCAGATAATGCATTTTAAATCTCTTTTATCTCTGTGTTGGGGTACAATGATGTCTACACAAGCGATTTTTAAGCAAGTGCTTTATGATATATGGGGTACACAGAGCCTTTATCTCCCCAGCACCAACAAAACAATCAAATTTAATTGGTGACTTCAGCATAAAACAGTTTATTTGTGACTCTAGGATACCGCAAATTAATAATCAGGCTTTGAGTCTGAGTCTAGCGAGGATGAAGGGAAAAGGGTTGTCTCAGCCTGCTTTTAAAACTCTCTTAATGGACGCAATCTGGCCGTGAAGGCTGGCCCGCTGCACGCAGGCACCTGGCTTCCTCCTGTGCTGGCTGACAAAGCTGGTCACGTCACCGAATCTCCGGGAACCCCAACTTACCTGTGCATGTGGGTCGCGTGGGTCACACAGTGTGAGGGGCTAAAGCTCGTTCAGTTATCAAGGATTCAATTAAAGTGGTTAACGTGCACACATCTGCCAGATGGTGACTGAGCACGTGCACACGAGCGTTTATTCTGTAAGAGGTAAGATGATGGTGAGGTAATTCGACTTGCCAGCAGGAAATCTATCCTGCAGCGGCTGTCCATCACACGCACAATGTATTCTTAACCGAAATCTGTTTCTTGCCCATGGGATTTCTTATTTTCATATTCTGGGTAACTTGCATGAACAACAAGCGTTCACAATAGTGTTGTATAAATGCTGAAAACACCTCAACCCCTTAAAAATGATGGAACTTCATTTTAAGTATTGAATAATTGCTTTTTTTTTGGTCAGTTGTGGGGCTTGAACTCTGGGCCTGGGTGCTGTCCCTCAGCTCTTCAGCTCAAGGCACAGCACCACTTCTGGTTTTCTGGTGGTTTATTGGAGATAAGAGTCTCATGGACTTTCCTGTCGGGGCTGGCTTTTAACCGTGATCCTCAGATCTCAGCCTCCTAAGTAGCTAGGATGACAGATGGGAGCCACTGGTGACCTGCTTATTTCTTTTTTTTTTCTGAGTATTTTTTTATTATCTTTAAGTAGTTGTACAAAGGAGTTACCGTTTGCCAAAACAGTTTATAAATACAGTGCGCCTTGACCAATGCCGCCCTTTCAAAATTCTCACCTACCTTTCCCTTACTATTCTTAACTTTTCGGTAATGTATTGAATTTCCTTTTGCCACTTAACAAAGTCACTGATGTAGAGAATGCATGTTGATCTCTGCAGAATTTATTATCTGAACCCCAGGATTGAGAAGTGTAAGAGGAGGGGTGGGGTGAAGGGGGGAGATGATGTCTAAGCGAAGGCACAGGTAAACACGCGTTGTAAGCATTGAGTAATTCTTAAAGGACCACATACTGCTACGTGGGTTCCAGACACAATGCGAGGCAGGCCCCTAATGGGTCCCACAGCTCAGAGCTGACACAGCAGAGGTGGCTGCTGGCACAGGTTCTGTGGCTGAAGGGCCAGAGAGGAGCAGGACCATACCGGCTCTATCTGATCGCTGTAGAGTCAGGTCTGAGACAGATTTGGCTTGGTTTCTTTCTGTATGGCCTGGGAGCCCTGACTGCTGTCACCACCAGAGTTTGAGAGCATCATGGCTGTGGAGAGGGAAGGGGCTCTCCCCTGGGACTCCTCTGCTCACCCTGCAATCCTGGAACCTGCAGACAGCTCAAGAGTAAGAAGATGTCTGAGCACACTGCCTGGAGCTGGTGGCTCACACCTGTCCTCTTCACTACTTAGGAGGTTGAGACCTGGAGGACTGTGGTTCACAAACAGCTGAGGAAGACAAATACATGGAGACGTTGTCTCTGAAACAAGCAGCACGAAGCTGAGCTGGAGTTCTGGCTCAAGTGGTAAAGCACCACCAAGTAAACAAGCGGAGCAAGCAGAAGACCCTGAATTCAAGCCCAGGTAATGGCAAAAAAGAGAAAAAGAACAAGAAAAGAAATAGATTTGAAGCCAGCATCTTAGAAGACACCAAGTGGGAAGGGTGTGCCCGTGCATCTGCCCTCTGTCTGCCCAGGATGTGTTCCCAGACTGCGGTCTCAGGATGCTGAGCTCAGATGGCACACGCCGGGGAACAGGACAGCTGCCGTCCTCACGCAGAGATGGTCAGAAGGAAGGAGATTGCTTATTGCAGAAGTCTGGATCCATCCTGAGGCTGGAGACTCACTCCAGGAAGGAGCGGGAGGCTGGAGAGAGGCCCACGTGAGTGGAGACAGTCATGGCTGCCACACCTACCTCTCTGACCTGCTGCAGAAGTGGCTGGGCTTACAGATGTGTGCCACTGTGCGTAGACTCTTCGCATAGTGTTTTATTTGGCATGAGAATTTATTTATAAAAGCAGGTGTTGAATGTGTGTTGTAAGAACGCTCATGTTCCCCTGGATTCTGTGAGTTATGTGGGAATGCATCTAGTTAGTAAGGACTTGGGGCAAACCATGTGGTTTGTTCCTATGATGGTTCAAAATATGAGCGTGCAAAAAATTTGTGCCCACCAGGCTACTGAAGAAGAAAACCTGAGATCCAGCATATAGCGCCAAGATGAGCTTATGAAGCCAGTATGACCACCACCCCTGCCCTGCTGTGTGACTGGTGTGGCTCAGTAGTGTTGAGAGGCCTTCCATGCTCACCGGGCCCTCGATCCCCCACAGCAGGCTTCCAGCATGTTCCTGGAGCCGTCTGCAGGCGGCACAGTGGAGTCTCTGTCTTGTGTCTGACTCACTCTTCTTCCGCAGCATCTCTGTCTGTCTGCAGCCATGGCTCACGTCGGGCCTTGAACCGGTTTTCTTTCCGGGATTTGAAGCTTGGTGTGACTATCTGCCTATTTCTGCTGCCATAACAGAATACACAAGTCTGGGTAATGAATAAAGAACGGGAATTTAAGGTGCTGAGATGGGTGACACGAATCAAGATGCCTTGAATTCGTAAACTGCTCTGTTTACAACGGCAGCTCTTTTTACAATGACTTAAATTTAATAAAATATAAAAAAAGAAACAAAAGAAAAAAGAATGGGAATTTATACTTGCATCATTCCAGAGGCAGAAACGTCCCAAACCAAGGCCCTGGCAGGTTGGGTGTCCGGTGGAGCTGGTTCTCTGCTTCCAGCACGCACCTTGGACTGCGCTCCCACGTTGAAAGGCAGAAAAGCAGAGAAGGGATGGCTGTGAGGGTCTGCGGCCGTTTCCCAGGAAGAGCTCTCATCAACTGCACGTTTGGTTAAGACCTCGCCTCTTAGTACCAGCTCACTGTGGAGGGGTGGTTAACACTGAAAGCCTAAGACTGACCACCCAGACCCTGGCTTGTGACACCCCTGGATTTATTAGCACCTGTACTTCCTTGGCTCTCTTGTCTGTCAACTCCTTTCCTGGGCCTTCCCTAGCTCCCAAGGAGGATGGACACTGGACCGTACTTGGAGGAACATACGCGAGAGCCAATATGCTTTCCACGTCTACATTTAAGTCGTTGCTGGCGGGCTTTGTGAGAACAGCGCTCACAAGCTGGGTCCTCCAGAACTTTCCATCAATGCCCACCTCTGAGGCTTCCATTTCTGTCCCAGGGCTCACATCCCCATGAAGGACTCCGTGGAGAAAGACTGAAAGGGGATAATGCAACTCTGCCCTCATGTTCTCGCCTCTGTGTTTATGATTGTTTCCCTCAATTATTCTGCTTCACCCACCCCATTCTACTTTCCATGTCTACATTGGATATTACAGCTTTCTTGAAAGGGAGAAAAGTAAAGAAATGTGACTGTAAGTCATTCATGTATGCAGTGACACTAATGGGAAGCGTTTACACAGGTTTTGTGTGCGTCATTGTGGTATTTAAAAACATTCAGCAGTCTGTTTTCAGCAGAGTGATGAGGCCCATGAAATACAGTAAGAATTTCTCCCTAGGAGATAGACGGGGGCTAGGGAGGCTGGATGCATCCCAGGCCACTGTTGTGATCTTCCTTGACTTTTCAGAGCAAACTGTGAGCCTCAAAGTTTTCTACCAATCTAACGCCTGGGCTTGTGGACACCATCCATGAAAGGCAAAGCTGGCTCATGTCACAGGGGTGGAGGACTCCGATTGTCCCTGGGCTTGCCAGATGACACCAACTCAAGAACTACACACAAAACCAGCTTTGGTAGAATGTGCAGGCTGAGAGAGTTTCAATTTAGCTGGGAAAAGAAGCAAATTCTTACTTTATGATCAGAAATCATGGTAATACCCTAATGAGAGAGCCCTGAAAACAGACTGGCTGATTCGGGACTTTGAGTTAAGATTTAGAAATCGTTGTCATTTTCAAACCCATTCAGACAGGAAGAAAGTATGGTTCAAAAGACAGCCTAAGGAGAAGCAGGTGCCAGCCCTGGGCGGCTGAGCTGAGCTGAGCGCCCTGGTTTACACACCACCCCCTTAGCTTCCCAGGGAACCGGAATTGCTCACTTCATTACAGAGACTGGAGAAAACAGTCTGGCATGCAGGCATTCTTTAACATGTGCTTTTTGTCTTTATCTTATTGACTCAACGTGCAGATATCTCTGCCAGAAATGTCCAATTGCACCTTTGTCTGAAGAAGATTTTATATTGATCTTTATCTAATTAGCTAGCTTGAACTGTGGTTTGTGTCATGATTCCTGTCTTGAACTAATTAGCTACTGTAGTGGAAGCTGTGTGGGTCTGAAATCATAATTATGGGTGTGCACAAGCTCTTCCTGTCAAGTCTGTGTTCAGTGGAGACATTTCTAGACATCATAAACCACCAGCCATTTAAAGATTACCTGCACCATCGGCTCTAAGTTAGATTAGACATGCTGGAGAAATGCTCAGGAGCTCAAAGTGTGGTCTAGGCACCTCTAACTGTGTCCACAGGTGAGTTCTTTACCTCTGCCAGCACTGTTTCCTTATCTGTAGAGGAGACATGACTCAGGATTGAAAACTCACTGGATTTCTAAATCTTAACTCATGACTTGGAACCAGCCAGTCTGTTTCCAGAGCTCTCTCTTTAGGGTGTTTATCATGATTTTTGATCACAGTGTAAGACTTTGTTTCCGTTCCAGCTAGAATGGAGAGGTTGCTGGGACTGGATTTACTCGAGAGGCCACCATTTTGTGGGAGGAGCACGCTCTTGGGTTGGTGTCATCTGACAAGGGACAGTAATGAGAGTCCTCCACCCCCTATGATATGAACCAGTCTGGCTGTTGTCCACAAGCCCAGGTGTTCGATTGGTAGTGACTTGAGGTTCACAGGTTGTTTAGATACGTCAAGGAAGACCATGAGAGTGGCCCAGGACCCACGCAGCCTCCAGCCTCCAGCCTTCCTCAGGGACTCCGGTGATCTCTCTGGGGGACTGCCCAGCTCTGAGTGGGACTCTTAGACAGAGATACAGTGCTGGGCAGCCACACATAGGAGACTCTAGCTGAGAGCTTTCTGTTTGTGTGTTCTTCTGTAAATTCATTCTCATTCTGAGAAAATGCGTTTTTCCCCACTTCACAATTTCCTACTCAGACCCAGTGATTTTCCTCTCTGCCTCTGTCTCTTTCCTCCCTCTCTTAATCCCTTCTTATCTACCTCACCCTTCCAAATTCGTCTAGAAATGCAAGAAATGCCCCTTTCCTTCACACTCTTTCTTCCTTCTTTCCTTCATCATGTCTTCTCTTTATCCATGCTTCCTTTCTTCTTTTTCTCCTCCCTTTCTCCTTTTTAACGTTAGCTTTTGATGTCACCAAACACAATCATTGGAATCCTAGCCTGGTCCAGTTCATAGTAACTCTTTTAGGAGCATTGAAGTGGGTTATGTACAAATCTGAGCCAAGAGAAAACCAAGCCACGGGATTTTCCCAAGCCTGAGGTTTGAAGAAATATCAGAAACACAAGGTCAAATATGGCTCATGAATGAGGCTCGGTGGAGGGTGTTTGCTGGAACTTCATGCTGAGGAGAAGCAAGTCAGCAGCGACAGGTGAGGAGAGACAGGTGAGGAGAGGCAGCCCAGGAGAGACAGATCAAGAGAGGCAGGTGCGGAGAGGTGAGGCAGGTGCGGAGAGGCAGGTGAGGAGAGGCCAGGATATCAGGATGGCCCAGCTCCTTCCGCACAGGGACAGTCTCCCTGGGAGGGTTGGGGTGATGTAACTGTGTGGTTTGGACAACTGGTCTTCAGCGGTTACTATACACCTTGAACATTTGGCCTGGATTGATATTCTTTGTGCCTATATGTTCTGTCAGCATAGGACCTGATAATTAATGGCAGAAGCTTCTCTTTGATGGAAAGCTTTTGTGTCAGCCTTCTAACAGGTTGCCCCCATAGAAACCTAGAAGCATTCTTTTTTTCTTTCTTTCCTCCCTCCCTCCCTTCCTCCCTCCTTCCCTCCCTCCATCCCTTCCTCCCTCTCTCCCTCCCTCCCTCCCTTCCTTCCTTCCGTTTTTCATTATTTGGCTAGGACTAAAACTGGGAGGAAAAAAAATCTTCCTCAAATTCAAAAAGCATGCATCGAGGGCCAAGCTGTGCATAGAATTGTGTTAGATAGGATTTAGACAGTTGACTGGAATAGCATCCGATTTTTAGGTAAGGAATCTTCTTCAGGTGGTAGCCTTGGTTAGATGCTATTCCAGGCGCGTGGTGTCTTAAACAAAGAATTGAGGGAGACACATATGAGTGGAGCAAACAGCCCCTGGTGGACAGCTTTGAGTGGCAGGTGGTAGGTATAGAGTAGCTCACAACAGCACATGTTCGTTCCCATAATTCACTGCTATAATGACATTGATGACATGCAGTGCATAAACATGAAGTCGTAAATAGAGGCTTCTCCTAAAGGCTTGCTGAAGGACAGCTAAGTACACTACTGAGCATGAGCCAGTTAGGGAATTTTTCTGAGCAAACGTGGCTGTTATCAGGATGTGGTGCTCACTTGTCTGCCCTGCAGGAGATTATCAGTACTTTTTGATAGTCCTGAGGTGGGAAGTTCAGAGGGTTCTTTCAACTTTCCCAGGCAGGGGTTAGATTGGTCTTACAAGTGGCTGCCACAGACACAGTTCTATCTGCCGGCCTCTTTTGGAAGCTGATCCAAGCACCTATACAGAGAATCTACCAATAACAACAGGGAAAGGCATTGGAGAGTAATCTCCACTTTCTTTCATGCTTCCGCAGTTGCACATTTGGGAGTTGGGGGAAGCTGGCTGTAGGGACCATGGACGTATCACAGAGGCTGTATGTGTTTCCATTCCCTCACCTGTCTCTGCACCTCTTGGCTATTACTCTCCCCTGGGACTCACATTGCTAGAGGCCAGGTAGTGATCACCATGGTCTCTTCAGATAAGGACAGTGAAGCGTTGGAAGCAGGTGAGTGATGGAACTTTCCTGAGGGATGGCTGCTTGCTCCTTCTCTCCATCCGTGCTGCTTCCACATGCCGCCTTCCACTCCAGAGTGGTCCTTACGGTGACCAGGAAAGCAGGGCATCGTGAGAAGCTTTTAAATACTGGGGGAAGTGTATGATGTACTTCTGACAGCATGGGGGAGACAGGAAGGACTTCCCCAAAGCCTCTGAGGAGAATCATCCTGTGTGCAGCCTTGTGAGAGCGGCCATCCAGGAAGCAACCGGTGCTGCTGTTGCAGGAGGTGAGCAGAGGAGAGAGCATGGCCCCTTCCTGGAGGGCTGCGGGCATTAAGAGCATTAAAGGAAGCGAAGCAGCAGAGTGAGTGCGGTGCTGTGGAGCAAGGGCCTCGGTCTCTGAAGGAGAGACTGTGTCTCTCACGGTTTTCGAGCAGTTAGCTGTGGCAATGATTTGTGACACGCGTCACCCCATCCAGGAGCTAGGTAGGAAAACAAACAATTTGGGAGGAACACATTAATGGCACACATATGAAAAGGGGTTA
The DNA here is from genome assembly GCF_019054845.1 of Dipodomys spectabilis. Classification (NCBI taxonomy): domain Eukaryota; kingdom Metazoa; phylum Chordata; class Mammalia; order Rodentia; family Heteromyidae; genus Dipodomys; species Dipodomys spectabilis. Next base: position 2,416,944 of record NW_024870743.1, on the reverse strand, counting down.
AACATAAATACAAATGTGTACAAATCTACAAGCAAGGGAATTCACAATACATGTTTGGGGGACTAAGAGAAATATGGTATTGAAGAGGTGTTCATGTTCAGCAGCAAGTTATCAAGATTGTGCTGTAAGTTTTGCTCTTAGTATTTAAGCATTAGTTACAAACTTGATTAACTCATAAATTTTGAATTTTTTTCTGATCAATAACTATTGGCAATAGACCAAGACTTTTAAATTTGTTTTATTTCTTGCTCCTTATAGGGCTCCATAAAGTCAAGATGCCATCAAAGGAAATGTAGGAAGAGCTTCCTGCTTGTAGGGCAGGAATATAACTTTTGACTAATCACAGTTCAGAGGAGATCTTTCATATCAGTACGATAATGAGGTTTTGCCTAAGCACACACATAATATATAGTTATACATGTATGGGTATATATGCATATATACAAACATACTTATTTTTATGTGCATGTATGTGTATATGCATTATATATATATAGGTTTTTATTGTACAAACATTTGTATTATGCCTTGTTTAGTGGTACTAAGGTTTGAACTGAGAGACACACTTGCTTGGCAGATGCTCTAATTAACATCACAGCTCCATCTGTTTCAGTGTATTTATTTACTATTTATCTTGAGATAAGCAATACTTATCTTGCCTACCATTACCTGGACTGTGATCCTCCTGTTTTTTGTTTCCTACCATATGTAGGATGCCCAGCTTCTTTCATTAAGGTGGAATATTGCAGACTTTCTGCCTGGACCAGACTAGACCGAAAGGACAAGGCTTCCATTGTGGCACCCACAGAGGGGCATGACAAGTGTGCCTGGTGTTATGATGGAAGCATGTCTTCAAGGAATGTAGAAGAATGATGTGGCATTACTTGCTTCAACTCATGACTAGCAAGCATCTGCTGCTTGCCTAGGTACACAGATTCCACTGTTCATAATTATCCTGGACGTTCAACCGCAAGCAGTTAGAGAGGAAAAAAGGCCAGGTGGAGCACATGGGCTGAGGGACAAAGCCTGCAAACAGAGAGAGGAGGGAAGGAAGTCTGGTGATGGAGTGGCCAAGAGGTGTGCAGATAACTCGTCTCAGGTCACTCAGGGGTGAGAGGTGCCACGTGAGGGCAGCGTGCTATTGTGTGTGGTGGTCTTTTGTGCACGGGGAAGAAGGTTGCTTCAGGATTCCAGTCTTATCATTTTTTTTTTTTGCCTTCAATGTTCCGTTTTCTTTTGGTGTTTGCTTAACACACACACATATATTGTATATATAAATAACATAAATTATATATAAATATATGTAAATATATGCTATGTGTGTTTATATATTATACGTTCTAATAAAAAGATTTATATGCATGCATTAAGTAGGTATGGCCAATGGTATTTTTTAACTACAATGATATCATGAACAATGTCCAAATACACAAAGCTCTGGCGATGGCCTTCACCATGAGGATGTCTGAGAAGAGCCGCGTGTGGCTGGCGCGGACTCCAGCCTCGGGGACCATCAAGTCTTGGCCTTGGTGAGACTCCACACAAGCTTTTCCAGGAGGACCACTCTGGATAGAGGCCATTCCATTAGCTGGATTTGACTTACAATTCGGGCAGCTGTGTCATGGCATTTCAAAGAGCGTTAAGTGTATAGTCATTAAAAAATAAAACATGAGGTAGCGTGATGTGGCTGTGTGGCATCTCCCCAAGCCCGCACATGCCAGAAGCTGTCTGTGTCACTGTGCATCTTCCGCACCTCAGGGTGAGCTTGTGGAAGTCATCCTCGGGAGAGGGTAGGGCTTGGCAGAGAGGATGGTGATAGAGCTATGGTAGTAGAACAGCCTGAATTAGGAGCAGTCAGAGAAGAGGCAGGCAAGGGCTCTGTCAGGTCAAGAGGGGCCTGGATGGTGGCTGCCGGCTCACTCTGCCAGAAGTGAAGCTGTGGCTCAAAGTGGTAGAACACTAGCCTAGAGCAAAAGACGCTCAGGGATATCACCCAGGCCTGGAGTTCAAGCTTAGCTTACTTCTGGGAATTCACTGTCCATACGCCCTCCTGTCTAGCTTACGTCTGTTGAGTGTCTGAGATGTGTCTAGCCATGTTGGCACTTTGAACTTGTCAGTTTCAATCTCCATGTAGTTTGGGATGAGAGGAACACCCCACCCTGTCCAGCGATGTTGAGTAGGGGTCTTGTGACCTTCCTGTCCAGGCTGGCATTGATCCATGGTCTTCTTGTTCTTGGTCTCCCGAGTAGCTCCGATCGTAGGCAGGCATGAACCACCTGAGTGCAGCCTATGATACTCTTAAAGAAATCTTCAATGAGAAATTCGTGTTGTTCTTTCAAACTTTGGCCAGTGGATTTTGAATCCTCAACATGGTGGAATTGATGACTAGGTCGCTCTAGCTTGCAAAATTTACATTTTTCATATGGAAAGAAGGAAAAGCCTCTAGTCTCCCAGTGAGCTGCCTCTTACGGAGATATGGTTCACTATGTTTATGCATATTGGACACTGACCAAAAGCAATGTTTGGAAAGCACTTAAAGTTTCGCTTTCGTTGTGGAAAAATAAGGGAGAAGGCCAAGTTCTTAGTAACTGCCATTTTGGGGGGAGTTTGGTTTCAATTTTTTATGAGGAAGGTGGGGCATCATAAAGATCCTTTAGTGAAAATATTAACATTGAACCTATATACCATAGGTGAGCACCAGTGACTCATGCCTGTAATCCTAGGTACTTGGGCATCTGGGATTGGGAGTGTCATGGTTTGAGGCCACCCCAGACCCATACACAGGATTCCCTCCTCAGCAAGTATCTGAGTGCAGTGTAGATGTGCGGCAGAAGGCAGAAGGGTAGGCTCAAGGGCCCAGGAAGAGAAGTCATTGGGACTTCATCTCAATAGGACAAGCTGGCATGGTGGCTGTCATCCTAGCTATCAAAGGAAGGCTTAATAAAATAGGAGAGTCAAGGTTTAGGGGTAACTTTGGTCAGGAAGCTCAAAAACAACCAGCATAAAAGAAGGTGTGGCTCAGGAGTAGAAAGCAAGCCTAGCAAGTACAATATCCTGAATCTAAAACTCGGTACCACCAAAAATGTAACATGACAAGAATGGTTTATTAAATTAGTATGCAATAAGAAGTATTTAGTATGATAAAACAATATACACCAAGCCAGAAGAAAGTAAATTCAACAACTCTTAGGTATTTTCTATCAGGGATGGAATGCTTTTCACTTCTTGATGCGTGTTGTTATGTACATACATATACACATACCCACACTCACTCGCAGTTTTAATGCTGTACTTTGTCCTTTAACAGCAATGACAAGGACATGAAGGACTGAGTTCCTGCAATTCAGATAGCACCACACTACCTGCTTGGTCTCACTCAGGCCTCTCTCATCATTATAAGCATGGTGCAAGCTAGATCTTGGGACCAAATGCATAATTCTCCTTTTACACAGGAGCCTCTGATGTCATGGGAAATCAGACAGGTAAATAATTCACCACCAGGACAAGGCTGTCTGAGAAAGACATGTTAAATGGAGAGAGCACTACATGTAGGTGTTTTGAGGAAGGATCTAGTAAGTAGTTCACACAAGGGGAGAGCCAGGAGAGCCACACCAGGGGACAGGTTGTCTGGGACATTAAAATGCATTCTGTTTCCAACACAAGAAAAAAATACATGCAAAGGTATTCTAAACAAAAACTCCCCCATAAACAGAATGCGTTTCATTCACGGAAGAGAAGGACAGCTCCGGCTTTCCGGAGCTTCCTCCTGCATTTGCAGCATCTGCTTTAGAGTCTGGCCATTGCTCGGTTAACACATTTGTTTTGAACATCTTGAAGAATGGGATTGCTCTATCTTATCCCTTCCCCAAGAAGCCGGGGCATGTGACACAGATTAGTTTCTCAGTCAAGCTAGTGAATAAATTAACACAGCCACACAATGTTCAGACATGGCTCTGTGAACTTGGACATCCCCAGAACATTCCAGAAATCCACTCTCCTCCTCCTACCAAGGGCAATGGCAACACATCCGTGCTGTCATTCTGAATATCAAGTTAATTGTTGTCCTGTTCAAGGATATTTTCTAAAGCTCGTTTGTAATCATGGGAGGGTGTTTTTTTTTATGTTTCTCTTTCTCAGCTCAGTTTGGTCTTTGAAAAAAAGCTTCCAGAGTAGAATGATTTTCATTTTAAATGAATTTTCAGACAACATGCACGAGAACCTGTCAATAGCAGTGAAGGTCATTCAAAGCCCTTGGAAGTATTAATAATACATTCCTCATGAAGGAGCATTTTCTTAGATGAAGTGGTAAATGGTGTTTGAAAGCAGAAAGATCAAGAAAATGTCAGGACCAACTAGCAATTATGGTGCTCTGCCCTGTCTCTGGACGGATCCTGAGGTGTGCCAATTCTCTGAAATCTCAGAGTTCTGGTCCTGCATTTAAATCCTGTGCTCTTTGCAAACAATAAATGTATGAAAAAGAAAAGCAACAATCACAAAGGGTACTGCAAATAGCCAGGAAAGCACATAAAAGCATACCATTCTTATGCCATCAGCTACCTGGCAGGCAAGGTAAACAATTTAGGACTCTGGGCTTCTCTGAGAGGTCTCCTGCTAATAAAACCTGCCTGTTTGCACAGAAGCCCCAATGCAAGCCATTTGGGCCATATGTACACCTTCCAATAATACAAGTAACAGTGCCAGGAAGAGGAATCTGAAAAATGTGTCGGAGTTAAATTCAGTGACAGAGTTCTTAAGTGGGAGAGGAATGTTTGATTTGCTGAATGTTGAAAAATATAGCTTTGAACTAGATAATGAAAGGGTTTTATTTAGAACAGCCCAGAGTTCAGTATCACACATTTGTCAAGGGAAATATGCTGGAAAAAAGATCCCTTATGTTTACCTCCAACTATATATTACACGAAGAAATAGTCATTGCTAAAAGGTTTTAGATGCCTAGAATCTTCCAATGTGAAATTTCCCAATGTCAAATATATATAATATATAATAATAATTTAGATTTCTAATCAGCATCTCAGACTGTTATTTGGCCAGTCCCAATAGAGAATCCCTGCCCTGAGAGACTCAGACTGTGGAGTCGTTGGATGTTGGAAGGAGGAGAGAATTCCAGGGTTAACAGTGAAGCATGGATACTGCGCCGTCTCCTGAGCCTCAGCTCTAGGGTCTCTGACTAGGGGTGAGTTTTGGATCTCGATTGTCATGACAACCTCCTTTCTTATGCATTATCTGGATGAAACTGGGATTTAAACTTAATGGGATGCATAGGTTGAAACCATCACCTCACATTAACCCAGAAATAAATGGTTAGGTGGGACGGAGAGAGCTTTGGTATTCAATTTGAATGCTTGTGGTGGTCACAGCCCTGTGGTGGTTACGAGTGTGACCGCTACACCCGCCTCCCTGCAAAGGTGTGTCTGAACAGAAACTCTGCATCTGCCCTGCTGAGCTGCTGTCTACTGCAGTCTGCATGGGCTGTGTGCATCTGTATGCACACCAGACGTACCCGAGGGCTCCAGAAGCACTGTGTCTCCGTCAGCAACACAGCAAGTGCTTTTACCTGATGAAATCTGCCCCAGAACTCAGTTATCTGAACCACACAGGTTCAAAGCCACCCTCTGTTTTTTTGGTGACACTACCTCATTTTCACACCAGGACACTTTCCTGTGTGGACTGCAGCATCAAGATTCCTCCCCTCCTGCCACCTTCCCTGAGGTTCTTACACAGGAAGCCATGTGAGCTTCCCATGGCTTCCTAAGTTCTCTGCTCTGAGATTTTCTCTGATTTTCTGAGAACTACTAATTATTATTTTTGTTTTGGTCAGTCATGGGTCTTGAACTCTGGGCCTGGGTGCTGTCCCTAAAGCAAGCACTCTACCACTTGAGCCACAGCGCCACTTCTGGTTTTCTGTTGGTTTATTGAAGATAAGAGTCTCACAGATTTTTCTGCCCAGGTTGGCTTTGAACCATGATCCTCAGATCTCAGCCTCCTGAGCAGCTAGGATTACAGGCGTGAGCCACGGGCACCTGGCACTACTAAATTTTTAGAACGTGGCGCCTGACCTCCTGCAGTGATTGCATTGGGTTTTGTTCTTCACAGAAGCTGTGCTTCACTTTTGCTTGCCTCTTGTACACATTGTTTTAAAGAGGCTTCAGAAAATCTGGTGAGAGGAAAAGGTGTGCTTTTTCGCTATCGTGTCTCAAGTATGGCCAAGATCCATGCTCCAATTCCACATAGCAGAGCTGAGTGAGGTACTCTGAAAATGGAGGTAGGAAAACAGAGGTTGGAGGTCAGTCCAGACAGGGCTAAGTTTGTACAAGATTCTATCTGAAAAGTAAGCTAAGAACAAAAATAGCAAAAATGGACTAAGGGGTGTGGCTCAAAAGTGCCCATGTGAGATCCCAAATTCCATCCCTAGTATGCCAAACTCCTACTCTACAGAAGGCATAAATGTCCATTAGCAACATCAACTCTCCTGACATGCTCTTTCTCTGGGCCTCCCCAGTGGGTAACTTTCTTCTTGGCCAGGTGTTCATCGTCATGAGTATCTGGATTTCTCCTGGTTGGCTGTTTCTTTGTCTGATAGTTTCTTTACTGCTTCTTGGAGATCTACTGAGAAAAGAAAGGGAAATCACCTGACACAAAATAAAGTCATTGTACTCAGTGACGTGGTGATCATGTGCTCCGTGAGACCACTGTCCAGCTCTCCTTTCTCATTTTTCAAGGGGAAAAAAAAATCACAGCCATTTACTGTTTCTGGAGGCTTACAGTCCAAAGTCAGGGAGCTTCAGGGTGATGTACTCTATATTCTGTAGTTTCTGAAGGAAGGAGATACGTAATTTGCTTCTCTTTTAGCTCTAGAAGTTGCTAGTTGTCATCGGCTTACTCTCTGTCTTTCTTTTTCTTCAACTTTCTTTTAGGCAGGGTACATTTACTTAAGATCTTTACATAACCCAGAGGCCATGAAAGAATTTTCTTAAATGAAAGAGCTGTACTCCCACTAACACAAATTATACTGTCTCCCCTCAAACACAGACAGTGGAGTTTAAAAAAATAGCTAATATGGTAATGTTCCCACACTTCTATAAAAATATGCATCTACCTATGAAAATTGTGTTAGCGTCTTTCAGGATGAACTTAGAGGAAACCATCCATGGCCTTTGGAAAGGCTTCCATTTGGATGTATTAATGTCCACCATGTCTATCAAATGCCATGCTGGTTTGATGACTGTAATTCATTTTACCCATAGGTTGCCTGTGGAAGCAAAATCTAAACTAATTTACTCACCAGAAACCTGAAATCCAACAATATTAACTATTATCTCCAAGGACTCACCTGCTTAGTAATACGATCTATGCTCTAGGGCCAAGCTATCTTCACTTGTACTTCATTGTAGTTCCTAGTGTAAGAACTTCTCAGCACAGAACAACGCCACGGTCAAATCTGAACACTAAAGTTTGACACATGATAATTTAGAGTACCTTCTGCTTCTCCAGGTGCTATTAAGTAGGCTCCTAAATCTATTAAACCAGTGCAGTGGTCCCCAATACTCCATTTGAAGGCAAATGAATCAATAGCTTAGATATGTTCTAGTCTGTCTTTTCTACTATGGGGTGTGGGGTTGGGGGCATAGGAGCAGCCTAGAAGCACCTGTTCCCAGGAGGAAGTCAAACATCTGGGAGTGTTGCAGAGGACAGTGAAGTCTCCACAAAAGGGCAGTTGGATGAGTGGCCAAGTTGATACAAATAGCTCAGCTTGGGAGCAGTGAGAATGAGGACTGAGGGCAGGGAAATTGGTCACGTGTCTCGGACATCAGTTTGAAGATGCCTCAGGATCTACACTCTCCTGTTGTCTATTCTTACCATGAGGATTAAGCTACCCTAAACCCTCCTTCAGATAGTTATTATCTTAGCACATATGATGCTACCAAAAATACTACAAACTTGCTGGGTGCCAGTGGCTCACGCCTGTAATCCTGGCTACTCAGGAGGTTGATATCTGAGGACCACAGTTCGAAGCCAACTTGGGCAGGGAAGTCCATGAGACTCTTATCTCCAGTTAACTACCAAAACCTTGGAGTGGATCTATGGCTCAAGCGGTATAACATTAGCTTTGAGTGAAAAAGCTAAAGGATAATGTTCAGTTACACACACACACACTTATACACATACACACACACACCACACAAAATAAAGAACAGAGTTTTATTTCATCTCAGTTCTGGTGGCTGGAAGTCTAAGAGCAAGCACTGGTAGGTTTGGTATCTTATCCTCCACAGAAGAAGGGAGCAGCAGCCATGCAGGGCAGAAGGGACGGATCCAGTTCCTGCCAGGCCGTTCCTGGGCTCCTGATCTCCATCATCACGGTGCTTCTTCACGACTCCACCTCTGCACTGTCCCACGGGCTGTGAAGTTCCAAGCTGTGGATTTGGATCTGGGGAGCACATTCGGCTCACAGCACCCCCCCCCCCCCCGCACTAACTCACTGCAATGGGGAGCACACTTGGCTCACAGCACACCCTCCCCCCCCCCCCCCCCCCGCACTAACTCACTGCAATGGACTCCTGATTCCTGCTTTTTGATGAGCATCTTTCAGATCTGCCCTGGCAATGGACAGCTGGTGTTCTGGCGTGGCTGTCACTCAAACCCCGCCACAGTGGATTTGACGGATACTCTGAACCATTCTCTGAGTGACTGGACCCAGTTCTCACACTGACCATCTGGCAGGCTGCTTGTGTCTGTGGGTCAGGGTCCTGCCCCTGGGTGCCACTTCAGGCTTCACAGCAGGGTCACATGATGGAGAGATTGGACAGTACCGAGTGTCAGGCCCTTCTGCAGGGGGGTGTCCCAGCCCAGAAGAGAGCAGCGTGGCGGGAAAAGGCCTGGCTTTTGTCCTGAGGCTGGCAGAGCAAGTGTGGCAAGAGCAAGGGCAGGGCAGGGAGAGAGAAGCTGTATGCTGGGTGGGTTGGACACAGGACTGTCAGGTGAAGCACTTCACAAGTTTCCACAAGCTGTGTGGTGCTGTGTTCACCCAGTGTAATGGTCTCCAGTAGGACCAAACAGAGCTGGGCCCTGAAAAGGGAGAGTCCTGCCCATTATTTCTTACTTGTTCAGTGTAAGTCTGAGTCAGTTCTTACAAGACAGAAGGGAAGACCTTGGGCTGTACGCATCTGGCCGTGTTGGCATCTCTGTGCACGCCTGCCCTGGTGCCCAATCCAGGTTCTAGCATGGTGACTTGTGAATGTGGAAGGGTGGATGACACACATTTGAGTGCACAGGAATCCCGTGACTTGGAACACACTTTCCTTGGGTCCGGAGCCTTGCCAATGATGACCATTTGCTCAAATCACCATCACGCATCCCCCAGCTACAGATTCCTATACATTTTGGAGCATGTCAAGGCCTGGGGAAGCAATCTCACCACTGAAATCCAGTTTCTAATTCCTTACAATTGTTTCTGAAGGAAGGAGAACACAGTGGTTCTTTCTATGGAAAAATAAAGAATGGACTTGGGGACAAGACTCTAATGGTGGTCTTGCAAGCTTAGGTGTCAACTCGACAAGCACACTCGGAGTGGTTGCTGCAAGCAACTTGTTCCCTAACATACAAATCTCTCTCTCCCCTCATGTCTCATTGGCTGAGTACCATAGGTGTACAGTCTTCCTGGACGTTATCTAAGTTTTTTAAAATTTTTTATTGGGTAATTTTAGGACACATACCTCTTGGGATTGGTTGAAAATTTGAGGTTCATCTTCAGCGGATAGAATGTAAGGGCAAAAGGGGATGAGAATATATGATCAGTTCTATTCACAGGTGTGTTCTCTTGGTCACTATTGCTGTCTTTTTACTGGGAGGGGTTCTGGAGTGGATGTTTGTGATTATTGATATGAAGAGAGCAGCATGGTCAGGTTAAGCAAATTATTGACACTGGACAGGTGACCCAGTCCTTCCAGGATTCCAAGAGTGCTCTGAATTACTGGCAGGAGAGAATAGTTCTGGGCAAAGGACATAGATACAAAGGAATGCCTGGTTTTTATCTGGCTTTTCATTAATTTATGGGCCCAGAGGGCACTATTTGCGATTCCTTGTGGTGAAATCCAATCTTTTGTGCGTTTTCCTGCCTGAGCATTACGTAGAAAACGGACTCTGCCTCTCAGTTTAGATCACCAGCTCTTGGAGAGTAGAGGAAACTTCTGCCTGTGGTTCTTCCAATCACATTCTACGTGCTGGGGGCCAGAATCTGCTCAAGGAGTGCTGAGTCGAGGAAAACCACCCTATATCAAAAACTGCGCTTCAAACGGTGTGACCATCAGCACATCATCCATACTAGCCAAGTAGCTTGACTTCACACTGAAAAATGTGTAGGTCAGGGCTCCTGATTAATATTTTTCTTAGTTATGAAAATGAAGAGTCATCTTACTTTATACAAAATATCCCAAGTAATTAAAAGCTTCCATCTGATGCTGAATTTGTTTTTCTGAAATCTTGGCCATGAAGCAGCAATACATTGGACAGATCCATGACAAGCCAGCCAGTAGAAATTTTAGGTCTCTGTTGTAGTAATAATATCACTATGAAGCACAGATCCTTTCATTCCAGTCTTCTTGAGGCCTACTTCTTAAAACACTATGGCTGATGAGGAATATCTTCTACTTCTAAGTTTCTGATCTTGCCTCTCTGAGGAGCTGTGAAGAGAAGTGTTCAGAGTGAAATGTAGGAGATCACACACCATCTGAACCTTGGACTGGCACTGGCAGGGGAAAAATCTGAGCTTGTCTGGCCACCCATTCTTCTTAAAGATGTACACTATAACCTGGCAATATGCTGCATGCAGGGCTACTGGGACAATCAAGAAAAAAATAGACTTTTCTAACAGTAATTGCATAAGGGCAGCTCTTGGCTGTCCCTTAATTGTGTTAAAAAATTGAACAGTCATTGCCTGAGCACCAATTGCCTAAGGCTTAGTTTTCCCTTGGCAGTGAAAATGTGGCCTTTTTTTAATGTCTCCATATTCAGTGCCTGAGGACCCACAGTGGCTGTGTTCCAGGAGCTGTTAAGGCAGGGACTAAGCCTCTGTGGTTGCTACAATCAATGTGACCAGCCTGCCTGGGGAACTCACTGCATCCTCTGTCATCCTCTACATTTGATAAGACATTTTTAATTGAACCCATTCCTAGCTTTGCAATACTCTCCTGAGTTCAATGCTAGTTGCCTTCAAGTCTCAGTTATGTCAGTGGACATTTGCATGCTAGTGGCTTCTCATTATAACTCACAAAAAAACATCTGGTCAGACCCATGCATTTCTAGCTTGTTTCCAATATAGAGCCAGACCTCTAAATAAGGAGCCTCCCTACACTGAGAACTTGTTGTTTGAGGGTCAATACCATCGGTAGCTTGGGAGCCCTTTTGGAGTCTACTGCTTATGTCACTCATCACTTTGCGAAAGATGATTGCTGTGGACAGACTTACCCACGCCAGTATCACTTGCCGAGATCAGTCATCAGAGGCTGTCACAGTTTTTGAAGGATAATTACATTAGAGCTGCTGAAAAATGATTATTGTCTTTTGAGTACACTGATAGTGAAAGACAATGCAGTAAGCCTTATTTATCTAAGTAATTCGCTGGCAGACTTACCTGTTTAAGGCTAGGAAGATGCTTAAAACAAACCAGATGGCCTTGTGGGCATAGGAAGTCTCTGAATGTGTGCATTAACAATTGTGTGATTTGCCTGCTTAAACATCCATTTGGCTGGTACTTTACCACATATGAACCCAGCTGCTTGTTAGCTTTCTCAGTTTACCCATCCTCAGAAACTACAGATGAATGTGTGTGTGTGGGGGAGGGTGCTGATAGACATTGATGAACACAAGTCTGTCCTAGCAAAGCAAGAATCAAGTTTATGACGTGATGCTAAGAGAGCAGATTCAACCCCTTTAAAGCAAAAGGCAGATGGGAACGCTCAGTCCACTGAAGAAGGAGATGGTTGTACAACTTGTGGTAAGCTTTGGAAGAACCCTGTATGGTAAAATGGCTCAATATGCAGGCTCATGTGAGGTCACAGACTCAAAGCACGGCAGGGACAATGATGGTAACCCAAAGCAGCGTGGTAGTGAGGTGTCAGCAGGGATGGGTGTGGCTTGTGGTTAAGGGCCCAGTCCTGCAGTGTTGTGGCCAAACCTGATACTATGCTAGGCTAGACTGGCCCTGGTGTAGATCAGTCCACACAAAACAACCCACAGAGATTCTTGCCTGAGGATCCCTTTGCTATCTCCTCTCTTACTCCGAGCCCTGAAGCTGAGGAAAGTGAGAACAGAATGACCTGGCAGACTGACCTCAGAATTCACGCATATGGCCTGCTCTATACTTTGCATTTCCTCCATTCTACTTAGCAATGGATTCAGGTCTTGCAGGATTTAATTATCACCTACTAGACGTGAGGCCTTCATTAAATCCGGAGGGAGTTGCAAAGATGAGTCACCAACGAAGGCAGAAGAATGAAAACAGCACCTGCCCTCAAGTTTAGCTGTGTATAGAGCCATCCTCAGAGCTAGGTGGAGTCACGCAGCACATGTTGTAGCACCAGTGGGTGTGGAAGGGAGTTTGTGCAGTGCAGAAGTATTGAGGCAGTAACTGTAGTAAGTGGCTGTAGGCCACGTGAGCTGGAGAGGCCTCAGAGAAGAATTCCACTGACAGTGAGAGCTGCAAAGTCTGTCACATCACAAATTCCCACGTGCTTCCCCGGCCTCTTCTGCAGTGGCTCATTTTAGTCTTCAATCCTTTTCATCTATAGTGACCAGCCCCAGCTCTACCCACAACGAAGCCTTTGCACACCCATGGTAGCTTTAGGCCTGCAGGGGTCCGAGCGGGGCACAAACAATTCCTCTGATTTCAATTGAGGGCAGTGAGGCCCAGACTTCCCTCAGCATGAAGCAGCCAGGTGGATGTGAACCGTCTCTTACCTCTCTCCAGCTTTTGCATCCTAAAACTCAGTAGGTGCACAAGTCCTTGCTCACGGCGCATCTGGGTCAAGTTAGTCCCATCACAGTTTGTGATCTTCCTCTCCAAGTTGACAGTCAGCTCTGGCAGATGGACGTCATGGTTGTGGCTTGCTTTGGCTGCATTTTTTTTTTTTTTTTGGCTGACAACTGATCATCTGCTGAGCAGTGTCTCCCAAGGTTGGACTCTGGGGGCACTTTGGAGTCTTCAGCGCTCTGAGAGCAGTAATCCAAGGAAAGGCAATCTCTGGATCCATCTGTGTGCATGAGATCATAACTTCATTTCTAATTTCCTACCTGTAAATTAGCATATAGATAATAATGGTTACTAGAGAGTCAGTGAAGCCATCTAACTCATCCTTTCATACAGAGAAGGAAGAATCCATGCAGGATATAAAAACATTGTGAGCACATAGGAAAGTCTATTAGGAAAATGGATAAGCCAGGTTCAGGCACTTGCTCCTTGATACCAAAGAGACATCATGGAGCAAAAAGATGTCTGTCCATTTATTCTAAGGCATGGTGCCATGGAAAGATGGCACTTCAGTTCATCTTCAGCCAGCTCTAAAACACAGTCATGAGAGTTAGGTTTACATACTAGAAGAATAATTAGAGGCCATGGGGGGGGGAAGAACCCATGAAGTTGCAGATGTGACCTGGTTATCATTGTCTCTATTCTGGTCCCCCTAGTTCCAAAGAGTTATCCTCATCATCACTTGAGGAGAAGAACAGATGTCCCTTGCTCTAGAATAACTGGAATTATCTCCCTTGCTCTAGAGCACAACCTCATTACCGCAGGAGATTTTCCTCACTAGGAGTGATCTGTCCTGCAAGCCTCTGTTGTGCCTAAGGGCTAGCTTCAGTCCCTATCATAAGGGTGTTGTCCAGCCATCTGGTTCTTCCTGGAACCCGAGCCGATTACAGAGGGATGGTAGAGAGAATGGCTGGGTGCAAAGACAGATACAAATTCAAGATGGCAGGCTTTTCTTCCATCTTCAGTTAATTTGTGGCAGCCCAAAGTGTTTGAGTTCCTGTTGTGAGCGCTCTTCCAGAAGGCAGAAGGTGGGAAGCCTTTAGGTGTTGGCTATTATGCAACAGATAATAATAATGAAAAAAATCTTTAAGCACTGAAGTTGTCCTTCTTGGAATTAGTCATCTTCTCATGATCATTTCAGAGGAAAAAAGGTAGTACAGAGATACATGCTAACCAGTGACCACAGACGCTGTGCCCTCTTACCACCTTACCTGTCTTAGAAGAATGTGAAGCCACCCACTGAACCCTCTTTGTGGAGCTAAACACATCATAGGACCTTGGATGTGACAGGATTGAGGGCTCAATAAAACCCTATCATCAGCAAGTTCAGTCTTACAGCTATCCTCCTTTTTGACTTTAGGAAAGACGGGTATATAAAGGAACTATTTACTGCCTTATTTCCTCTCTCCAAATGGAAAACAAAACCCCATCGCTAATGGCCAGAGAGCTTCAAGATGTGAACCTATAAACGTTGCCTCATTCTTACCTTAAAACTATGAAAGGACAATTCATCCCTGGAGAAATGAAAGAAGAGCCCGTGTCTCTCATCGCAGGGAGTGGCGCTGAGCTCAGCAATGGCTGGCTTGTCCCTCAGAGGCAACTGGTCCAAGCTGTCACTAGTAAAGACAGAGGAGATGCAGGGGCTGACGAGTGAGTGTGACAGGTGCCAGCCATCTGTTCGCCAGGGGATGGCCACATGGGTGACTGTGAATGGGAGGCACCAGGCTTGAAGTCTTAGTCTTACTGGCTCCCCAGAACGGGGGAGCTAACCTTCTTTTTAAGTATAAATACCTTTATTACCAGACAAAAGTAGCTCTTGGTTTCCAAGGCCCTGTGTGGTTATGGATGCGGACTCACTTCCTCCCTACCCCATGCTGTGGTAACTGCTCTGGGGTGAGAATTTGGAATTGGTGTTTTTACAGATTCTCTCAGCTGATCCCACCAGGCAGCCCAAAGCCCGGAAATAACGCCTTAAACCTTCTTGAAATTTCCTACCCATGCAAATGGCCGAGGGTTTACTGTAGTGCAGACTTGGATCCAGTAAGCTAGGCTAGGTCTGCGATTTTGCCAAGTTGAGCACAGGAGTGCTGGTCTGAGCTGTGCACTTGGAGCCTCTCGGCTCCAGCGTCTACCCTTGAAGCACTTACAGCTCAAGCAGCGGACAGCACACACAGGCTGTTCTTCCCCAGGATAAACACACTTCTCAGTAGCATACATCCAGTTTCATCCTTTCATTTAACCATTAGGAAAGCATTAACTGTCCCTAGAGTCATTATTTTGAATGTATTTAAATAGCTTCTACGGCTTAAGTTCACCATCTAGGGTGGGGCCTCTACAAAGGGAACAGAAACACCTTTCCCAAGGTGGTAGCTGGAAGAAGAAAAGCGCTAACATTTACCCTCAAAGCTCATTCTGCTGTCCAGATTGGTTCAAATTTTACTGCTTTGAATTGGTTGTAGTGGGATATGTAATTCTAGAGGTCTATATATTCGTATAAAAAGACAATAGAGGCCGGGCTCATGCCTGTAATCCTAGCTACTCAGGATGCTGAGATCTGAGGATCTCAGTTCAAAGCCAGCCCGGGGAAGGAAAGTCCGTGAAACCCTTATCTCTAATAAACCACCAGAAAACTGGAAGTGGCACTGTAGCTCAAGTGGTAGAGTGCATGCCTTGAGCTGAAGAGCTGAAGGATAGCGCCCAGGCCCAGAGTTCAAGCTCCATGACCGACAAAAAAAAAAGACAATAGAGAAGACAAAACCATCATCTATCTTATTTTACGTATATGCTAAAATACAGGAATGTGAAACTTAGATGCTAAAACCTATAGGCATACTATTTGGCATAAATAAATTGTAAGAGAAATCTAATGAGGACGTAGAAAGTACAAACACATCTGCAGTCAAATCCTGTCATGAAAAGTGGCTCAAACTTCTGGTGTATAGCCCACAAAGAGGTGAGCTGTTAGAAAAACAATCATCCTTCCCAC
This sequence comes from Dipodomys spectabilis, assembly GCF_019054845.1. Classification (NCBI taxonomy): domain Eukaryota; kingdom Metazoa; phylum Chordata; class Mammalia; order Rodentia; family Heteromyidae; genus Dipodomys; species Dipodomys spectabilis. Next base: position 2,400,913 of record NW_024870743.1, on the reverse strand, counting down.
TAGTCTTCCTTGGTCAGTCTCCAAGTTTCTTTACCTTGTTCAGAAGAAGATTCTGGCATTAAGATGTCACAAGGACTGGCCACTATCTTGTATAGGAAGTAAGTCTCCTTCTAGCTGCTCAATCAATCCACAACAGTAACTGCACAAAATTAAATGTTTGAGGTTGGTCAGGGAGATGAAACCACAGAGACTATTCATTTATTATCTGGAACGCTATGCTTTCTCTCTCCCCTGTTTTAATGTCATTGGTGAACTCTCACAATTCCTGACCTCTCTTTCCTCCTTCTTTTTAGTGAAGCCATCAGAGAAAATCCTTGTCATAGCCGGTACACTGGATCCTGGTTTGGTCCTATTGCTTACTAAATGTGGGAATTAATTGGCCAAGACATTTAATTCCTTTAATGTCTCTGCCATAGATTCTATGGATGGATTTGAAACTTGGAAATTGGAGGTTATTATCATTTTTTCCTTTACTAAGGATATATTGTCCTTACTTGAATCTTGCTTTGCCATGGACATGTGTAGTGGCTCTCTCCTTTAAATATCCTTCACCATTTCCATCTACAACGACTATGGAATCAGAAGTAGCCTGAAGATTCATCTTCTTTTTTAAATTTTTTTTTTTATTGTGAAAATACGGTACAGAGCGGTTACAATTACATGGACAAGATAATGAGTACATTTCTTATCAAGCATTGTAGCCTCCTCCTTTGTTTCCCCTTCCCATCCCTTCCCATCCTCCCCCCCCAATCCTCCCCGCTACGCCCCCCCCAAGATTCATCTTCTTAAGACCTGACTCTTGCTCTCCCTAATAATTTCCTCCACCCTTCATCTCAGATGAGATTTTCTTTGCTCCTATTTCTAACAAACAAACAAAAGTTATTTTGCCATGACTTTTTTGCACAACTTATCTATCCACAAATATAGGAGCCAGATATTAGAAATAAGGTCTGGTCATTTTTCCATAATCTTTTGTACATCGTGCATGCACTGTTCAGACCCAGTCATTTGGACACATGTTCAACCTCTGTCAAGAGAGCTTGCTCTTTTTGAATCTGCAGTAAGCCAGAGAAGACTTCATTTAAACTCTCATTGACAAAGATAAGGCATGAAAGCTTCTCTTCAACATGGCAAATCACCTTAATCTTTGTGGAAGAGACGCATAAAATTTAAATGACAAAGAATATGGATAAATTGTAAAATTACAAGCCCACTTGTGGAAACCTCAAGACTTATTACATTTTGAATGTGTTATTTTCCATTCTATGCTGATCTCAAATATGAATGCAAACTCTGTATAAAAACTAATAATTGAATTCAACAATGCTCTTTGGGGGCTTAGTGGAATCTTACCTTCACTAGCTTTTATCTTAGTCCCTGAAGAATGAAATTGCATACTCAAGGAGAAAGCATGTTAAAGTATTCTTCTGAGGTTCAAGGAGCTATTCTTTGGTGTAATTTTTCAAAGAATAAAGTTTAAGTTTCAAGAGAGTGTGTTAATATATTGCAAGAATCTCAGAGGGGAGTTTTGAAGATCTGTTTGTGTTTAAAATGCAGACTTCAGACAATTTTCAGTTTTCTACTTAATAAGAAGTGTTTTTAAAGCAATAATTTGATTGTTCCTTATTATTGTTTGGTTGACTTTGCATCTGTGGTGTGCGTTGTTTTAGGTAGATTTTTAATGGGATATAGGGTGAAGTTGCCCAACTGTGGTTAAGTCTGTAACTTCACAGAGGTTTGTCCAAGGTCCAGAATCTGACTTAAAGTAAATGTGCTGTCAATTCAGTCCAGAAAGGTATCTAATAGTGGGAATGTTAGGGTCTTAAGTTTGAAATTTAGGACCAAAATAAATGCTGTTTTAAATTTGGACCACAATGGCTTAATGAGATTAGATATGAATGGATGAACTCACCTAATAGAATTACGATCATATACATACATAATATCAATATATTATTAATATATTAAATATAATATTCATTACAATTGATATAAACATGTATGTGCATGTTTGTGTACACATACACACCTGTATCTATTACTGTAAGTAAAGGAAGTTGGAAGCCATTAAACAGAAATTTAGTAAGCCTTAAAAAATAAGGAATAACCAACAAACAAAAGCCATCTTTAAATTTGACCTCATCAAGTATCTGCAGCCAAATTAATGTAAGTGGAGCAAGAAGCTCATTTGTGGGGATATTTTTACCTGGACCAAGCTACACTTACTCCTGGACTTTTTCAGTTATAATATAGAATCACTAGGTGGTGAGTATGGCTGAGATAATGTGCAGGTTGCTTCAATACCAGCTCTTTCAGTCTTGGTGGAGGGTCCCAATTGCCAGTTTGTCTGGAAGTAGGTGCAGCTATGACTGAGCTCTGGTCAGAGTTGTGTGGAAAGACACAGTAGTCTCTTCTGTTCTTATAACTGACAAGCTTCTTATCATGCTTTCTAATTTCTTTGTGTGACAGATGGATATAAATGATCCATTGGAAGATTGGAGGGCTTATAGAATGACATTGATAGCAAACAGAAGATCCTTGGAACTACACCATATCAAAGTCTGCCTGCTAATCCATGCATGCTGGGCTGGGTTTGAGAAGTGAATAATGTGTTAAGCAACAGAATATACAGACCTAGTTTCTTACTGTGATTTCAGAGTAAGTTACCAGTCAGCTTTTAATTTTCTGTTGTTTTCAATCACAATATATAGGCAATTATTCTCTTTTCCCTCTGCTCTTAAGCAGCTGACACATGAAAAGAGAAACCAAGACCATAGGCCCACACTGCTATATGTGAAACTTGCACAGATCTCAATGTGATTTGTGTCCTCTAACAAATTCGGCAATTGTTTGCTTGAGGTTGTTTCTTTCTTTATTCCTCTTCTTTTATTACCTTTTTTATTTTTCTCACAGATCTTGCTGGTAATCTATTCCTTCTCCCCCTTCCCTTATTCTATAGTCCTCGTATTTCTACTTACATCTAACTCCTGACATCATCAGTCCTCCTGAGAATGTAACTGTATACATATACTGAGCATATTCCATTCCCCATCTCACTCTTCCTCAGTTCATATCGCTTCCTTCAATGCCTGGCCCCTGATATCTTAGTTCTAATCCCTACATTACTATAAGAATTTGAGTTTCCAGTACATATAGCAAGATTAGATATGTAGATCAAGGTATCAAGACTATCTTACTGCATGTTAAGATTTAACTGTAATTTTTATTTGGAGAAGGTATTAGCACTTAGTTTTCTATCTACATTTCCCACACCAGTGGTGAGAAATGCCTCATGAAACAACTGAACACCTCGTCCACTGAGAATGTGAAGAATAACATATAGGCTAGTCTTTAATTTTGTAAAAGCCCATACCAACAAAGGTTGTCAAATGACTAAAGCTTTACATAGAAATACAAGAAATATGAAGCCTCCCGAAAACAGCCATCACAGGACAGTGACAGGGAAACAGAAGAAATCTCATATACTAAATTCAAAGAACCATTGATAAAAATGTCTGAGGATATGACAAAGGAGCCTTTGCAAACAGTTTTGTGACTACAATGTGTGCATAAGGAAAAAATACAAGAACTCAATAAGGACATAGACACCAAAGTTCAATGAAAGAAAACAAAGCTTTAAATGTGTTCAAAGAGACTGAAGAGGACACAGATAAATTAATGAAGTAAAAGGTCAATGAAAGCCATGAAAAATTACCTAAATAAAGAGATAGGTATCCTGAAAAAATGATCAGACTGAAGGCTGAAAGTTAGAAAATAACCTAGAAAGCTTTGTCAGCAGAATAGATGATATGGAAGACAGAATTTGTGGGTTTAAAAGGACAAAGGGGGAACCAATGCAACAGCGGTACTCAAAAGACAATATGTTGGAAATGATCTGTAAAACTTGGAGGTGGGTGGAGGGAGGGAAAGAGGGAGAAAAATGAGGGAGAGGGTAACAAGTTAGACAAGAAATGTATTTATGACCTTACTTATGTAACTGTACTGTAACTCCTCTGTACATCACCTTGACAATAAAATTTAAATTAAAAAAGAGTAGATACAGTAGGGATAAAGGAAGTAGACATACAAAAACTCCAAATTTATGTCTGATAAGCATTGAGGAAGGAGAAGAGCAGATAGACACAGTATGCATAATAGAACACACACATGTGCACACACACACTCACACACATGCACACACACACACACACACACACACACACACACACACACACACACACACGAATAATAGCAGAAAATCTCCCAAATCTTGAAAAAGAGAAGCCCAACCAAGCATAAGAAGCTTTTTAGAGTACTCAGAAGATCAGATCTGAAAAGAATCTTTCTGTGAAGCATTATATAGTTAAAATATCAAGCACAGAGATGAAGACATACTGCTTAAAGCAGTATATGAGAAAATACAGATTGCTTACATGGGAAAGACCCATCAGAATAAGAGCTCATTTCTCAACAGAATCCATAAAAGTAAGGATGGATTAGAATGATGTATTTCAATCACTGAATGTAAATAACTGCCAACCCAGAGTAGCCTAGCCAGACAAGCTTTTATTTGTGATTCAAGGGCAACTAAAATCACTCTAGGATAAATAAAAGCTAAAGTAATTTATCACCACTAAATCAGCACTACTAAATATACTGAAGATCTGCACACAGATCACCATGAACATGAAAATAAAATGAAGAAAACAACTTACAAGATGAGTAGATAAACATCAGAGGATCAGCAAGAGATAGAAAACTAAAATTGTGGTAAAGATGGCAGGTATTTACTGTGTGCTTCTCATTTCTTACACTCAATATTAATTGACACAATTTTCAAATGAAAAGACATAGAATGGCAAGTTGGATCAAATGTCAAGATATTACTATCTACTGTCTACAAAACTCACATCTAGTTGAGAAAAATCAACACTTCCTTATGGTGAAAAGTTGAAAAAACAGATTCCAGTCAAATGAATTCTGTCAACAGATAGGAGTAGCTATAGAATATAAAGAAGGTCACTTTATATTAATAAAGGGGGCTCGCTATCAAGAAGTCATAATAATTTTTTACCATCCATGCACCAAAAGTGAAAGCATCCAACATTGTATTGGACTTAAAAATACACATAGATCCCAACACAATGATAGCTGGAGACTTCAACTATTACCAATGGATAGATCATCTTTGTAAAACCTCATTAAATAAATCTCACATTCCAATGTTGAAAAAGGTTAATTGTATCTAAGATACATCTATAGAATTATTCATCCAGTAGCTGGACAGCACACAATCTCCTCAGCAGCCCATGGAGTCTTCTCCACAGTAGACCATATTCAAGTCTAAGTAAATTTAAGGACATTGAAATAACCCCTGTATCCTGTCAGATTCTAATGGAATATAATTAGAGCTTAACGGAATATTCCAACTCATGGAGGCTGAACATCACATTGCTGAATGATCAGTAAGTCATCAAAGAGCTAAGAGGGGAAATCTACAAGTTTGTAGAATCTAATAAAAATGAAAACACAACATACAAAAGCTCCAAGATGCACAAAAGCAGTTCTCAGAGGAATGTTTATATCTAAGAGCATATTTTAAAAATATATTGATATTTCAGAAAGTTACCAGCTATGCTTCAGACAAGGGCCTCATAAAAATACAGTTAGAACACAAAAAATTAATTCCCTCCCCCAAATAAATGCCCAAAGAAATGAACAATTAATAAATAGGTTAAAGACTTAAAGAGAGACTTCTTAGCAGAAGAAATAAAAATGGCCAATAGACTCATGAAGAAATGTTCATCATCTCTTGTCATAAAATAAAATGCAAATCTAAACAACATTGAGATTTTACCTCAACACCTCTAGAATATCCATTACAAAGAAAACTAACAATAACAGATGCTGGTATGGATATGGCCAAAAGGGAATGCAATTACATTGTTGGTGGGAATGTAAACTTTTTCAACCACTCTGGAAATCAGTATGGAGGTCCCTCAAAAAACTAAGTGTAGAGCTTCTCTCTGACCAGTCAATTCCACTCCTAGGCATTTATCCAATAGAACACACCCAAGGCCACACTAAAGCTCCTAGTACAACCATGTTCACTGCAGTATTGTTTACTATAACCAAGATACGGAATGAAGGCAGATGCCCCTCCCCCCAAGTGGATGAATGGATTAAAAAATACAAGGTATATATGGACAATGGAATTCTACTCATCTATCAGAAGGAATGGTATTGTACTATTCATAAGGAAATTGAAAGACTTGGAAAAATTATATGAAGTGAAGCAAGCCAGACACAGAGAAATATAGGTTGCATGGTTTCCCTCTGTTACCATAGTTAGAGTGTGCCGATAAACCTACACGTGAACACACTGAAGAGATAAAGCAAAAATACAATAGGACATGATAAATTATACAGGTCTCTAGAGTGAGACCAGAGAAAGATAGTCTTAGAGGAACACAAAAGCACAATACCTATGTGCATCTGATCATATGAAGTAATATTTATTGAAATAAACTCCAGGAAATGGATCAAGAGGTTTTTTCCTTTGTTGTTGTTTTTGTTTTCTTTTCTTTTTGTCTTGTTTGTTTGTTTATCTGTCTTTGGCAGGGCAAGGAAATGCACAGAAATGGTGGAACAAAGATTGAACAAATGTAGCATTGATATTCACTGGATACTTTATTGAAAATGAGCTATACAAGTTGTGGGTAGGACGGGAGGAAAAATGGGGAATGAGCAAGGGAAGGGGTGACACTGTTAAAAAAGAAATGTGAAAAAAAGAAAAGAAAGAAATGTACTTTTTATCTGACATATAACTGTAACTCCTTTGTATATCACCTTTACAATAACAACAAAAATGTAATAAAACAATAGTGTGCTTCAATTAATACCAAATTAATACCCAAGCTCTTAGAAAAACAGACTATCAAATCCATAATCAGTAGATGGAAAGAAATAATAGAAACATTAATGAGCTGGCTACAAAAAGAAATGGATAAAGGATTTTAAAAAATCCCCCAAAGTTGGTACAAATTGATAAGTCCTTAGCTAATCTGGTCAAAAGAAAAGAAATCACCCAAATAAATAAAAGTAGGGATAATAAAGAGATAATGACAAGTACAAGTGAAATCTATAACTTTATAAAGGGGATACTTTGCAAACCTTTATGCCAACAAATTGCAATGTGTATTATGCTAATTGGTTTTGGGGTGCTAAGCCAACCTGACTTTTCAGAGTCTCACTTGTTCATGTGATGAGTTATTGATATATGTCTAGATTTGGGTGTTTGAGGATATTTGTACTCATCTTCATAACGGACACTGGTCTGCCTGTTTTTTTTTAATAGTTTAGTTTTGTTATCAGCATAAAATTCTCATCTCATAGAGTGAGTGGAAACTTTCCTTCCTCTTCTGCTTTTTAGTGACTTTGTAAAGAACTGGTTTTTATTCTTTAAGCATTTGGTAGAATTTAGCATAAAGCCAGCTGGGCTTGGGTTTTCTTTGTAGCTAATTTTTGGATTAATAATTTAATCTTTTCGCTGATTATAGGGCTGTCCAGATGGCCTATTCTTTCCCTGCCAGTTTTGATAGTTTGTATCTTTCTAGTGATTTGTTCATTTGATCTAGTTACCTTATTTGTTTCCATACAGGAGTTAGTACTGTTCCTTTTCAATTATTTTTATTTCAAAAATACTCCTCCATTCATTTATTATCATATTATATGTAGTACATTTGCATATGCAAATGCTCATAAACAAAAGTGATATTACAGTTTATGAATACATTGTAAAATAAATCAAATAAGACAGTGCCTGAACTCAAATTCTACAGTGTTACTCAGCATTTTTTAAGTTTAAATATGCTATCAATAACTATATTCACTGTACTGGGCAATAGAGTTTTATAACATTCTTACCATTTAACTGTGATTTTGTCCTGCTTGACTGCTATGTCCCCATTTTTTCTTACATCTCGTTCATTGGAATTTTATCACTCTCAACTGATTTCTGTTTTACCTTCATTACCATCTTCCTACTAGTTGCTTACGTTCTCCTTTGGTGCTATTACTTGTCTTGCCACTTAAGGCTACCAGTTACACAAACAAAGTATATTTAATTCCTACACTGATGGACTCATTGGATCTGGTCTGACCTCTGAAGAGGGAGGGCACTGGGAGCCTCTTCTCTGGGTCATGGACTAGAAATGTTGTAAGTGTCCCAGCAGCTGTGGTTTCTTGTCCTCCAATTTCCTGGCTTGGTGTGAAGGTCAGGCTTGTTTATACTCTGTCCATACCCCATCCAGTTACCAGAAAGCAGAAGGAGATGGATGTGCCTTCTTATCTGAGAGCTGTTCTGAGTTGAAATCAGGGTGAATGCGGTGGAAAAATGATTAATAGGGCTTCAACTGTACCTATCCCGATTTACTTCCCAGTGAAACGGCTTTGATACTTTCAAATATTTGCAGATAGATTATTTTCCAGCAGTTTTGCTGATTTTAGGAGGGGTAAAGACAGTAGGGCTTGATTCTTGCCTTCAGTTACCAATCTAAACAGGAAATGCACACACTCCATTGGATTGTAGGTGGAAATGAATGAAATGAAGATTAGGAGGCAGAGGAAAGGCCAGAGAATGTGTTCAGGAAACTGAATCTCAGAGGTGGCTTTTGTAACCCATTCTCCACTCAGGAAGAAGCACTTCTGGGGCAGGGGCAGGGGCAGGAGGGAGGGAGGGAGGGGTAGGGGAACTCAGACTGAAGGAGGTTGTAGAAGATCCGTGGGGAACCTCATGGCTGATACTCCTCAAGAAGTGTCTGTGCACCTGAGGGACACGTGTTCTCTGTATGTCCTCGATAAACCAGGGGAAGGTAGAGGAAATGCAATCACAAACTAAAAACATCTAATTCTGCTTTGTCACAAATTAGGTGATGGCTGCCTTTCCCTGTTGCCAAAACTTGAAGAAGATACTAAAGCAGATGATGCCCAACTCTTTTCCATTAAAAAAAAAAATAAAGTCTCATAAGAATTCTGCTGTTGTTTTGGCTGCTCTAATTCTCTCTCTGCTGTGATGTAATCTCTCTCTTCATTGTAACACTCATGTTAAACATATTCATCCCAGCTGTTAGATTTTTAAAAGGCGGGATTTAGCGATACCACCAAACATGTTTTCTTGTGTCTAAGAGTTATTTGATATACTCAGAATGCTGGCATTACATGGTAAATATTTAAATGTGATCCTTCCTGCCCCTCCCCCCCAAAATTGTTCTGTCACACGTTAGCCATTATCATAATTCAGTAGGCTCCGTGGAGGGGAGAGATATGACAGTAGTAAGACAATGTTAGGACTCACAATCTGTTGGAATTGCAGATTAGAGCAGATCAGGAAATGGAAATGAGGATCTGTGTTCCCCACACATGGCATCCAGGACCGTGATGATGAGTGAGGAGGGGCTTATCAGAGGCAGCCAGCTCCGCTGACCCACGAGGACTCCACAGACAAAACAGATTTTCAAGGAAAAAACTGGGAACCATGAAGAAGCCAGATATGCTATTGCAACCAGAGATTTCTTTGTGAGCTTGATAAAATGCATGGTGACCTTAATTATCGCAAGATGGATAGCTCCAGGAGGTCACTTAATAAGCTCCGTCTAAATGTAATTATGAAGGTGAACTTGATGAATATCCCGTACCTTCTAAAAATCAAGTTATTAGTATTTTGATACCCTAAGTGAACCTATGTTTTAGACTTTCATTTCCAAGGTCGTTCTCACAATATTTCTAACCTAATCGATTCTTGCCCATGCTCTGGTTTTCTGTTTCAGCCATGCGGCAGCAGTGTTAGGTTCGAGATTGTGGCACATGGAGTGAATAAATTGGATAAAAGCACTGCTGGTTAAAAGCCGTGGATAATGGCCTTTAGATAATCAAGTAAGTTAGAACCCGAATGTGAAGTTGAAAGCACATGTTTAAAAACAACCAGTGCATTCTACTATAAGGAAGGAGGTGAGGAGTGATTGGGTGTCTCTGAGTGATAACATCACACGCTCAAGGCACATGCATTTTGCATTCATAAAAAATCAATTTATTCAGAAATTATTCAGCCTGAGTGTGTAGATAAAAGTCTACCCACTACAGGTGCCTCGAGTATTCAAGGCTTATCAATTTATTGTCTGATCTCAGTTCTTCTAAGATTAAAGATATTAGCAACATCCATCCAACAGCAGGACCTTTTAAAGCACAGACAAGTATGGGTTCCACTTCCCTGAGTCTTTCCATGTATTACCTTTTAAAATGACAACTAGACATTTTAGGAAATGTAATTTAATGGTGGTGAAATGGATTTTTTGCACCCATTCTTCCCTCAAAGGTTTACTGTTTTTGTTTGCTTTTTATTTTGTCAAACAGAAAACCTTAACAGACTATTTTAGTGAACTCTAGTTCCCAAAGAATCAGAAGCCTTTGATGTTGATTTTCCAGCAGACTTAAACTTAGGCCTGTGTGTGAACATGCTGAGATTCTGTGTCTTTCCCTGACTGCTGCTTTCCCTGGCCTCTGGTAGCTGTCAATCTTATTTGGTATCCCATCCAACTATCAGAGCCCCCCAGAACACTACACTTCAAGTGATGATTGTTTTCTACAATGTCCTAGGGCAAAACTTGCTTTGAACTCTAATAGAATTAAATCTAGTCTCTTAGCAGGGCCATTTTAAAGCCAGTATTGAGGTTTTCTCTGGCATCAGGAGGTTGCCAGGTTCTCTGTTAAATTATCTGGTTTGGGGCTTCATATTTTGTTCTCATAGGATTACCGGCCTCATATCTAAAATATACTTAGGGCTCAATAAATTAAACCTCCAAAAAACAAACCCTAAAAGAAACAACAATCCCATCACTAAGTGGGCTGAAGACTTAGAGAGACTTCTTCAAAGAAGAAGTAAGAATGGCAATAGACACATGGAGAAAGGTTAGACATCTCTGGCCATAAAAGAAATGCAGATCAAAACAGCATTGAGATTCCACCTCACCCCAGTTAGAATGGCCATTATCAAGAAAACAAATAACACCAGATACTTCTGGGGATGTAGCCAAAAGGGAATGCTACTACACAGTTGGTGGGAATGTAAACTTGTTCAACCACTCTAGAAAACAGCAATCCCACACATGGCATTTGCCTAAATGACCACAAACAGGGCCACAATAAAGCTACCATCACAACCATATTCATTGCATCATTATTTACCATAGCTAAGTTATGTAATCAACCCAGATGCCTTTCAGTAGATGAATGGGTCAAGAAAATATGGTGTGTGTATACACAATGGACTTCTATGCTTCTATCAGAAAGAATGACATTGCTCATTTGTAAGGAAATGGAAAGTCTTGGAAAAAAATTATATTAAGTGAAATACCAGCCTCTTCCTAGTAACTTGCTACCTAAATTTTGTTTTATTTATTTATTTTAATGAATGCAAAATATATGTGTCTTGAATGTGTGATGTTGTCACTTATAGAGACACCCAGGCTTGGGTCTCACAAGATTTTGTCTTGAATTAAGGCCATTCTGAACCCCTGTTTTGTAGTTCTGCATCTCTTTGTCAGGACTTCTCAGCCACTGAGGCTGCTGGTAGGGACAGTGGCCTGTTTTACTTGGAAAGGCACCTCAGCTTTGAGAGTAGGTTTTGGAAGTCTATCTTCTCTTCTTGTCCTCTTCCTCTTCTTTGCTATCTTCTTTCAGCAAAGATTACTTTTAATATAAAGGGGTTAAGGTAGGGAGAAATAGAAAGAGAGAAGCATTGCCTATTCCCCATGCAGGAAACGGTAGTTAAATACTGCATCTCTGGGCTTCTTGACTTGCCTCCTTACGCTTTGATGTGCTGGAGCCATGGAATTTGGGGCCAGTGTTTTCTCAACATGATGGGTCTAGAACACAGCTTTTTCATCTGTGAACAAGGGTGCTGGAAGAAGTGAGTTCTGAACCTCTTATCCTCCATCCTTACAAAGACACTGAGTAGGATCTGAGGGTTCATCTTCTTGACTACACTCAGCCAACATGGAGCTTCCTTCATGACCTAGAGAAAGTGGAGGAATCAGGTCTTGTGGTTTTTGAGTGTAACTTTTCATTACAAATCAGGAATGTAAACATTTTCCTGTAATTAGAATATTTGATCCACTGACACTGAGTGCTCCGAGGGCCCCTGAGTGAGATAGTTCCAGTCGCAAGTCTTCAATCTTGTGATGGGATTATGACATATCCCATTGTAAACTGGAGGACATGATTTCCTGACATTACAGTAGCTTTATTGGAACATTGAGTGCATTTTCAACATGCAATGTTTTCGTGGCTTGTAATGAGTTAATCAAGATATAATATTGTAACAGAAATGATTGACTTTAAATCTGACATTTCAATTTACTCTCTACTTGCCTCATTTATATTTTATTTTGTTCCTCCTATTTTGTTTTGAATTTATCCAGGTTAAAAATTATTAATCAAAGGGGTAACAATGCTCGATAGGAAATGTACTCATTACCTTCCTCATGTAGCTGTAACCTCTCTCTACAGTATCTTTACAAATAAAAACATTTAAAGTTATTAATCAACTTTCTTCTTTATTAGATTTGTTGTAACAACAAAGAATTCTTTACTGATAGTTTTTAAAATGACAAAATGATCTAGTTTTTATAATATTGGTACTTTTCTCCTTTATAGAAAATATAGGAATTTCTCAATAACTTACGTCTGTTTTCCTCCTTCTGATTTTTTCTTCTTGCTATTCTTATCAAAGTTTTACTTTTACAAGTTATATATTTAGCAAAATGTTATTATTGTTTCAAAGATTGATAGTATTTTAAATTTAGTCATTTATTTTCTCTTGCATTATTTTTTTGAATCTTGTATTTCCATGTCTCCACTTAGATTTTTTTTTTGTCAGCCATGGGATTTGCACTTAGGGCCTGGGTGCTGTCCCTGAGCTTTCTTTTTAAAAATTATTTAAATTTTATTGTCAAGGTGATGTACGGAGGGGTTACAATTACATAAGTAAGGTAGTGAGCATATTTCTTATCAAATTTGCTACCCCTCCCTCATTTTTCTCCCATTTTGCCTGCTCCCTCAACCTCCCTTCCCAAGTTGTACAGATCATTTCCAACATATTGTCTTGTGAGTATCGCTGTTGTATTGGTTCCCCCTTTGTCCTTTGTCTCACCATTTTGTTGTTCCCCTTCCCTTCCCTAATTAAGATAAATGTATATACAATACCCAGGGTACCAAAATCAAATACAGTGACAACAGGGGTTAAAACATAGGGGGGTAAACACAAAATATAAAAGCACCCATGCAGTACATTAAAAACAACAATATCAAAGAGAAACCTTTGGGCTTTTGTGGTCAAGGCTAGCATTCTACCTTTTTGAGCCACAGCTCCACTTCCAATTTTCTGATAGATAATTGGAGATAAGAGTCTCATGGACTTTCCTGCCCAGGCTGGCTTTGAACCATGATCCTCAGATCTCAGCCCCCTGAGTAGCTAGGATGACAGGTGTGAGCCACTGGTGCCAGCTATAAATAGGTAATTTTATCTGCAGATATTTGATGATGTCCTCAAATATTGCTTTTATCCCATTTATTTCCTTTCTTGCTCTAGAGCTTTAATCATTCTGATGATCTCATGCACTTTTTATGATTCATTGCTTTCCCATTGTCTCACTCTTGCCCCTGCCCCTGATTCTCAGTCCTGTTATTTTCTATTGACTTATATTTAATTCTACAGATACATTCCCTCCATCTCAGATGAGTCTCAGATGCTTCATCTCACAATTCTAGAATGTCTAATGAGTTCTTTTTACTTTCCTGTTCTTTGCTATATATTCCTTCATTTAACCTTTTAGTCTACTTTTCCCTGTTTTCTTTATTAGTATTCTTTGATTAATAATATTATATTTTGATTATTAGTCACTTTGATCCATTTCTTTATAGTCAATTTATAATTATAGGTTACATATTATGCATGAAATGTTGTGGAATTTCTGAACTATGCTACCGTCTTCTAAAGTTGTTAAAATTTTGTCAGTTAATCAGAATACTTTGATCTTGCCATTTAGGCATTTTAGGCTTTCTTGGAGTAGACAAATCTCAGTGAAGCGCTATGTGCTGAAGTATAGCTCTTACTCTTGGAATGTCATTGGTACTTCTTTGTTGTTGGCATTGTTTAGTCCCTACTAAATGCTTAGGTTATTTGCTAAGATTAGTCTTTGAATGGATCCAGAGCTCCATATCTCCCCAGAGGGGTGTGATCATGTAGCTTCTGTTAGACACTCAAGGGAAGCTCATATCCAAGAGTCCTTTTGGACTCATACTCTTTGTCTATTGGCTGTAGTAACTATTCAAGACCAGGATTGAACTTCATGCAGGTATTTTTTGGGATCTCCCTCTGTGTCCTATGCTTATCTTTTAATAAATATCAAACATCTCACATATAGTCTCTACCCACAAGGTTTGAAATCTGATTCTGTAAATAAATTGCTGTTTTCTCTTTCTCTGTTTGTCTGTCTCTTTCTCCCCTTCCTTCCTTCCTCCCTCCCTCCCTCCCTCCCTCTCTCCTTCCCTCCCTCCCTGCCTGCCTGCCTTCTTTCTTTCTTTCTTTCCTTCTTTCTCTCTCTCTCTCTTTCTTTCTTCTTTCCTTCCTTCCTTTCCTTCCCTCCTTCCTTCCTTCCTTCCTTCCTTCCTCTCTCTCTTTTTCTTTCTTTCTTTTTCTTTCTCTCTTTCTTTCTCTTTCTCCTAGAAGGAGAGAGAAGTTAATACACAGCTTTAATTTCATTCTTGAAAGAAGTGTATTTCAATATTATTTGTTGTCTAATTTTTACAAACCATTCTTTTCCATGTCTTATTAGAATGAACTTTATGGTAGAAGGGTTAACCTGGTCCCAGATACTATGTAATAAGTACTTCAAATAATGAGAGGGTATTCTCAATAGAATTGGTTTAAATAAAGGGTAGAATAATATTTCTGATCAAGCCTTTAGGTTTGCCATTGTAAGGAGTTTGTGGATAAGAGAAAGATTCACCCAAGGAAACTGAGGAGGAGTGACCAGAGGGATAAAAGGAACACAGAGTAAGATATTCGGAGAGGAAAGGGAAAACTATCTAGGGGAAGATGTGATCTTCAATTTCAGAGGATGCAACTGGATCTCTAACATAGGAGAGCAGAGAACTAACCATCTGATTTAGCAACCCATGCCATTAGAAGTGAACCTTTGGCTTCCAGTTTGCAAGCAGTAGTCTGCATTCTTTTTTCAACAAAGAACTGTTTTTTAAATTCCTTTTCCTCTTTGACTTTGAGGGTAAAAGTGCCCTTGGATAATTAAACTGTTTGACATTCAAAGTTACTGGAATATTTGGAAAATTCAGATATAAATTGGAAATTGTTGTGCACAACAATTTTCTGCATTTATAATCCTTCATTTTCTCTAGAACCCCTTTGCTTCAGATTTGCAAAGCAGAGCAGTGATGAGCAAGTGTGACTGAGGGGAGCATGCTGGCGTTTCTGACGGGCAGATCCAGGAGGCCTCTTCTTGTTTATCTTGTTTTGTTTACTACTGTAGCTCCAGCTCCTGAAACAATGCCTGGCCCATAGCAGCCAACAACTGGAAGCTGAAAGGTGCTAGTGGACGCTCATTGTGTTTATTGTGAGGTGCTTCTCCAGGGAGCCGATCTGGTTTCACTGCAGAATCCAACACATGATTTAAGCATGATCTGTCTTTGTTCTTTCCCCAAGACTAGCAAGTGTTACAGTAGCAAGGACTCTATTTTGAGACTGCAGGTTAGTCAAAATGGAAGAAGAAATGGTTCTTGTTTTGTCTAAGATGGCAAGCCCTTTTCATTCTTCTCTTTGAAGAATTAAATCATTGTCTGTACGAGACAATTCCTTCTTGCTAACTACCTGTCAAACAGGTGAACAAAAATATAAGCCCTAATTATGCTTGTAGCTTTAGCACTGGCACTCAAGCTAATATAAGAAGTGCTCATGTTCCTAAGATATTATGTAAGCAAGACTAGGTTCAGCCAGAACTCACTGTCAGGGTTTTTCTATATAAGTTTCAGCAAAGAGTGCTACTTGACATCTGTGAACATGCGGCTTTGCCCTGTGCCTGCAAGAGCGAGGCTTTAAACAGCTGGCATTTGTCAAATGATGCTGTTATCAGACAATGCTATTCTTAGACCCTCCATTCATAATTCCACAGTTAAGTTTTTGGATGCTGTCATGAATATTCTCCCTTGTGTCTCAATGGGGAAGAGTTTAAGGATCATTTCTCCAGACTGAGAAAATCATCCTGTCCTACAGAGAGAAACTACATGGGCAAAATCAGCAAGAGCAAACATTTAACCTTTATTTGTTGAGGCTTCACTACATCAAGGATCATGGACCTGTGAAGGGCTTTGTGGTGAGCAGAGTCTAGATGCTGCAGGTACCTGGTGGAGGGTTCAGTCTAATCGTCAGCTACCTTTCAACAGTTGAGAAATGGTTTAAAGCTTCCCAGGAGATGTGGCACAAATAACTTCTGAAATAGCATAAGATAATTTCACATTACTGCTCTGTGTCATTAGATTTAAATTATAAAATTTTAGATAAGCTATCTACAAAGGAACCTGACGTTTCAGTTGGTGAGCAGTATGGTATCTGCCTCCTTCCTTTGCTACTGGAAAAAATGCAAATCCAACGTAAATCCATTGCAAAGCACTGTGGATCACTTTACCCCAATAGTCTTTTCTAAAATCCGGGATCATGTTCAACTTTTAAGCCTAGACTCCTTTAAGTTTGTTTCGAGCAGATCCCTACAGAACTTGTAAGTCATAGACTGAAAATACCTATAACCCAGACTGTCTCATTTTACCTTTCAAAAATGTATTTTATTTTTATTGATTTACTTATTCTTGCAGTGCGGGTGATGGAAGCTAAGGTCGGAAGTATGTTGTGCAAGCACTCTGCCGCTCATTACATCCCTAACATCATTATTTGTTTGTTTGCTTGTTTGATTGTAACTGAGGTGCTGGCCATGGAACCCAGGGTCTTGCATACGATAGGCATGTGCTCTACCAATGCGTAACTCCTTCTGCAACACTGCTTCATTGCTATAGAATGGAGACACAGACCTTTTCTACTCTATCAGTGGTACTCACACTACGATCTAACTTTGTGTATGTGTGTGGCAGTTCTGGGGCTTGACCACAAGCCATGTTTGCATTGCTGTGCTAGTTTTTCTCATGGCTGCTGCAGCAACAGTCTCACAGAATACCTTCAAAACCTCCAGGAGCAGGTGAGTGCCGAGAGTGGTAGGTGGCCAGATAGAAGGCGGTAGGATGGAGAGATCTAGAAATGTGAGGCAATGCGGAGTCCTGCAGAATTCCTCGGGAGACAGAGATCCTCAAACACGCTATAGTGTATGATCAAATTTACCTATGTTAACTAATCCATAATCATGGCTAGCATAATCATAGCCATCACGGTCAACATATCCCTATCAGCCCAGAGTTACTCTCATTCACCTTCAAATCCTTCCTACTCTACCCATACCAATCATCAACCTGTTTCTTATCACTGCATGATAATTTTAGTTTCCTTAGAATTTCAGAGGGGGGAATCATATAGTTTAGGGCTATTTTGTACCTTTTTCTCCTTTATATTCCCTCCTTCCTTCCTTCCTTTCTTCCCTCCTCCTCCTCTCTCTCTCTTTCTTTCTCTTTTACTTTCTCTCTCTTTCTTTCTCTCTTTCTCTCTCTCTTTCTCTCCCTTCCTTCCTTCCTTCCTTCCTTCCTTCCCTCCCTCCTTCCTTCCTTCCTTCCTTCCTTCCTTCCTTCCTTCCTTCCTTCCTTCCTTCCTTCCTTCCTTCCCTTCTTTCTTTCTTTCTTTCTTTCTTTCTTTCTTTCTTTCTTTCTTTCTTTCTTTCTTTCTTTCTTTCTTTCTTTCTTTCTTTCTTTCTTTCTTTCTTTCTTCCTTCTTTCTTTTTCTTCTTTCCCTCCTCTTCTCTTCTCCCTCCCTCCCTCCCTCCCTCCCTCTCTCTCTCTTTCTTTCTTTCCTTCTTTCTCTCTTTCTCACTTCCTCTCTTTCTCTTTTTTCTTTCTCCCTCCCTCCCTCTTTCTTTCTTTCTTTCCTTCTTTCTCTCTTTCTCACTTCCTCTCTTTCTCTTTTTTCTTTCTCCCTCCCTCCCTCCCTCTCTCTCTCTCTCTTTCTTTCTTTCTTTGTCCTCTTTCTTCTTTCCCTCCTCCTCTCCTTCCCTTTTGTTCTTCCTTCTTTCCTTCCTTCCTTCCTTCCTTCCTTCCTTCCTTCCTTCCTTCCTTCCTTCCTTCCTTCCTTCCTTCCTTCCTTCCTTCCTTCCTTCCTTCCTTCCTTCCTCCCTCCTTCAATACATTCTTCCTCCATTCTTCATTCTGTCCTTTCTTCCTTTCTATGCCAATACTGGTGCTTGAACTCAGGGCTTGGGCGCTGTCCCTTAGCTCAAGGCTGGTGCCCTACCACTTTATCCACATCTCCACTCTGGTTTTTTTGCTGGTTAATTGGAGACAAGAGTTCACAAACTTCTTGCACAGGCTGGCATCAAACTGCAATCCTTAGATCTCAGCCTCCTGAGTAGCTAGGATATGCTAGGATTGCAGGTGAGAGTTAATTATGCATGGCCATTCTTTTTTTTTTGCCACAGTGTAATGTAAAGTGTCTGATTTTTATTCATGTTGTTGTAGGCATTAGGGATTCACTTTTTTTTCATGCCTGAGTAAGATTCTGGTTCATTAACCTATTCAAATGTTGAGGAATGATTATTTCCAAACTTTTGTTGTTATGATTAAAACTGGCAGAATGGATCAAGAAAATGTGGTGCATATATATATATATATATATATATATATATATATATATATATATATACATATACACACACACACACACACGCACACGCGTGCGCACACACACACACACACACACACGCACACGCGCGCGCGCACACACACACACACACACACTATAGAATTCAATGCCTCCATCAGAAAGAATGACATTGCCACATTTGTTAGGAAATGAAAGGACTTGTGAAAAATTATATTAAGTGAAGTAAGCCAGGCCCAAAGAAACATAGGTCCTATGGTTTCCTTTATTTGCAATAACTAGTATATGTCTGGGACAACTAGAAAAGGTCAAAAGCTATGTACATATGACCAGATAAGATAAAGTTAAGTGAAATGAACCCCAAGATAGGGACACAAGTGATTTTTTCTTTCTTGCTATTGTTTCTAATGTATTTATTTATAAGGTTCCATGTGATTTTTTTGTTACCTTGTATGTTCCTCCTCCATGGTATAATCCCTGTTTTCACTGTATTTGATGTTGGTATAAATTTGGGAAGGGGAAGGGAAAGAACAAAATGTTTAAATAGGGATACAGGTTGATCCATTGTAACAATGAGATTTATAAGACGCTGTTGAAAAATGAACTTTACAATTTAGGTGGGGGAGGGAGGAAGGGGTGGTATAATTGTGGAGGTGGGAGGGAAGGGATGGTAGGGGAAAAACAAAGGAGGAGGCAACAATGCTTGATAAGAAATGTACTCATGGGGCTGGGAAGGTGGCTCAGTGGTAGAGCGCTTGCCTTGCATGCATGAGGCTCTGGGTTCGATTCCTCAGCACCACATAAGCAGAAAATAAAAAAGCCAGAAGTGGTGCTATGGCTCAAGTGGTAGAGTGCTAGCCTTGAACTGAAGAGCTGAGGGACAGTGCCCAGGCCCAGAGTTAAGGCCCCACGACCGGACCCCTCCAAAAAAATGTACTCATTACCTTGCTCATGTAACTGTAACCCCTCTATACAGTATTTTCACAAAAAAAAAAAAACCATAAAAAACTGGTAGAAACACTCATGTGCAGTTCTTATGTGGATACAGGAGTGAGAGTCCTATGTCTTTTTAAAAGTACACATTAAAACCCTTTATTTAAAAATCTCCAACTGTTTCCCAGAGTCACTGTCCACCTTGCAATTCTGCTAGCAGTGCAGAACATTCCAGTTGTTTTGCATCTGTGCATTATCTCCTTTTCAACATTTAGTTATCCTGGTGGATCTACACTGAGGCTGATTAAATTAGTATTTTGGGGGCAAATTTTAGCCTAATGGTCAAGCTATTGAGAACTGCAGGTCACAGCAATTACAGAATAAAGATGGGGCTGCCATCCTCTTTTATAATCATAGGATGAGGAAACGAGGACACCTTGCTGTATACAAGACTACATTTTTTTTTCTTAAAAGTTAATATCAAGAGAAAGTTGATATGGAACAGGGTTTAACTGTTTATTCTTTTCCCATCTTGATTCCTTTCCTCTCCACATAGAGTTTAGGAAAAAAAAAGAAGACAGAGCCACTTTTTATCAAGAAACAATAATTGTGCACATTGTAAGGCTGACTTCACTCTTCCTAGTGATGAGATTTTGGCACGGCAGTCAGGGAAATTGCTAGTCCTCTGGGCTGTCCTTGTAGAGTAATTCTGTGGCATTTCTTTTGACTGTGGTTTCCAGGGTGCTGAAATGACAGAGAGCAAGGTCTATTATAGGTGCAGTGCTCATTAAACAATAATGTAGTAGCACAGGGAGGGCCGAGTAGATTTCCAGCTCCTTCATCGGCATATGCCTTTTCAGGAGTTCTTGAGGCTTGAGGAGAGGGTACCTCAGAGAATTATTAAGCGTTGCTCTCAAAGTGCTGGGACACATTATTGTTATTTTGTAGGATTTAATTTAAATGGAAACCAGATTCTGTCACCTCACTGTGGATGTGGTTGGAAGAAATCTGCACACACTCAGGGCTCATCAACTCAATAAATCTGCACACACTCAGGGCTCATCAACTCAATAAATCTTTATTTATTTTTTTGTCCAAGACTGGTGGGAATGAAACTCGAAGAAAATAATATTTGGAATAGCAAGTCTGACTTGGTTTCAGCGCCGTGTAAGGAAGAAAACACTGAACAAGAATCTTCCTGTTAAGATTACTCGGTGGGGTTTTCCAAGCCAGTTTAGATAGAACTTGGATTATGCTGTACTTTGTTCTCCTAATCTATATTCATGGGATCCAAGCTCACCCCTCAATAGGTTTAGAGAATCACCAGCTGTGGGGTATTGAGAGATGGTTCCAAGTGAAGGGCGTTGCTGGCTGTCAGCCTTGTCCCTATCCCAATGAAATCTCACAGCTGAGAAATGAGCTGGCTGTCTCTGAAATAGGAGCCCTGTCCCCCTACACATGGTCACGTGCCCACAGGCTTTGGTCATGGCTGGAAACCTGAGGCCCTAGGGGAACAATAGGCAGAGATTAGAGCAAACAGGGAGTGTTTATGGAAAGACTCTGCAAATGTAACAGAGGCACGAAAAAGCCCCCAGATTTCCCATTGTGTGGTGAATAATTCCATTGGCCTAAAGAGTTGGAAGTTCAGAAGTAGGGATGGTGGTGCAGGATAGAAACAGCTACCAGGAAAAAAAAACAAGAAGAAGATAAATTTATAAGAAAGGACCAATAAATCAAAGAGCCAATGGGGAAATGTCCTCTGCATTCTCTCTGTCCCCTTCCAATGCACGAGGTCCATCTCTTGCAAACCGTGCTCTTTGGGAGAGCAGATGGGATCCAGCACCCCGGAGGCCAGCTCCAGTCCATCCTTTGTGAACTCCCTGATCGAAAGCCTCTGAACACTGCTGTCTTTACCAAGAAGCAGAACTTATCATTACAGCTGTGAGGAGGATTACATAAAAGTGAATGTGCATGTGCTTCTTAAAGGAACACACATTAGTTATTGCAGGAAAACATTGAACATGGCGCTGTACATTTACAAATGAAAAAATTGAGATTCTCCACCCACAGTCCTCCCTCCATGAATACTAACTTCCCCCAACATGCCTTTCAGTTCACCCTTCCTATTCCAGCTCCTCTTTGTAACCTAGTTTCTATAATTCAATGATATGTCTCCACTCATGATTTCAGGGCTGCTAGTGTAATAGCAATCCCAGACTCTAGCACAGCACTGTCTACTCTTAGAGAAAGAAAAGGTTTCCATTACAGTCACAGTAATTTTAATGGAAAAAGATGTCTCTCTAATAGCAATGACTTAGAATAACTCTGGGATCCTTAGGGTCCAAAAAAAAAAAAAAAACATTCTGTGGGATCTGACAGAATGACTTTCCTTGGAAAAGGATCTTTCCATTATTTCGATTTTAATATCTAGGACAGTTTACTTTGGAATATAAAATAAGAAAAACAACTTTAGTTATCATTTATTGTCTCATGCTAGGATCCAGACTTCTCTTTTCTAGAACATCAGTTATGGATTATGACATTCCCCTTCCGAACACCACCTCTTTTAAGGGTTAGAAATCCCTGTGTAAACTGAAAAGCACCCTGGAAATGTTTGCGGTGGCAACGGGCAATCAGTTGTTACAGCCCTGGGCCTTTGCACCAATGGAAACATCTTCCTGTACCACAGGGGTAATATGTTAGAGTCATCAAGCATGTTACGTAACAGTGTCAACTTACAGTGTTTTCTTTAAGTCTAATTCAGCCACACTTGAAGTCTTCATGATATTATGGTGATGGAAATGTGAACCTAGGAATGACCAGGCCTCCTTTTCCATAGTACAAGTTTCCTGGAAGAATATTCTAGAAGGTCCCCCTGGACCCAATCCTACAGGTATCATAGGATATGCTTGGCCTAGGTCCTAGAGTCGCCACCTGTAACTCTGGCAGCACTAATATGTTTGCGTCATTACGGGCACTCAGCAGCATCTTCACTGAGCCTAGCAGTCCCTTGGCCTGGGCTTGGCCCATTTGTCTTCCCTCAGTAGCCATGTTCCTTGGAGGTCCAGCCAGGTGTTCAGGAAGGGGTGAGGAAGGTGCCTTTCATTGAATGCTGCAGGGGAAAGACACATTGCACTTCTTTCTTATCCCAGCTCAGTTTTGCTCTTTTGCATTTCCTAGATAGCAACCAAATTCTCTTCAGTAAATTTACATAGGGAGAGATTGAACCATTGAAATTAAAAGTGATCAACTTACTACATTTACTTTAATCATATTTTATTCTTTCTCTGGGCCTCCAGTACGGCTAGTTGAATCTTATGCATTATTAAGGCTATTCTTCCTGTGTTGTACAAAATGAAACGAGATCATGTGCAATGTTGGGCGTCTATTCTGTTGTCTGTAATGTTGCCACACACATCTTCATGGTCCTAAACTTCCTAGTTTGTAAGAGGAGCTCAGCCAAGTGGTGCTTGGTTGGGATCTGGAAATGTTTTTGAGGATTAGAATCTTGGCATGAGACCCAGCTAGCTTTGGATACATTCATCCATGTTTTCATTAGATGGATGCTCTAGGAATCCTCCGTGCCCTGCAGACAGCGCTGGACCCCAAACCCCTGGGACTCTCCAGATGTCTATGGACCTCACTGCTGGCTCTGGGTCCTGTCAACTTCTCTCACCTCTTCTCCTCCTTCTCAGTATGAATTGAGGTGAAGGAGCACAGAGCCTAGTTATCATCTGCACGGAATGGTGTGGGAAGTAGAGTGAAAAGAAACAGCAGTGGATATTTAGATGGCTTCTCCCTCCAGGCGATTCCCAATAGAGTGCCAGGGAAAATACAGGCATGAGGGTTGAACACAGATGATCACGTCTACAAATTGTTCAATGTGCAATCCTATGTTCATGAAGTCCTTCACTAAACAAAAATGCACGGAGTACCTACTGAATGGGAGGAACTGGGGTGGAGTGTGGTAAGCAGCATAAAGCAATGAGATGCAGAGAGAGAGGTCATGGCGCCATGTGTCACGTGGTCAATGCTGGAGGAAGAACATGTTTGCTGGGGTGAGTAAGATCTGGGTTAAGACTCCATTTCAATGACATGCTGTGTATGTGTGTGTGTGTGTGTGTGTGAGAGAGAGAGAGAGAGAGAGAGAGAGAGAGAGAGAGAGAGAGAGAGAGGGAGAGAGAGAGAGAGAGACACCATTGGTTAGAGTTGAGGACATTGGACCCTGTCACTGAGCAGACGGTGACACATGCTCAGCTTTGGGGGATTCTCAGCAACTGTGTGTCCTCCCATCTGTTCCTGGATGAGATTCGGATTACATCTCTGATTTTGTGAGACCTTTTCTCCCTTCTAGAAAAGGGAGTTACATAATAAGGTACTAAGTACGTTTTTTGAACTAGACACCAACATGGTGTCTAGTGAGTATCACTGTTGCATTGGTTTACCCTTTGTCCCATTGTTTCTGTATTTCCCTTTCCTTCCCCAAATCAGATAAACTTTTATACAAGACAAAGGGTACAGGAATCAAAAACAGTGACAACAGGGAATAAACCAAGGAAAAAAGAAAAAAAGGAAAAGAAATAAGTGCAAACAGTGAACTAAAAAATGCATCAGACAAGGGCCTCATCTCTAAAATATACCTAAAACTCAAAAAATTAAAGCCCCCCCCAAAATAAATTCTCAAAGAAACAAAACCACATCAATAAGTGGGATAAAGACTTAAAGAGAGACTTCTCCAAAGAAGAAATAAGAATAGACAATAGACACATGAAGAAATGTTAGACATCTCTGGCTATAAAAGAAATGTAGATCAAAACAGCATTGAGATTCCACTTCATCTCAGTTAGAATGGCTATTATCAAGAAAACAAATAATACCAGATGCTCATGGGTATGTGGCCAAAAGGAAACATTACTACCCTGTTGGTGGGAATATAAACTTGTTTAATCACTCTGGAAAGCAGTATGGAGGTTCCTCAAAAGGCTAAACATAGAACTTCTCTATGACCTAGCAATCCTGCTCCTGGGCATTTACCCAAATGATCACAAACAAGGCCACACTAAGGCTCCCATTACAACATGTTCATTGCATCATTATTTACCATAGCTAAGCTCAGGAATCAACCCAGATGTCCCTCAGCAGAGGAATGGATCAAGAAAATATGGTATATATACACAATGGAATTTTATGCTTCCATCAGAAAGAATGGCATTTTCACATTCACAAGGAAATGGAAAAAGTGGGAAAAAATTATATTAAGTGAAGCAAGCTAGACTCAAAGAAACATAGGCTGCATAGTCTCCTTCATTTGTAATAACTAGAATATGTCTAGAATAGTCTTAGCAGAGGATCACAATAGCTCAATAGCTATGTGCATATGACTGTATTACATGATCCTTATGGAAATGAACTCCAAGGGTCTGACATTTTACACACCACTTTTCATTGTCCAGGCCAATAGGGAACCAGCCGTGAAGGGGCCGAGGTTCCAGTGTCCATAGTAGAATTCCATTAGGAACCTAGCTTCCACATTCTTTACCATTTCTCTACCACTATTGTATAAGAATGGGAAAGGAAGACATCTCAAACTGAAACTCACCTTAGGGAAAGTTGAGAGCATCTGTGGAATGACTTAGAACTTCGAAGCTCATCATGGACTTGTTTATTACGTATTTCTATAACTAGGAACTTGAAAAGGAAGTTCCCAGGGCACAGGGGCACTTGATGGAAGAAGACCAAGTTGAGGTGAGAGGTCTTTCTTGCCCTGTCCATGGTCCCTTTGCCCTATTCCATCGTTCTTTGCTTATCTGTACATGCTAGCCTGTGCATCCATTCTGCTGTGAGCTGGTTAAATAAGGTCTGTTGTTTTACTCATCATAACATCTAATACTTTGTCTACCCCCCATATTAGAGGTGGGAAAGATGTTTGCTGATATTAAAAACTGGTGTTTCTAATGGAAATAACTAAGTGTTAAGTGTTTATTTAGAGCATGTTGGTTATCACTTTATAGACCTCCTTTAGCCAAATCTATTAAAATCTGTTCTGTTCTCCTACAGATTCAGATTTTGGGTAATTTTCTGCTTCATCTATTTCATGTAATCCCCTTTGAGCAAGTCCTGACAAAGCATTCACTGTGAAAAATGTCTTAAAATATGCTTAAGTCACAATGAGGAATTCCAGTTGCCTGCTCTAATATTTCATTCCTTTATCCACTGGGTATCTTACTTCCAACCATATCTTTTGGCACCGTTAGAAGAGTTGAGGCTGAGACTTCAACTTGGACCTGCTATTCAAGGCTCTGTGGTTCATGTTACTGATCAAGTAGCAGATCAATGTGTGGACTCTTCTGTCCCAGAGTCATCCCTTCTGAAAATCTTCCTGCCTCTAACTCCTGCCTCTGCAATTTATGTTCTAGCAATACCCATCTTCTTGAACCTTACTGCGCTCAATATTGAATCATTCCTCAGGGTTATAAGGTTTGATTCACAAGTGACCATAATGACCGATCCTCTGCTATTTCTTAGCTCAGTGTTACCTCTCTGCTTGTTGCATGCTATACCTCAGTTTTCTTGCAGCTCCATTATTATGCTTCTCCCCCAAACTATGGGCATGGGCTTCCCTAACTAGCATTGTCCAGTATCTTCTTTTCCTTTTATTTTCCTTTTTTGTACACAAAGGCTGCCTAATAAATGGTTATGAAAGAATGAAAGAAAGAATATCCTTTGGATCCCTGTGGGAATGGATTCCTGTGGAAAGGATGAGTGCCAGAAGCAGGTACCTAATTCCAGCTTTACCTCCAATGAGGAATCTTGGGGCTCATAGACTTCACAATTTACAAAAACATGCATGGGAAATTGGGGACAACTTTTAGTTAACAAATGACCATTAGTAAGACTCAACTCTCAGGAACTCCCTGTAGCCATCTCTTTGCAAGAATTTGCTTTGCTCTGTTTTTCCTCTGTGATCTTAGCAAGATATCTTTGATTTTTACTACTTGTCCAATTATTGTGTTCTTCTAATCAGAATTCATGTCTTTTGCTTTTCTTGCATCCTTTGTGCCTAGTAAGCATTTACTATATATGCATAAATAGAAAGATGTATGTAATAGATGAACAGAATCTCTAATGTCTGTTTAATTTCTGTCCATTATGCTGATCATCATTAAAGGGTAGCTAATGCTACAAGCTTCTTTTTGTAAATTATATTTTACACTTTTCATGAGTACACAGAGCTCATTTTTCAAGCAGTTTTTCATATTCCTAAGATATTTTCAAGATGTGTTTCTATGGACGAATTTTTTTTTGTCATAAGCTCTACAGAAAGTGAAAGACAAGGAAGAGAAAAGGAAGAATGTATAAAGGAGGAAGAGGAGAAAGAGGAGGATGAAAAGAGGAAGGAGGAGGAGAAAGAAGGGGAGGAGAGATGCAAGATTAAATAGTTATTGGATCAAGAATGCTATTATTATTATTTTTTTGTCGGTCATGGGGCTTGAACTCTGGGACTGGGTGCTGTCCCTCAGCTCTTCAGCTCAAGGGTAGCGCTCTACCACTTGAGCTACAGCACCACTTTTGGCTTTTTCTGCTTATGTGGTACTGAGGAATCCAACCCAGGGCCTCATGCATGCGAGGCAAGCACTCTACCACTGAGCTACCTTCCCAGCCCCAAGAATGTTATTATTTTCTGAGAAATATCTAGAGTTAGTTGTAAAACACTGTCTATATATTGGCCATTCTACTACATAAAAATCTTTCTCATATGAGTGGTTTTCCTAAGGAATTCTCTAAAAGAATAATTTTTGATATGGAAATTTTGGTTATGCATAAAATCCTTAGTTGGTATCTTTCTTTGACCATGAGTAGATTCTCTTCACAATGATAAACCCAGCAACCCAGTGATTAGATGTTTCAACGTATCAACATTTTGTTGTGAGTCACTTCCTTCCAACACTGCTTTAGAGAGGCAAAGGTAAGATGCTACAAGGTATGTTTTAATCTTGTAGTGGAACTAATGGCTTTTTCAAAGATATTCTTTAAGATATATTCAAATCCTGTAAGAATAATAAATGAGGGAATAATGAGGAACATTTATTTCTCAGTGAGTAACTGTAATGGTGCCTCTCTATGTTCACAATTTATGACGAGTAAGGATTTTTTTGGTGAGTGGAATGCATTACGTTAGGAAAAAAATTAATGGCCATCTGTAAATGCGGGGATGGCTGGCAAATCTGTTATGCATGTTGTAATAAAAATGGTTTATTGGGCTATCGAAATCAGACACAGGAGCCCAAAGCTGCAGACTCCACTGGGTGACATGCATGGGCCGGGAACTGTGCTCATATGCTGAAGTCTCCTGGAACCACTGTTCTTCGGGCACATTCTTTAGGGTTCTTTCTTACAATGAAATGGTTTCATATTGAGATGCTAGTTTTTGGAGAAGTGTTTTCTGCTTTCTAGCCTGAACTTTTTCACCTTACAATGATAGGTTGCTCCACATGCATGTAACCTTGGGGAAATCTTTTTTTTCCCCCTAACATCAAAAAAATTAAAGAAACAATCAAAACTACTTTCTCATGAATAAAATTGCAAATAAACCTAGTTTGGTTGAATCCAACTCTATTTCCATACTGAGTAAACAGAAAAGGGATTATATACCCATCTTTCAGAACTTCTTGTGCCAGAAAGAATGGAAGTGCTTAGGGAACAGGGAGACATACCACAATGTACAAGGGTCAGCTGCAAGAAGAGGCAGCTGCCAAAGCAGAGGCAACGCAAGGATCAAAACCACAGCTGGGCGCTGGTGGCTCACACCTGTAATCCTAGCTACTCAGGAGGCTGAGATCTAAGCATTGCAGTTTGAAGCCAGCTTCGGCAGGAGATTCTGTCAGACTCGTATCTCCAATTAAATCACAGAAAAATCCAGAAGTGAAGCAATGGATCAGATGGTAGAGTTCTAGCTTTGAGTAAAAGAAGTTCAGAAACAGCATCAAGGCCTAGAGTTCAAGCCTCAGGACCAGCAAAACAACAATAACAACAACAACAAAAAAACACAGCCAACATTTGCAGTGATAGCTGTTAGAAGCAGGTGCATAAAGTGGCAGTCCATTTTCCATAATGATATAAATCAACCAGGAACACAGGGTTTACAACCCAGCCTGGTAACTCACTGGCATCATTCGGTTAAGGTAGCATCTGCCCTGCTTTTCACCACAAAGCTAGTAGCATTTTTCCTTTATGACGTTTTATGATATTATGAGATACTTTGAACATATGTAAATGTTGTTTCCTGTGAACACTTCACTCCTAGCATCTGCCAATTGTCCTTTTCTGCATCAGTTGCTGTGAAGAGAGCTGCCATGTGTTGACTCTCTCATTCAATTTCCTCTACGTTTATCAGGCTTCTCTGCTCAGGCAGAACTACCCGAAGCCCCCTCCCCAATATTATTTTATTTTTGTGTGTGCTTATAAGTATGAACCCATAGATGCTTGGTGAAGATTGTACAGAGATTCATTATATTATTGTCACGTTTCCTCTATATGTGGAATTATTTTAAAATAAAATGTGAAGCTGGGTGCCGGTGGCTCACGCCTGAAATCCTAGCTACTTAGGTGGCTGAGCTTTGAGGATCGAGTCAAAGCCAGCCCAGGCAGGAAAGTCTATGAAACCTATCTCCAATAAACCACAGAAAACCAGAAGTGGTGCTGTGGCTCAAGTGTTAGAGTACTAGCCTTGAACTGAAGAGCTAAGGGACAGTGCCCAGGTACAGAGTTCAAGCCTCACAACTGACAAGATAATAATAAACAAATAAATAAATAAAGTGCGTATGACATGCATCCACTGAGACAATACAAACTTTGGTGTCAGACAACCAGTCCCATTCTGCCTGTGCTTTTGCAGCTGCATGTAACTTCTCCTCAGACACACAGTCTGAGAACACAAACTGGTGCCATCACAGGAACAGAGCCACACTCCTCTGCCACGGCCATCAACTCCAGTTGGAAAGCAGATTTCCAGCACAGACAATGACACAGGTCAGGAACATGACATCACAGCCCCCCGAGGCAGAAAACTCTCACAATGCTGATGGTGAGCCCAGAACCAGCACCACGAACCAGCTCAAACCAGTCCTGCTTGCTAGGATGCTGCTCCCAGCTCCTCTAGATATAGATGCCCGCCCACAACTCGGGTAGAATAAGCTCCCCCCCCCCACTATGATTAGCAGGAATCTGCCTCCCCCAGACACAAAAAGGGTCAAGATACTAGACTGATGAGTACCACATAACAGGAACACACCGCTGGGCTTAAACCTAAGCCAGAGCACCAGACCACCTTGCACACCACAGAGCCCCCCGCCCCCAAACTGACCAGGACACATTACACTATCTGCCCCAAAGCTGCACTGAAGGTTGCCAAATGCCAAGCCTAACAAGAATCTATTCTGTGAATCACACACCATCACAACCTGAACTACCTCAGCAATCCCTGAGCCTAAATGTGTAAATCACAATGAAAGAGTTACAAAACTCACAAACAAACAAGGTGACAAACCCAATCCAAAATCCAACCACAGTCCAGGAAGGACCTTAGTGAAAATGGAGAAGAGATGGAAGATGAAAGCACCATCAAAGAAATGATGAGAGAATTGGCCAATGAAATAAAAGGGGATATAGAAAAATAAATGGGGATGCAAGGAAGAAATGATAGTAACATACAGGTTGCCCAAAATGTTATGAAGAGAAAAGTACAAACGCTACATAGCTCATTGAAAGAAGAAATTAATACCATGAGAACTGACCTGAACAAAGAACTTGGAAGCCTAAAAGGTTCAATTTCCCTATTGCAAGCCATAGTTGAATGCCTAGGTCACGAGACAAGTGAAATGGAAAACAGTATCAGGACTTCCAGGATAAAATAGAGGAATTAGAATGGGAAAAAAACCACTCTGAACACACAAAAGGGAAATCCAGCCTTCCCTGGGCACATGTCTGTGTGTCACTGTGAATCCAGCCTTCCCAGAGTCTGTGTCTGTATGTCTGTCCTTCCCCGAGTCTGTGTCTGTGAATCCAGCTTTCCTTAGGCATGTGTCTGTGTGTCACTATGAATCTGGCCTTCCCCGAGTCTGTGTCTGTGCCTGTGAATCCGGCCTTCCCTAGGTACGTGTCTGTGTGGCACGGTGAATTTGCTTTCAGGGACATCCAAAGGATGTGGCTGTGTCTCAGGAAGTGATGCTTTTGGTGCTGTCAATCTTCTCTTTCTGGTAAATGAGAGCAAGGGATAGAAGACGGGATCTACCCTTTCCTTCCCTCCTTCTGGGTTCTGTGACTCCCAGGGGAGCGCTGCCTTCTGCACAATGAATAGGGCCGAGTCCACACCCAACTCTGTCTGGAGGGCTGGGAAGGTGGCTCAGTGGTAGAGTGCTTGCCTTGCATGCATGAGGCCCTGGATTTGATACCTCAGCACCACATAAGCAAAAAGAAAAAAGCTGGAAGTGGGGCTGAGGCTCAAGTGGTAGAGCGCCAGCCTTGAGCTGAAGAGCTGAAGGACAGTGCCCAGGCCCAGAGTTCAGGCCCCACGACCGGACCCCCCCCAAAAAAAAACCCAACTCTGTCTGGACAGCACATGTATACGGCATTCACTTGCTTCTCAGGCTCCCTCTTTAAGAGTGTTTGGTAGATTTGCTCATTCTGTTGCTTACGAGAAACTCTGCTCAGACACTCAATTACAGAAGTCTTTGATGAGCAGATCAACATGGTTCACTGGCCAGTCCTGGGGCAGGAATCGGTCCTCCAGGGTGACACTCTGTTGACTGCCCTACCACCTCTACCCACAGAAAGAATCAGCATTTAGGAATGGGACAGAACTTCTGCTGCAAGAACAGAATCCACAACTGCTACCAAATTGTGTGGTAAAGATGAGGACGAGAACTGGGCTTTGAAGCCACCTGCTAGCCGTCTGAGCTGGGCGAGGGACACAAGCCCTCTGTGCCTATCAAATAATAATAGTATGTATTGGGGGTGGGGAGAGTGCTACCTGACATGGGAAGCACTCAGCCTAGCACCTGGTGCATAGTAAGCACCCAGTAAAGGTGAAGAATCAATGTCACTCATTAAGTCAGGCACAGGAGCCTTTGCTCTCTATGTGCTTATACTAACATCGGAGCAAATAAGTATTTGGAGCTGATTTCAGGACAGGATTTGCTCTCACTACTCTTTGACCTTTGAACTCATTCTGATCTTCAGGAAAATTGGATGAAAGGAAACACATTACTTCTCTTTCATAGAAATTTCATAGCTGAGTCTGGACAGGAACACGATGTTTATCAGACTATGAAGTGTGAGCCTGAGGCCAGAGGCCAGATCACACTGCAAATTATGGACTGGCAGCTTATTCCATTGCTCAGGCCCCTGGGCTTAGGACAGGGCTGTTCTTGGCTGTTCTTCCACAAGCTGGGGTGCTGGAGACAAGAGGAGGAAGGAGAAAGCCACCTTTGCAGTCTTCCGCATCAGAAACTTGTAATTCCAGATGGCAGCCTACTGTGTATTTAAAGCGCCTGAATCATATAAGGCGTTACATAGATGTGCTTGGCCTGAGCAGGTGGGACCTGAGCTGCGTCTTCCTCTGCTTCCCAGTGTCTCTTTTAGACATGACCATTTCTTGTCCTCTTCCTACTTATGTTTCTCCTCTTTAAAATCAGATTCATGTTTGTTCTGACCACTAACTCCTTAGGGCAGTGTGCTTGATAAGGATGCAGAATGTTTAAGCAGCGTGTCACTCCAAGTCTGTTGATGACTTCGCTGTGACTTCTCAGAATACATAATCTTGGCTCCACTTGGGTCCTCATAGTCAGAGTCTGCGGCTTTACACAATTTCCCAAGTGATTCACGTAGACACTGAAGGCAGAGAAACGCTGGGTGAGAAACATTATAGGCTCTGGCATGTGAAAGAGGCCTACACCTAGATCTTCCATTTCTCACTGGTATGCCTTAGAAAAATTGTATAACCTTTCTAAAATTATGTTTAAGTGATTGCAAGATTATTGTGAGAATTGATGGTAACAGAGTTAACTACCTTTATTTCTCTATACTGGTACTCTAGGTGAGTGGTTTAACACCTGTATTGATCCTCATTTCAGATTCCCAACAAATCGATTAAGTGGATGCTAAATATATCTAAGCAAATAAGGAAACTGGGTTTGAGAAGCACCATGCTCAGGATTGCACGTCAGTGAGTAGAAGCCTCAGCACCTTCTAGAACTGTAGTTCTTCAAAGAGTAGAGAGGACGAGTATTACAATTACTCTCTCCATAATGGAGAACCACCAGGTATTCACTGTATTATTTCTACAGTTACTGTAAGTCCTGCCCACACCACTGAAATTATCTCATGTTCCTTATTTCACTCAGCTAATATCATGCGTGCCCGAAGTGTCATTACTTAAAAATGGATGAAGAAAACTCCATTCTCATGCGTGAAGGATACCTCCCCAAGGCCCTCTGAGGAGAAAGCTGGGCTTCTGAGAGTGGAGGGTTCCCTGACAGGACCCACTTCCCCTTCTCCATGCCAACAGAGTGATTCTCCTTGCCTCTCAGAGATCTGACCCCTCCAGCCCCTGCCGGAGACTAAAGCCCCGCGTCTTCCTCTTTCCAGGCACAATCAGAACCAGGGAAGTCACCTTCTCCTTTGCCAGGTTCCACCTCACAAAGCCTGATTCCCAGCCCCCGTCCCCCCCACCCGCAGGGCCTGGGTGAAAAGTACGTGAGAAAGCATCTGCCCATGTTATCAGCAGCCTCCCAGAGGGGCCTGAGGTGTTACCCTGGTTTTGCTAGCAATTTTTCTGGAAGCAGTGCTGCCCATATGCCGAAGCTGGGCCACTCAAAGAACTATTCCAATTGAGCAGGCTACAGTTCTTGGCAGCAATAGAGAATGCTGTCTTACAACTCCTTTCTCAGTAATAAAAATGAAGCAGTCACATTTTCTGCTAAGGCTGTGCTGAACATGTTTGGAGCGTGCAAAATCTGTGGTCTATTTGGATGAGTAGTCGATCTGAGTTTTTCCCAGACGGGCTCCCTAGCCACAGGAGCAGAATCAGGAATCCCTAGTCTCCCACATGAGGATGTCAGACAGATCTCACACTTCATTCCTACTTACCTCCCCCAAGTCCTTCTCCCCGCCTCTGTGAATTTGGCCAGATGATGCCAGAGAGGTGAGCATGTCTAGCTTGTTTGCAAGGGAGCCTTGCAGAGGAAGGCCGGGGGTGGGGAGCTGGCTGGTGACATTGAAGTGGGGACTTAGTCTGCTCCCAGACATCAGAGTGATGTCTGAGTGGTTTCCGGGGCATCGTGTGTGTGTGTGTGTGTGTGTGTGTGTGTGTGTGTGTGTGTGTGTGTATGTGTGCGTGTGTGTGACCCTAAGATTCCCCCCACCTACACAGAACATTTTACTTTAATTTGTGCATATTTGTCTGCCCCCACACACTGTTCTGTGCTTCAAGTTTAATGTAACCCTAAACACTGGGGTAGGAAAGAGTACCCTTGGAAGATGGGAAAATCTGTCCAGGTGTTCATTTACTTAGAATCCTCAACAAAGACCCCCTTCTCTGAAACGACGGAGAGCTCTCAGGAAGTGTCACTCTGGGGAGCAAGTGCAGCCTTTGGAGCTCTGGTCTCAGCCTTGCTTTCCCTGGGCTTCTAGAACGCCACTGCCTTGCAAGCTGGGATTGATTTACCTTCCCACCAAAGTACTTGCTACATCAGTAGGAGACGGGGAAGGCTTTTCTCTTTCTCGTAATGATGAGAACTTCGGCATTTCACATCAGTTTCATACATAACCTCGAAAGGGTCTGGTTTGATATTTCTGATGATTTTAGCATGTACCATTGCCAGAAAGGGTCTCTCACTATGATGTTTGAATATGTTGTTTAATCATCCTTACCGCCCCCTCACCCCTCCACCCACAGATTAGAAGGGAAACTCAGTTCAGAGATTCCAAATCCTTGACCTCGTAGAGCCCATGATACCAGATTATGCTAGGGGTAGGAAGAGCCAAGATGGCTCACACTAGATGTGGGCCATCTACTGCACTGTCACCTCCCTTTAGCTAATTATACCAGCGGTAGGCCTGGTCCAAACGAACTCACCCTCTGAGATACTGAGAGATGTGAGCATGTGAATATGATATCAACATGAGCATTTGGCAGGGAAATTTTTAATCCATAAGAAACCCTGGCAATAGGCTCACCTATCCAGACCTTAAAAGAGGAAGAGGCTGAAGCCTTGAAGGGCTTGGCATGGCCAAGGTCACTGGGTTGTTTAGGATGGCTCCAGAACACCTCCTCTGCCTAGTCTTGCTTCTTCTGAACAGTGCTTTTTCTGAGTCCTCTTTGGGAGTCTGTAGGAAACAAGCTCAAGCGGTTATATTCTAATGGTCCCTTCCGACCACCATCTCCTCACCGCATCATCTCTAATCTACAGATAACTGGCTTATTAGCTGCTTTCTCTCCATACAGACAGCTAAACTTCAGAACAGAAATAGCTGATTCTAAGGGCTTTTTCATTTTCTGACAGATTAAATTCAGGTAAAATCTCTTCTGCATTTTCTTAACGGGGAGGTAAGGAGTCTGCTTAGATGCTTTCTGTGGGCTGCATTTATAAATGAAAGCAGCTGGGTGTTTTGATTAAATGCATATTGAAATCCACTTATAACTAGTGAACCAAGACAATGAGAGGGCTTCCATGCACCATTAAGATTGCTTGCTGAAGTTGTCCAAGTTAAACAATTCAATGGGATACTGCTGTTCTCTGCTGTCTCCTAGAGATGAGGATTCCTCCCTGTGACTAGAGACACTTGGGCCAGTGGAAGACAGCCCTGCCCAACGTGGGAGGCCTGGGCCAGCAGCCCTGCCTCCTGTAGGGCAGGAAGTCTGCTGGAGCTGACGTCAGTCTGTGCTGACAGACGCATTTCAGGTACTGAGTGAATTATACACAGAATGAGCAGCATGGTTTTGTACCACTCAAAGCAGGTCTGAAGCCAAAGCTGAGGCTTCTCAACTACTCAGCTGCAGATGCAAGGTTGTTACACCCTCAAACACTCTTATTCCTGGAAATTCTAAGCTTTGTCACTGTTGTGAACTCTCCAGGGCCACCACATGCTGGTGTCACTGAATTGGGTGCTGGAGGTATAGTCACCAAAGGTCTATTGATCACATCATTCTGTCCAGAGAGAAGATGGGTGCCACCCAGTTTGGTGGCTGTCCTGAGAGAAGTAGGTCAGGGTGCTAATAGAGCCAGTGAAACAGTTTTTCCAGTGAGGATATATGGAGAAGGCCAAAGAGGGAGACCAGCAAAGGCAGCCTTGGACCAAGTTACAAAGGACAGGCAGGATAAGGGAGGCACAATGGCCAGAGGCCTGTGGCAGAAAGAAGAGATCAAGACAGGCTGGAAAACGAGCCTAGATGCTGTGCTCAGGATTGCCACGGGCTCCATCTACATTGGAGGGGAGATTCATTACAGGAGATGGCAAACAGCAAGGTTTACAAACTCGCTACAGCCCTGAGAGAAAATGAAGTAAGAGATCTTCAAGTGCAGTGGCTCATTATTTACCTATGAGCCATAATAAAACCTTACCACTTCTTGGGGACTGACCAGAACAGTTGGGCAATGTGCCTGCCAGATAAATGACAATTTGTGCCAAAATGATCTTTGGGCCTTTCCAGCTCCCCCCCCCCCCCCCGTGCCTCCTTTGTGCTGTTCACACGTGCCATACACAGGAAGATTGAAAGAATGAGTTTCTGGGCCTGAATTATGTTCCATAATTTTAGAATTCAAAGTGACCTTGAGCTCCATCTGGTCAACCAATCTATGCAACACATTAATGACAGTCATTTTTACCTTTTGTCTGTCCCAAACCAATTAATTGAATGTCGTTACTGTTTGTTGTGTGAAGGAGCTTCTGAGCTGTCTATCTGATGGTTCAAATCTTTTGCTTAATTTTTCTGATACTACCTGAAACAATTCAGCCTTCCATTAAAAAAACAAAAAACAAAAAGCCTCTGATTTTATGTTTGCTATGACCTTGTCTTTTTCATCCTGGTGTGGTAGAAGGGACCCACATTATATAGTTAAGAAAAGAGTTAAAATGACCACTGTCACATTATTAATTATTTGGTGCAGAACTTTACATATTTACTAAAAATTTTCAGTTTCTAGTTCATCCACAAATGATTATCTCATGATTACATCTAGATTAAGCTAGCTATCTCTGTAAGGCAGATCTATTCCTAAATGTACCTTAAAACAAGCTTTGTTATACCTTCCAGCATTTGCTTTCTCCTCATCTACTTTGGCCAAACGAGACAATAACTTCATGGAAATCATCTGCTTCATGAAGGCAACTGAGATATCAGGTCTGCACACCATACCCACACCTGCCTGGGACCTGAACCAACAACCTAATCAAATGCTCCCAATCAGTTGAGGTTTCCTCTTCAGACTTCTAGACTCTGTTTTATAAAAACCAAAATAAAAAAAAGGACAACTTTTATTTTAAAAACAGAACAGAACAAAAGCAGAACACATGTACCAGGATCTCCGTGTGTAGTTCCTATTGTATTTGATTTAATCTTCCCAGGAAAATAGCTTAGAGTTAAGGCCTCTGCTCTAGAATTGTCCTTGCTGGCTGGGATCCTTGCTCTGGGAATTGGATGGCATCATTCCTCAGATAAGAGTGCAGAAGAGTTTTCTCAGGTTGAGACCATACCTGTTTTTTAAAAGCCATGGCTGCTCCCATTTAGGAAGTGACAGAACTGACTCTTCCCAGTAAGTTGGCACAGGTGTGACAGAGTCGGGTCGGCCTCAAGCATCTCAAGATGAGGTGCTTTCCATTCCCACCACTGAGCAACATTTTGTCATTTTTCTTCAGCATCTTCTTGGACAATGTTCTCTTGGGAGGGGGTTTGTTTCCTTCCAGTGTCATCAGGAGTCCTGAGACAAGAGGTCCTACCTTACTCTCTCTGGACAATGTTGTTGTCTTAGGACCCTGGAGCCTGATTTGCAGAATCAGTTGCTCGTGGGCTTGGAAGGTTACTATGGCAGCGATCACTTGTTTCTCCATCCACAAATCTGAGGTTCTAGACATGTTCATGGGTCCCTTTCGGGGCCAATCACAGCACAGCAATGACTCCTTCAAGAGCAATCGGACTGGCTTTGGTATGGTACAGGGATGCTGTTTTCAAGGTTTCCGTGTGGCAATCTCAATAAGTCACTGGCTACTCAAGAGCAGTGGGACTGACCACAGCCCTTCACAGGGATCCTCTGTTCAGGTCTCTGATGTGGAAGAAGGGCACATTCTTCTTCCATGAGAGCTGCTCAGCTACCACTCCACTCTGGGATGCATTCTGGAAGCTTCCACATTAACAGCAAACATCAATGTTTGGACTCACTGAGCATGATAGGAAACAGAATTCATAAGGAGAGGACCATGCCTTGTGAAGGCATGTGAATTTTGATTGTCAGGATTAAACATTTGAATTTACCCCTTTAATTTAAAGTTTCCAAAAGCGTATTCTTTGCAACAGTTGGTCAAGAAACAGTCATGGAAAAGGTTTGAATAGTTATAAGGTCAGTTGGAACACTTGGGGCTGACTAGTCTAATTGTTTACAGCATGTGTGAGCATCTACCTATGATTTCGCTGCATGTGTTACAGTGTCTGACTCATGGAAATACATTTTGCAATCTAAAAATATTGATCTTTTATTTATTTATCTTTGGAGACAGGGTCTTGACGTGTAGTTCTGGATTACAACAAAACTTGTGATCATCCTGTTTCAAATAGCCAGATTACTGGTTTTTTCCCTCTCCAGAGACCGTATGCTAGAATTAACAGATGGAACCACCATTATTTAATTTAAAGACATTCAAGAACTTCGAGCAGGAATGTTTCAAATTAAGCCCAGGTCTGGATTCCTGGGAATAAAAGCACAGCTCGCTTTGGTTTATGTAGCCACCAAAGTTTGTTCTCTTTCTGTTCTACCAGAAAGCCCTTCGGGTACATAAAGATAGATGTGTTTTTCCTCCTCTACTTTTCTTTTTCTTTTCTTTTTTCTAATTTTTAAAATTTTATTGTAAAGGTTGTACAGAGGGGTTCCAGTTACATAAGTCAGGTAATAAGTACATTTCCTTTTTAATAAGTGTCAGCCCCTCCCTGCTGGTTTCCCTCCCCTGTCCCCAAATTATCCTGCTAACATCTCAGGATCTATAAACTGTCATGCTATTCTGTTTAAACTTCTCCCGCATCTGGTGATCAGAAGTGAGGTCAGATTCTAGGTTCATTTTAGACTGGACTAGGAAGAATAAATAATGTGGACAGGATGGGTAGATTGCTTTCTTTTTCTCTGAAGTCTTAATTATATAACTGAATTATGGAAAATTTAGTTGCTTTCTGAACATTGCTATGAAATCTGAATTTCCTCCCCTTAGGAAAAAAAATACACTGATTTCCTTTCTTAAGAGCTCAACAGTCTGAAATACTTCAGGCACAAGTACATGGAGCCAGGACATGAATTTTGTGCAGTACACCAAAGCCAGGCTCTTTCTAGTTTTACTAATGGAACGTGATTAGAGAATATTTTAACGTCAGAAAGGTTTGAAAGCCATTGTGTTTCTCAGCAGATCTTAAAGCTCTCTAACTTAATGACTAGAGCCTCGGAAAAGTGCTGTCTCTTTCTCTCTCTCATCCATGATCACCTCTCTCTCACACACACACTTCTAAATCTAAGAGCAAAATGTTGGTTCTTCCATTCTGAGTCATGCCCACATTCTTCCTATCTTGCTGTGAGCTTGCTGTGAGCTTGCTATGCATCCTTTAACCAGACATGTGGACATAAACTACAAAGATGATCCAATTATGCTTTCTGCAACTGCATCTCATTCTGTGAACACATACAAAATAAGGGCATCTGTTACTGCCTCTGGGAGACCACGCAGAGAGCATCTCCCAGCTCATGAATTTCACAGTGACTGCCACAGAAGTGGAGGATCCAATCCAGTGGTGAAGAGTTGGAACAGCTCACAGTCTATGTCTAGTCGGTATGAAAATCTATCAAGGAATGCAAACCTCAGTGGCTTTGGGAACCACAGGTTATCGGGAGCAGAAGTGTAATTTTGCCAAATCAGAGGTGTTCACATACACAAAGCACATAAAGAGGAGCTAATATATGTATGCCTTCACTGCTGTCATCAGCATTATTTTGCCTTAGTCAAAACATTTTGCTTTTGTTTTTAAATGTTTGAAACCTATACACCTGGTCAGTTGCTCCCATGGGATCTGTTTGAACTGGCAGCCTCCAGACTATATGCACTCTGATTGTGAAGAACGAGTCAGAAAGAGCACGGCTCCTGTGTCTCTTCCCAGGGAGCTTTGCACCCAAGTCACTATTGGACTTCTCGGCTCCTGTGTGGCTTCATCGTTCCAGACTGGAACTCATTCACTGATCTTGGAAACGTCATTTCTGTCATCCTTTCTTCTTTGGGCTAACATCCAAAGATCTGCCCCTCCTTTTGCAACCACAGCTCAGTGTTCAGGGCTTTCTTTCACACTTTGCAGCCCGTCAGAAGTTCTCTGGATACAACAAGGAGAGACCAAAGTTTGCTTTTCTCTTCAGAGTTCCCAGAATTCTCTTTCACTTTGACCTGTGGGCATTCCCCTTTGAATTTGCGATTCATGCCATAAGCTCAAACGGACTACGGAGCCATTTAGAATCAGTCATCTGGTTAGTTTAAATTTTAAACTATTTTACCAGCCGGTTATTTATTTATTATTTTTTTATTAAATCTATTCGTCTTACCTTTATGCAATTGCATTTTTGAATGTAAGTTCACATTATTGCAGTATTCTCATCACGGCGTTGCTTTCTGCATGTGTTTCAAGCCTGCCCAGGTATCTTCATGAACTAATAATGGCTCTCAAAGGTGCTTTACGCCGGATGTGACAAGCTCACATCAGGGTCTGTCACTACAATGTCTAGAAACACATAGGCTTCCACTGAGTAGAGAGTGATACAAGTGTGTGTGTGACTGCTGACCACCTCTCCATGTGTTCACATGGGCACAAGCTGTGTTGCCACCAAAGACAGTGGAGATGAGAACCAGAAGTCAAAATGCTCTAGGCACCAGACCATCTTGTCCTAAGTATTCCCTAACTGTGCCAGCCAGAGCAGTCTAAGAGAGTAAGTGGTTGTTTGAGGCTGCCAGGTTTGAGATTGGCCTGTTTGTAATAGTGTTTAACTAACACAGAGATGCAGGCATGCTTTCTTCTTTGCACAGTGGCCCTGGCTAGCTGTGGACAGGATGCCCAGTCTCTGGATCTTGGGCATCTCTTATGCAAATCGTGTTAAATGAAGAAGGCTATGACAAGACATGAACCGGGAGTCCTCTGTCCTCCGTTCTCCACACCATGCGTCGTGGCTCTGTGATCAGAACAGCCTGCCCCATGTGCTCTGCTGGGGCCTCAGATTTCTAGTCAATACATTTCAGGGAGGGAAGTACCAGTGCCAGTGATTTGGAGTTGGTGTTTGATATTGAATACGTCACCCTTTGGCTAGATGCTATCAAAGACCCTTTCCAATTCTGACATTTCCTGTTTTGATTTATCTTTTGGCACAGTGTGGGTGCCAGAAGAAACCAATTACACCTGTAGCGCTCCAACTCTTTAATCATGAAGTTACAGCCTTTTTCCAACTCTAGGTCTGCTCTCTTAATGCTTTCATACTGTGTTATTTGCTTTGTGGGGATGGCAGGAAAAATCAAGTTTCGT
The DNA here is from genome assembly GCF_019054845.1 of Dipodomys spectabilis. Classification (NCBI taxonomy): domain Eukaryota; kingdom Metazoa; phylum Chordata; class Mammalia; order Rodentia; family Heteromyidae; genus Dipodomys; species Dipodomys spectabilis. The sequence continues at coordinate 2,359,298 of NW_024870743.1, read as the reverse complement.
GTCCTTGCTGATGTTCACCAGGTTCTGCCAGTCAGCCTGGAGAAAACTCAAATTTTATGATTATTGGTGCTCAGATCAGGACAGGGATGGAGAAACAAAAGCATCAAGCAGCACAGATGCACCGGCCTGCGGCACCTCCAGGATCTGGAAACACCTGTTATATTTTCTACTTACAAGAGCACGAGGTATAGTTTTCTTTATTGTTATATTATTTTCATTGCAGCTCAGCTAAAAGCAGATCATGCTGGAGTCAGCTCTTGCTAAGCTTTGTTCTTTTCATACTGGCTGGAGAGATTAGATAAAAGTCATGGGTTTTAATTGAATCTTTCCTAACAGCTTCCCCGGGACAGAAATGGGACCGAAGCACCCCTTGGTGAGACCATCATACCTCACAGGATATGGACCATTCTTCATGCTATAAGCGGGCTTTCCCAGCCAGGACTTGTTTCCTCAAGCCAGGATTTTCCCTTTCGGGGGGTGGTCACACTTACCAGTGTTTTTCTTGATGAGAAAGGACTGTCTTTCCCCTTCCCACACAACTTCTCTGACTGGTGATTTTAGAGAACTCTTCTTCTGCAAATCAAAGTCAGTGTTAAAAGTTTATTGGCGTCAATTAGCGCTACAAGGAGTTTTCATCCTGACACACCCACGTGTGCACGTAACAGACTTTGATCAGACTTGCCCTTGCTGTCATTCTCCTTATCTGTTCTCCCCTCTTTCCCAATCCAAGCTTAGTACGCTCCATTTTCATATATCCATAAAGTATTTCAACCATTTTCACCCTCCCTCCCCCTCTCTGTACTAGCTCCCCTCTCCTCCTGCCCCTGCTCTAGCCTGGACCTGTCGGCATTTTCCTTGCAGTGATAGTGTGGCAATGGAGGGCTAGATGGATGGTGGAACCAGTGAGCACACTGGCAGGCAGGCCATTTGGCCTTCCTCTGCCATCTTCCATTCTTCATCAGCCATGACCTGACCACACTCTTTAAATATGGACCCCAGCCTTCCATGGTGAACCATTTCCTTACCACCTTCATCTCCTGTCGAGCTGTTGTCCCTGCCTCTCTCCGGACACCCAGTCGGTATCTTTTCTTTATTATCTTACTATTTTAGATGTTTATTGAAAAGGAGAGCAGGGGAGGTTACAGTTACATAAGTAAGGTCATGAGTACATCTCATTTTGAACACTGTTACCCCTTCCTTATTTTCTCCCACTTTCTCTTCCCCACTCCCCTCCCCCACCAAGTTGTAAAGTTCATTTCCAACGTAGTATCTGGTGAGTATCATTGCTGCGTTAATTCATCCTTTGTGCTGCTGTGTCTGAGATTCCCTTTCCCTTTCACTGATCAGCTAAACTTATGTACAAGACAAAGGGTACAGAAAAGTAAAACAAAAAAAATAGAAACAACTACACACAGAACATAATAAGAACCTTTTGTTTCCAAGAACCTCTTGTAAGCTTCATTATAACGAAGCGAATCAAAATGAACTCCTGGTCTGTGTGTTAAGCTTTGTAGCTCATCCCTGGCTTCTCTCCCCAGGGAGAGCTGGGCACAGGGGTTGCTTCTGCGTTAGCTTTGGGTAGGCATAATGATTTGCCAGCCTCCTCGCAGCCCCTGTGGCTCAGGAGACCATCCTGAGTGGCTGTAGGTACTTGTTAAGGGCGATGTTGGAGGCTGAGACACATGGCAGGAATGAGGGAGGAGAAAGCCACCTGTTCTGGCATTTCACGTTCCCCACACCCATCTCTTTTCCTCTCCAGGAATTTTTAAGAGGACATTTAGGCTTCATGATGTGTGAAGGATGCATGATTCTGTTCTGGGGGGTGGTCTTAGAAACAGGATGTTGGGGTTAGAGTCCACAAACAGCCCCCTGCCCCAAAGAGTGGGGTCTTCATCCTGATAGGTTTCCTGAGAGAGAGACTTTCAGTGTGCACATGCAGTGGAGTGCATGCCCATCTGTGTCCTTCCTTTCATCACAATTTTATGTCACACCTGCAGGTGCATATGTGCATTGACACATGCTTTTGTCACACTTGCATATACATGTGTGCATGGACATATATTTTTGTCACACTGGCCTATGCATGTGTGCATGGACACACACACACACACACACACACACACACACACACACACACACACACACACACACATCCCCAAGACTGGAAGATGGGACAGGGTGCAGGCCACGTTTCCTCACTGGCTCTGAGCTTTCAGTGCTGGCTGCACAGTAGTGAAGCCACGCCCTTGTCCTGTCTGAGGTTTGTCTTCCTTTCCTGAGGCCTACATGACAGGATGCTGGAAAGATATGGACGATATTGCATGACAAAGATGTGCAGAGAGCCAGCCTAATGTTACTGCACAAGGAGGCAACACCAAAAACAAACAAGTCACTGCCAGATCACAGACTGGGTTCCAGGCCCAGGCCAGGTGCTGACTGGAGCAAGGTGGTTCAGCCAGCAGTCCAGAGCTGCAGCCCTGCGTCCGTGCGGCCTGGCTGGTGTTTCCCAGATCTGCCCAGAGAGAGGCCTGATGTAGCTCTGCGGGGGTCCGGCCTTCCTCTCCCATCCGTGAGACAGAGCTGTGCGTTTATTTCTTCCTCGCAAGCGTTTCCAGGCCCCGCCTTTTATGAGATGTTCTTGCTCTGGCAGTCTGCAGTGAATTTATGGGACTGGCAGAGGCGCATCGTTGGTCATTTTCCCAGTGTGGTCATTATGAGGTGCACGGGGCCAGCCAACAATGGGGTTTTATGATCAATTACCACCAGGATGAATTGCTAATAGACATCTCATTAGAAACAGAGGGAGAGATTTCACAGTCACTGACTCTCCTCTTCTTTGTCCCCATTTTTGAACTTCATAGGGGCCACCTGAGAGCTGATTTTGGCTGCAGGCCGAGAGGGCTGTGGGACCAGAGGGTTATGGAGTCATTTCTGGGGGGCTGCCTGCCCCCCCACGAGGGTCAGAGGCAGCTGGTGCCTACTGTCGCCCTGCAGGGGGAGCGCGGCCTCCAGGACAGATTCATTAAATTCAGATTCTGTGCACTTTGTGACCCGAGACCCGTTTCTTATTCTTCCAAAGTCTCCGTATTCCCATCCGTACGATGGAAACACACCACTCATCTCAGAAGTTGTTTTGAGGTTAAACTAGGTGGTGTGTGCTATGAACAGCATGAGGTAGTGAAGTGCAGCTTCAAGGGGAGGTGAAAATTGCCAGAGCACCATACCTCCAGGCAGCAGGCAGAGACAGGATGGTAGGAACCGGGGAAGTGAACCTGTCAACCCAAGGTACTCAGAAGTCCTCTGGGGGAGCAGCATCCAACCATCAGCCCCTTTCAGAATAAGGGTCCTGTTGAAATGAGGGGCTCAGACACGGTGTAGGCTCGAGACGCCCAGCCCCGCAGCACACTGCACCCCTGAGAACCCTAAGCCCTTAGCAGCACCGGGCTGCTCCTGCTGGCCTTGCAGATGGACAATAGCAGTGAAGGCTGCTGGCCAGTGCACACTTAGGCTAGCCAGGTGCCTGGCTCATTACTGTTTTCCCAACTCAAGTGTCCAGGGCAAAGTCCGTGTCATTGCTTCCGATGTCTGAACGCCATGGTGGGGACAGGCTCCCGACTTGATTGGACACTCCTGGCAAAGCCTCACCCCATGCACTAACCCCTCCCCGCCAGGAGTCCTGAGGCTGTCTGGGGAGGTATCTTCAACCCAGTGGAGGTCGGCTGGCACAGTCATGCTCTCCTTGACAACCCAGGCTGGTAATTTCTATGTCCTTCTATCTTCATTCTACAATGGCACCGTCTAGGGAAACCATTACCTCCTTGGGGCAGGAGCCAGGCCACTCTGTCCCGTGAGGGCCTCCCTTCAATGTGATGCTCTTCTCTCTATTCCTTGCATTCTGTTGGATGAAAATTCTGTTGTTTTTAAAAATAAACCCATTACCTTTTTTAGGATGACTTTAGTTTCACAGAAGAGTTAAGGGGAAAATATAATTAAATCCCACGTGTCCTCAGCCACAATGGTACATTTGTTACCATCAGTGAACCTACACTCACATAAAACTACCATCACAAACCATGTTTACATTAGTTATTTTGGGTTAATTTTATGATAGGTGTTCTTTGCAAATATTTTCTCCTGATCTGTGGCCTGTCTCGCCCTTTCATAGAGCAGACATTTTGAAATCAAATGCTGTCCAGCTCATCCATGATGTCAGTCATGCATCACACATTTACTATTGTATCTCAGGGTCATTTACAGACTTAGAGCACATATGTGTTCTAGTTGAACGCCTAGGATTTTTGTGGTTTTGTGTTTGCATGAAGGTTTATGGGTCATTTTTAGGTAGTGTTTCTGGAAAGCCTGAAGCCATCTTTCAGCATGTGGATGTCTAGTTATCCTGATGTTGCTTGTTGAAAAATACCTTTGCATCATTGTACCACCCTTGCTTCTTTTCCAAAGATAAATTGATTGTGACCACATAGGTCTGTTTCTGGGCTCTGTATTACTCAGCTGACCCACATGTCTGATTTTTTTTCCCACCAGTGCTGCACAGGTCTGAGTTGGGTAGTGTCCAGACTCTGGTTTTGGAGTTCTCCTGCAATATTGAGTCAGCTATTCTGGATCTTTCTCCTCTCCCTACAAAATTTAAAAGCATTTGGTTGCTAATCCACAAAGTACATCTAGAAATTTGAATGGGATGACACTGAGTCTAGAGATAAAGTAGGGGGAAGATGAGATAATGATTGGCTGATGAGTTCTGATCCCTCAACAATGGGATTTGTGTCTTTATAAATATACTCAAAATTTTTTCTCACCATTTTTGCCACATGAGGTTACGGTAAGATGTGAGCCTGTCACTTTGTGTATGTCAGACTTAACCAGTCTCTGACATTATGAGAAATAAACCACTTTTTTTTTTTTTTTGTCGGTTGTGAGGTTTGAACTCTGAGCCTGGGTGCTGTCCCTCAGCTCTTCAGCTCAAGGCAAGCCCTCTATCGCTTGAGCCACAGCGCCACTTCTGGTTTTCTGGTGGTTTATTGGAGAAAAGAGTCTCACAGACTTTCCTGTCCAGGATGGCTCTGAACCGCAATCCTCAGATCTTAGCCTCCTGAGTAGCTAGGATTACAGGCATGAGCCACCAATGCCTGGCTCCACATTGTTTTTTTTTTGGGGGGGGGTGGGGAGTGTACTGGTATTTGAACTTAGAGTCTCAAACTTATTAGGTAGGCACTATATCACTTGAATTACCACTTGAACTCCAAGCTCTATGGAATTTATTTATTATAATGAGATATAAATCATATAGATATTTAAATATATAGTTATATTTATACCTAAGCATTTCCTTTTGCATTTGCTCACTGAAGTTGTAGGCTTTTGTATATTACCCTTGTATCTTGCAACTCTCCTACTATTGCTTATCAATTCCAGGAGTAGTTTGTTGGTACAGATTTCTGAGTAGACAGTCATGCCATCACAAGCAGTTTTATTTCTCCCCTCCCTGTTAGCACACCGGTATTTCCTTCTCTGGTCTAATTAAGTTAGCTAGGGCTTCCAATATTGTTAAGGATCAGTGGAGTGAAGAGACATCCTTGTCTCCTGATCTCACTGAGGAACTTCTGGTTTTTCACCCTTACGTGTGATGTTAGCAGCAGGAAATCCAGTTTTTACTTTCTCAGTGCCTCTCCCTTGTCCCTTTCCAGAAACATGTGTTAGTACTTATTCTTGCTTTCTGAACCCCTTCCTGTAGCACCTGATCAGCCTCTTGAGCCTGGCTCATTTAATGAACCTAGAGTACTCACCAAATGGCTGTTCTTCAAGTAGACTTCAGTAGCTTGGCTGCCTCTTAGTTGACAGACTTGGGTTCAGTCCTGAACCACACTGCACCAGGTAGGGCTGTGTACCATCAAGCCCATTCCTGGTGGATTTGTGTTGCATTTTTTCAAATGGGAATCCATTGTGCACAAATGGAGTAGCAGTACTTTCTGGAATATTTAATAAATCCAACAACCCTATTTACATTTACTAGACTACGGAAGTTTAAATGAAGGAGTTCTTGCCATTAAACCCAGAGCTTTAAAAACGCATGTATCTGTTCTAACAGCAGAGTGCCTGGGAAGAGTACTTGAATTTTGGGAACAGTGCTTATTTCATCCAGTACTGGTTACCTACCCCCCCCCCCCGCCAAATATCATAAACAGAAATCCATGAGAGGGAAAATGAGTGATCAAATGTGTGGTCCTCTCTTCTTTGGCATGTTTGTTTCACAGGAAAAGAATATGGTGCTTAGGATTTTTCAAGTGTATCTGGACTATTAGAGCACAAAAATAATTTAAGAACACTAATGTCAGCTTTCTCATAGAGGAAGCTAAAATTGAATGGACTGCACCTGCTGACATGAATTCATTAGCTACAATCAGTTCACTTTATGATTCTTGAAATTATTTAGAGGTGTGGAAAAGCCCTAAGCCTGAATTCCTGGATCTCAGTTCCTGAGCTCTTCTCTCCTGGCTTTGGTTTCTTAACAGTTTCTTTTTTTCTTGTTGTTTTAATTAATAATGCGGAATGAGTTTGTTTGAATGAGTGTCTTCTTTCTTTGCTGAGCTTTACAGTAGATTGGTTTGCTGATCTTGGGCATGACTTAGGAAATCATTGTGAACTCCTCATCTCCCCATACCAGTATTTTTATGCATTTCATCTCCTTCCCTCCTTCCCTCCCTTCCTTTTCCCTCTCCTTCTGTACCCTCTATCCTCTATCCTCTGTATTTGACTCTCTTCCCTCCCTTTTCCCATTCACCAGCCCATAACCCATACAGCAAACACACACACTCTTGGGCCTATGTAAAACTATAGTCTTAATCAAATGGGTGCATTGTCCTGATATGATGAACAAAATTAAGCATCGTTTACTTTTTAGCCACCCAAAAGCCTACACAGCTCTGAGGGCTGTGGTTCTAAAAGTGGTTTGGTTAATAGCTCAGCAATTTTCTTGAATAGCTCACATGAAAAAAGCCTTGGAAAAGGTCAAAATTTTTTTTTCCAATTAACACTTCAAAAACCCAATTAATTGACTCAAAGTGCCTTAGGGAGGATAATCTTTGTCCTACTTATAACAAGCTCTGTTTTGAATAGAAAATGAATAGAAATTTAAATTCTTGCTTTTATAAGAGCTTGAAGGTGAGGGAGTATGTGTTCTCTCTCTCTCTCTCTCTCTCTCACACACACACACAGACACACACACTTTCTCCCTCTCTCCCTCTCATTGCTCTTGCTCTTTCTCTCTCCCTCTCTGGTCCTAGTTGTTTTCACAGGGCAGAAAAACCGAGTCCAATGAACTTCCAGTGCACAGATGAGGTTCAGCGCTGGAAATGAACCCAGAAGCCAGTGAGAGCTAGCAGGCTGGGGGAGGGGCAGCGGCCATCTGCCATCCAGCCCACCACTGCACCTTGCACAAGAGGCAGACTGATGACTGTGGCATATGGGTCTGAGACCCTTTGAAAGACACGAGGGAACGGGAGGGGAGAATGGCTCCCGCATGCCTTTGTGCACGTCCTGCTGGCGAGAGTGACCCTGCAACTCATTGGTGGCTTTGTCTGATCCTGTACGCTCTACACATACCATTCCACCCCAGGTACCAACCAGGGTGACGGATCCGTATCTAATAAGGCCAGCTACTTGGTGGGAGAGAGAGAAGCCTAGCAGTAAGCATTTCCTTATTTATTTTCAAAAAGGAAAATTTGCTTTCTCTTCTCATTTTGATGTTGGAAAGCAGGGAAAATCCACATGGCAGGCAGCTCCCCCTTCCATTCTGGGCTTTCGTGCCCAGGGATTGGCTGGGGATAAACCTGCTCGCAGATAATCGCAGTTGCCTGGGTGGGGAGGGGAGTTGCAGGCTGGTGGTTAACACCATGAGTGCCGGAGAGCCCAGGGCTTCATTCAGTACAAGCCATGGACCGAGTTCCAAGGCTTAGGATGCAGCTTCAGAGAGAGCGAGTCCCGGGGAGCCCACAGATTCAGGTCACAATACTTTTAAAAAGTAAAATTTTTAAATGGAATTCTTGTTCTTGAAAGCAATATTTATTGTTAAAAATTCAAGGAAAAGAAGAAACGGAAGAAAGTAGGAAAATAAAACATCAATTTCCAGCATCCATTCATAATTGTTAAGTGTAGTATAATTATCAACAATTATCTTTAAAACTCTATGTATATGTACATACACATAGAAGAGTAAGCTCTGGTCTAAGTATGGGTTTTATTTTGTATCTCCTACAACTGACACAGGCAATTAGTTTCTCTGTTTAACCCTTAAACAAAGGTTGTGTTCATTTTTCTAACTTCCTTTGTGACTATTTCCATGCTTAGGTTTATCATATACAATATATATGTATAGCACGCACACATGCATATGCAGACACACAGACACACAGACATACACATTCATACACTTCTTCCATGTGACAATGAGAGAAACCTTGTTCTCTGACACCACATTTTTAAATGACTACATAACACAACTATATCATGACAAATGTAACCATTTCTCTGACGGTTGATATTTGCGCATGTGCAAAGATTTTCTTTTGTAAATAAGATCGGATTTTGGATATCTTTTATGCACAGAGTTAATTATTCCCTTAGGCTAGGCTGCCATCCGCTTCCCAGTTGCTGAGTATTGTGAGGCTCTTGATACATATGCCAAATAATAATGAAGAAAAATCAGAGCAGTTTGCCTCAGCCGACTGTGTGTGCAAGACAGACAGCCCAGGCACTTTCCCAGCCTTTCTAAGGTGATAGCTGCATGTTCAGACACATTCTATATTCTTTCCCCCAACTGACCAAGGGTGCATAAAACACCCTAGGTGAAATCAAAAAGCACCAATGGTTAATTAATTGTTATTTCCTAGCAGGAGGTCTGGACCAAGCTGTGTATATTGTTTCTATAATAGTGCTTTTGTTTGTCCATTGTGGGACTTGAACTCCGGGCCTGGGTGCTGTCTCTGAGCTTTTTTTAAAGATGATCTTTTTTTGTTGTTGTTGTTTTTGGTTGGTCTTGGGGCTTGGACTCTGGGCCTGGGCGCTGTCCCTCAGCTCTTTAGCTCAAGGCGAGCACTTTACCACTTGAGCCACAGCGCCACTTCCGGTTTTCTGGTGGTTCATTGAGATAAGAGTCTCACGGACTTTCCTGCCCGGGCTGGCTTTGAACTATGATCCTCAGATCTTAGCCTCCTGAGTAGCTAGGATGACAGGCAGGAGCCACCGGCTCCCAGCTTAACAGTGCATTATTTATGCCTTACAAATGTCTTAAAAGTCTTACACCGTTTAAGGAGAGAGCTGATGTCTTTCTGATTCCCCCCAGGATGCAGAAGTGCAGGCATGCTCTCTTTGCCGTGAGAGCTGCATTCTGGCCCAATGGATGCTTAAAATTATGGATGGTACCAAAGCCTAGATAGGATCTGATTTTTTTTCTAGACACACTAAATCATATTAAAATTTACTTTGTAGATAAGGTATGGTAAGAGACTCATGGCCAAAGTTGCTAATAAGGGCATTTAAGGGCCCAAGGTGGTAGTGATATATGCTTGTATGTCTATCTACTTGGTAGATGGATCTGGGAGGATGGCAGTTGGAGGTTGGTGGGAACAAATGCCAGAAAAATGAACTGTAAACCAAAGTACCTGGGGGCTTGGCCCTCAAGGCAGAGCACCTGCCACATAGTGGAAAGCCTTGAGTTCAAATTCCAGTTCCACCATAAAAAGAATACTGATAACAATACACCACAACACCGGGTATGCCAATGAGAAGGTGCGCTCTTCCCTTAATACCTTGCTGTCCTGCTCTCTTCCATCTTGTGACGACGGGAAACGGCAGGTGAGTTGCTGAAGTCCCGTAAGGGGCAGGAACAGAGGTGCACCTAGACTTCCGCTCACTCCTGGCTCTGCTGTGAAGGAGGACCTGGGTTGAGGACAGGCTCTGCCAACATGGCAGAGGAGGAGGCCATGTGTTGGGGATATTTTTCTCATGCACTCTCTCACTCATTCTTAATGGTTAAGAGATTATTCTCACCCACAAACCTCTCTGTGACCTCACCTCACTGTTATCCTGGATGGTCTTTTTTTTTTTTAATTGTCTGAGAGGAAGGGATCTGATTACTGGCTCACTTTAGAAAAATAATAATAGCTAAGTTCAGTAGGCCTGGGGTGATTTGGAGACCAGTGCATACTGCTGTGTGCTGGAGAAGCTTCTGGAAGTGAAATGGACCCTGCTAAGACCAGGGGGTTGTCTCTTCCTATAGACACAGCTTCTAAGCTGATTCATTGATTTGGTTTTTCTTTTTTGTGACTATGTTCTCAGAAGGCAAATGAAGGAAGAGAAAGGGCAACACACCAGTGCCCCGTCTCTGACGATCTCTCCAGGTTGGTTTGTTGATCTTCTCTTCTAGGACAGCCAGGTTCTTCTTCTCTTTTCTGGGAGCTGTTCTGGTAAGCCCAGCATTCTTCAGCTCCAACCCTAAATAAGCTGCCTCCACCACAATCCCCCTTTTTGGAATCTGTTTTGAATATTCTAGATTGCTCTCTGGCAATAATAGCTCTAGTTCTGACTATTTCATTTCCTCTGAAATCAGTTTAGATGCAGCAGGACTTGCTTGGGAATCTGTGGACAGGGCTCCACTTGGTCAGTTTTCTTTGGGCTTCTGTTTCCTACACTGGGTCAGTCACATGAGGTGCATGTTCCTGGTGTAGTCAGTTCACCAGGCTCCTTTTTCAGGAAAATGTGATTCATCATTTCTGGGAGAGACTCAAGCACAGTGGTCTAGTAGAAGATTTGTGCCTTGAAGAAATAGAGGCCCAGTTCTACAGCTGCTCAATGGTGTCATCCAGGATGCAGTGTATCAGGCCTAGGGAACAAGAACCTGCTTCTCAAGAGTCCCAGCAGGTTTGCCGGGCATGGGGCCTGAGGAGCTCAGTGTTACAAGAGCGTGAGGATGTTCTGTAACTCAGCACCAGCTCTGCTGCAGATCGCGCCCCGCTGTGCTTCCCCTCATCCGCTGATGAGAAAGATCTCTGCCATAGATGCAGCAGACATCTTGTGCAGTGAATTTCCTCTATCTCTGCACAGGGCTTCCCATGTTGAGGGGATGTTGGGACTCAGGGGGTTAAATGCAAAACACATTACCATAGGACAGCTGCCAAGGCATCGCATTCTGAAATCTGATAAATGAAAAATGGGCATGGTATCAAATTTAATCACATTTGTATTCAGATGTTGTTGAGAGCAGACACTGATTTATGAACTAGCCACAGACACCAGATTTCCTGCCTGTGTTATATACATATGAATGGGTGGATGGATTGAGAGATAAACAGACAGTGAAATTATGTTGCAAATTACATGGCAACAGACCTGTTTATAACCTAGATCTCATCAAACTGATATTAAAAAATAGTACAAATATAATTTTTTTCCTGGACAGTGGCTGGTTTGCTTTTATCCTAAAAAAAAATCCAGACTTCTTTGAAAGGATTCTCTTGTTTAATTTGTGCGGTATTGAGAATGCTTCTGCTTTGTCTCATGGAGAGGACTCTGTACGCGATGCAAAGGAAGGTGGGGATGAGCAAACCGCTCTGCGGCCTCTCCCTCCTCCTTCATCGCTCCAGTGTCGGCAGTGCACAGGGCTGCTGTGTGCAGCTCAGACCTGCCCAAGCCCAGGTGTTCAGGTGAGCTTTGAGATATCAAGTTGGAGAGGAGAGCAGTCAGCATAGATTGGCAGGGCAGACAATGAACAACTTCATGGATAGTCTGCAAAAGTAGACAGGGCTAGGTTTGCTGTTTTGGTATCATTTATATTTAATTTTGCTTTTCTATTTTCCACTTCTTTCTCCCTCTCTTCTTCCCTCCCACTCCTCCTTCCTTTCTTTTTCTTTAATCTCCTTCTTCACTTTTTCTCCTTCTCCTCTACCTCTTTCTTCTTCTTAAGACAGTCTCATTACATTGCCTGGGCTGGTCTTGAACTTGTGAGCTCATGAAATCCTCTTGCCTCCACCTCCTGTGTAGCTGGGATTAAAGGCACCATCTGAAGGTATATCACTTGGATGGATGAGTTTCCTCCTTTTAGCACAGGCTTTGTTAGATTGCCAGTGACGTTTAGCAATCTTTCCAGTATGACTTCTTTGCCTCTTATTGATGCCCTTCCTTTGGGAGAGAGATCTTAAATGTGGGAAATCTAGACAACTGTAATTCATTGTTCAAGGATCTCTTTGATTCATTCTTTCACTTGCTTTATTTTTCTTCTTTTGCAAGTACTGGGGCTTGGTCCTAAGAGCCTCATTCTTAATCAGGTGGCTTGCTTGTGGCTGGCACTCTACCACTTGAGCCATATCTCTAGTCCTGATTTTTCTAGGCCAATTAGTGATGGAGTTCCACAGATTTTTCTGCCTGAGCCTCTTGAGTAGCTAGGATCACAGTCAAGAGCGACTGGCACCTCACTTATATTTTTCCATTTTAAACAAACAGTGAGAACTCATATTAGGCTGTACACAGAAGATATAGAAATGGATGACTTACCACTTGCCATTATAAAGAAACTGCACAGCTCAGTATCTATGGACAAGTCAGATAAATGTAGATAATTTCTATACAATTAGGAGGAATAATTGAGTTCAGTCCAGGAAGCTGCAGTAGCACAGAAACTGAGCTGCTAACTCACACAGGGAAGGCTTCCACAAAGGTTTTCCAGAAGGTGGTCTTGAATAGAATCCTCAAGACTGAGCTACCTCTCACTGTCCTTTGGGATACTGGACAGAGAGTGTTCTGATGGAGAAATGGGCATGAGGAGGGTATGGGGGAGGGTACACACCTGGTGTGGCAGACTTGAGGAGTGGGAAAACAGCACGGTGGCCTGCGATGGTGAGCAGCAGCAGAGTGTCTGGAATACCGTGCCCCGCATTCTGGGTGCCTGGAGTTGGGGGAGAGGGTGGCAAAGGCCAAGGTGGCTGGAGCAGACTTTATTCTTGTGGCTGCATCTGAACCAGTGGATCATAGAAACATGAAAGTGAGAGTAGGTAGAGGCAAGGAGCAGGTATCCGGCACCCACAGTCCTGGGAATCTACCAGGAGAATGGCTCAGATTGAGTCTTTCTAGCCTTACATGCTAAAGAGCACCAAGACCAAGAGACTAGGTTAGTACTGACAACCCCGACTGAGAGAGAAACCGACTGAGAGGAAAGGTTCAGTTTGTCCTCATAGAGAGTTGACTTTGCAGGAATTGTGGACATGGTGGTAACTACTAGCAATGCGGGATGAATGGCTAATAACCCTTCATTTGTTTCTCCTTGCAGCCTACGCTGTAGTGGATGGGTGGGTAGGCGGGGGTGGGGTGGGGTGGGGAGGAGTCCCATCTCCTCCTCTATGCTCCCTCGTGAACAGAGTTTACGCCACTCACAGAGAACCAATCATCTCTGAATTCCTAGTTCTGATTCATATGTTGCCTTATCTTCTTAATTAAATTATCTCCTTGAGGGGGGAGAGCCTTGTCTTATTCTTGTTGAATCATTCACAGAGCCTGAAGCATTTTGTTGTGCATAGAAAGCAGGGGTGGATGTTTGCTAATTGATTTGTGGAAAAAAATTATTTTTGCAGCGAACACATTGCCAAGGAGCAGCCAAACTCAGAGTGAGGAAGGAAAATCCCGTACAAGAGATTGCTTCTCATGACTTGGTGGTTTTAAAAGAGCTAACATTTATTAGGTGCCAGGTATTGTGCTAAGTCTATTATAACTGTCATCTCATGATAATCTTCAAAGCAGTCTTGCACAAATGCTAGCTACTGCCATTTGCACACGGAGGCGGATGAGCGAGGAGGAGCAGGGGCCACCTGGAGAGCATCTCCAGTAGTAAATGTTTATGACTCTTTCTAGGGAATAATGCTCAGCCACCTAATGCTTGTTCCTGTGCTCATTAGCACAGGAAATGGTTCTTACAGTCACAGGCCCACTTCCTGGGGAAGGGGGAAGGGGAAACCAGTTTCTCCCATTGCCTTTGTTCCTGGACCCTCACATGTGTATGCCCATTCAACAGGGAAAGGGAGAAAATGCTGTAGCAACAAGAAACTGGCGCTTTTCCATTCCAAGAAGCTCCATCTTCAGATTGGAAAGTGGAGGCCCTGCTTCACTCAATTTTGATTTTGCAAGAATCATGGACATAGTGGTAACTACTGGGAATAGATGGGACTGATGGTTAATAACTCAACATTAGTTACTCCTCACAGCTTTAGCTGAAGAGGAGAAACTTTTTTTTTTTTAGCATTTTACTCTTCTCAAAATCTTCCAAATTTGTCTAAAGACTTTCATAATTGTTGTGGCTCAAAGTGACAGTAGTGATGACTTATTTCAGGTAATAAAGTCAACCGTGGGAAGAGTAAGAATGGGGTTACCTTTGCTGTTCTTGGGATCAATCAAATAAGCTACAGAGGTCAAACAAAAGGGAGGACCTTTAAGAAGGTCTTTAAATGCTTTGTGGACCAAAGAGCAGTGGGACTGCCTGTGGCAGTTGTCTCTAACACAGAGCTAACGCACTTGGAAATGAGAGGACCACCCATGGGCAGAAGGACAGTTGTGCTTGGAAATCAGGTTCTGAAGTCCAACGCCAACATCCAAAGACCAGCTCCATTGTCCCATCACTTTTGGAAAGCCATTTTCCTCTTATGACATACACTGGAAATAAAATAGGTGGTGGAATAAGTAATCTGTAAAAAGTAGTTCATACCGTGAGAACCACATGAGTGGACATGCTTGAGGCTCTTAAGACCGCTCCACTGAAAACACACACTTACAAAGGCAAACTCTTATAATAATAGAATGTGACATGATTATCTCTTATAATAATAGAACGCAAAATGATTATCTCTTGAAGGAGAAGGGAGATTTATTGGAAGAAAAAAAACCCAAGAGGAATGATAACTACTTCAAGGAAGAGAGGTGGGTGTTGGGGAACAGATCAGGTTTGTTCTCCATTGGTACCCACACTTATCTGTAAAATCCCTATCTCGGTCTTTGGGTCATTCATGATGATCAGGATCTGCTGTCAGCACAGGATAAACTGCGGAATATGGAGAGCAAGAGCAAGGCTGATTGATCACTGAAGGGTCAGCATCGCTGTTTTCGGATACCTCAGGGTTATAATGCAGCATGGACAGGTCCTCTCTCAGGGTCCTGTGACATCACGCTACATCACGCTTCCCCTGTGTTCGCGAGTGTTCTTCATCTGGCTGAGACTGGCCTGACTCTGGGATACTGCTAAAGTAGCCCATAGGACTTTGACAGTGTGTTCTACTAGGTGATGCTCTCTAGGCTTATTTATGGACCATCTTCTCAAACATGAGACAACTTGTTCAAAACTGAAAAGGGGTATCAGAGGATGCAATATTCCATCTCAAATTAGGGGTTGTTTAGATTGCTCTTTTATTCCTGAATTGTCTCACAAGAAGGCATCTGAGTTAGCACAAAGTTGCGTATACAATTGGTTTTAGAATCATATCTGTCATTTTCCTGAGTATGGTCCTGATGTTCCAAATGCCCTTCAGCAGAGACACTACACAACGGGGGCTGGGATTGGGCAGGATTCTTCCTCTCGGACCCTCGAACCCACCCATGTGCCTCAACGTCTCCATGACACTCAGGACCCCTGCCCGCCTCACATGCAAAGACACACCTGATTCCAGCGTCTCGTGCATTCAGTAGACCTGGATTGGGTCCACTCCCCTCTGCTCTCCCGGCATCTGGCTGAGGCCACAGCTAGGTTGAAGAGGCCACAGCTAAGTAGAAACGAAAGGATCTTTGAAGGAAAAGGGTGAATTTGGTCATGGATTTAATCCTCCATCTCCAAGCGCCAGCACTCATGTTGAGGTTTTTATGCGTTCTTGAATATAATCGTTACCCTATACTTTCCTCCTCAGTGATCATGTACAAAAGCCCATTTATAATTAATACATGAAGCCCTTAATAAAGAAAACCAAATGTCATCTTTCCTTCTTTCTACCACAGCAAGTCATTATTTCCACTGGGTGAAAGCACTTTTGGCCCATAGAAATAATACAGTGAGATCACTTGGGTGACTTTGGTGCATGAAAATATTGCTGTGGTTACCAATAATATATCCTTAATGAATGCCTCATATTTATCCTGGTCGCAAGGCAGGCAGGGCCACATCTGAGCTAGCAGAATTATTGAAAGTTAATGTGTGCATCTGGCTCACTGGAGTGAAACACATTAACAAAGAGAAGACTTGAGATGTCTGTCTGTGCATCTTGTGGAAGAAGCTGGTTCATCTTCCCATCTGTCTCGGGTTAGGACAAGGGGCCAGTTTGCTGTGCATCTTCCTCCTGTGTTCCTGATGGCAATGTAAGACCAGTAACTGGGCCTTTCTTGGTGCTAACTTGGCGCGCTAACACTGAGCCATGCTCCAGCCTTCAGCGCTCATGTCCTTTTTCTCCAGGTGCACATTTAGAGTCCATGGAAAAGATAGGAACTTTCTCAGACGGGGAAGAAGGTGCCATTCATTCTTTCTATAAAGTTAGGAATCTACGGTGAAGCACAGGATCGAGTTCTTGGACTGCCTAGCATTGAACATGGCAGAAAGTTATTAGCTAAAATTTTCTAATCAATCTAATCTAATCTGAAATTATCTGAAATTAGATAAAATTTTCTAATCAATCTAATCTAATCTAAAATTATCTGAAATTAGATAAAATTTTCTAATCTGGAGAAACATGATGACCCTTTGGGGTCATCATTTTATTTTTATTTATAAAGAAATTAGAAACAAAAGCAGTTTTATGTGGTTGGAAAAAGCTTATTGATATTGCTTGAAATATTTTTATTTTTGTTCAGAAGATAAAAGCTTTTCCTCTTTTCTTGAATTTATACTAGACATAATCTAGGCCCAAACATGCTTCTTTTGATATTTCAATTCTTTTTTTAGTTGTTTTTTTTTTTTTTATTGTCAAGGTGATGTACAGCGTTACATAAGTAAGGTAATAAGTTCATTTCTTGTCAAACTTTGATCCCTTCCTTCATTTTTCTCCTACATGTCCTTCTCTCCCCCAACCCCCTCCCCCACCTAATTGTACAGTTCATTTCCAACATGTTGTCTTGTGAGTATGGCTGCTGCATTGGTTTTTCCCTTGTCCTGTGTCTCACCATTGCCTAATTCAGATAAACGTATATACAATAGCAGGGCAGCAAAATCAAATACAGTGACAACAGGAGATATACATAGGAGCAAGAACATAGAAACAAAAAAACTGACATAGTACACTAAAAACAAAAACATCAAAGAAAAACATCTTGGAGTGCATTTCATTTAGCATCATCTTATATAGTCATATGTACAGAGCTATTGAGCTATTCTTTCCATCTGCTAAGATTACCCTAGAAGTATACTGATTATTGCAAATAAGGGAAGCCATGGGGCTTATGTTTCTTTGGCTTACTTCCCTTAATATGATTTTTTCCAAGTCTTTCCATTTTGTTATAAATGGGGTAGTGTCATTCTTTCTGATGGAAGCATAGAATTCTGATTTATCTCACATTTTCTTTTTTAATGTTTTTTATTGTATAGATAGTGTACAGAAGGGTTACAGTTACATGAGTAAGGTAATGAGTACATTTCCTATCGAGCATTGTTACCCCGTCCTTTGTTTTTCCCTTACCATCCCTTCTTTTCCCACCTCCCCAGCTCCTCCCTCCCCTTCCCCCTCCTCCCAAAGAGTTGTAAAGTTCATTTTCAACATAGTGTCTTGTACATCTCATTGTTACAATGGGTCAACCTGTATCCTTATTTCAGAATTTTGTTACTTCCCTTCCCCTCCCCAAATTAGAAAAATGTCTATATAAGATGCAGAGCAATGGAATCAAATACAGTGACAACAGGGGTTATACCATGGGGGAAGAACATACAAAAGAAACCAAAAAAATTCACATAGTACATTTAAAACAACAGCAACAAAGAAAAAAAAAAGCCTCTTATGTCCCTATCTATACAATGGAATTCTATGGCTCCATCAAAAAGAATGACACAGCCCCATTTGTTAGGAAATGGAAAGACTTGGAAAAAAATCATATTAAGTGAAGTAAGCCAGACCCAAAGAAACATAGGTCCCATGGTTTCCCTTATTTGCAATAACTAGTATATGTCTGTGTTAATCAAGCAGAAAAGGTCAAAACTATGGTACATATGACCATATAAGATGATGCTAAATGAAGTGATATGGTATTTTTTATGTCAGCAAACCTAGGTCCATCTTTAGGAAGGATATATGCTACCTACAGTATTTTTCCTAGAATAGTAATATCTTCCTCGATTCTTGGACCATTGAGGAAAATTAAGAACCAGGATGCTCCTTTCTCTGCTACTCGCTGGCTGTGTCATAATGAACAAATGACTCCCTTTCTCCACATTTTCAATCACAAACAAGCACAGTAATGGTTGCATTTGACTTTATCTTTCTTTTGGGCTAAGGTTTTCCATTTCGTTTAAATAGAATAGGATGTGATCAAAGAATTTCCTTAAAAGATAACGAGGCAAGGATGTACAGAAAGAACACTGTCCACAGCTCAGTCGCGTTGCAGCCTGACTCGAGCCAAACTCCATCATTACACGGCAGTTTTATCCAGGCTCAGTAATGCGAACCAAGTAGGCGGTGGCAAGATTTTAATAAAGTTATTACGAAGATGTGGCTCATTGGAAACTTAGAGCAGCACCAGTAGCAATTGGAACGACACAAAATAGAAAATGACACGCTTAACTGGATATATTTTCTGAGAACTGGATGTAATAAATTTTTCATCTTCCTAGGAGACTGGCAACGTGTCTAATGCTGTGAGACTCAGGGTGTGGACTGGAGGGATCATTTGTTTTATGTGTCCTGTGAGCCTTGATGATTCTGGAGCTTTGCTGAAAATAAAAGTGTCTGGGCCTGAGACAGCTTTCCACTCATAAGTCCTGAAATTCAGCTTGGATAGTCTTGTTTTAAAAAGGCTTTGTACAAGCTGGATGCATAAAATTACAGCTATATTCAGCTGGACTGGAGATCCTCTGAGAAAAAGGCAATGTATTTCTTCCCTGTGCCCTTGGCTGGAGTTTTTAGCCCCACACGGTCCCTTGCCCTTCTTCAGGAGAGTGAATCACTGGGGACAGGAAAGGGATGTGCATAGTCCTCCAAACACAAGGGCAGCTTTCATTATTGGACATTTCCTCAGTCTTATAGAGAAGGGTGGGACTATTGGGGTAGAAATGTGTGTGTGTGTGTGTGTGTGTGTGTGTGTGTGTGTGTGTGTGTGTGTGTGTGGTCTTCAGGGTAGAACACCGAGCCCCTGGGTATTGTCTCTAAGCTTTGGTGCTTAAGGCTAGTGCTTTACCAGTTTGAGCCACAATACCATTTCTGACTTTTTGGTAGTTAATTGGAGAGAAAAGTCTCATGGATATTCCTGCCTGAGCTGGCTTTGAATCATAACCCTCAGATCTCAGCCCCCTGAGTTGCTAGGATTACAGGTATAAGCGACTGATGCCCAGGATTTATGCTCATTTTTTAGGTTATTGTTGTCATTATTATGCAATTCCTTCTCTTGATTGGTTCAAAAAACAAATCAAAGCTAAACTAGGAAGGAAGACCTAAGATTCTCATTTCTCCTACTATTTAGTGATGCTGATATATTTCCACTACTAAATGGAAAGCCACACAAGTAAATTAGTGAGTACAAAACAGTGAGACAAATTTGTAGGCATGCGTACACTTGGACACATCTTGTAAGCCCACATTGATTTAAACTAGGCATTGGATGAAGAAAGCTTTTGGAAGAAGTGACCTGTGGCAGGATTAGAAACAAGAGCAGGTGCTTGATGCTTGCTGAGAAAGGAATGTTCTAGCTGTGGATCTGATCCTGCAGAGGGAAGAAGGGAGACCATAGCACATGTTTGGATATGTGGAGGAAATGGTGCACGTGGGCCAGGAAGTCAACTAAGCCGCGGAGACCACTAAGTAGAGGAGAACACAACTGATTCTCTATGTTAGGGTGCGTGAGGTTGTGAGAAAGAAGCTTGGGCGAACATTTAACAGAGATGAAACACACATCTATTCTGTAAAACGATCCCTTGGGGAATAGTTGCTAGGAAGTATTTGGAAATGGAGTACTTCTAGGCCAGAGGCAAGTTAGAAAGCTGCTGCTGATAATGTGGGAGAGAGGTAGTGAGGGCTGGGGCAGTGGCAGTGACCTTAGTGTGGCAGGGAGCTGTTCAGCCAAGATGTGAAGGGGTAGCATATATAGCACATGGTGATCCTGTCAGTGTGGACTGCTGTGATGCACAGAGGTGAAAGAAGGGCGGACCATGGCAGAAAACGCTCAGAAGAGATGATGGATACCGAGTAGCTCCAGGAAAATCCCTCTGACCCCAGTCCTTACAGACGTCTAACCCGTGGGACTCTAAGCATGGGGCCCCTCCCCGACCCGGGCACGGCCAGCATCCTTTTTCCATGGCTACGGTTGTGGGGAGGAAGGAGAGTCGGTTACTTTCCTCCTGGGGTCTCTGGCTCTGGTGAAGGTGGTTTTGGTCCCTGGACAGTTGGCTGTCCACTGGCTGTGAAGTGTTGAGAGCTGAAATTGTGTCTTGTCCAATTCATTGGGTTAACCCTTGAGACACCTCGCATAAACACTTGCTTCATGATACATTGAAAGTGCTCTTGGGCCTGCCTCTGTCGCCTGGAGCTGCAGACTGTGTCGCCGTGTTCAAAGTACAGCTGTTGGTTTTCTTTTCCACGAAATGCAAGATCTTTGTCAAATTGCATTCGAAAGCCTGCAGGTTTGCCACTGTCTTCACCAAGGTCTCTGCGTACTTTCACACAGGATAACAAAGCTGTAAGCCTTCTGCGAGCATCAGGACGGTCTTTCCATATTCATATCATTTCCTCCATATTTCAAGCTTCATTCTCTACTGGAAGGCTCTATCGTGACTGCTCCTTCTGCTTCATGTCACCCAGAATCTCTGTCCTTCATCCGCAAGTCTGAGCGAGTGACACTGAAAATACTCATCTCGCCAGCCAAGTTACCCCAACTCAGTGCCTGGAACAGAAGCTGATCCTTCCTCCCCTGTGCTCCCGGGGATCTGGTGTGAATCTCCACGGGACTGTTTACGCCACCACATACCTGTGACCCTCATTAGCCTCTTCTCACCCTGAATGGCTCCAGGGCAAGGGCTGAGCCTCGTTCATCCCTCTAATCCAAAGCACTTGGCAAAGATGCTTGTCGAGAAAGTGCTTGAATTTGCAGCCTGATGAAAGAAGTGGCAAAGGTTTTGTTTCAGGTGCTCAGCCTCTGGTGTGCTGCTGCAATTATATCAGCCTATTCATTATCTGTCCATCTGTCTGCTTGTCTTTTTATCATCCATCTATCTATATCTAATCTATCTCTCCATTTATTACTTATCTACCAATCTAGAATCTATCAGATGATCTATTATCTATCTGTACCTCTATACATCATCTATCTGCCCATGATTTATTATTTATCATCTAATATCTATCTGTCATCTGTGAGCAACTATCACTTTTCCAACTTACATAGCATTTTATGTTTGGATACTATGTATACTATGTTTGCATAATATTATATTCCATTCTTAAAATAGTTATACAATTTGCCCTGATGCATTTCTTCTCAGCCCTAGCAGTTACTGGATTGCCTAAAAGTCATAGATGTGCTTCCATCTTAGGACGCAAGGAGAAGGGAATTTGATGTGTAGCCAAGCGGTCTACAAAGATGTCCTGGTCCCTTGGGAGCCAGTGTATAGTGCTGGACTGTTCTTGGATGATAGAAGGTACAGTGGTAGTCATGAAGGTGGTAAGGAAGCGAGATAAAAACCCCTGTCTGACTCCCAGGGGAAATGTCTGCAAGTCACAAAAGAATTCCCAAGAGGAACGAGACTCCCCTCCAAAGTTCTGTATTCCAGGGACCTCCTACAGCTCCTCAGCTTGGAGAATGTGGTTGTTTGGGTGAATGTGGCAATGAGATCATCCTGGGTCTTTTCTTTCTGTCTCTTTTGAACCTGAGATTGAGAAAAGATGTGGAGTCTAATTTCAGTCATGGGACTTCTAAGTCCTGGGCTCTGGTCAAGTCCAAATTTCCTAGAACAACAGCCCGTTTTCTAGTATAAAGAGAGGGCTGAGCACCTCCCGGCCTTGCACATGTGTGTTCCTAACAGAACTGACTAGAATCAGAGTGTGCTGGACAGAAGAAGACAGAAGCCTCCCGGCCATTCACAGATGCTCAGACCACATGACAACACTCAGAGCCTCACCTGCAGAGAGGGAGCACTGTGGGGGAGAAACCACCTGCTGGCTTCGGCAACCTCAGAGAAGAGCAGGAGGCACAGCACAGAGGAGCAGAGCACCGGCTTGCCTGCCCACAGCCCAGGTGAGATGCTTCACCTACCACAACCCCGCATCTTCCAGCCCTACACTCAGTTAGCAGAGACAACCCCACAAAGAAGGAGAGATATACAGCCATGTTTGAGAGGCAGAAGGATGTGAGCGAGGGTCGGAGACAAGCCCACTCCTGCATTCCCACTGGAACCACAGAGAGGCTACCATGAGCCTTTGGCGACCATGGCAGTATGAGAGATGGACTCTCCAGAGTCCATCTGGAGGGTGGACACTCCTTGCCTTCGAAAACCCTCTCATGGCTCCTTTAAGACTCATTATTGATACACCAACATCGACCCATTTTACACAGAACTGTGAAATCTGACAACGGAGTGCTAGATAAAACTGCCAGAAAGCTCAACTTTGTAAAAGAGGTACGCTGTATTTCTTTCTACAGTCTCTGGGCATATGGCATTATTGTCTCATTTCTTCATCCATGTCTAAAATGATCACCTTTCAATAAATGAAACCCAGGTCACCAAATCCCAGTGTCTGATGCTTATTCTCACAGACTTCAAACGAAATGTGGACTTTTATTTTTACCATTGTATACATAAAAGGGACAAATTATCATTTCCAATTTTTTTTTATTATTTTGAAAAGAAGAAATGGGTGTTGGGTTTCATGAAAGAATACAAACTTCTCCCGGAAAGTAAAATCAAGGACGCTGAACAAATACTTTAGAAAGAAATTAAGCCACAGAGAACAGATCCAGAATTGGAGGTCTGCTCTCTGTTCTTTGAGCCCTTTGTGAGTGGAGGGGCTGTGAGTTGACCAGGCTGGAGCAGGTGGAGCTCTGAGAAGCAGCAATTCAGCTATGTAGACTGAGAACAGCCAAGTCAGCACTTTCTTCCCTGATGGAATATTGGGATCTATGCTGATAGCATGTGTGATCAGAAGTTGGTTTTAAAAAGTGTTTTCTGGAGAGCTAATCAGATAACAGCATCTAAGTATGGATCTTGACTTCATCAATTCACAAACAATTTGCAAGGGTTGAACTGGCATTATAGGAAGAGCTGCTGTGAGTTTTTGTATTTTGTTTATTTATTTATTTTTGTAAGGAGGGAGCCATAAGCAGAAGCTAAATATATTCCTTATTGATAGTCATCAATTTTATTTTTCAAATATTAAAGTCCCGTGCTGTTATCTTCAATGCTTCTAGTAGTGTAATAAAATGCAATGGATGTATAGAAGGTTTCTCCTAGGAAGATCTGTACATGTCCTTATTATGGGAGTTTAGGCAGGTAAGGAGAGAATAATGCCATTACTTGGTTTTCAAGAGGCTGTCACTCATGCTACTCACACAGTCAAATAAATTTGCTACCCAGAGTCTGAGGAAGGGCCATGACTTGTTTGTATATCTTTGCTTTACCTCACTTTAATCTACTTTATTTTTAACCACTGCCAGGAGACAAAATGAGGTTAAAGTTTAAGGCAGTTTCTTTCTTCAAAATCTTTACTCTGAATGATTTTTTTTGTATAAAGTTTATTGACTCAGTCCTGTGGTGAAAACTATATTAGCGTGTGATGAACGATTATTTATGAAAAGGTAAAAAGGAATTACAAATTCAGTGTGCATCTTCCAGGAGAGTAGAAAACTCGAGGAGAAACATTTGTAAATGACCCTCTTAGGAAGCAGAAAGGGCACTATATAGAAGAAGGTGGCCAGAACCAGTACAAAGTAAGCAGGTATGCAGTCCCTGGGTCTCCTGTTACATGGAAATGGGTTCACAACACTCTGCCAGTCAGGAAATGATATTCTGATTCTGAAACATGCCACAAAGAGCAATCTCAGAGATGTAGACACTCTCAAAGCAGGCGTCCTGTTGTTAAAATGCGGCAAGGAACTGGTAGTATAGCTTTAAAGTGTATACACTGCATGTGCAGATGACAAGTCCAACACTGTTAGGGACAGAGACTTTCTGAGCTCTTATTACCTTGAATTAAACCATTCCTTTTTCATAGGTGCATGCTAAAGTATGGTGATTCCTGCTTTTGATCAATGAAAGATGTATAGTGTGGAATCCATCTTAAGTTGTTGCTTTAGGGTAGTTTGTTCATTGTTCCTGTTAGTTCGTCAATAAACACATGGATTTGAAAAGCCAACCTTAGCTATCTCATTTAAGGAACTAGAAAGCACTGAAGTAGATGCTCTATAAATCCCAAGGAGAGAGGTATTTGAAGAGTGTGTATCTATTGAAAAAGCAGAACAAAAGTTATCAACAACTGGGAAACCAAAGCTCTGTAAGTGGTTCCATTGGATAGAGGCATTACCTTTGGAAATGGCGAGCAGAATATCAGCAAATTCTCTCCCCAAAATAAACTTCAGTTCCAAAAGATTTCCCAAACAATCACTTAGGGATCTGGACAGTTTTGAAAACAAAAAAGCCACGAACAAAGAAATGTTTAAGAAATTTACTAAAACCTATAATATTCCACCAAAAATATGAATATATTTAAAATTATTGGAATCATGAATTGTCTATTCTCTGACAAAAATGAAAATGACAAAAATTTGAAATCACAATAGAAAAAATCTGGGAGCCTACAAGCATTTAAAAATTTAACTCATTTCTAGATAACATGAGGGTAAATGAAGATTCATGAGAAAAATTAGGATTTTAAGTTGCAATTTATAATGCACGCCGAAATTCCTAAAGAATATATATAGTAATTGTAAAGAGTTTACTTAGTAAAGAGAAAGTAAAGACCACTCAGTAGAGTAAGCGATGGGACCCAGAAACTGGTTGTCCATCACTGGTTAGTATACTGCTGTTTTATATTATCTTTCTCCGTTATTTTCACCTCCCCTAAAGAATATATTCTTTAAAAAATCTACTAGAACCAAATATTTTATTTCACAACATACTGTACCAATGCATTGTATTTATTTACAGATCACATGGTAATTTTTGTGGAAAATCCTAAAGAACATACAAAAATCTTTTATTAAACAAATAGAGGTGCTTACCCATTTCACAGGATACAAAAGAGTAATATACAAAAACTGAGTATCTTTAGAATAGCAATAATAAGAACAAATCAATTATATTCACTACAACAGAACAAAGAACAAAATTCAGACCAAATGTAGAAATAAACCATACTTGATGCTGGAGATTAAAATTGGCACTTCTGTAATTTTCACGGAACTGGCTGAGGTGGGAACTTCCATCTCTGCTGCACGCATGGAGATTTTCTTTTTGTCAGTGGTGGGACTTGAACTCTGGGCCTGGGTGCTGTCCCTCACCTCTTCAGATCAAGGCAAATGCTTTACCACTTGAGCCACAGTGCCACTTCCAGTTTTCTGGTGGTTTATTGGAGAGATAGGAATCTCATGGACTTTCCTGCCTGGGCTGGCTTTGAACTGTGATCCTCAGATCTCAGCCTCCTGAGTAGCCAGGATTACATGTGTGAGCCACAGGTGCCCAGATCATGGACACTTTAAAGTTCCAAAAGATGAAGGATCATCCGGGAATGGGGATGTGGGAGAGATGGTCGGTGAACATACTGAGACCTGGAAGGCTTTGTGCTCCCTTGGACATTAGCTGGTCCAGGCACATGTTCCTGGCAGGTCTCAATTTCTCCATCTGAAAGCTCTGCTAGCCCTTAGGGGACAACATAACCATTGCACGATGACATAACCAAGTAAGATATGCAGCATGTATCAATCACAGTGTATTTCAACTGGTCAGTCACTGCGGAATTCAACATGGAGTTATTCCTAGTTATTTTCCTGTAGTCATGACTTTGGGCTGGCTTGCTGGTCCCTCTCTTCCCAGCACCTTTCTTCCCTGTGCTTTGAGAAGAACACAAAGGGGAAGGAAGAGGCGGTTTCTCTGTTCCTATCATTCACTCCATTGTCTTCCTGTACACAGAGTGTTAGCGAGCATCTCCAGAGCCCAGGGGGGACCAGCCTCCCTCACGCCATTTCTCTATTCAGCAAGATACAAAAAGCTCAGGCCAGGAAGACAAAAGCCACAAAGAACCCACCATCTTCACACGCTACCCATTCTGCTTCGGAGCAAATGTGAGAAATGATTTTATGCAAAGCTCCTATGAGGAGCTGCCCCAGTGATCCACAACTAAAGAAAGTGAGCTGAAGCAAGCACTGGGAGCTGGGAGCCAACTGGCTTTGGCAGGCCAGGCTGCGGCACGACTCATCCTTCCTGACTTCGGACAAAGAAGAGTGCCCTGTGCTGGTGTCGAGCTTGGGATTTGATAGATATTTTTAATTATATGATGATCAGAGACGGACTAATTAGATACTACTTGATAACTAATCAGTTGCAACGTTCATAAAACTTGCTCATTTCCTCCACACATCGGCTGAACAGATGGCAGTGGTATTTGGGGGCAGGCCTGGTAGACGGAGCAGGTAGTGTGATTGTGGTTGAAAGATGGGATGTTGGAGGCAGGCGTTAGGGGCCAGGAAGACTTCAATGCTGGAAAACACTGTGATTTATTATTTGATTTAATCTGCTTGAAAAAAATATTCTAGGTAAAACCAAAATGTCATCAGTGAACTCCTGAAATTCCTCAGCACCATCTGTCTATAACATTAAACAAAGCCCAAGAGGCCCTCAGAGAAAGAAAATGGGAAATTTAACGATGAACTTAACCTGGGTAACTTGATAAATGTTCCCTGTGTGGCTAGCGATTAGCCAGCAAGGCCCGGTGAGAAGTCATCAGAGGATCTCACTTCCAATGTCTGCCTACTCTGGCAGGCACCACGCAAGTCTCCCTCCCAGAGTCCCTGTGAGAACTAGTTTACCTCATTCATTCACTGGGGTTTGCTCCCTGCCTTCCCCCTGGTCCAGATTTTCCTAGTGCAATTCGACCTTATAAGGCAGGTAAATCTAATTTTGTATTAATCCAAGATTAGTCTACTTGCCTATTTAGAAGCTATTCCCCAAGCATTCCCTGACCCACAACAAGGTAGCCATACTGCACTGGTCACTGGGTAAAACAGTTATGCTCTATGGCAAGAATTTGACATTATTTTCTATTGGAAAGAGCTCAAGGATCAGGGTAAATGCCGTTTTAGCAAATTAGTGTCTTCTGTGTCTGCTTTTGGTGTGACCATCCCATCCCTTTAGGAAAAGGTGAGTTTTCTACAGATAAAGAAGAGTACCCTCCCCATGCTTTGATCTCTTCTGTTGCCATTGGCTTTTCAAATTTGCCAATTCTGTTTTGTTTTGGTTTTTTATACAACGAGGAAACCTACTTAATAGTTAGGAAAAGATGGGCAGAAATGTCCTGTTGATGAATTCTGTCCAGCTGGTTTTCTGTAATAGATTATCCTTGCCTTGAATCATCTAGAAAAGCCCAGTGAAAGGAGGGAGATGTGTTATAGGCCCTTCTACTAGTTTCATCACAAGAAAGGCTTTTTTCCTCTTACTTTTTGTATAGAGTAATTGAAAAACAAAAATTCCTTGAACGAGGACCTATCCAGAAATCTCTTTCAGTCTCCGAGATTTATAACATAGTGACAGCTAATATGGGAAACTTGAGTCATTAAAGAACAATTTACTACGCATTTGCAATATTACAGGAGTGTGGTGCTCTGTGAAAGGAGAATGTCCTATGGGTTTGGAACTTGGTTTTGAAAGAGGTACTCGAAAGCGTTCCTTATCAAAGAGGCGGCGTGTCTGAAGCTTCACTTAATAAATATGCCTCACTTATTTTTTTCATTGAGAGTTCCTTCTGCCAGGGACCCACAGGGAAAGCGGCACCCAGCCAAGGGAGGGCGAAGGCCGCATTCACCACAGACTTGGGGAGACTATGTGATGTCTATGGACCTCAGTCTCTGCATTCGAAGGTCCCCAAACCTGAATTTGTATCAAATAAGCCATAGTGGTCCTTGATAGTAGTATAAGCTTTTAATCATTCTGGATGAATACGTTATATATTAAGAATTTTTAATTCAAAAATCTTTTTAATTAATTTTTTAAAAAATCTCAAAAGTTTCCCCCATGAGAGCAGGAAGTTCAGCCCCAAGATGACGAGAGACGCAGTGAAGCGGAGAGGGGAGGCATCTCGGGGTGCAGATGGGGGGCACCTGGTCCTCTCCCACCGCACTCACCCGCCTGTGTGCACACGTCTCCAAGCTGGTGGAAACCCGTTCTCTTTGATTTGTCTGCTGAAATGTCCTGTCTTCTCACGTTCTCCCCGAGATCCTCATTCTCATCATACTTTCTGCATTTTAAAGATTTCATCCTTGCTTTCTAGTGTGTTCTTTACCTGGGACTGATACCACATTTTGCTCCTCTCATTTTATTTTACCTCCAATTTACCCACGGAGTAGTTTCCTTCTGGTTCTCTGGAGAACTCCCAGGTCACAAAGCCACCATTACCCAACTCCCATACATACCGCCCTTCCCAGCTCCCACCCCACTTAATCTACAGGGCTGGCACCTCTCTGAGCCTCTGTGAGCACAGAGCAGCCTCTCCCCAGGTGATGAGGAAGGAGCAGCAGCATCATGGAGATGGCCGCTGGTCTCCGTGGGACCAGGCATCTTGCTGAGGACACGCATCTGTGAACACGTGCCAGGTGGAGAATCGGAGAGCACTTGCCTTGAGCTCCATTATGAGGACCATGCACTTAGTTATATAATCACATGGCCTTCCCTTCCTGACACGGACTTTTGATTTTTGTTCATTTGTTTGACACTGAAAGCCTCACAGGAAAATTATGTGCAGTCAGTCACGTCTGCTGGTATAATTTCAATGCATATGCATTAAAGCAACAAGCACATGTACACAGGGGAAGCCATTTCCGAGTGGCATGGCATCCTAGACAAGAGTGTTTTCATCTAATGGAACAGTTTGGAACTAAGGAAAGAAGATGTAGTTATGGCCCTGAGTCTGTCTCTCCACTCTCCCTCTCTGTATTTTTCTCTCTTCCAATCTCTTTTCTTCCCTACTTCTTCCTTGAGGATGATGGATAGACTAACTTCTTTAAGGAGTTCTTTCCAATGTAAAAGTTATCGTTTAGTATTTTGTATTTAGGTTCCCTGGGAATGAAGACATAAGATTAAATTTCATATCTAAAACAAGATATTTTTAACCAAGTAATTTATTTTGTTTTGTACACATGAACTTCAAGGAAAAATCAGCTAAAACCCAATTACACTGTTTTTTAAAATGCATATTGAATATACTGAATAATTGTGTGACATTTATACCTGTTTGGCTGTGGGAAAGATGTGACTCCATGGCTAGCTTTATTACCATCACTCAGTCTCAGGTAAAGCCCCTTGTGTGTTGTTTGTATGGGGCTCCGCTCCCCTTTCTGGCCTTCTGGGGGAAGTGGGTACTGTCAAGTCTCATGGACATCTTTGGTTGGCACTGAGAGTGCAAGCCAGCCTCAGAGGTACAGTGAGGAGATCCTTCTACTTCTTGCCTTTAAAAGGCAAGGTCTGATGGAAGTGGCACTGTGGTTCAGGTGGTAGAGCATTTTTCTTGAGCTGAAGAGCTGAGGGACAGTGCCCAGGCCCAGGGTTCAAGCCATGATCAACCAAAAAACAAAAAACAAAAAAGGCAACATCTGGTGTCCTGTACACTGGACTAAGCCTCCAACTTGGCATTGATCAGAAATAACCCAAGTTTGAGTAATTGAGATCCCTGGAGTCAGCACCTGACTCAGCGTAGTGAGGGCTTTCTTGGTTCTGTGTAGCTTCAGTGAAACCTGCCTCCTTCTGCTCTCCCAAAGACCTTGAAACACGTGTGCCAATTTGCTTCCTTACTTGCAATTTCATTTTCCTTCAGCAAGAAAGAACCAACCCCACCCTCCCGAGAGTCAAATGCCTGGAGAAATTGCCTCTAGGCTTTCATTTATAGTTTGTAAGCACCCCAAACCCACTTCTGAGATGTCTGTCTGCCTTCACTTTTTTAAGGTTGGAAGTGAAGTAAGCCTGAAACTGGCTTAGATTTCCAAGATTCCCAATGTAGCCTTAGAAATTGTACTGTTTTCCACTACCAAACTGTTGATACCCACTTCTCAGGGTTTTGTCAAGTGTGATCACAAATTAGAAGTGGTACTGAGTGAATAGCATACGCCCGGCCCTGGCTCTTGGTGGTTTGCTCACCTGGCCTGTCTACCACAAGACAATCGTCCTTTCTTATTGGCCTAGTCTGTATATATGTCCCACATCTAGTATTGCTAATTTATGCACATCCTGAGTGACAATTCCAAAATAATTTCTCCAAAGAAGCTTTCCTGGTTCCCAGTCTATAATCAATTCCGAAATCGCTTATAACCTAACAGTATTCTGTTTTCTACTTTGCAGTTGATGTTGTATTACATTATATTCTAGAAAATAAACATGAATACTCTCTAGTGGCTGTTCAAGTAGAAGAGAAAGACTTTACAGTAAGAAGCACTACCAGAGACCTAAGGGGGTTACAGAGTGACAATGTGGCCAATTCGTCGGGAAGTTTGCAGTCAAATTTGTACACTTATTCAATAACAGCACCTTAAATCTATGATGAAAACTGACACAAGTAAAAAAACAAGAGAAGTTGACATCACAGCTGAAGACTTTATGTTTCTGTCCCAGTAACTGACATATAAGATAATAATAATAATAAAATGAGTAAGTATGTAGATTTGGGTAATAATGTTGCTTGGTGGAAGAAATATATAAACCACTATTGAGAGACTTAGAAAGTCTTCAAACATTCTAGCAAGCAGTGTACAATGTAGGTTAAAAATACCACATGTGGAATGAACATATATTTTAACTCAATTATAATAAAAATACATCAAAACGTGTGTGATGCATCAGGAAGTGCTAACAGGGAAGTTTAAAGATATATATTTGTAGAGAATTTTATAGATTTTTTTAAAAAATTAGGTTAGAAAAGAAAAACCATATGAAATGATGTATATTTCCACCTGAAAGTGATAGAAGAACTATAGCAATGAAACTCTGTCTGCCCCCTTCCCCGGCCTCGGAAGGCTGAGCCAGAAGCACCGACAATGGGAGACCTGCCTGGGTTGTATAGTGAGACCATCTCAAAAAAAGGAAGAACAAAATAGAAGAAAAATAGGAGTCTGAACAAAGATTGGTGACCAGGAAAGCAAAAAATAAAAATAGAGAAAAGCAACAAATGTCCAAGTTAGTTCTCTGAAAACTGACCATGCAAGAATATTCTTCAAGAAGAAACAAAAGTAAAAGAAATTCCCGGGCTGGGAAGGTGGCTCAGTGGTAGAGCGCTAGCCTTGAGCTGAAGAGCTGAGGGACAGCACCCAGGCCTAGAGTTCAGGCCCCACGACCGGACCCCCCCCCCAAAAAAAAAGAAGAAGAAACAAAAGTAAAAGAAATTCCCAGGCTGGGAAGGTGGCTCAGTGGTAGAGCACTTGCCTTGCATGCATGAGGCCCTGGGTTCGATTCCCCAGCACCACATAAGCAGAAAATAAAAAAGCCAGAAGTGGTGCTGTGGCTCAACTGGTAGAGTGCTAGCCTTGAGCTGAAGAGCTGAGGGACAGTGCCCAGGCCCAGAGTTCAGGCCCCACGACCGGACCCCCCCCCAAAAAAAAGAAGAAGAAACAAAAGTAAAAGAAATTCCCGGGCTGGGAAGGTGGCTCAGTGGTAGAATGCTTGCCTTGCATGCATGAGGCCCTGGCTTCGATTCCTTAGCACCACATAAGCAGAAAAAGTTAGAAGTGGCACTGTGGCTCAGGTGGTAGAGTGCTAGCCTTGAGCTGAAGAGCCGAGGGACAGCACCCAGGCCCAGAGTTCAGGCCCATGACTGATTAGGAAAAAAAGAAAGAAAAAAGAAAGAAATTCCTAACATCAGGTGGAAAAGGAACATCTCCTGACAGACCTAATCAAGACTGCTGTGCAAATGCCCAAACAATGTCCACAGCCCACACGGAATGAATAACATATTGAATATTGAATACATAGCTCCTCAAAACTGCATGAGAAGTAAAGTCTGGACAGCCCCAATGTGTTAAACTACTGAACATATACTAAATAAACAATAAAGACCTCCTTTCAAGGAAAACTTTAAGACAAACATTTTCTAGATTAGCTCTATCAAAAAGTAAACAGAATGTCAACCTTCCAAAAAGTCTTCCAGAAAATAAGAGGGAGAAAACAAGTCACCTTGTGGAGACAGTATAACACAGTGAACCTTTGCAGAGAGCCTCCCCCCCCTCCCCCTGCCGGAAAATATCCATCCTCAACATCTCCAGTAAGCATGCCCACAAAATCCTTTTATTAAAAAAATGTTAGAAAAAAAAATGTTAGCAGATAGAGTCCATGGCATGAATGTGAGATAGGTAAGACATTTGAAAACCAATAACTGGGATTCACAACTCTCATAGAACAGAAAACTAAAAAAGGATCTGATCATCTTAATAGAACCAGAAGAGCCAAGTCAAGCACACATCTTTGCAGTAAAACCAACTCCTCAGCTTGCATAGGACCAAGGGAACTTCTTTCACATGAGGAAAGCTTAGCCCCAAGTCCACAGCCTGCACACTCTAAATGGTCCAATGGTAGCCTGTCTTCCTAAGACACAGCTGGACTGGGCTGCTCCTTGATTGGTGTAGTACAAGAGGTGAAAGAGTACAGATGTGGTGTGTGGAAAAGAAGGAGAGGGCCTTTCTTCAAGCAACTGTTGCTGACAGGAAGCCAGCTTGATCTACCATCTTTTCCTGCTGCAGGCTTGTCCTGGGCCTGAGCCCATATCCCATACCCACTCCCCACTGCCCAGGGGCCACTATCTCCCCTCCACACAGGCCACAGAGCCATGCCCAGGCCTTGCGGCTGGCTCCAGCCTCTTGTCCCCAGCAGTTCCCAGCCCTGCCCTCTTCCCCCTGGCTGAAGTCACAGCCTATATTTCCTTCACCCCTTGCAATGACTTTTAAGGATGCTGATTTTGCATATTTTCTTTCTCTCCCTTGCCTTTCACCCAAGGTCACGAGCGGTGTCTGTAACACAGTAAAAAGGATCTGTGTGTGCGGGTGGCTGATTTACTGAACGAACAGCCGGAGGAAGTAGAAGGCAGCACGCCCCTTCTGTGTGGCAGGAAGAGCAGATCTGCTCTGGGTGCTGGCGCAGGGTGCTGCCACAGCCCGGCGGTCAGTCTGCACTGACCCGAATTGGGAGGCCTGGGCTATGACCCACTCAGGAATCCCAGCTCTGTATGTCTGCTCGACTCCCATTGCGGAGTCAGCGTGATGAAGGGGAGCGGAGTCTTCACATGGCAGAAGGTGCCTGGGGACCTCTCAGCCTATGTTTTCATTCCGCAGGATTTTTAATCCACTGCTTCCAGGAGCAGAGTGGATCCTGCTGTGAGGCAGCCCCTGACAGGCATCAACAGGCCCAGGGAGGAGAAGATAGTCACACAGCTCTTTGCTCCTGCCCCTCGGCACACACCGCGTGGCTCCGCAGGCATGCACAGGCAAGCAGGCCCTGCCGCCAGGGAAGACCCCAGAAGACGTTGTCCCTCCCAGTATCACAGCTCCTCTGCCCCTAGGAACAAAGGAGCCCTTCCAGGCAGCTGGGGCTCTGGACGCAGAGAGACACTTTTCCTGGACAGAGTGGAGTTGCTTGTGCAGTTGGGCACCTGCCTTTCTGCACCCCGTCCGTGGCGGTGAGGACCCTGGGTGACGATCAGCAGGGTGAGGACCCTGGGTGACAATCAATCAGCAGGCTGGGCCACTTGCAGTCAGACACCAGCTCATTACCTCTTACAGCGACATTTTCTAAAGGCAGTGGCGGTCCTTTATATTCATATATTCTTCCTCCCGCTGTTCTGAGGATACCCTAGCCACATGCTCTGGCAAAGGACGCTTGTATTAAAGCATTATTTTTGTTCCCACTCCCTGGAGCTTCCTTTATGGCTTAGGGGAGGGAGCCTTTGTTGCTTCCACTCAAAAGCAGCCGGGTTCACGGGAGTGGTCCCAGGAGTAGCCTCAGTGGACACGACAATGCCACGAGGCCTGTGTCCTTTGCGGTTGGCCAGCATGGCAGGGATGAGGAAACATGGATTGCTCGTGAAGGTACTACGCTCATGCACAGACCTCTGGCCCGGGACACAGGGAAGCACCACAGATATTCACCAGGCAGGCAGCAAAGGTGGACTGAAGGCTGTCTGCCAGCAGCCAGCCTCGCTCATTACTTCTCAGCTGCGTCCAGAGAGTGCAGCGCACCCAGCCTTGCAGACAAGCAGACGCCACCCCGCTCTCTGGGCGATGGCTCCTGGGCTGAGCGCTCTGAGGGGGATCAGAATAGGGAGCATTGGGTCGTGGGCTGTGAGGTCAGGCTTATTCCAGTTTGAATCTGGATGTGTTCACCTTATTAGCAATCGGGTCTTGGGTCCGTTATCCTCCTAAATGAACCACTGCTTCCCCAATTGTAGATGGAAATCATTATGACCTTATGACCGTAGCTTCTTCTGTGATTGTGGCACGCACAAATTTAAGATGCATAGAGAATGCTTTAGACTGCATGGCATACACCCACCATTCAATGAAGTCCACTTGATGGTTTGTTTTAAACCTCCTGTTATTGATCCTGAACCCCACAACTCCTTGGCAGACTTACGTAATCAGCAGGAAAAAGACAATTATGTTGTGTGTTGTGGCACATGCTTGCAATTCCTGCAGGAAGATTGTGAGTTCAGGACCAACCTGGGCTACATAGCAAGTCTCAAACTAGCATAACACGCCTATTGAGACTGTGTCTAGGAATCCGCCTCTCCCACACATCCCAACAAACAAAACCCGAAGCAACAACAACAAAAACAAAGTAGCTAAAAACATACCATAAATCTAACCTACATAACTCACAAACGGCATGTTTGTTCCCCCAGGGAGTTAGGTCTGTGGTCACCAGCCTTGCGGAGAGCAGTGAGGGAGAGGCCTCTGCTCTGGGACACATTCTCTATCTCTGACAATCACAGAGGTGGGAGTTAGAAAACTGGACAGGAAGTCCCTCATGCAGGCTGAGAGGAAGAAGTCCCTGGAGGAAGGGACATCTAGAAAGAGAGAGAATGAAGGGAATCCATGTCCCTGATTGTGTAGCCGTGTGGCGCAGAGATGTCACACCATAAGTTTTTTAAAATTTTTGTCAATTGTGGGGCTTGAACTCTGGGCCTGGGCGCTGTCCCTCCGCTCTTCAGCTCAAGGCGAGTGCTCTACCACTTGAGCTATAGCACCACTTCTGGTTTTCTGGTGGTTTGTTGGAGATAAGAGTCTCACAGACTTTCCTGCCCGGGCTGGCTTTGAACCGCGATCCTCAGATCTCAGCCTCCTGAGTAGCTAGGATGACAGGCATGAGCCACCAGTGCCTGGCTCACCATAGATTTTTGAAGTTGTATAGGACTGACTGCATCACAGAGGCTCCTGGTACGTACAGCCCACCTGACAATGAGGATGGTACCATGGGAAAATCAAAGATAGAAATTTGCCCAGAGCACGTGCAGGTCTAACCAGGTATGTTGCAGGTTCAGGACTTATGGTTAGTGGTGGACACAGACAGTAAACAAACCAACACATGCCCTGACGTGCTCCTCTTGTGAAGTCATATATTTGCAGTCAGTGGACTTAGGAAAAAAGTCTGAATGAACTCATCTTCAGAATGAGCTATGTATGACACCTGCTATTTGTTTCCCATTCTGGATGATTCAACTGTGTTTGGAAAAAAGAGTTTAGCTTACTCCCCTGCTAGATAATTAACACATTGATGAAGCACTCAATGTACGTAAGTTCTGTCACGGATTTTGAGTATTGTTGTAGATTCTGTGGGTTGCAAGAAGCTGTTCCACTTGCATTGTCTTCACAAAATCCTGTACAGTGTGTAATTTGTCCAGAGCATACAATGCTTGTAAAGAAAAAGGGAGTTACACAGGTACTTATTCTGGGAAACTCTAAAACAAAAGTAGACTTGCCTATCAATTGTATTTGGTAAAGGTCAATCTACATCTTCCTTTTTTAAAATGGTATTTCTTATTGATTTACATGCATGTCAATTGAGTGTTACATATATTAGAATCATACTATGTTTGAAAGAAGTTTCAATAAATGTGCTTGATTAGATCAAAGAACTATTTTTGATATCATTGTTTCTGTACTAATTTTTCATATTTTAAGACATTATATTTTAAAAAATCAACTTTCCAAGAAATTTTGGCATCATTACTCACTTTACCTCTAAGGCTTAGTACTCCATAAAGTCCTTGAAGTTAATGATTGATTGAAGCAGTTTCACATTTTTATCTTAATAATAAATGCAATAATAGGATGTCATTAAGTAATCATCGGTGCTCATTTGTCTTGTATAGGTTGAAGCCTTATTTCTATTTGATTTTCATGTTAAAAAATAAAACATCCTGATTTGGGGGAGATGAAGGAGATATGGTTTCCCCTAGTCTGCAGGCTAAGTTTAAGTGAAATCTGCGGCCCTTACACTTAAACATAAGAAGAATAGAAAGCAAAGAGACACTGGGCCCATGGCCGTGAGAGGAGAGAGGAGACACTGGGCCGTGGCTTTGGATTTTCAGACGTTGCAGTGCTGACTTTGTTTATTTGGTTTTCTTTTCCTCATACATTTTTCCCACACTGAGTTGAAGACCAGGCAGTTAAGAGGCATCCATGAGCACAGGTGGAAACAAAGCTTCCAAAGCCCAGTCTCGGAGGCCATATTGTCATCAGAGCAAAAGCCGAGGGGCCTTTCAGTTTTGCAGTCGCCATATTTAGGATCTAATCAGGAACTCCAACAATGGCCACCAAAGGCAGCATGGGGAGGGGGGAGGGAGCCTGGATTCTTTACCCACTACCTGCTGGTCTTCCTTCCTGAGGGTGTGGGGATGCCCGTTCCTTCCCCAAGACAGCATCCCAGGAAGCCCAGTGGGGAGCAGTGGTCAGCAAGAGGTCAGACCACTCTGCTGACACAGCAGAGGAGTCCTGGGCCCTGGTGCTGGACAGACCTTCACTTGCAAGCTAGGAAGCCTCAGCATAGAACCCTGAGAGACCAGGATGTTGGTAGGACCCAGGGGACGTGTCTGTGGCTGGAGACCAAGGGCAGGGCCTGAAATCCATCTCCGAGGGTCTCCCTGAGACACTGTCCTTCCCCACCCCTGATCCACAGTCCCAGGTTAAGGCTGCTAAAAGGATCTTTTTTGGTAGTTGTGGGGCTTGAACTCAGGGTCTGAGAGCTGTCTCTGAGCTCTTTTGCTCAAGGCTAGTACTCTACCACTTGGAGCCACAGCTCCTCTTCTGGTCTTTGAGCGGTTCATTGAAATTAAGAGTCTCACAGGGACTTTTCTGCCCAGGCTGGCTTCAAACCTCAATTCTCAGATCTCAGCTTCCTCAGTGGTTAGGATTACTGGTGTGAGCCACTGGCTCTAAAGGGATTTTTAAAAATAAGACTCAAAGTTTCATTACATGACACCGCACATATTTATCTAAGTTTCAATAGAAAGTAAATCATTCAGAAGCATTTGGAACCTTTCAGAACTCAAAGCTAATGAAAACAAACAAATCAAAAGACACACACATCATTCTAACAGAGAACTTAGGGTCATAGGGCAGGCATTTTAAAGCAGCCACTATAAAAGTTCTTCCATGAATGATTGTGAATATGCCTGAAACCAGCTAAGATACTACACAATCCTAGTAAGAAAATAGTAAATACAAAGAAGAACCAAATGGAAAAAAGCAAAAAAAAAATTAACATAACAAAAACTCAGCCTCAATATATCAGTTCAAAAACAGAATGGGCAGAGCAAACGATCAGAGAACTCAAGGAGAAAATCAGAGAAATCACCCGATCTAAGCAAGAACAACTATAGCCATAACAAAACACAAACTGTGGAAAACTACAAGGAATCAAAGAAGAGTTCCATGTTTTTTTTCTCAAATTGGAGGAGAGGAAAAGGAGTCGGGAGGGGGAGCAAGTTAATGGTTGCTTGAAAAAATAATAGCAGAAACTTCTCCAAATCTGGCAAAACATTAAAACCTGCATCAGTTTGAATGACAGCATATTTCTTAGCAAAACCATGGTGGTCAGGAGGAAAAAACTGCTAAAATAAAACAATTCTCAAGCCAGAATTCTACCTCCAACAAAAATAAAACAGCAGAAATCAAGATCTGTTAAAAGAACACTGATAGAATTTATCAATAGATCCACCATCAAAAATAGCTAAAGGAAGCTTTCTGAACAGAGCACTGATGAATAAAAGCAGGAGGAAGGAAGAAAAACACAACAAAAAGAGTTACGACAGTGTTAAGTAATTTTTCCCCTTTTCTTTAGTTTTCAAAATGAGATTTCACACTTGAGATAAGAACTAGAGCACTGGCATGGTTCTAAGTTCATAGGGAGAATATGTACTCTGAGTGGAGCACAGGTTCAGTGTTGTTATGCAATTTGAAGTCCGCAAGTATAATATCTACAACTTAGTCCTTTCTCCAGATTGCTTTGGCTGGTTGGAGTCTTTTGTGTTCTCATACAAAGCTTTGATTTTATTTTCTGGCATTTCTGTGAACAACGACAATAAAATTTTTACAGAGATTGTTTGGAATATGTGTGTCATGCTGTGTAGTAGAAACATGTTATCAATATTAATTCTTACAAAACAGGAATATGGCTATTTTTCCTTTTGTTTATGTCTTCTTCAATAGTTTTCATCAGTGTCTTATAGTTTTTAGTGTTTAAATGATTTTATTTCTTGGGTTATGCTTATTTCTAAGTATTTTATTATTTTGATCCTATTAGTGGGATTGTTAACGTCCCTAATTTCCCTCTTATAGGAATACAACATTGAGAACTGTAAGGAAAAATAAAAAACCCTGCATCTGCACATGTCAGACCCAGGTGTGTAGAGAGGTAAGTAGGGCATTTGAGAAGTAAAGAAATTGTCTTGAATCGATTTTACCATAGATGGAATTTAGTGACACAGAAAGCCATACAAGAAATGTCACTTTCCTCAAACATAGCCCTTAACCAGCCACACCGATCCAGCAGTGAGCAAAGAAGAGGCTTCTGGGTTTCCACAGCAACAGGATGGTTTTCTCTCTCTTTTCTTCCACCCTTCTACTTTTCTTCGGCCCTCCTTCCCTTGTATTTTGTTTTATTCCTTCTGAGAAGCATCAAGAAATAAATATTTTACATAAAGTTAGGTTCTCTTATTATTATCATTTTTATTTGAAAATTCTAAAACAGAGGGGTTACAGTTACATAAATTATGCAGAGAGTACTTTTCATTTTGGACAATGTCATCCCTTCCCCGCTCTCTCTGTTTTTCCCCCCATCCCACCCACAAATTATATAGTTCGTTTGCAACATAGTGTCCAGTAGGTACCACTGCTGCATTTGTTCACCTTGTCCTTCCATTTCTGTGACTCCCCTTATACTCCCAAAGACATAGGCAAACAAGTAAGACACAAGAAGATATAACAAAAACAGAAAAAAGAAAACCCCACAAAATAATATTTATCGACATGAACTCCAGGAAGTGGCAAGCAGGGTTAGCACTTTCCAAAGCACAGACTAGAACACAAACGCCTCCAGCCTGTGCAAAACTGCTGAAATGATGGGAGCTGCTGGTGGCGCGAGCCGTTGGCTGCTTAGCACTCAGATGATTGCTTTGGCCGGTGACACCACAGAGAGACCAGCATCAGGCCTTGTGGTCTTGTCCTGGGGCCTGGTGGTGGCCAGCAACCATGACCTCCTTGCCTTGCCCTTGAGAGCAGACTTGACCACCAGGTGGCCCCGAAATGGCAGATTTGAGCACCAGGTGGCCGGCGATGGCAGGGAGCCAGGATTTGGGCATTATTTTTGTCATGAAATTAATGGCAAAGAAATTTCTCCAAATTTTCAAGGCTTCAAAGTAAGTCTAGAATAATGTTTCAGCACTAGTTGGAAAGAATGCTTTATTTTGTTAATTTTGTTTCAACCTGTTGTTTTCTTTTTGTTATTGTTGTTTTTGTTTTAGATTGTGGGAGAATGACAGATTCTATTCTTTCTTCTTTGAGTTTCTGTGTTTGTTCAGTTGTAACAGCACACAGCGAGACTTCTTCATGAGATTTGTCATAAAGTAGAATACAAATACTTGTTTAGGTTTTGGTCTGGGAATAGTGCAAAATATAATTCCTCCTCAAAACCAGGAAATATCTGTTCTGATTAAGCTGAACCCAGAGCTAATTCCGAATGAGCATCGTACAATTAATTGGCTTCTTGGGTTAGTAGGGCTATTAAAATCTGTTGGGATAGAAAGACGACATAAGATGAAAGTTAATAGATTTGTATTTCCGGAGGTGCTGCAGTTTGGACTTGAGGC
The DNA here is from genome assembly GCF_019054845.1 of Dipodomys spectabilis. Taxonomy (NCBI): domain Eukaryota; kingdom Metazoa; phylum Chordata; class Mammalia; order Rodentia; family Heteromyidae; genus Dipodomys; species Dipodomys spectabilis. Next base: position 2,318,535 of record NW_024870743.1, on the reverse strand, counting down.
TTCTGCTTGCTACGTAGGCCGGCATTCCACCCCGTGAGGGCATTCCTGACCCCTCCCGCTTCCATCATTTCACAGAGTGTCTCCTCTCTCTCCCTCTCGTCACCCTCTGAGGTGAACCTGGAATGTGATCCTCCTAGTCAGAGCCATGCCGCTGGGATGACACGTGTGCGTCACTCTGTCGTACTTACTTGTTGAGAGGGAGGTGGACTCAGACTCCCAGGTTTCTGTTTCCCAAGTAGCTGGAAATACAGGCATGAGCAGCTATGCCTGCCCACCCCTCCCCGCCAACGATTTATTTTGATACAAATAGTTTCATACAAGAATAAAGGACTAGGACAGGAACCTTGCCTAATCAAGAAGTTTGTTTTGACATAACTGGGGACAATTTAATGTTGTAACTTTGTTTTATTGCCTATACTTGATGGTTGAGCAGTTGGGATGCGATGAATATTTGGAGTGTAGCACAAGCCAGAACCCAAATTCCTGGACATAGCCGTGATTTGTGATAGGGAAAGGTGATCCCAGCGGCACTGGGACTCTTGCTGCAGTGCTCCCCGAGTGTTGGCTTCAGTGTCCACACCCTTTGAAATCAGCTCTTTGGGTATGGACCCTGTTTGTACTCACCCAGAGGCTTGGTGGAATTGGACAAGGCCGTGTCCGGTTAATGAGTTTGCGTCGAATCTCTGCCAGCAGGACCTGCCTGTGCTTGTTTTCCCAGAGGTTTCACATTTGAAATATTTTTAACCTACTCAACTGCATCTTAAAAGTAATAACATTTTATTATCTCATGTTTTATTCATCGAGAACTGTAGAACTGTCAGTCACAGCTTCTGATCCACAGGAGATTCTCAACACTGTCAACATAAGTTGGTACAGCAATAAGATGGGGAGTGGGAGACATTTTCGTGGTTTGATAGACCAGGGTTTATGGCTAGTCACTAGCGATATGCAGTTGGCAGATTATTTAATGCGTGTCTCCCGTTTCTGAATCTCAGAATTTCCGAGTCTCTCTCTCTTTCTATCTTTTCCTCTCTCCCTCACACCCTTAAGGTATCTCTCTGTCCCTCTGTCAGTTGTTAGATGTAAATAATATACGGATCTTATAAAATTGTCTTGAGAGGTTCAGACATCTTAAGATGCCGATGATTGTAAGGTATAGAATCTTTGAGATAAAATAATCAGTTACCAAAAAAAGGGAAAAACCAGAGGTTCGACTTTGTCAGCAACTTGACCATTTCACTACACTGCAGCTTCTTAGTGGTCACACTACTGGAGATCCAACTGACACTTGGTAATAAAAACGCCTTTGGTACCTGGTGGTGGTGACCTCCAGAACGGCTTGTGCTGTGATATCCTGGACTACAATAGAGAAAAGCATTGCCAGTGAATTTACTAGGGACTTGTCTCAGTGAGTGAAGTAAGAATGTCACATACTATTATCTCATAATAGTGAGTAACTGATGTAGGACCATGAGTTTTATACCTTAATTGCACGAATACACATGTGTATATGTATGCACACACACACAAACACACACACAACATGAAGTCACTGGAGAGAACGTTGGCTTGAAAAGTCTCAGCTCTGCCAATAACGAGTTCTCGATTTTGACAAATTGATGTCAGTTCACTCTGACAGTCACTGCTGGATGAACGATGACTGACATTTCCACAACACTTAGCAAACAGACTCACGAGCATGATCTTTGTCAATACCCAAATGATCCTCTAAGATGAGAGAGGACACTTGTTAAAAATACAGGTGTGCTGTTAAAGATCCAGGCTAGAGTTTGAGTGACTAGGGTTGGGCTGGGCATGTGTGTGTGATCATTGCTGATGCCCACATGCGGATCTTGTCTAGTGGAGCCGGAGCACTGAGCTGGGGGTGGGTGGGTCGTCCCTTACCCCACGCAGGTCTCGGCACTAGCCCCTGGAGAACACAGATGTGTTCAGCCATGTGAGTGATCTGGGGTCGCTCTGTCCTTCAGGCTGTGTGTGGATGTTCTGGGAACACATTTGGTCCTTCTGTAGATTGTGCATATTTGAACCCACAGATCTGGCTATACTTGACGTCTGCATACCCCAACACTTTTAGTTTTGTGTCAACACGTTATCTTTCCTTGTTAATTAATTTGAACTGAAGGTCAATGGCAGCTTAAACAGTCTGATTAGTAAAACAGTAAATGTGCTCCAGTACGGAGAGGACGCTGTGTCATGAATCCAGCTGAAAACCTGGAAGAATGTAGAAATTCTCTCCTCCCATGTTTGGAGAATGTCCTGCCAGTTCTCTGTGGTTTCTCTGCCAATAGTTGTGTATGCATGTGTACATGTGATCTATCTCTTGTGTGACAGTCCATTACGCACATGAACACCATGTTGTGCCTTCTCTAAATTGACTTTTTTCCAGCTAAACATTGTTAGGCTTTCAGAAAAGAACAGCGCTTTTGTTTATGTCAATATTGGAATCACCTGTGAGTGTATCCACTATTTTGAGTTGCTGAGTAAGAGAAACTGATTCCTCTTACTCGTTTGTTGTAGGTAGTTTGACATTTCAGCCCATCTCCCTGGCAAAGACACTTATCCTGTCTGAGACAAGACATTTAAGAGTTAGACAACTTGTGTCATGAGAAATCAGATGCCACTGAGAGAGCTGGGCTGGGCTCCAGCTCTATTGTATCCTGTAGGTGCTCAGACCATTGTGGTATGTGGGCTTCGACAGAGACAGACGAGTCCACTCACCACCGCAAGGGCATATTTTATTTCCTGTTTCCACAAGGAGAGAAGACACATGCTCAGTTTCAGTGAGGCTTCTACTGAAGATGGCTACTGGACTAAGAGTAGTATGTGGTAAAATCCTCCACCCCCTCCCAGTGACCTGCACTAGGGTGGTGTACACCATCACTAACCTGGGAAAAGGTATCATCTCTAACATCCTTTGATTTGATTTAGTAAGTCTAGTGACCTCATGGGAGATCTATGGCTGTCAGTACACACGAGGAGGAGGGAGAGGACACTAGAGTCACAGTGAGGGGCGCTAAGGTTGTCAGTGGAGGAGGCAGGGCTGGCGTCCAAGCCCCCTCTCCCCTGTGCCCTGCTCCCTGCTCCACACTTTCTCCATTGGGGATTACACAACCCAGTGATTCGACTCTGACTTCATGTATGGGGGTCAAAGTCTTCCTCCATTTTTGATCCCACTTTTATCATCTGCACAGCCCATTTAAAAATAGCAGCAAGGACTGGGAAGGTGGCTCAGTGGTAGAGCACTTGCCTTGCATGCCTGAGGCCCTGGGTTTGATTCCTCAGCACCACATAAGCAAAAAGAAAAAAGCCAGAAGTGGTGCTGTGGCTCAAGTGGTAGAGCGCTAGCCTTGAGCTGAAGAGCTGAGGGACAGTGCCCAGGCCCAGAGTTCAGGCCCCACGACCAGACACCTCCCTCCCTCCTCCCCGCCCCCCCCACCCCCCCCCTCCCGCCAAAAAATAGCAGTGATAATTCCAAACTAATCCTTCCTCTCTCTCAGCTCAGCCAGGCTTGGCCCTTTGGAGAGCCATTCCATTGTATCTGTTCATACGACTCATCCACAGCTTCCCAAGAATCTTAATGCAAGCCCTGTTACCCCCACCACACTTGACTCTTCTCCTCCTTTAAATTGAAGCACTTCTGAAATGCAGCTTCATGGCGTATTAATTTCTGATGGCTGCAGTAGCAGATTTTTTAAAGTTAGTGGCTGAAAACAAGATAAATATACTACTGAAGAATTTAAGAGGCCAGAGCTCCACATCCAGGTGTTGGCCGGGCTGCATCTGGTCTAGAGGTTCTCAGAGTACTCTGCTTCCTGCCCCTGTGCCTTTCACACCAGCCCACATCCCAGGGCTTACAGAAGCATCTTGTTCTGCTCTCTGTACATCGGACTGAACACTCTCTGATAGAAGATGTATGAAACCTTTTAGACCAGATAATGCAGGTTATGTGCAATCTCAAGTATCTTCAACTGAATCTCATCTTTGTCCATGCAATGTAATGCTTACAGGCTCTAGATAAGACACAGATATGATTTTATTTGTGGGGGAGCACTATATGGCCCAGTACACCTGATTGGGTTCTTAGTTGTCATATTTTCTACTCTTTCAATCACCAAGATTCATTGCTTTGACTTGAAAACTCTCAGGTTTATGCCTTCAGCAGAGCTTGTCTGAGCTGGCAAGCATTCTATTTACATGCATTCACAGGTTTATAATAAGGGAGAGAGGTCTCTGGTCAACCTATACCCACCCTTATTTGGCAGTGGGGTCAGATTAATACATTCTGTAGCAGCTTTCCCTCACTGGAACAAAATGTCCAAGTAAACAAGCCTATGAAAATTTCCCTGTGGTTCCTAGTTCTGGAAGTTCTTCTCTATGATGGGTTGGACTTGCTTATTGGGCCTGTGGTAGAAGTAAAGAATAGTACAGAGGGGACAGAGAGGGGGGTTTCCTACAACTCACTTCCAGAATGTGCTTCCAATAGCCTAAAGACCTCCCACCAGTTCCTGACTCTTGACTGCTCCCTCACATTCCAATAGTGCCACCTACAGGCCCAATCTTAGACACATGGGTGTGTAGGTTATGTTCAAGATGCAAAGGGTATCAACTTCCAGCTAGGGTAGCTGCAGATTTTACCTTCTTCTCCACATTTCCCCTTCCCCAGTCCTGCTTTTCTCTTAAAGATTGTTTTATTTTTGATGAGGGACTGGATGAGGATGAGATGAACGGTGGGAAGAATGAAGGAAGGGATGGCCTTGATCAAGATGCACTGAACAGGACAATTTTTTTAATCCAGTAATGTGTATGCTATCTTAACATGGAAATACTATTAAGCTTAGCCTTCCAGTGCACAAAATCATTATTTCCATTTTTTGTGTACAGGTGTATTATTTTCTTGGAAGTCAATCATTGTTTTATCCATTTAATTTTTTCACTGCTTACATTTTTTGAGGGGGTCCAGTCATGGGGCCTGAACTCTGGGCCTGGGCACTATCCCTCAGCTCTTCAGCTCAAGGCTAGCACTCTACCACTTGAGCCACAGCGCCACTTCCGGCTTTTTTCTTTTTGCTTATGTGGTGCTGAGGAATCGAACCCAGGGCCTCATGCATGCAAAGCAAGTGCTCTACCACTGAGCAACCTTCCCAGCCCCAACTGCTTATATTTTTGTGAGTCGTTATTTACCTATAAATTCAATGCTGGCTATGTCATTGTGCTATATAGATGCTGAAATGTATCAAAGGAGACGTCAACCTCATTCTCAAAGATCTGCAAGGCCTTTTGGGTGGTCCTCCCCCTGTGGCCTCTCCTCACTCTCATTCCACAGCTCCACACTCCTTTCTAGGGTTCATCTACACTTTCTACATCTCCATGAATTTCCTGATTTATTTTTTCATTTTGGCACAGAATATACATTTTTAAAAGTGTAATGCATACAACTATTGAGAGGCAATGAATCAAAAAATAGTATTTTAATATTAACATTTAATATTCTGAATAGATACAAAGTATAGACTGCAAATCATTATTCCTCAGACGTTTTTACAGCAATATGAAATTCCCACAGCTGGTGCTACGGAGCCCTGAAGCCACTTCCTTTCTAAATCTTCTCAGCATATCGAACATTTCTGTCTGGAAAACTCCAACTCCTTTTCTTATTTCTTTTGTCCACAGTTCTGAAATTACATAACAATACCCCTCCCTCCATGTATTTCCCTCTCACCATGTGGAATGTAAGGGGACGTCATCCATCCAACAAGAGATGTCCTCTAGCTCTGGGGAAATACTCTTCTCTTTATTTTTCTTCTATTCATTTTCCTTTGTTTTTTTTTTATTATCTTTTTCTGGAATCTCTATTATTGAAGAGTCCCAAATTGACTGTTTATTTTCCTATATTTTTCTTCTATTGCTTATATATGCTTTCTAGGACGTGCTATCAAAGAGATCATCCCATCTTTACATTGCAGTTTTCATTTTACCATCTGATTTTTAATATCTGAGGGACATATTCTATTATCCTAGGAGGAAAAAGCATTTAGATATGTTCTCATAGACATGGGGTCTCATTTTGTATCTTCCAGTGCACATGTACAGAGCTTTCATTCAGTGAATGACGAATGCAGGTTTTGAGGCTGGAACTAAGCTTCCATAGAGGCAGATGACAGGTCCACCCAAATGCCAGCTGTCCACGTAGGACTCTGCTGGGAAGTCAACTCTTCTGCAACTCAGTGCTGCTCCCTTCCTCAGGTCCCTGCTGATGAGGAGCTTAGGGCCTCCACCACAGTTCCTGCATGTGTGTGCCCACCTTGTGTCTGCATCGTAGGGGACAGACCTGCGGCCTGGCAAATAGCATTGGCATACCAAGTACCCGCTAGCCAGCTTTGGGGGTCCCTCCCTGCGTGCACCATGTGCGCCCCTGTGCCCCCTTCCTTCTGTCAGAGATCCCTGCCCCTCATTCCTCACTATTAAATCTTCAGCCTCTGTCTGCTATAATAACTCAGGTCCCTGCCTTCGTTCCTCTCTCCTATGGTCACCTGTCCTTGTAAGTGTGTCTGAGGCTCAGGATGGCTCCTGGTTTCTGTCCCTCTGTTTGATGACATCTAGTCAGTTGACATAGTATCAAGTACCATCACCATCTGGCTGATTTCTCCTTTGTCTTTCCAGAGTCACCCCCACAGTGTTGGGGAGCGGTACAGCTGTGGTGCCATCAGAGAAATCATGGTCCATGGGCACCTTAATTTTGTATTTAAAACCTTCAGATCTTCCGACAATTTGAAGCCACCTAGTTTGTAAGAAATTGTTAGAGCAGCCAGTGGAGATTAATTGAGCCCCCGATTTCCTGAATTAAGCCATTTTCTGTGTCAAATGCCGGAGAGATTTCACTTTCCCTGATTGAGTCCCAGCTGATACAGATTGAATTAATGCTTCCAGCTTACTCAGTTATTTCATTAAGGTTAGTAATTTGTCCTTAATGTCTTTTCAGTTTTCTCTTTAAAAATAACCTGTTCTTCCTACTATTTCAGCTTTTATTGCTGATTCGTTGATTCTCTGGTGAGAAGCCCAGCTCAGGGCTGTAGCAGGGCTGGAAACATTCTGCCTTTCTTCTTTTTACTTCTTTTTACATCCTACTTTTATGACGAGCTCCAGGATTTCATCATGAAGGATGACATCATTCTTATAGAAGGTAGATACAGCATGTCACATTTGAGCCAGGGTATTACTGATGGATTGAGATATGAAGTCAGCAGACATGGATTTTGATTTTTATCTCCTATGGGCTCTGTTTCTATGGAGATGGTGGATATTTCTACCATCTAATCAGCCACTGTGAATTGTGATCATTGATACTGGAATGAGAAGCCACTGCTGTTATCTACTCCATGCAGACAGATGTATACTGTCATTACATCATCCTTACATGTGTCTTCAGACAGCAGCCATTTCTTCCTCCTCTTCCTCTTCCTCCTCCTCCTCCTGCTTCTGCTTCTTCTTCCTCTCTCGCTGTAAGGAACCTCAGTCCTCCAGAGTTGGATCAACAGGTTTAACATTCCATTTCACCACACTAAACTAGCTCTGGGCTTCAGCTTGCTAATCTGAAGTATGTGAGCAGCAGTCTGAATTTCTTAGGATTCTTGGGAGGATTAAATCTGCTTCCATCTTCAAATTGTCAAAGTGACTCTTGTCCCCAAGTAAGTGCACCGCATGGTGGACATCTCATCAGTGGACACTAACATGGCTGTGGTGACCACTGCAGACAAGCCTGGAAATGGAGAGCGCCCAATGGGATTCAAACACAGTGCGACCCTTCAGATTTCCAAAGTGGGTCTTTGTATATCTTTAGATTACTACTGAAATAAGACATGCAATTGTTAAAAGTGTATTTCCTTAGGCTAGACATGGTTGTACACAGCTGCAGTCTCAGCCCTAGGGTGGGTAAAGTAGGAGGATTGAGAGTTTCAGGTTAGCACCAGCTAAGTCATTGAGATTGTCTCAAGATAAGTTTATATTTCTGGATATTTATTAGATCACTGAGTAGATGCATGACTTCAATCACCATGTGGAAGAAATAGTATGCTAGTGGACAGGGATCACAAAACATGCCACCTACATGAGTATGTGCTGTGGAGTGAAAATATTTGAACTGATGTTATTCACCACATGCATTCTAGTGACCCAAATTCAGGGGCCCTTTAACTTTTCAGAGTTTTCCAACTGCTTCCTCATTGATGATGTTGGCTCATTTCTTAATACCAATAGGGAAGTCTATTTAACATAAAAATATGATTTAGCTGGACACCACTAGCCCACAATGGTGAGCAATGTGTGCATCCTAGCTGGCTTGGAAGACTGAGATGAGAAAGATCACGTTTCGAGGCTGGCCCAAGCAGAAGAGTTCTCAAGACCCCTTTGCAATGGAGAACTGGAATGGCCTGCACCTGTGCGGCCCAGCTCCAGCAGGAAGCCTAGAGCACCCGTTCAGCCTAGTTCTGGCAGGAAGCCTCGCACAGGTGGAGAGCACCAGGTATCTGCCGCGGTGGGAAGCAAGACCGTGTATAAAACATAATGAGCAAAGGATTGGGTGTTAGGGGCCCACACTTCTACCAACTCAGGTTACAGTACGTTGTGTGTCATGGGTCAAAGCCCCCCAAGGTGGAAAAGTCCAGGAGACTCTATCTCCAATTAACCAAAATGCTGAGCTATGTATGGTTCTGGCTGGAGTGGTAGAGAAATTATGGCAAGTCAAGTGAGAGAACAAAGCCTTGGGTTCAAGCTCTGTTAGTAGCACAAAAACGATAAAGGCCAAAAATCAGCAGTAGAGACATAGCTTGGTGGTAAGAGCACCTGCTCAGGAAGAAAAAGGCCCAACCGGCTACTGTCAAAAATGAAAAATAAATGTGAGTTAGCATTCTCCTCAAAAAGATGACGTGTTTTTATGCTGGTTGCTGGGTTTGAACTCAAGGCCTGAGCATTGTCCCTGAACTTTTGTGCTCAAGGTTAGTGCTCTCCTACTTTTGGCCTTTTGGTGGTTAATTGGAGATAAGTGTGTCATGGACTTTCCTGCCTGGGCTGGCTTCAGCGAGCCTCATGCTCCTGAGTGGTTAGGATGGCAGGCATGAGTCACTGGCACCAGCTAACCCCATACCTTTGTAAGTTGATGTCCCACCCCAGGATACTGCATGTGGCCAGTACTTCACAACCCTACAAGTTGGTGTACAAACACACACACACACACACACATGCACACGTATATATCTTTCCCAAGTCAATCTTCTTTCTTCCTAGTTCTGCATCACCTAGTGTAAGGCTTTGCTATAATGCTATAATGCTGCCTAATTTGTGCTATAGACTTGGAAACAAAATAGGCTGAAAACCACTGTGTGATTCTTATCTAGGATCTGCTTACGAATGGGTTAACCTTGAGCGAGTCTGTTTCTCTTCCTAACTGTTTAGACAATTTAAATGAGGTAGTATATGTAAAGTATTGTGACAGTTACCTATGGAAAATAATTCATGATCAATAAATATGCATTTCATGACTAATCTCTTTCTTTTTCTTAATTCGTTAAAACAAAGCCCTTGTTGTCTATCATGTTAACAGAGATCATGCTCTCATCCAGACTCAGATACTAAAGTGCAGACGCTTACAATCGCTAGGAAGTCACTTGTTCTTTTTTACTCTTTCAGATTATCTGTAAATAGTTGCACAAAGGGTTGTCATTTAACAAAGCAGCCTATGAATCTGTCTTGATCAATCTCACCCTTTCACTCCCATCACTCCTCTGCCTACCCCTTCCCTCATTCTTCTGAATGCTGTAGGGTGCACATTGAATCCCTGATTACATTCTCCCCCTCTTCTCTTCATGTATCTTTCCCCTTGACCTCATCTCACTCCTTCTGAGTACCCACTACCTGGTGTTTTATTTTGCTGAACTCTGATTTTATCTTTCTAAGGAAATACACAATTTGGGTTCTTTCTTGAATCTACCAGATTAATACGTTTGTATACCCTTGCATACCATGCAGTTTATGTACTGACAACTTGATACGCTAAGTCTAGCTTCCACATCTAAGGGAAAACATGCATCCTTTGTCTTTGCTGCCTTACTTCACTTAGTAGTTTTTTCCAGTTTTTTTCCTTTTTTTTTTTTTTTTTTTTTTACAAATGGTACAATATCATTCTTTCTAATGGGTGACCTAAGATTCCACTGTGTATATATACCATAGTTTCTTGATACACTTGTCTGTTGAGGGGCAAGTATCTGTTCTTTCTTCATCACTGAACATGGGGCTAGTAAAGGCTGCCTGGCTGGTCCACCCTGTGGTCCACAGGGCTCCTTCTTCAGGACTGGGTAAGCAGTTGTCTCGTGCTACTGCACCGTGCAGATGTAAGGTGCGACACATAGCAGCGGCTCCCGGAGGAAGAGCACATGGCATCGTGGGTAAGGCTTCCTTCCAGGGGACCGGCAGCCTGGTTCCCAGTGCTGGGAGGAGCCATCCTCTGATGACACATGAATTTATTTTCATGTGAAAGGATTAGTCACCTGCCTCCCAAATCACTGGTTTTGCTCTCAGAAGTGTGCTTAGTAGATTAGATTCAAAGTTAGTAAGGAAAGTAATGCTCCATGAACACACCACAGGAGCAATCAAAACCCCCGTAACCCTTGCCTTCTCGCTCAAAAGTCTAGTTAGTGTCTATGCGCGGTGCCTCCCTCAGCCGGGGGTTTCACCAATGAGCTAAGGAACCAATGGATTTTGCACTCGATTGACTGCATGTGGCTTCACTGGATTTCTCCAGTCCAGAAGAAGCAATTGACTTTAAAAACAGAGGCAGTAAGTCTGCAGAGCAGCGGCAGAGTGGCATCACAAATGGGAACAGCAAAGCAACCCAGCTGAGCACTTAGCTGGGCCATGTGGCCAGCTCAGCAGCAGCTAGGGTGCACTCGCTCTGGGATTCACCTGCCGCAGTAAAAGGCTCAGGTTAGAAGAAAGAGACAGGAGCCCTGAAGAGTGTACAAGAATCTATGTACTGGGGATGGGAGCTTTGCAAATTCAGTATTAGAGAACCACGTTCACAGGACAATGAAATAAACACAATGACAGCTGTAGAAAGGTAGAAGGGAGGGTTAAGGTTACATGTGCATACAATTTATTCCTTGAATTTGTTTACCTAGGTTTTAGTGAACTTGATGCAAAATCAATGCGAAAATTAGTCTGGATGTGTTGGCCGGGCTCCAGACAGGTGATAAGACACAGGATACCGTGAGGGTATTACTCTGTGAAAATCTGGGAAACAGGGATTGACATGAGAAGAGGCAGAAAGCAAAGTCAGCTCAAGGATAGGCTGCACAAAATATGGTCACCCCCATACTCCACCAAGTATGTCCACAGCACTTCACAAAGTGTAACTGAACATGACTGCACGCACTATGCAAAGTTTGATTGCACACACTACACAAAGCATGTACCGTGCAAAGATCAGCCACATATACTACAGAATGTATGCATTAGGAAGCTCTAGTACAAAAGCAAAAACATAAGCACACATTGCTACAGATCAGGAGACTTGCCCCTTCCCCAAACCATTTAGCAGCTTCCAACTCTCACATTTGGAAGAGAATGTAATTTTCATTGGCCTAGCCACCTAGGCAAATGCCCAGACCTCTGTAGCTCCCTAGCTAGTGGCCAAGACCAGACTTGCTCCCGAATGCCCCTTTCTTCTGGGCCTTCTGTTATCAACAATAATCATGCTCACAAGGTACTGTGTTCTCCGTCAGGGGTCCTCATTCCTCTGCCCCGAGGTTGGCAATTGGATACAGGCAAGAGCAGACTAGGTTTCAAGTGGAGTATCCATAGACTGAATGAAGAGCTTGGAGTTCTCAAAAAGCTGAGCCAAGGAAGTCTTCATAAATGCAATCATTCATGAGTGTGAGAGAGAGAAAGAGAGGAGGCAGAGAGGGGGGAGAGAGAGGAACTCTAAAAGATGAAATCAAAGCCAGGTGCCGGTGGCTCACACTTGTAATCCTAGCTACTCATAGGCTGAGTTCTGAGAATCATGGTTCAAAGTCAGCCCAAGCAGAAAATTCCCTGTGAGACACTTATCTCCAATAAATCACCAGAAAACAGGAAGTGGTGCTGTGGCCCGAGATAGAATGCTCATTTGGAGCTGAAGAGCTCAGGGGCAGTGCCCAGGCCCAGAGTTCAAGTCCCACAACCACCACCACCACCAACAACAACAATGAAAGATGAAATGATTAAGATTTTCAGACTTAAGATTTTCCAGCTTCCTGACTTCTATCTACCACCACCTGCTGCCTGGGTTTACACCACAGATAGGTGTGAATTCTTGCACATGGTCAAGGCATGCGCTCAGGGCAAGCTCAGCTAATGACAAGAAATCCCGTGTGAAGCCCTCCTGGGAGACATTCTGTCAGCCCGGGCCCATCTCCCACCCCGAGGGTGTGAACCAGGATCCCCGAAGGTGCCTTGTCCTGCCCCCACGCATTGCGTATGCTCCCCCCTTCTCTGGAATGTGACTCCTGACCATTCTGCACATCAGGTCATTAGGGCTGCCTCTCAACAAGCAGAATCATCTCTTGAAATGCAATGCTTCTCCTCACAAGTCCTACGGGCAAAATTCTTTTGGATAGTCTTCTGCACCCATATTGTCTTATCTACTGAATCTCTCTTCTATTTCTCCCTCCCTTCCCCTCCCCTTCCTCCAGTAGGAATGATACGTATGCTTATAAAGTGGATCTATCTTTCTGTACAGATGAATGAGTCCTCTTCTGTCCCTGCCTTCTGGATATTCATTTACAGATATCCACTCATCCACACTTTTTTTCATTACAGATGGCAATGTATTTCTTTAAATTTCATTTTATTTTATTGTAGAGGTGATGTACAGAGGGGTGACAGTTACATAAGAAAGGTAGTGAGTACCTCTATTGGTGGACATTGCCAGCCCTTCTCTCATTTTTCTCCCACTTTCCCTTCCCTCTGATTCCCCCCTCCTCCAAATTGCAAAGTTCATTTCCATCATTGTGTCTTGTGAGTATCACTGTTGCTTGGTTCACCCTTTGTCCTTTGTCTCACCATTTTGCTGTTCCCCTTCCCTTCCCTAAATCAGATAAAGGTATATAAGCACAGGGTACCAGAATCAAAAACGGTAATGACAGGTGATAAACCAAAGGTAAAAATGAAAAAACAAATAAATAACTTCACACAGTACAATAAAAACACTAACAACAAAGAAAAAATGCTCTTGTTTCCATATCTTGGAGTTCATTTCGATTAGCATCATTTTCTATGGTCAGATGTACATAGCTATTGAGTATTGTGATCCTCTTCTTGGATTATCCTAGACATATACTAATTATTATAAAAGTTTTTTATTTAAAAATTTTATTGTTATCATAAAGGCGATGTACAGAGGGGTTATAGTTTCATAAGTCAGGTAACAAGTACCTTCTCTTTTGGACAATTCACTCTCTCATTCACACTCTCCCAGATTCCCAACCCCAAGTTGTATAGCTCATTTTCAACATAGTGTCTAGTGAATAGCACTGCTGCATTTGTTCACCCTTTGTGCCACCAATTCTGTCATCCACTCTTTTAAATAAGTCATCTGTCTTCCATCTGTCCAGAAAGAAAGAAATAAATCCTCCTCCCATTAGTTGGTAATAGAACTTTGATTGAAAGAAAAATTGGGATCCTTAGCTTATTATTTTACACTCTTACTCACTCTTCTTTGTGCTTAATTAATCTTGGTATTAGAGTGGGGGTCAGCAGAGATGGACTTCAGAGCAAGTGAGGGCATCACATAACCCAGCACATTTTTCCATTGAGCATTATTACTATTTAAACAGCATCACTGGGCGCTTACCACAGTGGTGGGTGCATCTCTTTTGGATAAACTCGGAGCCATCTGTCTGACCCTATTCCTGTCTCCCCTATCCATCTTCTTAATTCCAACAGCACACCTAGCACATGTGAACTGGCTGAAAAAACTGGGGGAAGTAAGCAGAAAGGCTTGCTATTTCCAAATGTGTGGAGCTGGGATGGCCTCTGCATTTTAGTTAAGGAATAGAATTGTGCAGGTCTCCTATGTCGGCTGACATTTTATTCAAGCTAAAAAGTAAGTGAATATGGGAACGATAGAAATTTCAGATACACAACAAAAAAATCGTATGTAAATATTGTCCGGGGGCTGGGAAGGTGGCTCAGTGGTAGAGTGCTTGCCTAGCATACATGAAGCCCTGGGTTCCATTCCTCAGTACCACATACACAGAAACAGCGGAAGTGGTGCTGTAGCTCAAGAGCTAGAGTGCTTTGAGCACAGAGAACAGTGCCCAGGCCCCGAGTTCAAGTTCCAGGACTGGCAAAAACTGTATTAAAAAATACTGTCCAACTATTTCATGGGACATTCTTATGCTAAAAGTTATACATGCATTTACCCCAAATCTACATTCAATTGAGCATATTGTGTGTTTACTTGCCATGCTTAATTATCTTAAAATTAAGTGCTAAAATTGTTCATTACTTTACTTGAAATTCTAACTTAACCTAGTATATTGTATTTTTGTTTGCTACATAGAATAATCTTTTGTTGTTGTTGTTGTTGGTCATGGGTACTTGAACTCAGGGCCTGGGCTCTGTCCCTCAGCTCTTCAGCTCAAGGCAAGCGCTCTACCACTTGAGCCACAGCACCACCTCTGGTTTCTGGTAGTTTATTGGAGATAAGAGTCTCATGGACTTTCCTGACTGAGCTGGCTTTGAACCATCATCCTCAGATCTCAGCCTCTTGAATAGCTAGGATTATAGGCATGAGCCACAAGGCACCTGGCTAGAATAATCTTAAAAGTGATACTAGAGGTTAAAAAATATGGGTCTGTGTTCCTCAAAAAAATTGGCTGACTGGCATTATCAGCATCAGTTGATATTATTACTTAGATGTGGGAAAGTAATGTGTGTGAAGATGAAAAGAGTGGTCCAAAGTAAAACCACCCCTAAGAGACAGCACCACAGTCAGCATCCAGCTCTCGATTCCTGACCCATGCTTCCTATCTGACAGAAGAATAATGGTACATACATGATCTTAACCCTCTAGACATCCCAGTTACAGTCACCAGCATGAGCAGTGGGCACTCTGCTCTGAACTGGAACGTGACTGGGAGGGCCCAGGCCCCCGTGGCTGTGGGGCTGCTATGTCCGCAGGAGCACTGCATCTGACTGCAAAAGCATGCTCTCGCTGCTGGTGGCTGATAATCTGCCCTTCTTTCTAGAAATGTCTGATGCTGTGGCTTATAGTTCATGTATTGCCATTTCCCATACAAGTGGTCATATAATTTGATGGCAAGCCACTACTTGGTTGTTAGGAATCATTCACAGGCGCCATTGGCTTTCTAACCATGGAACGGTGGAAGTGATTTCTGACACACATCTGAAGAGGGATGGCGCAGGGCTTTGTATCTTCAGAGTGTCTGCAGGGTTGGCATTTGTCGACATACATGGACTCTTCATTTAAAATTCACCCCTTCTGTGAGCTGCTGAGAGATGTTCTGGGAACCAGACAAAATTGACCGGTATTTGTGGAAAGGTAATCAGCTACTCTCCGCCTAGTGAAACCGGCAAATCTATGAACGCTCTGCTCGGAGAATCTGTTCTTTTTGTTGCAGAACAGATGTCTGTGAGTGGCTTTGGCAGACCCCACTCTGTCGAACAGTCCGGTTTAGACAGTTCCTTGCTTGAGGGATGGCTAAAATGCAAAGCATTTCTGATCAGAATATCATATTCATCTGATGTTAATTACTGTGTCTGCCTTGGTATAAATAATTAATTATGCAAAACCCAAGCAGCTGCTGCTAGACAGAGTTAAGTGACTTGCTGTCAGAGTCTCACAGTTCTGGAAGGAAAGAGGGATTTACAGTAATAGGCTCTGCAATTTGGGGTGGGTGTCGGTCCTCTGAAAGACCTCTGTCACTGGGCATGAGATGTCTGTGCTTCTCCCTGAACCCAGAATAAAGGTGTATCCACTAATGTGCACAAACAGCTCCCTCAGGCGTCTCTTTTTTCCCCAGTCATGTTGCAGCTCTCTGGGAATCTGCTCCTCTGCCTTGCATGTGTCACCATACAGCATCTTTCTTCCTAATAGTCCGCACTGTCCTGTGGAATTGGACGCTGACTCTCAGAGAGGCAGGCAGACTCTTACATGTGTGTCTCAGTGAAGACATGGGAACACCAGCTCATTGTAGTCATTTGGTAGGCTTAGGATGGGCAACACTTGGCCGGGCTGTAGTGAATATGTGGGTGTCTAGTCCATTGAGAAATGATAACACATCTGCTTAAAATTTTTATCTCTGCTGTACATGTCTATGTTTTTATATAAATGTATATCCATATATCTATATATTAATGTATCTATATATAAACATATATCTATATGTACATATATATGTATATGTATATAAATAGATACACACATATAAATATATCAATAAGACAGAGAAGGCTCACCTAAAAATGCATTAGTAAATCTATCAGATGGTTTCATACAAATAATCCTATTACTGTATACCAAACTACCAGAATTTATAAGAAATTTTCTTTTTAAAATATGTGTGTGTGTGTGTGTGTGTGTGTGTGTGTGTGTGTGTGTGCTCATACTGGGGCTTGAACTCAGGGCCTGGAAACTCTCCTTGAACTTTTGTGCTCAAGGTTAGTGCTCTATCACTTGAACCACAGTGCCACTTCTGGGTTTTTGGTGGTTAATTGGGAATAAGAGTCTCATGGACTTTCCTTCCTAGGCCGGATCTCAGCCTCTTGAGGAGCTAGAATGACAGGTGTGAGCCACTGATACCTGTAGGTTCTCTAACATCTCTTGGCCTTTCTCTTTGGCAGTTACCTAGGATTGTTGATGTATAGAATGCATTGAGATAAATTACATAAAAGCATTATATAAAAGGAATTGAGATAAATTATATAAAAGCTCTGTGCAAGTGGAGATGTTGTTTAGAAATAAGAAATACTATTCCACATTCACCACCTGCTTCTAGCAATGTGTGCACTGTTACAACTCCTTTCAAAAGCATCTCTTCCTGAATCACCTCCCACCTGTTCCTGGTTTCCCTTTGTGCATGAGCCCCTGGCTCAGGCACAGGACCTTCTGTCTTAATGGAACTCACAGTCCAGTGAAGAGGAAACTAAGTGAGATAGTGGTATAGAGAGAACAAATGAATAATTTTAGAAATTACTCAGTCAATTTTAGACCGTGGCTCTTTCTCTGTGGAGAAAGAGTCTCAAATTAAAAACATGGTTTCAGACATGCTCAAAGCTGGACAAAGATGGTTCAATAAGGACAACCACTCTATGGTGAAGAGCTGGGTGTCATGGTTCCTGGGGAGGGTCTGACAGTAAACAACCTGTCTCCCCTCCCTGATCGATCACAAAACCACTCCCCTAAACGTTCATAAAGGACACATCCTGTGGCTATAATCTGTGGAATTTCTTGAGAGAACAATTGGGTAGTTTTGTCTGGAGAAAATTGAGGTTATTGGAAAACAATCCAAATACTTCTGCATTTAAGGAAATGTGAGGCTGTAATATCTTCATTGATTTGGTTTTCTTCCTGGCTGAACTTTGACCTAATGATTTCCAAAGTCTTGTCACACATTCTAAAATAACCCATGCAAAGGACACAGAAAAGAAAATTATAGACCATTCTTTAAGTACTGATACAGGGCACCTGGAATATGAAATCCAAGCCAGTGTACATATCAGTGTTGAGTGATCTTCCACTGCATCAGATAAGCAGAGTTCTCAGGACATAAAGTTTTACTTGGCTGAGGGGCTAGCATATCTAAAAATGGTCTCGACTGAAATCCCACTTTCACTGAAAACACATCTCGATATTATTTTCATGCAATTATTTGGATTTCTGTTCTGTGTGTCCCTGTGTGTTGATGCTGATGCTACTTTCTTGCTCGGACATTTGAGCTGCATGGCCATGCTAGCTGGTGGACCTGATGATCAGAAGCACCTTGGTGCATCATTTGTTCCTCTCCAGCCTACTGTAAAAGCTTCACTTACTCATTTTGCCACAGAACATCTGGCAGGTGCTATCTCAGATGGCCTCTTCCATTGATTTTACCATAGCCAGTAAAGAGATTTTACCCTGGGTTTGGATCAATGACATTGGAATATTAAGAGTTAGTAAAATTGTGAAAATGGCTCAATACCTAAATATATCAGCACCAGTGTCTGAGAAAGTTGGGAGATGGGTAAAGAAAATATACAATTTAGTCCAAAATAATGCAACTGTTTTTATTGTCAATACTTGTGTGCGTCTTTAAAATAAAGAAGATAATAAGGGCTAGAAAAATGGCTCAGTGGTAGTGTGCTTGCCTTGCATGCATGAGGCCCTGGGTTCAATTCCTCAGTACCACATAAGCAGAAAAAAGCCAGAAGTGGCACTGTGGCTCAAATGGTAGAGTGCTAGCCTTGAGATGAAGAGCTGAGGGATAACACCCATGTCCAACAAAAACAAACAAACAAAAAAACAAAGAAATTAATGCAATTACAAAGAGGCCAGGACAAATCACCTCTTGAGGACTGGATCCCTGCTATGGAGTGACAGCGGCAGTAACAACTTCTTTGGAACCACTAGAATGGGATAATGACCAATAAGGTCATAATGACCAACACGGACTCTCTGTGTGTCCCCTTTGTCCTCTAGTTCTAATTCCTAATACTCATGTGCATAACCTGATGATGGTTGGAGATGCACTGCAGAGCTCCATTTCCGTGGTGTGCCTATGCCTTGTAAGTTACTAGCTCTGTCTCTCATCACGTCTCTTTATTTGGCAGAGTGATGAGTGGTCAGACACGGTATACTTCTTTCCTAATAAACATTCCTATTGTTTTCCATTTGACCCAAATTCTTCAATTGCAGGACTGTAGGGCTGAGGTAGATGGAGGCTGTGCTGACTCTCCCGAAACAAGGAGATACAAAATATACCGATATAACACTCCAATCTGTGCAGAGTGTTACAGGATCAGGAAGTGAAAGATTGAGAGGATTTCTATTTTCCATCTTTAAACCAGGGAGGCTTCTCTGAGAGTTTGATAGTGCCTGGTGAAGCAACTTCTTGAGAGAGAAAATCAAGGATACCAAGAAAGGAAATTCTTGGGCATGCCCAAGGAGAGATAGAGGTTCAGGCTGAATGAGGGCTGGAAGTCCGGCCACTGCTCAATCAGGGCTGGGCACCTGGGTTGAATGAACTGAGAACTTCTGAATGAGGATACTAGTTCATATGTGCCTCTTCCCATTTATTCCACTTTTTATGGAGAAGGTTTACAGAGCGTAGTAGAATAGTTTCCCCATCTGTGGAAGTTAGAAGCTTGCAGAACTGTGTATTCATTGCAAGAATATAGCTCAACAGATGTCTATGAGGTAAACAAAACTGAATCCATCCAGTAGAATGGAAGAAAACTCCAGACCCTTTCTTGGGCTCCCCCATGGTCATTGTATTTCTCCCTATAAATAAAACAACAGTCCTGACTTCTGCCAACACAGATTAATTTGAACTTTATGGAAAAATAAAAAAGATCAAACAGCATGCATAGATTATATCTGGCCATACATATATTTGATATGATATTTCAGAGTCTCACCTGTGTATTGGTCACGGGGATGATGCATCATTCCCCCAGGACAGAATTCTCAAATCTTCATTGGATCTTACCTCATTATTATTCTGTCAACAGCAACAGCCATGTGACGGATCTTAAAGAAGGATTAGTAAGTGCATACACATTCAGAATTGTCGGCTCATCCTATTGATCTGACTTACCATCTTGAAAGATTTGCCATACTCTCAATAGTGTTTTGGTTACAAAGTGTACGTGGTTTAAACACTCTGTTTTGATTACTTTTTTGCACCTTTCCTTGGATTTTTATCATTGTCTTCCTTTATATTTATAAAAAAGAAAGAATGTGTCTTTTAAATAGCATATGATCTTAAAAAATTCAGTTTTAAAAGTAACCATTGTGATTTCATTAAATGGAACTGCTGTTTCTTGGATAGCTCTTAATCCTCCATGCACTTGTTTAATTTGGAGTGGTATGTTCTTCCTCTGACATGTCCACATCACCAGTGACTAAGCTATGGTATCAACCATACAGAATCCTTGATGTCTACCACACAGGAGGGAAATAGGACCACCTACCTCCATGAGCAGACACTGCCGTACTTACCAAACTAGAGAAGGAATTTAGATTAATGTGACAAATACTAGTTGTGTTCATTCAGAGTACAAAATGGGCTGTTCTTGCCATTATTTCTGTTGAGTTTGTCTAATTTCATTTTCTTAACCTAACATATCAGTCCTCTGTGACATTGATAGATTTTCCATTACGAAACTCAAATTGATCTCACCATCTCTGGAGTAAAGAAAGTTTTCCCCCCCTGGTACAAAGTGTACATAGTCTAAGGACAGAACAATCTTCCCCAAAGAGTTTGAAGAAGAAAGGCTGTCAGACTCCTAACAGCGCAGAAATAGGCAATTAGCCACATAGGAATGGACTGTCTGTGTCGATGTTCTGGTAAGGTAACCAAAGAAGTTGGGAGTGTATTTATTCAGAACCTCAAGTTGAAGAACCCTCCATGTGGTTTTGAAGTAGCCATGTTAGAGTTGCCATCCAAGAGAATATAAAAGAATCAGGGTTAAAAACATTTGTCACAAAACAATCAGTAAATCAAATAACACACTGTTAAGATAGACTAGACATTTGGACTCACATTTTAAATAAAGAAAACCATTTTCAGAGGTACAGAACAAAGTCAAAGATTTATCTGACCATCAGATCACACAGGGTCATATAAAAATAAGTAAGCTTAAGCCAGGCACATGCTGGTGATCCCAGTGCTCTTGAAGTTGAGATTTTAGGATCATAGTGAGAAGCTAGCTTGGGGAAGGAAAGTCCAGGAGACTCTTATCTCCAATAAACTACCAAAGTGGAAGTGGAGGTGGAGCCGTGGCTCTAGTGGTAGAGTGCTAGCCTTGAGCATAAAAAGCTCAGGGATAAGGCCCAGACCCTGATGAGTCAAGCCCTAGGACCATCACATACACACAAAAATAAATGAATAAAAACTTTAAAAATAGGTTAGCTTAGACTTTGTAGGGTATGTTCCAAAAGTATCAAGGGTGTCCCGCAGTATGCAGGGGCCATGCATACAGACTAGAGGCACCATGGTGGATGTCACTCTCTACCTCTACATTATATTCCTAGAATAACCAGCCTGGGGAAAGAATTAAAATCATTCCATATGGAAAATGAATAAAGAATGTGCTTTTTTCTGTTTTGGTCTTGGAGATGTCTGAACAAAAAAGCTAAATTGTGTTTGACATGCAAAAGCCAGTGGCTTCTTAGGATCATTTGGGTGGAACAGGTTTGAAAAAGTTGAATTAGATTCTAGTCTATCTTTGCAACTGATAATTAAGTCTACAGCTCACCCACTTGTCAGCAGTGACTTCCTTTAAGTCTATGGGAAAGCAGTTGCCTGGTGTCTGAGAAATAGCAGCAAATCCAGTTTAGAAAAATGTGCATTTTCCAGACACCAGTGGCTCAAGCCTGTAATCCTAGCTTTTCAGGAAACTGAGATCTGAGGATTGTGGTTTGAAGACAGCCTGGGTAGGAAAGTCCATGAGACTCTTATTTACAATTAACTCCCACAAAACCACAAGTGGCTCTGTAGCTCAAAGCAGGAGAGCACTAGCATTGAGTGATAAAGCTCAGGGACAGCACCCAGGCCCTGAGTTCAAACCTTGTGACTGACCAAAAAAAGGAAAAAAGTGTGGATTTATATCCTGTACTTAACACTTGAACCACTTTGTTACTTTATGATTTCTTGTGTCTCTGAACCTCAGTCTTCGTCTCTGGAAAAGTGAGGATAATGTTCCTCATCGAGTGAGATGTTTGCAAGAACTGAACAGGTTGCATAGGTCTATGGAGCTGGCACTTCTGTAAAAGCACCTCCTGTGACAGCTTAGTCATGAGGCCAGGGCAGACAAGAGGCAGGATGGGGTGTGGAGATGGAGGGGAGACATCAATTACATAACACTTGGCAAAGTTAAGATGATGGAGGCAGAGCTATTTATTCACTCTATTACCGACTTCAGTGTAAGCCAAGCTTACCTCCCATTGGTCTGAAATGAAGTGGAGGTTTTCCAGGTAGACCAGGGGGTTGGTAGGGGTAGGGGCTTGGGGTATAGCGGAGCCAGAGTAACGGGAATACCTTATCTTTTACTGCGTGATACTCTTGGATAATGGCGTTGGCCAACGTGATTGGACCATCTTTGTCTGCTGATCCTATTTGTGGACGTGGTTCTTGCCTTGCCGTGGGGCCTGAAGGACGGAGGCTTGTCCTGTGGACTTCTGGGATGGGCAGAAAATTCCTTGGCCTACACATCATGCTGAAACGGAGAAGGCACTGTGTTGCTGACAGCAGACAGCAGCAGAGCTTCTCCCTTCACTCCTGCCAACCCCCTGCTGTTCCTCCCCATGCCTCTGGGGCCCCAAAGACGCATGTGTGCAGCATGGTGCCATGACGGTCTTCAGCTCCCGAGCCCACAGGGGGGCAAGAGGTGTTCAATCTGGATGTGGGAGACGTCTGTGAGGAGTCTCAGGTCCTGCAGTGAAGGAGGAGGAGAAATCAGGGCACACCATTGTGCAATATCCTGCACGAAGGGATTGAAAACTGTGCTGGTTCCTTGCTGGGTGTCTCCACCGATGGTTAAGATGGACATCCGTTAACAGCTTGGGAGAGAGCGCCAGGATGGGTATGGTGGTGACGGCAGGTCCTTGGGGAAACAGTGACGCTTCTGTGTAGGGAGGACATGGGGTGAGAGTTTGCGTCTGGGTCCCGGGGTTACCAACCTCCGCAGGACCCATGGTGGTCTGCACGTGGTCATGAGGGCTCTGCCCGAAGCTGCCATCTCTACTTCCATTTTCCTTTCCTCAGATCTGCTCTTCCCTGTCCATGCTGTGAAATGCAAAGCCACCCCTTTGTTCCTCCATGCACACCGAGTCCCTTGACCAGTGACATTATCACTTCACCAGTAATCTCCTTTGTATCTTACTGGGTACCAAGTGTTTTCCAAAAAGGTCTCCACAATACATATCTTTGGGTTGATAGAACATGGATTGGGGTGTGTACTGTATTCCAATGAAACATTATCTACAGGAACAGGCAGGAAGTGGGCTGTTTTTGCCCACTCCCAGTCTGTCTAACCCTCTGTGGTGGTTGCTTTCGCCCTTCTTATCCAACACCTGCAGAAGACACACACCTGCGCACAGGGACAAGACTGCCCGTGATGTAGGGAAGCGGGTCCACCCCTCCTGCTGCTGCCTCTCCACAGCAGTAAACTCCCTTCGCCGGCCGGGTGAGCTTCCCTCCCACGTCAGGGGCTCCAGTCAGATAAGTAGTTTGGTGACTAGAATCCAGTGCTTGGATTGGATTTCTGGCTCTGCCTCTTGCTAGCCATCTGGCCTTCTTTTCCTGCTTTTTTGGTACCGAGGTAGCCTTCTGACAGTCTGGTCACTCCGTAGACCCTCCCAGGTTAGGATGGCTCCGTTCCCCTGTCTGCAGCTTCACGGGAGAGCCGCAGGGTGAGGCTGCCGCAGCCTCTCCCAGGGGTGTTCTTGCCTTTCCCTAGAGGCGGGCAAGGCTGTTCTCAGGACCCTGGAGTATTCATCAGTGAGAAGAGACAGGTGCATCTTCCAAGCACTTTTCAAGCTTCTGTGTATGTGACATTTGTTCATATCCTGTTGACCAAGGCCAAATTATTATTTTAACTTTATTGTTATCATAAAGCTGGTGTACAGAAGGGTTACAGTTGCATAAATCAGGTGACAAATACATTTCTTTTTGGACAACCGCACCCCTTCCCTCATTCTCTCAAAGCAAATTCTAAGGCAGCTTTCAGAGCATCTTTAGGGGATGCACACAGGGAGAATGCACAGAATGTCTGCATATCGCCCTTGGGTCTCTCAACTCCAGGAAATGACGTATAACCCAGGTCATTTCAGTCAGCATTTTCTTCCTTTGTTTGATATGATTGTAGCACAGATGAGTGGAGTAATTTTTAGCAGGCAATGTCTTCTATTTTGTAAAAAGAAACAACCAACCAAACAAACAAAAACTGTGATTTTTTTTTTTAGCCATGCAGGTAAAATGTGAATACATGGATTTTATGGATGGAATCAAACATAAAATTATGGAATTAAAATATGGTATAGCTAGCCTTGCCATCTCTTTCTGCAATTCCTATTTCTATCAAGATTTGTTAGTTTATTTAACCTGACTTAAAGTTATGTATGCATGTACCTGCACAAGTATATGTGACAAATCAGTTTAACACATGTAATATATATGCATACATACATACACAATGAGTATATTCATTCATTTCATGTACACAAAATCTAGATCTATCCACGTATTATAGGATTTATTAATAGCATTGTGTGGTTGTTTTACAGATCCAGAGTCACATGCTGTCTAGTGTGTTATTGCTTCGTTTTAATGCATATATTGATGTTTTTCTTGTAGTACAGGTACAGTGGGCCTCCTTTAAGGAATTCTTGGTGTTTTGCAGCATGGATGTTCTCCAGTGTCCAACATTATGCATCCTCGAGGTATGCCCGCTTGCACTGTGGCAAACAATGGTGCGTGTCCCTGGTCCACAGGAGGAGCACCTCTGCAGACACTCTTCTAAATGACCACATGACCAGTTCAAATTAAAAATGCCTTGGAATTTAAGAGACTCCTGACAAATGTGCTCCTTAACGGCTGAGCCAATCGTTCACAGGGCAATTATATATCAAGTCGAAACCTTGGCAGACATATTTCTAAATCACTTTTCGATTTTGTATTTCCCAGGTTTGAGTATAGTCTTTGTACCAGAAATATGATAACCTTCAGGAAACTACCACAGTGTCCAGTTACAATTAGTGGCCAGATCTGAGGACTTTGGGGAGTAGCTGGGCACAAGTATCTGAGAGGTCGTTTTCCCTGGGCTTAGGGGTTTTCATGGTGTAAGTTGTTCAGATGCTGGAGCATGCAGGTGGTGACGTCCCCAACGAAGTCATCATCCATGTCCCCGCACAGCAGCTAGGCCCTGCTTGTCCCAGGCTATGTCTCATTCTGGTGAACACAAGCAAGGCCCTCTGGCCAGTGGTCTTAGGAGCAGAGTCATTTGGGGTTGTTTTCAGTAGTGTCGTGTGTGTTGCAGCATGACTGACAGCAATAATAAGTTAACATTTATGAGAGAAAGCTCCATCCCGGAGCTGTAGTAGGCAGACAGCCAACAGAAATTGTTTTGTGGATGAAATATTTCCTAAAAATAGCTCTCCCAGCTCAGCCTAATGCAATTAAAGTTAGTGATGTACATAATATGAAAACTGGGAGCGCTTCCTGCTAATAACCACTGTGGAACCAAGGCAATCCATTTCATTAATTTAATATACACTTTCCTAGTCCCTTGGTAATAGAAGTATAATTAAAATGATATGCTTTGATAGGCTTTTCTTTCCAAAATGAAAATCTGCAAGTACAGGTCTTGAAATATATGTGTGTGTGTGTGTGTGTGTGTGTGTGTGTGTATAGACAGAGAGAGAGAGAAAGATAGTTTCCTGTAATTATTACTCATCATACCTTTATTTTGGATACTCTCTTCATCACCCCCCCCCCCAGGTCTACAACCCTTGCTTAGAGTTGAATCCTTGTGCCATGGATGGACAAATGTCCTGAGGAGGACAGCTGGCTCCAAGAGACTCTTGAGAACATGGGATGTAACTTCTGGAAGAGAGAGGTGGGGTAGGTTTGGAATAGAATTGAAATTTACTGATGGGTTTTATATCATCTACTTTTTATGAGTTCAGTTTCTCAATTTGAGAACAGGAACTGAAAAAATCAAGATGACCCAACCACCGCAGCAGCGACATGGAAAGAGTAAACGATTAGAGAAGCTCTCTTGTCCTGAAACTTTCACACAGATTTTTAAAGAAATTTGTTAGAGTTGAATGTCACATCCTATTACCTTCATAAGGCAACTTCTCCTTTTGGGACTTCCTGGGGAATCATTTGAATCATATTTCTTGTTTTGCTCTATGTTAAACTCCTGAGATTGGTCTTTCCATGCAATGCTATGTTGGTTTCGAGGTGTGGAAGCTCCCGGGGTGAGGGGGAGAGTGAAGAACTCCACCCTCTCTCCTTCAAGTCCTCTCTCCTGATCTTTCCTCCTGCTCATCCTCAAGGCTGCTCCTTGACTTCCTTCTCAACCTGAAGCAAATTACACAGGCCTCTGCCACTTTTAAAGGAATCAGCCTAACTAGAGAGGAAGTGACGTCATTGTGGGTCACCAGGCCCAGTATCCGGGAAGACAATCAGGTTCAGAGACACCAAATTGTACAGAGCAGTGTCACTGGCAGATTTAGTAAGAAAGATTGTAGGGATATTTGTGGAGTGGGTTATCTCTTTGAAAGGAATGCCTTGCTCTTTACATAGAAAAATGATCCTATATTCCATACTACATGGAAATTTTCTTTGAAGTGAAGCTATGTGCCCAATCCTCTGCCAGCTCCATCTAGGTGCACCTGCAAATACAGGTGTGTCAAAGGGATCTGGACACAAGTCAACCCACACAAAGTCCATGTTTTTAATCACAGTGATGCAGTACTCCTATTCCTAAAACCACAACACAGCACATTGTAGAAGAAAACAGAATCTTCGAGATCCTCTCCTCTCCAGTCTTCTCCTCCATAAAAATTCAAAATACTGCATCTTGTAATGGAAAGTCACAGTGTCGTGGATGGCGCCCACATTACACTGTCTCTACAATTTCATGTGCTAATTACCAAGCTTAAAGACTGTTCAAGTTTGAAAACAGGCACTGGTGCCTCACACCTGTAATCTTAGCTATTCAAGGGGAGTATTGTTCAAAGCCAGCCTGCAAGATTCCGTGTTCAAAATAACCACTACACAACAGAGGCCTGCTGAGTACTAAGTGAGCAGGTAAGCACAAATTTCAGAGTTCAAACTCAAGTAAGAACAGAAAAAAAGTTTAATTAAGTTTGGACTATATATTCATTATGTTAATTTTCTTCACAAATTTTTAAATTAAATTTCTGGGTTGTACTTGTCAGATGCAGAAAATTAGTCACTGACATGACCTAGCACACAACCTCTGCACCTCTTCAACACAATGACTTTTAAAGCCAGGATTTGAAAGATGATCAGTACAGACTGACACTGAATTTTGCCTGGTGCTGGTTCTATTTTGCACTTCAATATGAATATTAAGTTAGCATGGATGGATCTACTTTCTGTCTGGTAATTCAGAAAGGCTTTCTCAACGTTAGAGGTATATTTTCTTCTGACTGAAAATAGTTCCAGAGTTTTAAAATTAGTTTGTGAAATGCCACTTAGAGTATTAGAATTTTAAACATGTTTCTTCTGTGTGACAAAGGTAGTAATATCCCTAGTATGTATAATATGTCTTAAGAAGGGCTTGGAAAACTAGAGACCTAGAGGCTGGCTGGTAGAAATGTGGAGGCTGAACACATTTAATTCACATGTGAGTCAAATGAGAGGCACCTGCGGTTTAAAATCCTTTTTTTTCCAGTTTGGTGCTGGAACTGAGACTTGAATTCCGGGCCTCACCCTCTCATTGCTGATAGTTGGTACTCTACCTCTTGTGCTATACCTCCATTTTGGGCTTTTTGCTGGCTGAATGGGGATAAGAGTTAAGAGGATTTGCCTGCCGGAGCTGGCTTTGAAGTTTGATTCTCAGATCTCAGCCTTCTGAGTATCTAGGATTACTGTCATGAGCTACCAGTACCTGGTCTAAAATTTTGTAGTTAAATAGCTACAATTTTGGTCACTGCAGTTCCATAAATGTATGAGATAACACTTCTTTTATTTCATTTCTCATGACCTTGTTTTATCTTATCAACTTGGTTTTAAATTTCTTGATCATTGGCACCATGTCATGTCTAATTTATGTATTTGTGGCTTGACCAATACAGAGTTATTTACATAGGACATACAAAAATGTGAACTTTGCCTTTGCCTTTTTTTTTTATTGTGAACATACTGTACAGAGGGGTTACAATTACATGGGCAAGATAATGAGTACATTTCTTATCAAGCATTGTAGCCTCCTCCTTTGTTTCCCCTTCCCAACCCTTCCCAGCCTCCCCCCCACCAAAGTTGTAAAGTTCATTTTCGATATGTCAACTTGTACTTCTCATTGTTGCAACCGGTCTACCTGTATCCTTATTTAAACGACTTGTTTTTCCCCTTCCCCTCCACAAATTATACCAACATCAAATACAGTGAAAGCAGGGGTTATACTGTGGGGGAGGGACATACAAAGCAACAAAGAAATAATCTTATAAATGTGTTAGAAACAAATGCATGAAAGAAAAAAAACATTTAAATACATATCTAAGGGTTCATTTTCCTAACATCACCTTATCTGACCTTTTCTGCTTGACTCATACATATACTAGATATTACAAATAAGGGAAACTATGGGACCTATGTTTCTTTGGGCTTGGCTTACTTCACTTAATATAATTTTTTCCAAGCCTTTCCATTTCCTAACAAATGGGACAATGTCATTCTTTCTGATGGAGGCATAGAATTCCATTGTGTATATATTCCACATTTTCTTGATCCATTCATCTACTGAGGGGCATCTGGGTTGGTTCCATATCTTAGCTATGGTAAATAATGCTGCAATAAACATAGTTGTGCTGGTAGCTTTAGTGTGGTCTTGTTTGTAAACATTTGGGTAAATGCCCAAAAGTGGGATTGCTGAGTTATAGGGGAGCTCTATGTGGAGTCTTTTGAGGAAGCTCCATACTGCTTTCCAAAGTGGTTGAACAAGTTTACACTCGCACCAATAATGAGGTAAGGTTCCCTTCTGTCCACATCCCCTCCAGCATCTGTTGTTATTACAGTTCTTGATTTTAGCCATTCTAACTGGGGTGAGGTGGTATCTCAATGTTGTTTTGATTTGCATTTCTTTAATGGCTAGGGAGGTTGAGCATTCCTTCATGTGTCTATTGGCCATCCTTCTTTCTTCTTCAGAGAAGTTTCTCTATAAGTCTTTAGCCCACTTATTTTTTGGGCAGTTGTTTCTTTGAGGATTTGTTGTTGAAGGATTTAATTTTTTGAGTTCCAAGTATATTATAGATATGAGACCCTTGTCTGTTGTATGGCTGGTGAAGATCTTCTCCCAATCCGTAGGCTTTCTATTGATCTTGCTAGCAATGTCCCTTGCCATGCAGAAGCTCTGCAACTTCATGCAATCCCATTTGTCCAACCTTTCTTTGATTTGTTGTGTTTCTGGGTCTCTATTAAGAAGATTTCAGCCTGTGCCAAGGAGACCTAGGGTTTCTCCTATTCCATCCTGTAATGGTTTCAGAGTGTCGGCTTTGACTCCGAGGTCTTTGATCCATTTGGAGTTGATTCTGGTGCAGGGTGATAGATAAGGATCTAGCTTTAGTTTTCTACAAGTAGTTAACCAATTTTACCAGCACCATTTACTGAAGAGGCTGTCTTTCTTCCATTCTATTTTTTTAGCTGCCTTATCGAAGATTAGATGGCTATATGTCTGTAGGTTCATTTCTGGGTTTTCAATTCTATTCCATTGGTTCTGAGGTCTGTTCTTATGCCAATACCAAGCTGTTTTGATTACTATGGCTTTATAGTAGAGTTTGAAATTTGGTATTGATATTCCTCCAGTAGCGCTCTTTCAGTTGAGGAGCGTTTTTGCTATTCGGGGTCTTTTATTGTTCCATATGAATTTTTGGATTGCCTCCTCTATTTCCTTGAAGAATGAGGTTGGAATTTTGATAGGTATCACATTGAATTTGTAGATAGCCTTGGGAAGTATTGCCATTTTCACGATGTTAATCTTTCCAATCCAAGAGCATGGGAATTTTTGCCATTTTCTAAGTTCTGTATTGATTTCCTTTTTCAAGTTTTTAAAGTTTTCATCATAGAGGTCCTTCCTTTCTTTGGTTAAGTTAATTCCTAGGTATTTTATTTTTTGTGGGGCTATGACAAATGGAGTTGCTTTCCTAATTTCAGCTACACTTTTCTCATTGTTGGCATACAGAAAGGCCATTGATTTTGGGGGGTTAATTTTATACCCTGCTACTTTGCCAAAGTTTTGAATCAGCTTGAGTAATTTGGGAGTGGAGTCTATGGGATTCTTTAAATACAAGATCATGTCATCCGCACAGAGGGAGAGTTTTATTTCTTCTTTCTCTATTTGGATCCCCTTTATGTTTGCATTTTGTCTTATTGCTGTAGCTAGGCATTCTAATATTAGATTGAAGAGAATTGGAGAGAGTGGACATCCTTGTCTTGTTCCTCAGTTAAGAGGAAATGGCTTTAGCTTTTCACCATTAAGTATAATGCTGGCTGTAGGTTTGTCCTGTACAGCCTTTATTGTATTGAGGAATGTTCCATAGATTCCTAATTTTTCCAAAACCTTCATCATAAAGGGGTGTTGGATCTTGTCGAATGCTTTTTCTGCATCTATTGAGATAAACATGTGGATCTTATCCTTGCTCCTGTTGATGTGATGAATAATATTAATTGATTTGTGAATATTGAACCAGCTTTGCATCCCTGAAAGGAATCCTTGATCGTGGTGTATGATTTTTTTGGATGAATTGTTGAAGTTGATTGGCCAAAATTTTGTTGAGAAGTTTTGCATCAATGTTCATCCAAGAAATGGGTCTATAGTTCTCTTTCTTTGATGAGTGCCTGCCTGCTTTTGGGATGAGGGTTATGATGGCTTTATAGAATGTGTTCGGTAGTGAACTTTCTCTTTCAATTTCATTGAAGAGTTGGAGGAGTATTAGTGTGAGCTCTGCTTTGAAGGCCTTGTAGAATTCCGCTGTAAAACCATCTGGTCCTGGACTTTTCTTAGCTGGGAGGTGTCTTATTGCTGTTTCTATTTCAATGCTTGATATGGGCCTGTTAAGATGGTTTAACTCATCTTGGTTTAGTTTTGACATGTCAATATTTGCTAGGAAAAGGTCCATTTCTGCCAAGTTCTCAAACTTATTAGCATAAAGTTTTGAGAAGTATTCCCTTATAATGTTCTGAATCTTGGTTGTTTCTGTGATGATGTTTCCATTCTCATCTCTGAGTTTATTTATTTGTGTTTGTTCTCTTCTTTTTCTGATAAGATTTGCTAAGGGTCTGTCAATTTTGCTAATTTTTTCGAAGAACCAACTCTTCGTTTTGTTGATTCTTTCTATAGTTTTTGTTTTGGATTCTAATTCATTTAATTCTGATTTAATTTTAATTATTTCTTTCCATCTAGTGGATTGGGGTTTTTCTTGCTGCTCTTTTTCAAGGAGGTTCAGATGTTTGATTAAATTGTTGGTTTCAGATCTCTCCAATTTGTTGATGCAGGAACTCAGAGCTATAAACTTGCCTCTGAGTACTGCCTTTGCTATGTCCCAGAGGAGCTGGTAATTTGTGTGCTCATTTTTGTTGAATAGCATGAACATTGAATTTCCTTTCTAATCTCTTCCATGACCCACTCATGATTCAGCAGTGTGTTGTTCAGCCTCCATGTGTTACCGGACATTCTTTGGTGGCTTTTGGTGTTGAGTTCTAATTTTATTCCCTTGTGGTCAGAGAGAATGCAAGGTATAACTTCAATGTTTCTGAATTTGGACAAGTTTGCTTTGTGGCCTAAAATGTGGTTTATTTTAGAAAATGTTCCATGTGCTGCTGAGAAAAACATGTATTCTGATGCTGCTTGGAGAAATATTCGGTAGATGTCTGTTAAATCTAGTTGATCTATGCAGCTGTTTAGATCCACGGTTTCTCTGTTGAGTTTTTGCCGAGTTGACCTATCTAGTGAGGAGAGTGGTGTGTTAAAATCCCCAACAATTAATGTCTTTGAATCTATGTGGATTTGAGGGAAAGTAGTGTTTCTTGGATAAATTTGGGTGCTCCATTGTTTGGCGAATAAATAATTAGAATTGTAATATTCTCCTGAAGGAGAGATCCCTTAATTAGTGTGTAGCGACCTTCTTTATCTCTTCTCACGAATTTTAACTTGAAGTCTATTTTATCTGATATTAGGATTGCAACTCCCACCTGTTTATGGGGGCCATTTGCTTGGTAGGTTTTGTTCCAGCCTTTAACATTGAAAATGTGTTTGTTTTTATGGGCAAGATGTGACTCCTGAAGGCAGCAGATAGAAGGATCTTGTTTTTTAATCCAACTAGATAGTCTATGTCGCTTAATTGGAGAATTAAGTCCATTAATATTGAGAGGACTGAGAGGTATTTGGGAGTTCCTGCCATGTTATCCACCTTGGGGGCTGCAAAAACTGTGTTCTTCCTATAGCTCTTGGATTTTCAGTTTGGGTGCAGTTTCTTGGCCTTTATTGTGGTCTTGTTGGTTTTCTATGTGTAGGACATCTTTAAGAATCTTTTGTAGGGCTGGTTTGGTGGAGATGTATTGTTTCAATTTTTCTTTGCTATGGAAGGTTTTTATTTGGCCTTCAGTTATGAAGGAGAGTTTAGCTGGGTACAGTATTCTTGGTTGATAGTTGTTTGTTTTTAGGGCATGGCATACATCATTCCAGGCTCTTCTTGCCTCTATTGTCTCTGCTGAGAAATCTGAGGTGATTCTAATTGGTTTCCCTTTATAGGTGACTTTTCTCCTTGACAGCTTTAAGGATCTTTTCATTGGTCTGAGTTGATCCTGTGTGGATTATAATGTAATAGTGGGATGTCCTATTCTGGTCTGGTCTATTTGGAGTTCTAAAAGCTTCTTGTATCTGAATAGGCCTATCTTTTTGCATGTTTGGGAAGTTCTCTACTAATATCCTGTTAAAAAAATTTCCTAGACCACTAACTTCTATTTCTAGGTGCTCCTCTACACCCATTATCCTTAGATTAGACCTTCTGATGGTGTCTTCCAAGTGTTGGTTAGATCTATCATATTTCTTGGACTTGTCTTGGATGGTTGTATGTTCTTTCTCTATAATATTTAGGCTGTCTTCAATTCCCGAGATTCGATCTTCTACATGGTCTAACCTGCTGTCAAGACTTTCTACTTTGTTTTTTATTTCTTTTCCTTCTATTTGGTCAGCTTTGATGGCTTCAAATTCTTTGTTGAAGCTTTGTTTTAGATCTTGTATGAACTTCTTTACTTCCTTAATTTAGTGTTCAGTGTTTATTGTCAAATCACTTAGTTGATTGGTTATGGTTTCCTTGGATTCCCATCCCTTCTTTTGGGTTCCATTCAGCATTCCCTTTGTGCTCTCCCTGACTTCCTTCAGCTCTTTGTTAATGGATTCCATGAATGCCTTTAGTGATCTTTGTGTATTCTCATCCTGCTCTCTCAATTCCTGTGTTACTCTTTGCCTAGCTTCTTCACGTGCATGCCATTCCTGTAGTTCTCTTTGAGTGTTTTCAGCCTGCTCATGCCATTCCTGCCTTTCTCTTTGAGTATTCTCAAGCTGCTCATGCAAATCCTGTATCAGTTTTTGAGTAGCTTTCTCATTCTCATGATATTCCTGTATAAACCTTTGGATTGCCTCCTCTCTCTCCCTATCACGCTCTTACAGAGTCTTTTGTATGTTTTCAATGTTTTCCTGCATTGACCTTTTGTTTGCCTCCTCTCTCTCCCTATCACGCTCATACAGAGTCCTTTGTAGGTTTTCAATCTTTTCATTTATCATGTTTGCCAGCAGGGTTTGTAGAGCTATTTGGGAACTCTCCTCTGGATTATTCATTATCTGTTCCGTCCCCTGATTATCATGAGTGGGAGTTGAGATACCCGGACTTGCCATTTTTCTTGTCTTTTTCCGGCTTACTCTGCCCATTTGGGATGAAAATAACACCAGTTTTGTGCTAGAATACTATCTTCAGGCAAGCATCAACCCGTCTGTATTTGCACAGTCAATAGTCTGCAGATACAATCTAGTTCAACAGATACATCTATTCAACATCAAACAACTATATATTAATGGGTTACAAACCGCAAAGAAGAATTTTGGTAAACCAGAAATCATTAGGTTTAGGGAGAGATGTGGGTAAAAAATAGGAATAGAGTGATGTGGGAAGGCACAGGAGAGTTAACTAAGTCCTAATCTCAAAGCAGGAAATAGGTTGGATAGGATGAAAGTAGAGAGAGAACAAAAAAGAAGAGAAAGGGATGAAAAAGAGACCAGAAAAAATAGAAAAGTAGTAATTTAAAATATTGTGCAGAATTGAAAAGAAAATATTCAGGGAAGAACGTGGATATAGTGAGAGAAGGGGAGGGGATATACATGAGATATGAAAAACTTAAAAATACTTAAAATATTATATATAGGTATAAAGAGGTAGTACTGCTATTAAGGAATTTAAGTCTAAGAGGTTTTGAATTGAGTAATAAATTTGTGGATTAAGTGTGTACACAATGCGGGGATAAGGCCTAATAATCCACTATGGGTTTATCTGAGGATGTGCAGAACAACAATTAAGTTACATAAAGAAGAACGAAAGAGAAGAAAAGGTGAAAAAGATAAGAAAGAAAGAAAAAAAGATCAGAAGTTCAGTAGAGCTAAACAAAAAACAAAAAAATTTTTTTTGAAAAAGGAAAAAAATAGAAATAAAAACGCACACACACATATACCCCTAAAATAAAAATTATAAGAGGAAAAAAAGTTACTAGAAAACAATTTTTTTTCAAAAAAGGTAAAAATTAAAAATAAAAAAAAGTTTTAGAAA
Source organism: Dipodomys spectabilis (assembly GCF_019054845.1). Taxonomy (NCBI): domain Eukaryota; kingdom Metazoa; phylum Chordata; class Mammalia; order Rodentia; family Heteromyidae; genus Dipodomys; species Dipodomys spectabilis. Next base: position 2,283,695 of record NW_024870743.1, on the reverse strand, counting down.
AGATTTTTTTTTATAAAAGTAGCAAAAAAAAAAAAAGGAAAAAAAGTTTTTTGATTTTTTTGGGAGGGGTGGGAAAAATCCTGTATCTCCCTTGTGTCCATAACCAGCCTCTTGTTGGAGTCTCTGGTCTGCTTGTGGTGTTTGATTTTCCTGTGGCTTGGTTGGTTTCTTAAGTCAGTTTGTTTGAACAGGCAGAAAAATGCTCTGCTTAACCCAGGATTTTGTGATCCTCTTTCCAGGGTAGTTCAATGGGAGGGAGATCTGCTTTGAGTATCACAAAAGAGGGAGATGGCTTTTTCCTCAAGTTTGGAAATGCTGTCATGAGGCTAGGTTCTGGGTAGTGTTGAGGCCTTTCAGCAAACAGTAGCTTTTCCTGGGGGGGAGGGGTCTAGTTTGTGAGAAACTCACAGAGCCCAGCCTGGAGCCACTCTCAGGGTTTATGTTTACCGAATTTCAATTGGTTGTCAAGGCGGCTAAAGGGAGGGGCAGCCTCTGGCTCTGATTACCCAGTGAAGAAAGCCACTCCTAGGGCTGGCGCCTGAGCTGGGTGACTTTTCCCTGGGTGGAGCTGAGTCTGGCAGGTCAGTTAGGTTCTTGTGACCTGCTAAATGACTCTAGTTTTCTTCCAAGGCCTGAGTTGGAGCTAGCAGCTCCACCAAGCTTTGTCAGTATCCAAGATGGAGATCTCCAGTACTGGAGGGAGGAAGGGTGGCCTTCCCTCCTCTGCTCCCTGAGAAGGAGTGAGGACGTTAGGCTTCTACTCATGCCGAGCCTTGGTTCTTGGGTCGTCTCTGGTCTGCAAACTGCAGGATGAAGATGTCTGCTCCTTGTCTGTTCTTGCTGGTGTTGAGTAGAATCCACTTGCCCGCCGCGTATGGCTCCTTCGTCCCAGACACTTTGTTTTGCAGGTATGGCGGATTCAGTCACTGCCGCCATCGCCTCTGCCGCCGCGGCAGCGGCGGCAGCTGCTGGCAAGTGCTCAGATCTGTCTCCCTGCCTAGATTTTCCCTCTCTGGCCTAACTCTCTGTTCTGTGATGGCACACTTGGTGTGATTCTCTGGCTTAGGACTGTTCACTGGAACTCTAAAACTGCTTTCTATGAAAGAGCTTGTTTAGCCTCTAGCTTCTCCTCTGCCATCTTCCCCGGCATGTGTCTTGACTGCCTTTCTAAAGAATTACACAATTTGAATTCATTTTAGGTTTTGTTTACATGATTTTTTTTTTTTTTTTGCTGGTTATGGGGATTGAACTCTGGGCCTGGGCGCTGTCCCTCAGTTCTTCAGCTCAAGGCTAACACTCTACCACTTGAGCCACAGTGCCACTTGCAGCTTTTTCTGCTTATGTGGTGCTAAGGAATTGAACCCAGGGCCTCATGCATGCAAGGCAAGCACTCTACCACTGAGACACCTTCCCAGCCCAACACGATTTTTTATGAGAGCAGTCTGTACATTGTGGGACTATGGACTATTTTGAAGTCCTACATCGTATACACTGTTGAGAATTTTTTTATCTATATTTTTGTTTTGAGTTTTTTAAAATATTTTGTCAACTATTTGTTGAAATATTTTAATTAATTTACTTTTACAAAACCAGAATTTGACCTCAGAGTCCCATACTTACTCTAATCACTCAGAGTCTCGTACTTACTCTAATTACTTGTTCAGTCGGCACTCTACCATTTGAGCCATCCTACCTCCCTGTTTCTTGCTGATTATTTAGGAGATGAGGTCTCACATACTTCTGCAAAATTCGGTATTCCTGAGTAGCTAGGGTTATAGGTGTGAGCCATCTAAAATAAATTGTCCAATTAAAACAATGTATGTTGGTTGTAAAAAGGAGATGAGTAGCTATAGTTACAGGTATAAACGACCTAAAATAAAATTGTTCAATTAAAACAATGTATGTCAGTTGTACAAAGAAGTTTCATTGTAATATTTTATACATGCATATAATGTATAAAGCTTTTATTATGTTCAGGTACATTCTTTCTACTTCTGGTTTCTTCAGGGTTTTTATTATGAAGGGATGATGAATTTCGTCAATCTTTTTCTGGATCTATTGAGATAATTGTTTGCTTTTATTCTTTATTCTTATTCTTTTTATGTACAGTATTATATTTATTGATTTGTAAATGTTAAGCTATCCTTGCATTCTTGGAATTAAGCCAACTTGGTCATGATTTTTTTTCACTTTTTTTTTTTTTGGTCGGTCGTGGGGCTTGAACTCTGAGGTTGGATGCTGTCCCTGCGCTCTTCAGCTCAAGGTGAGTGCTCTACCACTTGAGCCACCTTCCCAGCCCCAGTCATGATCTTTTTAATGTGTTGTGGAGTTTAGTTTGCAAGTACTTTATTAATAATTTTGCATATTTTTTCATCAAGGACATTGGTCTAAAGTTTTTCTTTATGTGTGTCCTTATCTGATTTTGATATCAGGGTTATGTCAGCTTCATAAGATGAATATTGTAGTATTACACCTTCCTGTTTTATTTCATGGGATAGTTCAGGAAACATTGGTGCTAGCTCTTCTTTAAAGATCTAGATGAATTCAGTAGTGATTCTGTTCTATTCCCTTTTTAATCTCTAATTTTATTAGTTTGGGTTTTCTGTCTTTATTTTGGTTAGCTCAGCCAAAGATTTGTCAATTACATTTACTTTTCAAAGGAGGACAAGCTTTTATTTTACTGATTCCTTATAATTACATTCATTTTTCTTTCATATTTTTTATTGTGAAAATACCATACAGAGGGGTTAGAATTACATGGGCAAGGTATTGAGTACATTTCTTATCAAGCATTGTTGCCTCCTCCTTTGTTTCCCCTTCCCATCCCTTCCCATCTCCCCCTTCTCCATCCCCCCCCTACTGTGCCAAAGTTATAAAGTTCGTTTTTTGACATAATGTCTTGTACATCTCATTGTTGCAATGGGTCCACCTGTATCACTATTTAAACAATTTGTTTTTTCCCTTCCCCTCCACAAATTATACCAACATCAAATACAGTGAAAACAGGGGTTAAACCATGGGGGAGGAACATACAAAGCAACAAAGAAATATCTTTTAAATATGTTAGAAACAATAGCAAGAAAGAAAAGAACATTTGAGTCCTTATCTTGGAGTTTATTTCACCTAACATCAACTTATCTGACCACTTCTGCTTGTCTCAGACATATACTAGTTATTGCAAATAAGGATATTCTAGCTTCCTGTCTACTAACTTTGGGTTTAGCTAATTCTTGATTTCTAAGAGCTTGAGGTTCACTACTAGATTTTAGCTTTTATAATTGAGATCTTTCTAGTATTTTCTTTTATTTTTTGTCAGTCCTGGGGCTTGAAGTTGGGGCCTGAGCACTGTCCCTGAGCCTCTTTGTGTTCAAGGCTAGCACCCCATCACTTTTAGTTACAGTGCCACTTCTGGCTTCTTCTGAGTAGTTTATTGGAGATAAAAGTCTCATGGACTTTCCTGCCTGGGCTGACTTCAAACCACATTCCTCAGATCTCAGCCTCCTGGGTATCTAGTATTATAGGCATGAGCCACTGGTTCCCAGATTTTTTTCTAGTATTTTAATGTAGGAGCTCACAGCTATACATTTTTCTGTGAGCATTGCTTTTACTAAGTCCAAATATCGTAGTAGTATTTATCTATCTATGGCTCAATCGATCCATCAATCTATCTTGTATATAAATTCTCTACTTGATAAAACTCAAGTCCTAGTAGTTGAACAAGCCATGGATGCCATCCTCAGATAGCCAGTGGGCAGGATGGCAATGTGTTTTATTTTTTCTTGATATCTGATGTTTTCACTCATTAGTTGATGTTGTACCACTTGAGCCATGTGGTTCAGACTGCTGGACAGTGAATAGGAAGAGGCAACAAGGGCCAAAAGGACCAAAAGGAAAGCAGACATCATTGTGAGGAAGCCTCAGTTCCTCAGCACGTGTCTCAGACAAGTGTGTTCACACTTTTTGCCAGTTGCATGTCTGCCTAAAGCATTCAATCTTACTGCTTTCTGGTAACACTGACATTCTGCAGTTTATGATAGCCTTACCATTCATTCTCTGTTGTTGTACCTTTGATGCTGTCAACAACTACATTCCCTTCTTGAGTCTCAAGGGGTTCTTCCACTATGTGCCGAAGGCCCATCTTCAGTGCAGATCAAGTCGCTGGCTTCCATTACCGCCTAACCCATTTTTATTGCAGGTCCTGCTGCAATGTTTATGGCCTTTCTATGAAATCCCTTTTCCCTGAGCCATGAATGAACTTATGCTTTATTTGACAGCATTCACGGCAGCCCTCTGCAGAGTACCAGCTCTTCTTACTGCATGTTTAAAGTTTCTTTCACCCCAGTTAGACCTGTCTGCAGAGCTGTTCATACGAAGAGCTTCTTCCACTTCATCATGGCATTTCTTATATGCACATGAAAATTTTAAACTGGATGATATGATATATTCAACAACTTGAAAGCTAACTAACTAATGCTGACAAGTTATAGATTAGAAGAGGAGAATGGAAAGAAGGAAGAAGGAAAGGATGGAAGGAGGAAGGGGAAATAAGGAAAAGAAGGAGAGAGGGCAGAAAGAAAGGAGGAAGGAAGAGAGAAGAAAAATAGTGTCACGGCTAAAGGTACTCTGTTTTGCTTGTTCTTACAGTATTTTCATCAGGTAAGTTTCAGTATTCCCTTGGTGTTTTCTTTTTCTGCCCACAGTTTAGAAAGCCTGTCATTGCAGAGGGTGGAGGGAGCACTTCAGGAATTTCACATATTCCAGACGTCCTGGATTTTCCCAATGACATTTGGAGAGATGAGAAAGTGTGAGCTAAGTTCTTTGTATTTGATCTCCTGTCTTCAAATGTTAGTGGCAGGAATTCAGTGACTGTTGCATTATGGGAACAAATAACAGGGCGAGAAATGGAGAAAGGTGGAAAATTGGAAGAAACATCAGAGGCAGGTGCTGGAGGTCACTGCAAGTGTGCTTTATTAACACGGAACATAATAAACTGCCATTATAGATATGCTGCAATTCTTGATAGATTCATACCTCTATTTGAAATTTTCCACAAACGTCATGTGTGCTTCCATGAGAACCTGGTATTATTTCTACTTAAAAGAATCTGAAAGCTGGAATTAGTATTATCTATTTCAAATCCAGGACCGGCTTCATAACTAAGCCGGTCAGCTCTTTCCAGCACCCTGTTGAACTTTCCAGTTCTTCCCATACTCTGCTTGACATATCAGCACCTCACACTAGGTGGGACGCTGGCTGGGCCTCTAGTGCGAACCGGATGGTCTCACTTCAGGTGGACCCTGGCTTGTTTCCTACCACGGTGCTCTTTTGCCTTCTTTTAGCGAATGACTAAGCAGTTGGTTAAATGCTTCTCAGGGAAGCAGATGTAGATAATATCCATAACATCACTAGGAAACTGAAAAGAACTTACTGGAAAAAAAATGGAGTGATCTTGACTCTCAAGATGAAAATGGAACGGTGCACAGGAATGATGTAGAGGTGAGACAAATCACAGATGGTGAACCAAACATCTGCCTGGTGGATTCTCACGGAAAACACTCAACTGAAGCTCTTCAGAAATATTTTGCTCACAGTCCCTCGTCGTGTTGAGTGTGGTTGTCACATTTGGATGGTGATGTGTTTGGTGGAAAGAGGCCAGCAGACAATGTTTAGAGAGTGCAATGCTTCTTTAATGGCAAAGGATGTGAAAGCTTCAGGATATAATTACAGGCGTCAGGAGATGATGCCACGCATGTGCTTCTTCAACATCACTGTGGGCAGCTGAGCACCCGAGTGAATGCACGTGAAGAGTCCCACAAAGGTTGGCGTGATCAGTTACTGGGTGATCATTTTTTTCTTTATGTTTCATTCCTAGGGGTGTCACTCCCCTAAGAACTTCGCCTCCTTCACGTAGAACAGCCCGCTCGACTTCACAGATGTGCTGAGTACCCAGGTAGCTCAAAGGTCCTGCAGGTCTGGTCTCCTGTCCTCAGCAGCCAGCTACGGGCCCTGTAGGAGAGACAGAAAGGACTGTGTCGAGATAGTTACTACAGATGGAGAACACTCATTTGCATCTCAATTTGTTGGTAGCATCGCCCCTTCAGAAATTTGAAATGCTGGTGATCTCTGAGCGTTTTGTGGAATAGGAAGAAAGGATAATGAGACACAAAATTGCCGTTGTGTGGACAGGGCTATGTGCTTTGCTGCTGTTAAAGTGCACTGGGAGGGAGACCATGCAGGTGGAAAGAAATACTGAGGATCAGAAGCAGGGTGCTTTGTGAGCGCAGGGGGCGGCAGGAAGGTCTTCAGTGCTGGACAGAGCTCTGCTGCGCAGTCTCTCTGGCTCACACTACCCAGAGGGATTCTGTCCCTGACATCCTGGAAGGTATTTGAGGAAAGATTTACAGGCATCCTTAGTCAAAATGTATTACCTATCGACACACAGATAGGCACAGACACCCGTGAATCAGCTCTCATGTCGACGGGGGCTGGCTGATGTGAAACTGGTGTCCTGGGTGAGCAGCTGGACGATCACAGGGTTAATGACCTGAGCAGGCGGCAGAATTTTGAGACATTTCAGTTCTCTTCTGTCAGCAACTGATGCCTTTAAAGCCCTGTTAGAAGTGACAGTGATCTGTTCCTAAGCTAGGCCTCCCCTGCACCTAGGCCCCAGCCCCCAGCATGCAGAGCTGGGTACTGTCTGTTTCCACCCTGTGAATTTTAGGCCCACACTCATAGCCCAGCGGGGGCAGATGCTCACTTGTGTCCGTGGACTGAAACGTGCAGCACCTCTAAAAGAAGCAGGAAGCTGCGCGGGGACCCCGGCCTTACTGAGCTGACGGACTAGTCCTTTGACAACTGCTTTTCTTGCCTTCTTCCTCCCCGCCCCCCATGTGATACAGTGGAGGTTCCCGGACATCGGGGTTCACACCACCCTCTTGCCCTGCTGTGTCCTCGGGCCTTCGTGCTGGAAAGGACTAGAACCTGCGGGTCCTTGATGCCCCACCAGCCAGACCCTGAGCCATTCTCACGGGGGCTCCTTGAGAAGGTGGGAGGTTTCTCTGAAGTCATCTCTGGGGAATCTTCCAGAAAGGAAGCCTTCTCTCTCCTGTTTTGTGCCTCCATGGACAAGGCGCTCTCGTCGGGGCCGAGGCTGGGAGCTGCCAGTGCCCACGAACCCCTCCGCTTATCCGAGAGGCGAAGCAAAGGGCCGGGGGCCGGCCCTCGTGGGCGGGGTGGGCGGGGCTGCGTGTGGCTCACCGGCAGGAAGTCGGGGGCGTGGGGCCTTGGCACATCGCCGTGTCAGGTGAGGGATTCCAGAAGGGTCTTCTACCCTCTCCACTGCTTAGGACACAGGGTGGAGGGCACGGACCTGACGGAAGCCCCCCGACCTGTTGGCTCCGGAGGGGAGAGATGGGCGCAGGAACTCGGGCCGCGCCCCTGCCACGCGGCCTCAGGTCCGTTACTTCCCAGACAGGGCGCACGTCTGGGTGGCCGACTCCGGACCGGGGCTACTGCCAGTGCTCGGTGCTCCATGCTCGGTGACTCCGGGTGTGGTCTCTGTGAGTGCTGGCTGCACAGTGACTCTGGGTGTGGTCTCTGTGAGTGCTGGCTGCACAGTGACTCCAGGTGTGGTCTCTGTGAGTGCTGGCTGCACAGTGACTCTGGGTGTCGTCTTTGTGAGTGCTGGCTGCACAGTGACTCTGGGTGTGGCCTCCTGTGAGTGCTCGCTGCACAGTGACTCTGGGTGTGGTCTCTGTGAGTGCTCGTTGCTTGGTGACTCCAGGTGTGGTCTCTGTGAGTGCTGGCTGCACAGTGACTCGGGGTGTGGTCTCTGTGAGTTCTTGTTGCACAGTGACTCTGGGTGTGGCCTTTGTGTGTGCTCGGGTTGGTGACTCTGGGTGTGGTCTCTGTGAGTGCTCGCTGCACAGTGACTCCGGGTGTGGCCTCTTGTGAGTGCTCATTGCTCGGTGACTCTGGGTGTGGTCTCTGTGAGTACTGGCTGCACAATGACTCCGGGTGTGGTCTCTGTGAGTGCTCATTGCTTGGTGACTCGGGGTGTGGTCTCTGTGAGTGCTTGCTGCACAGTGACTCTGGGTGTGGTCTCTGTGAGTGCTCTCTGCACAGTGACTCCGGGTGTGGCTTCCTGTGAGTGCTGGCTGCACAGTGACTCTGGGTGTGGTCTCTGTGAGTGCTCCTTGCACAGTGACTCCGGGTGTGGTCTCTGTGAGTGCTGGCTGCACAGTGACTCCGGGTGTGGTCTCTGTGAGTGCTGGCTGCACAGTGACTCCGGGTGTGGTCTCTGTGAGTGCTGGCTGCACAGTGACTCCAGGTGTGGTCTCTGTGAGTGCTGGCTGCACAGTGACTCTGGATGTGGCCTCCTGTGAGTGCTCCTTGCACAGTGACTCCGGGTGTGGTCTCTGTGAGTGCTCGCTGCACAGTGACTCTGGGTGTGGTCTCTGTGAGTGCTGGCTGCACAGTGACTCCAGGTGTGGTCTCTGTGAGTGCTGGCTGTACAGTGACTCTGGGTGTGGTCTCTGTGAGTGCTGGCTGCACAGTGACTCTGGGTGTGGTCTCTGTGAGTGTTCGCTGCACAGTGACTCTGGGTGTGGCCTCCTGTGAGTGCTCGCTGCACAGTGACTCTGGGTGTGGTCTCTGTGAGTGCTCGTTGCTTGGTGACTCCAGGTGTGGTCTCTGTGAGTGCTGGCTGCACAGTGACTCAGGGTGTGGCCTCTGTGAGTGCTCAGGTCGGTGACTCCGGGTGCAGCCTCCTCCCCGTGTTTGCTGCACAGCTGGCATCTCCACTATGAGCCTTCACACCCTTGTGACCTGGGCAGCTTCTCCTCCTGGCTGAGATGAGGGCTTACTGACTTTGGGCCCAGCGTGGCCATCTTTGCACCCGCTGTGCTGGGACGGTCGGCAGGAACTGCCGCACGGGGTCTAACTCCTCTCCAGTGGCTTCTCCCGTATGACCGAGTCTCTCCCCCAGTCCCTTCCAATGCCATTTCTGTAGGGCTGGAATTGCGACCTGAACCTGGGCCAGATGTTGTCTTCAGACCTTAGTAGGTGGCAGCTGGGGTTGCGCCGCCCTGCAGGTGCTCAGGAAGAAGTGGTGCGTATTGATGAACGGAGAGGAAGTGAGGTCAGGAGTTTCCATGCAACCACCTTTGTCTGGTGCCTTCGGCTCTGGGGTCAGCTGCACTGGCACCGTGGGATGAACCCCGGGAGGTCATTTCAATTCAAAAGGTAGCTGTTCTTTCTAGAAGCCTGATAGAGAAAGCACACCTCCATGTGCCCCTCTTGGTGTATTCACTGCTGGTTTTCTTTGATCCAATACGCCTTTGTTGTTTTCTACTGAATTTTATGTTACTCAGAAGAAGTGTTAGAATGCAGCCATTACTTGTCTAAATAGGCGCCTACTCTGATCCCCCAGGGACCCACCAACACTGCCGATGAGACATGTACTCATGCCTGTTCTGATTCCAGTCCAGTGTTCTGAGCCCAGTCCCGCTAGTGAATTGCCTCCTGTGCTAGCCCTGGCGTGCAGAGGCCGCCGAGGACCTGGGCAGGAGGCCGTGGGCTAGCGTTGGAGCAGCTCCCCATTGCGTAAGCTCCCACCAGAACCGCTTCTTTGCTCCCCACTCCAGCAGAGCAAGCGGCTAACTCCCAGTCAGAGTTCGTGGAGGCTTTATGCGATTAAGCATGCCTGCCTGGTCTCCTCAGCGTAGTGAAGAGTTTCACCTACGTCTCCCATTTGAAATTCCAGGTTCCCTGAAGCATGCCAGCGAGGTGCAGTTGGGTTTCAGTGATTCCTTCTAAAGTAGAGAAGGTTTTTTTATTGTCCTCCCAATTTTTTTAAAGCTTCAAATTGAGACTCAACCAAAAAAGAAAAAAAGTTTGTCAAGGTCATTTAGAGATTAAATGGCAAAACTCAGTCCAAATCACACTCAATATCTGGGCTTTTCTTCCCGCCTACTGTAAACTTTCCCCAAGATCAGTCTTTTTATTAACTTAGGATTTGCTGGAATGAGGAAGTTGGAAAATTAGTGAGAAATGTCTGTGCTTTCAATCATCCAATGTTTGTCTCAACGCATGTCAGAATTTTCAACAAAACCTAAGGAAAGCATTGAATTTCCCCAGGGCAGAGAGGAGAGAGGGTAGTGTTGGCCCTTGTGCTTTTATTTTGGGTGACTGAGTGGCAGCCACTTTGCTTTAACCTGCCTATCTGTTCTTTGTTTTTCCACCCAGACTGTGGGCTGCTCAGTGGGGCCACCTGCTAGATGGGGAGACTGTAGGTGAAGTAGCATGTAGGAAGGGAAAGAGAATCCCTTACCGGCATAGATGTAAGTGACAAGCCTCTGCTTTATTAATCAACAAATAATTAGGACTTTTTTGTTACATCTGAATGTTATACCCACTGACTAATACATGTTCTCATCTACTGTAACCTCCCTACCATAATCTATCACTGTGCAAGGTTTTACCCTGAAATCTTCTTCACCATCAATCTTCAGTTGCGTCTTGAGATAGGAAGTCAAAAATTTCAAGATTGCGAATTGCTGCTGAGGATGTTTCCTGTTTCCCAGAGCTTTCAGCGTGAGCCCTCCCTGCTGCGGCTGGTTGCCTGTAGCTTCATTGTCTCTGCCTGTCTTTGCCTGTCTTTTCCCAGCACATCATGACTTTTCCTTCCAATGGTAAGAATTTTATGACTGTTGTGCCCAGGTCACAGGACCTCCACCAAGAAGACCACCGAGAGTCAGACTTTACAGCTGTTTTAAGGTTTTATTTAGACAGGCTGCAACTCGGGCCTCATCCTACACTCCGACACAGCGGAGCCTAGGGGGACAGCCCCAAGCTAAAGATTTGCAGGGCTTATAAAGGCACACAACCAACCAGGTGTTTGGGTTACCACCACATGTTGCTCTGCTAGACAGAATTTGCTGATCTTGGGTTTAGTTTAAACAAGCAACGAGTGGTCACGGCCTCAAAACTTTAACCCTTCATTCTCCCCCTTGACTTACGGTCCTGAGACACAGTCTTGTGGCTCTGGCCCAAAACTAAACTCCAACAGCTCTCGATCTTGAGCGGGTATAGTCCCTCTCTGGCTTTAGCCATACTATAAAACAACAATACCAATAACAATCAGTCCATTTTTCTTTTCCTGAGGCATATGTGGAGTGGTTGGGTAGGATGCTTGGACACTTCCCATGTTTCCCCACGGTCATCCAGGGCAAAGGGGTCAGCAGGTCTGGCATGGGAGCAGTGGATCCAAGCAGCAATGCCATCCACCTTAAGGGTAGTAGGTGTAGCCAGTAGCACCATGTAAGGTCCCTTCCACCGTGGTTCCAGAGATCTCAAGTTGCGCCTTTGAACAAACACCCAGTTTCCTGGTTTAAATGAATGGGGGGTAGAAATAGAAGCAGAATCATAATGCTCTAAGCTGGGGCCACACATTTTTGTGGACAAGCTGTAGATAGTCAAGTTTACATAGAAATTCAGTATTACTCAAATCAGCAAGCAATTCAGTCTGAAGGCTAGGGATACATTATTTCAAAAGGAGTAAAGCCAAGCTGATAGGGTGAATTTCTTACTCTAAACAGGGCAAAAGGAAGGAGCAATACCCAGTCTGTGCCAGTCTCCAAAGCCAATTTAGATAAGGTCTGTTTTAGAGTCTGATTCATTCTTTCTACCTGCCCTGAACTTTGGGGTCTATAAGCACAGTGCAATTTCCAATCCGTACCCAGTGCTGCAGCTATTCCCTGATTTACTTTTGAAACGAAGGCCGGTCCATTGTCCAACCCGATCCATTGTCCGGCCTGATGGTAGATGGGAAGCCATATCTGGGTATGATTTCTTCCAGGATCTTCTTAGCCACAACGGTCTCATGCTTTGCTGGGTAAGCTTCAACCCATCCCGAAAAGGTGTCTACAAAAACTAGCAAATATTTATATCCAAATTTTCCAGTTTTAATTTCTGTGAAGTCTACTTCCCAATACACACCTGGCCTATCTCCACGGAGGCGAGCTCCTTTTGTAACCGGTTGATTGGGGGCATTGGTGAGCTGACAGGCTTTACAATTTTTAACAATGTCCTCAATGAGTTGATTTCCTTGCCTAATTTTTACTTCTGAGTGTTGGAGCAAGTCCTGCATTCTTTGGGTTCTCATGTGAGAGACCCAATGGATTCTCTTAAGAATCCCCTTGCCTAATCTTTGTGGCAAGATAAGTTTCCCCTCACAGTTTTACACCAGTCTTTGTTTTCTTCTCTGCCTCAGAGTTTTATAGGCCATGGGAATTTTCTTTATCCACTGCAAGTCTTCTTGGGAGTACTGAGGCTCAGGAGGCAAAGCTCATGGCCCTGGGTCTACTAGAGTCAGTACTTCTGCTCTGGGCTGGAGGGCCGCCTCCTTAGCTGCCTGATCGGCCAAGTTATTTCCTTTGGTTATAGAATCAGTTACCATTTGATGGCCAGAGCAGTGCATAATGGCAATATTTGCTGGTTCCCATAAGGCCTGGATGAGGCTTAAAATTTCTTGTTTGTTTTTAATAGCCTTTCCCTCAGCTGTCAGCAGCCCCCTCTCTTGGTAAATGGCTTCATGCACGATGGCAAAAGCATACCGACTGTCCGTGCGAATGTTTAGTCTCTTCCCTTTTCCCATTTGTAGGGCTTTTGTTAGTGCCACTAGTTCTGCTCTTTGTGCAGACGTTCCCTGGAGGAGTGCTTCTGCCCACACTATCTCAGTGTCCGTGGTGACTGCTGTGCCTTTTTCCATCTCGAATGAAACTGCTCCTGTCTGTGAACCAGGTATGCTCGGCATGCAATAGTGGCAAGTCCAACAAGTCTGGCCTCTTTTTCTTGGCCAGCTCTCTCTTTCACACTCAATTTCATGTTCTCTGTCCTTCCTTTCCTGTCTTTGCCCCTCTGTCTCTCTCTTATTGTAAACCTTTTCTGTCGCAGCTACTAGATCCCTAATAGACTTTTCACCAAGTCTGTCTAGAGCCTGTAAATGTCGCTTTATGTCTGATGCAGCTTGATGTTTATATAGGCAAACATAATCATCTGAGCGACTCCTGGGTCTCAAGATTATAAGGGGTTTATTGACTAAAAGCTTCCAAGAGCCACTCAAGATATGCTGCTGGACTTTCACTTCCTCCCTGTCTAACATCATAAACTTTGGCCATATTAGTAGGTCGGCGAGCCGCCGCCTTGAGACCTGCCAACAGAGCCTGGCGGTAGACGAGGAGTCGCTCCCTACCTTCAACCATATTGTAGTCCCATGTTGGTTGGATCTCAGGAAAATAGGCAGCGATCAGGGCAGGATCTGTGATGGGTGCTCTTGTGGGGCCAGGGATATGTTTCCGGGCCATTTCTCAGATACAGTCTCTCTCGTTGGTGGTAAAAAGGACCTGTAAAAGCTGACTACAATCATCCCAAGTGGGCTAATGAGTAAAGACAATAGTTTCAAGCAAACGAATTAAATCCTGGGGTTTCTGAGAAAAGGGGGCATTTTGGGTGCACCAATTGTATAGATCACTGGTAGAAAATGGCCAATATTGGAGTTGCTGTTGACCATCCGCATCCACAGGACCTACAGCGCATAAGGGAAAAACAGCTGCATTAGAAAGAGGGTTGATCCCATGACGTCATTGTTAAGGGCAGGTACTGAGGTTTCAGCTGCTGGTTCTATAGCTCCCTCCTCCTCTTGATCATCCTCAGGTACTGCAAAAGGAACCTGGGAAGGGGAGTATGGGGGAGGAAACATTTCTTTTTCCAAGTTGTTTCCCTGAAAAACTGAGGGGTACAATTTCTTTTCCTCTTTCTTAGTTACTTTTTGTAAGTCTAGGGGACTAGGTGGAGTATTGCCCATGGTTTCCAGTCCCGTCAGTGGTACAGTCCAAAAAAACAATAAACAGTACAAACAAGACACATGCAGGCCTGACAGTTACGAAGTGGAGATCTCCCGAATTGGTCAGCTGACTCCTGTCACGGTGGGGTTCTATACCGACCCACGCCCCACAGCAGAAGGAGCAGACCCACAGTGGGCGAGTTGGGCCTTGGATAGGAGGCCTTCTTGGTCAGTTCTGGCCCAACACCGAACCTACCCACGTCCCACAATTTACATGGCAGGGTTCGAAGGACCCCCCCCTGCCCCACAATTCACTCGATGGGGTTCCAAAGACCCTCGCCCCACACAGCGGGTTCCAAGGACACCCCCCACTCCACATGGCGAGGCTCGAAGGACCCCCACCCCACAATTCACCTGTGGGGTTCCAAGGAATCCCCCCTCACAAGAGGATCTGGCACGTCTCCCAGTTCCTCCAGGGTTGTCGTGCAAGCACGAACCCTTTACACAATAGGAATCAGAGTGACTGTCCTCACAAAGGAAAATGAAAGTAAAACAGACAAATGACAGGACAAGACAAATTAACAAAGACAGCGCTGTTTTACCTTTGGAGTCTGAGGTTTCGGGGGTCTTTGGGGCAGATCCCGGATGAGCCCCCACTAATATGTTGTGCCCAAGTCACAGGACCCCTACCAAGAAGACCACCAAGAGTCAGACTTTACAGTTGTTTTAAGGTTTTATTTAGATGGGCTGCAGCTCAGGCCTCGTCCTACACTCCGACACAGTGAAGCCTAGGAGGAGAACCCCGAGCTAAAGATTTGCAGGGCTTATAAAGGCACAGAACCAACCAGGTGTTTGGGCTACCACCACATGTTGCTCTGCTAGACAGAATTTGCTGATCTTGGGTTTAGTTTAAACAAGCAACGAGTGGTCACGGCCTCAAAACTTTAACCCTTCAATGACGATCTAATCAGAAAAAATAGGTGTACCTGTATATATAAATTTATTTTGAAAAGTAAAATGTACAAATAGTATGATTTCCAACCTTCTTTTGTAAGACTCATTTTTCCAGTTGATTCTCCTGTAATTGATTTTGTGTATGCGTGTGTGAAACTTTTGTATCAGTTTCCAAATTATAGCTGCAACTAGATGATGGTTTGACCAAATTGGACCATGGATAAATGTCTGATTACTTGATTACTCCCTGATTCAGCAAAAGCATTACAAGAATATGCTTCCGATATGGTAGCATTGATGTTTTTATTTAGTTAGCAAGGAAGACAAAAGTGAAATAACAGGCATATGTACTAGAACATATTTGAAGACTAAAAGTCTTCAGCTGTTCGAAAAGTATTGACTTTATTTTTACATTTTAAAATACAGTGTTATTATCATTAAGGTGCTGTACAAGGGGCTGCCTTTTCATAAGTCAAGTAATGACTACAATTCTTTTTGGACAATGCCACTCCTCCTTCACTTTCCCCCAGTTTCCCCTTTTGACTTTATTTGAATGATACTCATCACACAGCGGCGGACTTGGGCATTAGCAAGTTCAATCATCTTCATCACAATCTTTTGTCCATCTTTTTTTTTAATTTGCCAGTTTTGATAGTCTTGGACTTTCCTGCCTGGGCTGGCTTCAAACCATTATCCTCAAATCTCAGCCTCCTGAGTAGCTAAGATTACAAGTGTGAGCCACCAGTGAGCAGCTGTCCACCACTTTCTTACATCTCTATACCAGTAAAAGCATAAAGCAAGTCCTCTTTTTAAAGTTTGGACTATTTAGAGACAGAACTTATATTTCTTTAAAGTGTTATTATGGTTTATATTATTATAAGCTATGTCATTAATATTTTATCCTGGAAATGAATTCCAGGCATGTGACACTTGTGCACACAGTATATGCTATTTTTGTGTATGTGGTTTACATAGTTTTGTGTGTAGAGGTATTTGTGGTTGTGATTGTGTGTGAGAGGGACAGGTGTGGAGTGTACAGGGATGTATGATGTGTGTATTGGGTATTTATAGGTGCTGTTTGTGTGGTATAGGTGTTTGGTGTGGGTTATGTGTATATGTGGTGTTTCTGTGTGTGTGTGTGTGTGTGTGTGTGTGTGTGTGTGTGTAATATGTGTTTAAGATGTATGTGAGGGCATGTAACACTTCATGTTCAGGGCAAATGGCTGCTAGTTATGATCAGGATCTGAAATTGTATTTTTCCTTCTGTGCATTACTGCCTGCTCAATGCTTGGCTTAATTCACTTTATGCAGCCCAGATCCTGAAAGAGGCTATCTGAAAGCTGTGTGGTCATAAACGTGAGCACAGGCTGGCACTGGCCAGGTGGAAGGGCCCTATGTGGGGGTCAGGAAAGTACCAGAGCACTCTGAACAGCTCAAAGGTCTGGATGAGGCTCAGCCTTTCTCCCTCTGAGAAGTCTCCTCTCTGCATTAGCAGAGGAGATGTACCCTGCTGCAGGATTGTGATTGGTGGAATGTGGTCCTGCTGCAGGATTGTGATTGGTGGAATGTGGTCCTGCTGCAGGATTGTGATTGGTGGGATTGTTTAAAGGCATGGAAATAGTGCCACATCCAGGACAGATTCTCCACAATTCCACAGAGAATTTCCACTTCTACATTCAGTTTCACTTTTAAAGCCTTTTATCTCCGCAGGGAAATTTGACTATTTAAAAGACTCTTGTTTAATATTCCTTTACAAAGTATGACTTATCAGATGGGTTTGTTAAATAAATCACTTAATTTAAATATGTTTGTGATGATTAAGGGATAGATGAATGTGTATAAAATGCAAGAAACAATCACTTCTTGATTTTGTCATTTCTCAGTTATGTATTAGTTTTGGTTTTATCTTCTGTCAGTCAAGGGGCTTGAATTCAGGGCCTGGGTACTGTCTCTGAGCTTTTTTACTAAAGGCTAGTGCTCTACCAATTTGAGCCACAGCACCACTCCTGGTTTTTTGGGGGTTGATTGGAGATAAGAGTCTCATGGACTTTCTTGTCTGGGCTGGCTTTAAATTGCCATCCTCAGATCTCAGCCTCTCATGGACTTTCTTGTCTGGGCTGGCTTTAAATTGCCATCCTCAGATCTCAGCCTCTTGACTAGCTAGTATTACAGGCATGAACCACCGGTGCCAGGCCCTCAGTTATATTTTTATTTTAATGGAAAATAGAAAATAGAAAATATAGACAAGCCAAAGGTGACTACTTCAGTAATAGAAATGATTTTGTACGATGTCTGGCTCAACAGTAGAACTCAATTTGAAGAAGAGTTTACTGTGTCAAGGCCACTGGAGAGATTTAAGATCTCAGAAGTTGCTTGTGTCAATGTCTACTGTCCAGAGGGCTGCAGTGGTCTGAAATCCAGGGATAAAGATTAGAGCACTCTTGCCTCTGTGCTGTATGGGTCCCTAGAGGCAGGACTTGCTGGGAATCGGCCAGGGCTTCCCAGGAAGCAGTGGCCCCTCCCCCACAGGAATTATCTATAAGAAATTTTCCTGCAGATCACTGTCACTGCAGCTTCTAGCCTGCAGTCCATGGGGGAGGAGGTAGGGCAGACAGAGCTGTCTGGAGGAGGCCTGCTTTCTGTAGCTATTGATCTGCAGGAGGGCTGCTGCACCTCTGCCTGCTGATCAATAGATATTGAATGTCCCCACCGCTCTAAGTGGACCTGGGCTAATAAGGGTCCATGCAAAACAATACATTGAAATTCACTCCTCATTCTGGGAGGCAGGAGGTGGGGCAGCAGCCTATACAGTACTCACTGTGCTGTGGAGCACTGAAATCAGCACGTGGGCTTCTGCATATGCCTGTATTCTCTCTCTCCCCACTTCTTTCTTCTCTCCCCCTGCTCCCTGTCTCTTTCCCTCTCTCCTCCCTGACAAGGTTAAGGATGCTCTAAAGTACTAAGATTTATTTTGGAAGTATTTATAGCCTGATACTTTATTTTTAAATTTATTTTTAGCAGATACTAATGGGGTACTATGTTGATACTATCTAAGGGGGTTTTCCTGCCAACTAAAGAACAAAAGGGCATAAGAGTACTTAAAGTAAACAGAGTAAGTTTATTTGAAAGGGAAATTAAAGAAAGAAATTTGTGGGAGCAGACTCTCTGAGAGTGTAGAAGGGAATTCTCAGTTGGGAAAAAAATCCATAGCTTTCTTGTCTAGGTGGGTTAGATATTTGGTTCCCTTCTCTCCCTCTTGGGAGAGTGATCTTCGGTTTGATTTGTTAAACAGTAATCACAGGCTGCACAAGACCTTTTTGTGAGATTTTTTGGGGAGGGGGGGCAGTCATGGTGCTTGAACTCAGGACCTGGGTGTTGTCCCTGATCTTTTTCACACAAGGCTAGTGCTCTACCACTTTGAGCCATAGCTCCACTTCTTCAAGACCTTTCTGACTGGATTATTTCCCCCTGAAAACTACAGAACCTCAGTTACCTTCTGGTTGGTTCATCTTGTCCCACCCTGGACTATGGGATGGAAGTGGGAGATTGCATCTGATTGTAAGTGCATGTTCGGTCTTAGAATCCTCAGTAAGAAAGGTGATTTGTGCCATTCCATTGTTATCTGCCATGTTGGCTTTTGCCTCAGCTCTCATCCCCTGCACATAAGTGTCTAACCAGGCTGGAACAACTGCCCCTCAGCGTGCTACCTCTCACATGCGTGTACGGTGCCAGGCTAAATCTGGTTAGGCATATCTGTCTTCTCAGACTGTTATCATTTCTCTGATCAACCTTGCTTCACCCCCCGCCATCCCCCTTCCACTTCCCAGAGTCTGGCAACCACCATTCATTTGCTGTCATCAGAAGAAGACATACTTCATCCTTAACTCCCAGCCAGCACACCAAGTATGTTACCAGAAAGCTTATGGGAGCTAACCAACCTCAGTACGCGTGTCTAGCTAGAGAAAGTTTCAGGTGATACAGGAACAGAAGACAGTAGAAAAGTTAATGAGAGAAGGAATGAGGCAGAGAAAGGCAACACGTGTCATAAATCTGCTGCGTCTGCCCATCTGCGCTGTCTAGGTCATCCTCGGTGCTGCAGAGCCTGGCTTAGGTGACACAGGGAGAAGTGGAAGGAACTCTGCCTAGGGACCTCCATTCTGGTTCTGGCAAGGCTCTGAGTTCCTCTTTGCTCCAGCTTCACTTTTTCATCCTTTTGTGGTCCCTTGGCCCCCACGTTATTTGTTGCTTGGCAGGTTTTAGCTTGCAAGCTTATTCTGCCATCTCCAAGTTCTGGAAAGGTGCATTTCCTGGACAGCCTACTTTCCTACTAACTCCTATCAACTCTACTCTCTACTTGTATGACACCAACAGTTTTAGATTCTAGTCACTTCCTAGAGTATGACACCTCTTCTGAGAAAAGAGGAAAGGAGGAAGGGAGGATGAAGGAAAGAGAGAGGAGAAAGAGACAGCCTGTATGTTGTCTGACATGAAGGAAAATAACCTACAGGCTGAGGCAGGGTGGGGTAAATACCATATGAATATTTAATCATGCAATCTCTAGGAAAAACCATACTGATGCAACTATATATTTTCTCTGGCAGCAATGAGATCGGAACTGAAGAATTAGAGAGGAAATTTGCATGTTTCTACATCCTTCCTTCTTATGTATGGTAAACCTGTGGTTCCAATTACCACTAATTCGCCATGAAATAGCTCCTGGAAACAGTTTCTGTTTTAAATTTCGATATAGGTAAAGACATGGAGTGCAAAGACTGGAGAGACTCTCCAGTCCCATGGTCCAGTGGTAGGTCTTGATTTTCCTGCACACTAGTGTTTCACGTATTTTCTTTCAGGGAATCCTGTTTATATTTCATGATTGCTTGAATATCACTGATCCTCAATTCAAAAGTGTCTGCAGGCTTTTGTGCAAGGTAAGTTACCAACTATAATTGTCTCAAGTTGGTGTTTTGTAATTTAAATGTTTTCCAGCCATTTAATCCTGTGACATTAAAAAGAAAGGTAGTTCTGAGGTACTGAAGCAGACAGGGGTGATGGCCTGCCTTCTAACGTTTCCCTCCCCCCCCCCCCCATACATCATGCAACACTACTACATAATTTACCAGCTATTAACATTTTCATAGGACAAATCCATTCATTTTTAACTTGTGCATTCTTGTCTACACTCCGGCCCTGACTGTTTCCACTGTGCAGCCTGGTTGTTAACTTGTGCACTCTTGTCTACACTCTGGCACAACTGTTTCCATTGTGAGCCTGGTTCTGCCTTTCCATTCTTGTCTACACCCCGGCCCTGACTGTTTCCACTGTGTGTCTGATTCTGCCTTTCCATTCTTGTCTACACCCCGGCCCTGACTGTTCCCACTGTGCGCCTGATTCTGCCTTTCCACGTAAGCAGAGTAAAGCAGCATCCAGGCTTTCCTGTGTGTTCCCTCCACTTGTCCCCCAGGAGGCTGCCCTGCACAGTGAGGGACACACCCTCCAACACAGAGCACCCTGCGACTTCTCCCAAGAGGCCGAGAGCTAGCTGGCGCCTTCTGCCCCAGGATTCCAGGATCCACCCTTCCTTTATTAATGGTTTAACACAGGAATAAAATCATCAAGGTTTTCCATCAAATTTTAACTCTGCACTGCATGCACTCTACACTGTCTACTTACCAAACCACATCATCACATAAACAAGGTCCGCACTTCCTAACCCTGTCAGGTGTGACCTGCCTTCCAGTTCCTCCTGTTGGCACCAGAGTGTGGCTGCCCCTGGAAGCCATGGAGCATCTGAGGCACACCACACAGCCACAGCCTCAAGTATGCTTTTCATCACTCTGCTGGATGTGAGGACAGGGCATCCTATCCATTCTGATATTCCATAATCCCTCATTTTATGGTTATATCAGCTCATTTCGGGGAGGCTATACTTGGGTGCAGAAAATGAAGCTGGCCAGTAGAAAATTCTGGCTCTGTCCCTTCTCTAACTCCAGGGGAAAGTCCCAAGTGAGCATTTTGTTTCCCAGGCTTCTGTCTCTTTCCTATATGAACGAAAGTGACAATATAGATGCCTTCCTTATTGATAGGGCTGCTTTCTGCTCCCCAGTAAAGATATCTTCAGTTTTTGAAGGTATGGTGACCATGCTCACACATACTTTTATCTAAAAATTAGGACATACCACAGCAGTAGGATGAGCTATGAATGCTCTGAAAATCTCTGATAGGAATAAATCCCTAATCTACTGCAGAAGAGTGACATTTATATTTTCTCTTTTGTAAAAAAATGTATTCATTATACATAAGTCTGATCATTTTTGAAGTTAGTATTCGTGACACAGTCATTATTGAATTTTTAAGTATGCATGAATTTCACAGATAGCGGGTGCTGCTTTATAGCTTTTGAATAAGGTGATAATTCTGGGGTTGTGATTTTGGGTCGTTTTCCTTTTATTTCTTCCAATAAAGGAGGCTTTCGTGTCTACAGGGAGCTATCATCTTGACTAATCTGCAATGCCAATTCTCAGCTTTTACTCTGGCAAGAGTCATACAAAATGAGGGGCAGAACCACTGAAATGAGGTCTCAAGAATAGAAAGAGGTGAGGTGTGATTGTCAAAAAATATCTCCTTGTTTTCTTTGGTTTTCTTCAGTTTATCAAGTGCAGTCTTTTCCATAAATCCTCCATCATTATCTTTCAATTAAGGACAGAGTGGTGGCTGTACACGTGGGGAGATGTAGGGGATGAGGGCAAGTCACAGAGGCTCTCCTGGTATGCTCCAGTGATCAACTTACTCTTTGATGAAGACCACTGCTGTGTGTCCTCTAATGACCTCTGACAATGGTTCAGATCAAGGAGTAGACAGGACAGGAAAGGCCACAGACTCTGGAGGGTGAACCAAAATGGTTCCATGAGTCATACTGATTTATTTTCTCTGGTCAGCCAGGTGACCAGATCCTAAGCCTGACAAACATAGGTCTGGAATTCAGGACACAGTCTGGCATTCCATGTTTGTCTGACCACAGTTCTGCCAATTGCTCTACACTGCTACAAGACTATGGGCTTTAAGGGGACTTTTTGTGGTCTGTCCAGCTTTTCTTAATATAAGGCAGAAGAAGGTAACTGGGGTTTTCTAGACCCCACATTCTTGATCTCTTTCTCTTTGACAAAGGAGCTGGGGCATTTGTCACAAATACCATCAAAGAAGTTTGGTCAATGTATGACAAATGAAATTTCCAGTCTGTACTTGAGGTCAAACACTCAGGAGGAGCGTGTCTCCTCCGGCCTCAGTCAGGTTCTAGGACCAGCTTCAGCTGAACGTATGAATGAGCAAGCAGACACCATGGATAGTGGCACATGTAATGGTTTAGTTTCAAAACCGTACTGTTCAACACGGGAGATTGGCAGTAAGTACGTAACTCCTGGAACATCAGCCCACGTCTGAGGAGCTCCACTGTCAACCACAAAAGAACTTTTTGCAAGAGGAGAGGTGGAGCTTATTCTCTCAAACTGTCTTCCTGCTCTGTTCCTACACATGCGAGCCATTGAGGAAGAATTGACAGAGTTCTTTAGAGAAAAACTTAGCCAATTCAGAAGAAGAAATGGAAAACCAAGTGCAAAAAACTGAACAAAAATGGAGACAGTTAAGGAAAAACATTAATAAGATCAGAGGTTCAACTCATAGGACACATCATCTAAATAATAAGGTTCACAGGGAAATCAAAGCAAAGGAGAGGAGATCTGTGAAATACCAGGAGAGGAACTCTCAGAGGACTGTAGTTTTGAAACTGAGGAAAACCCAATCATATAGTGTGGTATTGTTGGGACACTTTAGATCTTGATAAAGGGATCCTGAAAGTTACCTGAAAGGAAAAAGGTAGTAGCTGGGTGCCAGTGGCTCATGCCTGTAATTCTAGCTAATTAGGAGGCTGAGATCTGAGGACTGCCTTTCAAAGCCAACCCCATCAGGAAAGTTTGTGAGATTTTATCTCCAACTAACCACCAAAAACCCAGAAGTAACCCTCTGGCCCAAGGGGTCAACTGCTAGCTGTGAATAAAACCCATCCCCCAAACTCAGGGACAGTGTTCAGGCTCTGAGTTCAGGACTGGCACACACACACACACACACACACACACACACACACACACAAATACATAGAACAAAATAAAGATAGTTGCTTACAATAAATACCTTTGAATTCTGATACTACTAGATTTTTTATGCTTTATAAGAAAAGCATACCAATTGAGTGAGCAGAATGCACCCAAATGGCTAGCATTAGAGGCTACAGTATAAAGGGGAAGCCCAGGACCATAGCTAGATAGCCAGGAACGCAGTCCAGGTGTGAATAGGAGGAGAAAAGGTCTGTAAGTATTTGAATTACTTGAGTATCCTGCGCACTTTATAGTGTATAGGAAGATCTGAAGCTGAGTCCACGACAGCGAGTTCTTGGAAGCTCAGCCAACAGGAAGAAGAGAATTGAGTTTTGTGGCAAACAAGGGTATACATGGCAGAACCAGCACTCAGCTGGACTGACACACATCCTGTGGTCTCACTGTGGCCTTTTGCCCTTCTCCAAATCAGGAAAAGGTCATTGGAAATTATGCCTGTTTTTCTCCCAGTATCCCCATAAATCCATCCCAGCCACAGGTGGAAATGTGCCCCCGAAGCTTTGTCCACAGGCAGAGTGCCTAAGAGGTTTGCTCTCTTTTTTTTTGACAGCTTCCTTCCTCTCCCTCGTCTCCCTCCTCCTCTTCCTCCTCCTCATCCTCTTCCTTTTCTTCCTCCTCCTTCTCTCCTCCTCTTCACCTTCCTCCTCCTCTTCCTCGTCCTTCATCATCATTATCAACATCATCTTTAAATAATTGTACAATGGGGTTGTTTAATAAAGCAGTTTATGAATACAATACATCTTATATTCCCTGGGCCTCACCCTACCCCTTGCAAATACAGACTTCCTGGTGTTTACTTTGTTGAGCTCTGACTTTGCCTTTCTAAGGAATTAGACTATTTGAGTTCTCCTTTAATCTTTCGTGTTTCCAATAATACGTTTGTAGCCACTTGCATACCAGCCAGTGTGTTTACTTATAGTTTCATAGGCTAATTCTAGTTTCCATATATGAGGGAAGTCTTTGTCTCTGTGGCCCTGACTTACTGCAGTCAATCATTCCTTCCAAGTCTTCCTATTTCGTTATAAATCGCACTATATCGTTCCTTCTAAAGGTTTTCTATGAGAGGCTATTCTCCAATTCCAATTAAGAAGTTGTAAAGCACATTGTGTAAAGAAGATTGAAACTGAGTGTTTCTTTACTTTTCAGGTTGGTGTTTTATTCAATAATGAATTAAACTTGTTTTTTTTTTCTGATAGAGTTCTAGGGAGAATATATGTACCACAGACTGAAAAAGGAAGCCTCTGCTTGGTATGCCAGCAGCAGCACACCACGCACACACACCAACCAGCTCTGTGAGGACTGACTGCTATCCTTGTGTGGTTACTGATTCGACACCATCCACACTGGAGAGGATGCTGCTCCTAGGAGATAGGTCCATGTTGTAGCCCTCTGATCATGGTTCTTACATGGATTTACGTGGATTAGAGTCTTCACAGATGTAAACGGGGCGTGGATCTTAAGGTAAGATGGTAAGACCCATGGTTATTCAGGTGGGTGGTGACAGAAAATAACATACACACAGAGGATAGGGCCACTCAAAGTTGGAGGCGGAGGATGGAAGGATGCAGCTAGCAGGATGTGGCCCACTGCTAGCTGTGGGAAGGGGCAGGGCTGATTGTCCTCTGGCATCTTCAGAGGGAGCTCAGCCTTGCAGGTGCTGGAACTGTCAAATATGCTTTCTTCCTCCCAAGCCACACATTTGTGCTCCTTTGTTACGACAGCTGTACAAAGCGGATCTCTCTTCTCAGAATGTCATGAAGATCTTCCCAGGAGTTTCCGTGCCGTTTCTTTAGCTTCTTAAAAAACTGTGTGAGTTGTAAATTAAGAAGCAATTCCTTCTCTGTGCTACTTATAAGTAGCACAAAGGAAGTCACCATGTATCATTATTCTTTAATGCATATATTAGTGTTGGATCGCTGGGGTCATGCTCTATGTCATGGGAAGAAAATAGGAAGATTCAGACAAAGAAGACAAGGAAGAGGAAGTGGGAGAAGAGGAAGGAGAAAGAGAAAGAAGCAAATAAAATGAAAGACATTATTCTATGAAATGGCTCCATCACCTCTGAAGAAAACTGCCCTTGACTCCTCGTGGTCAGTCCTAGATGGCATACTCTACTCCATGTCTAACCTTAACAAAGTCACTTAATCTTTGTTCCTTCTTATTTTGAGTCTATTACACAAGTAGTGATCTCTAACGGATTCTGCCACAATTGTGTCTGTCATGTGTGGAGTAGGCCAAGAACAGATCCCTCTTTCACCATACTACCAAGCCAAGCCTATTTTATCTTAACACGTGCCTTGGCAAACACGCAAACACGTTTACTAGCATCTTTCACAGTACCCACAGGATCATGTTAAACATTCTTTCCCTGCATTCTGCTTTTGTCCTAATAATATGAGCATCGATTCCATATCTGTGTTACACCTCATTCCATGGATGCTTGGCTGTACTAGACCATGCCAAGTTGCTCCATAATTATTTTTACCATGCCCCCATGATGGACATTTAATAGTTTTTCATGAACATAAATTTGACTGAGCAACTTTACAGATAAAACTGTAACCTTTAGCAATGTTCTTTGGAAAGATTTCCTAAAAATAAAATTGTTAGGTGAGATCATTCCAATTTATAATGACCACTTACACATGTTTTACCAATCACATTGCCACCTAAGTTATACACTAGTGTCTATTTCCCATATACTTTTAAACCTGTAATCTGTTATGTGTTTAGATCTGCATTTTAGAGAATCATAAGATTCTTTCGATGTGTCGATTGGCTCTAACATTTCTTCCCTGTGTTTCATGTCTTACTTACTTTTCAATTAGCTTGTAGGTATCTTCTTTATTGACTTATACTCTTATATATTCACAATATAGATCCTTTTATCCTTTTCTTCTCTTAAATATGTTACACAAGTATACAGTTTTGTCATTCCAATAATGTGCAATATACATAGTAAAACAGAAGTTATGGCATGTCAAGGTATTTGTCATTTGGGAACACTTACCTTCCCTGAAGAAATTAATTCCATGTCTAAAAGTAGACCTCTCTTTCTGTTTGTAATTGCATCATCATCAAGATTACATCTTGACTTCTAACAGGCTGACTGGGGACAAAGAGAGCAAGATGGCTAAACAATCCAGCCCTGTCCGGTGGCCCACCTCTAAAGCAGGGCACCCCGCATAGGTCCTGGCAGGACTGAGCCACCAGGGGGAGGTGTCTGACCTAAACTATACGAAATGAGTTGTAATATGCTAATTTCTAATTGAAAGACAAATTAAAGAGAAAATAACTCCTCCACCTGGCTGCTAGCCTTGGTTAACATTTTACAGGTTCTTTTCCTCTCCATCACTGGAGCCACGGGCAATAATTCAATGTAATAATGGAACAGGCCAAAATGACCGCAGGACACTTTTTTGGAGCCATCAACCACATCATCTGTCACCACAGTCCATCATCAGTGTGACACCTGCCAATCTGACGGGCATCCAGGGGTGATCTGGTGTGTTTGTGGTTGTGTCCATTCAATACCTTTTAAGCTGTCATTTATTTTCTTATCTTCTCCAGATACCTGAACAAATGTGAGACACTTCCTGCAGAGCCTAAGTGCAGAATTATTAATCACACCTTGCATACAGCAGGCTGCTTGGCTCCTTTGGTGGCCTGAGTTCTCAGGACTGAGAAATGAAGAATTGTGGTGATGTAGGGGGCATTTGATTCTTGTCGGGCTGAGTTTATCGCAGCAGGCTGTTTACTCTCTGTTGTCACTGCGCAAAGACACCATTGCCTGGAAGAGTACAGCAGCCCTTTCTCGAAGGGGCTTTTTTAATTGTAAATCCCAGTCATTAATCAGAGGAAAGGGACTGGGTGGTGTGGCTCACCGGGGACCAAGCGGGTCTGGGCCCACCTAGCTGAGTATGCTAACCACAACCGCCTCTAATAACATGCCAGTCAAAAGTGACTCCCCCTAATCTCTCCTAAACCACGTGACAATCTGAGCACACGGTGACAGCTGTGAGGCAGGCAGAGGGGCTTGGGATTGTGGCTGGAGTCCCAGGAGGGCTGGGACATGGAAGGGGCCTGAGAGGGCTGAGCAAGGCCGGCTCTCATATCCAGGACAGAAATGACAAGGTGCACATGTCCCTGTAGGGACTGGTGTGAATAGGGAAAGCATAGCGGCACCATTTCCCTTTTGTCTCAGTGTCAAATGCTGCTGGGAATCCCAGGCCAGATTTTAAAGGAAGGTCTACCATCAATGACTGGAACCTGAACTTGCCTTCTAGCTCAGCCTGCACTCTGAAGAAATGTGGCCCTCTGGGGAGGGACTGCGGTCTGAGCCAGCTGCATGCTCCACAGCTCTCCTAGCCTGGCCTTCCTCGAATCCCTTCTGAGCACAGAACACCCGACCAAGGGCAGAAGTGGCTCAGTGGAGAGTTTTGCTGGGAGCATCAGTAGTCAACAAGATCAATTATCTGATTAAGGAAGGAAAGCAGATGACAGTCTGGTTATGGAGCATGCAGCATTCTGCCCTCACCCTCATTCCGTTCTACTTACTTTTTTCTCTCACTCCACATTTCCTCCCGCATGTATGCATGTATGTATGTATGTATGCATGTATGCATGTATGCATTTATTATTTTTTGCCAGTCCTGAGGCTTAAACTCAGTGGCTCTGAGTTTTCTTGCTCAAGGTTACTGCTTTATCATCTGAACCACCACTTGCAGCTTTTTGCTGGCTAAGTGGAGATAAGAGTCTCACATACTTTACTGCTCAGGCTGACTTTGAACCGCCATCCTCAGACCTCAGCCTCTGGAGTGGCTAGGACCCACCAGTGCCCAGCTCCTCTCACCTTTTAACAAAAGCACAGCATATAAGAAGGACGGGAGAGAAGGCCGCGTGCCTGCAGCTTGGGGCCACAAGGAGCCTCTCAGTGGACTGGACGCTGCGGAGGTCCTGACAGCCGGCGATGATTTGTTTGTGTTGGAGTCGTGGGGGTGATGGCCGTGGGTCTTTGAGTAATCATGCTGTCAGCTCGTTCAGCACTAAAAACAAATGCACTAGAGGAAAGCCATGCCTCTGTTTTGGACGGAGAGTCCCTGGTGGTCCTTGGAGGGGGCAGGGGATGCTCAGGT
The DNA here is from genome assembly GCF_019054845.1 of Dipodomys spectabilis. Lineage (NCBI taxonomy): Eukaryota > Metazoa > Chordata > Mammalia > Rodentia > Heteromyidae > Dipodomys > Dipodomys spectabilis. Next base: position 2,255,595 of record NW_024870743.1, on the reverse strand, counting down.
CACCCCCCCACACAGGCTTCTCCAGTCTTTCCTTGAGCCTAGCAAGGATGGGGAGGTAAACCTCTCACTTAGACCCAGCTGTAGCCCTTGCTCTGTGCAGCCTCCCGGGGCTCCTATTTCTGGTTGCTGATGTAGCAGCCCAGAAAACAGTTTTCTTTCCATGGTTGCTCTGGTTGTTCTAATGGTGAGGTCTCCATGTTTTGGGGAGCAGGGCCATGAACGGGGAGCGGCCAGATGGGCAGCTCCATGGGGACAAGCTGGTGTGAACGCCCAGGAACTCCCAGCCTGACTGCAAGGGGAATTTATGTTGGTTTCTATTCTCTCTTTCCTTTCTCTCTTTTTAAATTAACATTTTTTTTTAATCAAACAGTTTTATCTCCAAGTCTGAGTCTCATTCTTCATGCCCGTCTGATGAGTCGTATGGATATTCTGACTTAATTTTTACTTTTAGACCATGGCTTGCTTTGTAGGCCAGGCTGGCCTCCTACTGTGATTGTTCTGCCTTCCTGCAAAGATGACAGTCACGCATCACCACACCCAGCCAATATATCCTGATATTAATGAACATCTACATAGGCTTGGGTTTCCAATGCTTTAGCCTAAGCCTATCCATGAGTCTGTATCAGTGAGATACTTTATAAAGTGTCTTGTATCTACAACTGCATTTAAGGCAATCTAAAATTGGATAAAAACTTGCCACACATTTTACAAAAACATCTTTGGAAATGGCCTCAGGTACCTAGATCTCTTCTGTAGAGGCCCTGCTGCTAAGAAGAGACTTGGCTCTGAAATGTGGTGCACAGTATCTGTATTGTGACTTCTTCTGCTAAGACTTGAGTTTATTGCTAAGACTTGAGTATATTATCATCAGTTGGTGGTTCATCTTTGTGTTTTCTTGTGACACTTCCAGAACAAGTTTTCTCGTCTCAATAAGAAGATGGTGGCCCAGCAGACACGAACTTCACAGGAATTCTCAGCACTTCAAATTGGAATCTTAAATGTTTTTCTCACACCTAGGGGAGAGAATTTGTGAGTCAAGCTTGGCCTCTGGCTATAGGATACCACTGCTCTCCCAATGAGGCTAGAAGTATTAGGCAGCCCAGCCCAGCTTCTAGGATTTTATTGAATATACATTATCTAAAAGCTGGTTTTCTTTGTTGAAATGACTTTTAACCAGAATGTCACTTTTAAAAGCTGGTTGCAATTATCAATCTGTCATCAGGTTCAAACTGGTGACCCAGCCCTCCTTTTTAGACAAACCAAGATAATACATTCACTTAGTGTCACGATGAGACTTGAGATAAAAACCAAATGCAAAGAGTTAGAAGTCTCGAAACTGAATCTGTGTGATATGTTTCCAGGAGAAATTTGTGAGCTCCACCAAGAATCACTTGAGGGTCCCACAGATTGGGGATGTTTAGTGATTCTAAGTAATCTATTATATTTATGCTGTGCCAGGGAAACTTGCAAAAACTGTTGAGAGCAGAATAAGACAGAGTATTTTATTCAGAGTATTTTAAATAAAATGCATCCAAGTTCAAAAGTAAACTTTACAATGTTGATGAAATTCTCACAGAAAGGTGCTGGTAAATGCCAGATTCTTTAAGTCAAGCCCCTGAAGTTGATGCTGTCAACTTGGTAACTATCTTCTCTCTCTCTCTCTCTCTCTCTCTCTCTCTCGCTCTCTCTCTCTCTCTCTCTTTCTCTCTCTCTCTCTCTCACACACACACACACACAGAGAACTTTAGATTAAATGCATACATTGAGATTGTAATGTGGAAACCAAAAGTGGAGACTTTCTATTTGGTTGCGAAGTGAGAGACAGTGGCTTAACTTGTAGTCAAAAACCCTGAAAGCTTCTAGTGAGTACTCCTGGTTAATTTGAATCTCTGTACAACAAACAGAGATATTTGTGGTAAAAGACAGCCGTCCACCTATTTTCACCATGTATCTACTTTAGTTATAGCTGAAAGATGATGTTCAGGACAGGTATGAGTGCACGGGTTCTTATTCAAAGAGAGGGATGTCTGTGCTATCCCATCACACAGAATTCTCTGTATCATGCCTCCTCTGGTTCTGTGTCTCCTGAAGCTTCATGCTTGCTCCAGTCACATCCTACTAATTAGCCCTGGAATGGGAATTGGTGGAGGGGAGAGTCATCTATTACTCTGAGCCAGGCTATTGGTAATCTTCTTTACGCCAAAGCAACACAGCTGACCAAACTGTAATCTAACTCCTAAAGTGTGACAGACTGTTCAGCGACTTGGATGGAAAATAATTACGTTTTGAACAATGTTAGCTGCATCCTGCAGTTGTCAAAAGGTACCTATACAAGAGAAATGCTTAGTTTGGAAGAAGAACATCCATGTTTTTTTCCAAAACAGAGCCATTGTTGGCTGTGGAAGATAATTCAAAAATTAAATTTGGATTGAGGAGCATTAGGAACATGTAAAAAGTAACTATCAACCAGGAAGAAAAGTCAGAACAAATGTCAGCGCCTCTGTTGTCCCCCAAGACAAAGTCAGGGGTGGTTATTAAAATAAACTTGAAACTCGGATCCATTGCGTGGGAGCACGTGAGAGACAGTCTGGGAGCCAGGATCACATTTCCCCCTTGAACATGGTTTCCAGCGTGGCTGGGGCTGAGGCCAAGACAGAGTTAGTAAGCATTCCATGGGAGCTGCAAGAAAAGATTCATGCCCAGATCATTGCGGCTCATGACACTACTCTGCGTGAAGCCCATCCGAGGGCAGGGGGCTGGACGGTGCGTGGATAGGAAGCACAATGGCTGTACAGGCCTCTGAGTCACCCTGACATGTCTTCAACCAGAGGAAAGCCAGTGCCAGGACAGGGGCTTGGACTCAGGGCATGGGCATTGTTCTTTAGCTCTTTCACTCTACAGGTACTATACCACTTGAACCACAGCCCTACTTTCAACTTTTTGGTGGCTAATTAAGATAAGGGTCTCATGGATATCCCTGTCTGGGCTAGTGTTGAACTACAGTCCTCAGATTTCAGCCTCCTGTTGCTAAGATTCCAGCCGTCAGGGCCTGGTTTCTAAGGCAACTTTTAGCTCCAAGAACTATACAGCCCTGG